>NC_134280.1:63085434-64285434 GCF_949628215.1 Phalacrocorax aristotelis
ATGCCTCCCCGTATTACAGAGTTCACATATTTTTCTAGTACTGCTTGGCCACCTTAAATAAACTTATTTCACTTAATTGTACAAGATATTTATTTCCTTCTGAAATATAAGTTATTATTTTTTTTACAAACTTGATGACTTAGAAAGACTCTGCATGACTAGAAGAATATTAAATTGATTATATTTCACCTACCAGTATCCCCTTATTAATTCCTTCTTAATTCATGTAACTCCTACCATTTTCCCCTCAAGTTTTTTGCGTAACTGGCAAAAAAGATTTGAAAATCTTCTAGGACATAAAGACTGAGCTGTATTGTTGTCTATCAGCTTCAGTGACTGTGACATATATATGTTTGGGATTTTTGTTTAGGAATTGCTTTCAAGGTGTGATTTCTTTGAGGTGAGATGTTTGTCATCCGTACATAACCTAGTACACCCATCTGTGTGCTCAGCTATGGTGGACTTATTCTGCCATATTCACATTTTGGTCTTATTTAGCATGAGGTCAGTATTTCTTCTGTTTAAGTGACTTGGGTGGCGGAGTGTCCATGTTCTCAAACAGAATCTCAGTATCCACAAAGTAAAGAATACTGAAGGGAAAAAATTGTATCTAGACCATCCAGAAGGGTCTTTTATTCATTGCATCTCCTGAGCACTGCTGAAGGTGTGCTCTCAGTTCAGAACCCAAACTCAGTCTCTCATTCGTCAGAGTCCCAAGTTGAAGCGACATTGTCTGCCTTCCTTTGCAGACAGATTTTTCTTAGAACACTGCTAAGGTATAAACCTAGGTCTTTTTGTTTTCAGTCAGAAAAACTGCATATAAATCTGGGTTTTAACAAATCTTTTAAATGCATCCTCAGCTTTAATAACTGTTACTTTTGTAAGATTAATTTCTTGTATCTTATTTGAGTTCTTCAATTATTGTTTTCACCCAGAAGGTCACCTGTTCTCCCCAGTATGCAGAATCTCATTACTCTTTAATAGACAAAAGAAACCACTGTAAATGTATTTGCATCTGATAATAAAAAACTACTCAGAATAATGAGTTTCAAAATATAATTTATCTTTAGAGTGTACAACACCTGAATCTGTCTGTGGCCACACAGGCTCAAAGTCATGAGAGACATTACTGGAGAGCAGTGAATTCTGAAAATCCAGAATAAATGCAATGGTGCTCATCAAAGCCATGTTTGATGGCACAGACTAGATCAGCTGCGAGCTGCAAATCTGTGTAATAGGTGGGATTTTACAGTGCAATCATGATTTTACTCTCTGAAACCATATTGAGGGGCTTTTCCTGTTGGGCTTTTCCTGTTGGGCTTTTCCTATTGATCTGCTTCCTGAAAAATATTGAATGTTCATCGTGGCATTTTGGGTGGGAAAAGCATCCTGTTTCTTCTATATTTTTTTATTACTTAAGAAATGGTCTGTGGTCTGAGGAAGTGTTCTAAATGTTTTGAAACATGGATAAAACTTATTTCCTGTGTGAACCTCTACTGATTCCACAGGATGTTACAATGATCATGACTCTTTTCTCCAGTTGTAGTGGCCTCAACAAAAAACAAATTTCAATTTCTGTGTCAATGTAAAGAATATGACAAGTAATGTTTTTAAATGAAAAAAAGAATTATTTTAAAATTAGTGAAGTTTGTAGTTTTTAACAACAGTCAAATCTAGTCTACAGCTATGTATGCTTTTGAAAACACTTCTACATGTGAGTGGCTTGACAGATATGAATATAAATCCACTGACTTCTCTTGTAGAGGGACAATATTGTTTTCAGAACCTCTGTTTTTTATTATTAAATCTCGAAGGTGGGAACTTTCTTTAATTAGTTGGGCCGGAGAGAAGCAATTACAGCTAGGTGAACAAAAATAACATTTTAATTTCTTTTTTTCCCCAAGTCTGAATTGAGATGATTCAGCAATTGTGGGTTTTACTCTGTTTTAAAGAAGAAACATGAAATAGTACAAAGGCATCTTAAAGTTCACTTATGTGCTGTTGAGTTGCTAAACATATTGATGTTCATTCAGAAAACCTTAAGGCTAATACATTTAGAGTGTTATTCCTTACACTTTCATAGACAAAATCAAGTGCTCAAATCTGTTTATTTCCCCTAGTCTTCAACCATTAGTCCTTCTAAAAGGAAAACAATATCTATAAATATTATTAGTGATTCAGAAACTCGAGGAAATGTGTGAATTCTCCTGTAGAAGTACATTTACAAAAGTAAGGTCCAGGGCAACCATAATGCAGAACTGTGCGGTGGTGATGGTATGGGTTTCCTGAGACAACTAGCAGCCACATCTCTTTTCCCATACATAAATGGCAGTCAGCAATAGCTAGAAACAAAAGACCCCTCTCTCACTCTCTGAATACAGTGACATTCATTCTCAGAGAAGCAGGGGCAGCTTTTTGAAAGCAGACTTCTTCAGTCCAACAATAACACACAATGAGTTATTGACTTGTTTATATATGGAGCTCTTTTCAGTAACTAACTCTGACTCCCCACAGTCTGGACAAATGATTGATTTCGTTGTTAGAAAAAGAGAAAGCTCTTGCACTAAACTCTGTAGTGCAAACTACTTTTTCCCCATTTGTTCCCCCACTGAATAGGACCTTATTAAAATGCACTTTCCAAAAAATACCTGCAGCTGGCCTTTATAAGCATGTTTTGTATATATAAATAAGTAATTTGTCCCACTCTTTTGTATGGTAACAAACCATTGGAGAATCTTGTCAACCTATATATGAAGGTTGGGTGTCATAGGATTTTGGTTAAATGATATTATTTATACTGATATTTATATAAAAAAAATTTTAAAAGTATTTACAGTATCTGTTTGCTATTTAGTTACAAACACTAACTTTTAAAAATAAATAGGCATGCTTTTTTAATTGAGAAATTCCTATTTAATTTTGACACCTGTTGTTAAAGTAATATGCCACATGTGTTATTTTGATACTTTTTTATATATGATCGACTAAATAAAGATCTGAATAACTGTTAATTCATCTTGTAGCGTTTGCACATTGTTGTAGCACGTCATCTATGTTTTAGTTTTTGATACACTGCTTATGTTAATTCTTTATATACATATATGCACAACATTTTATTTTAAAGAAAGTGAGCCTTCTTATATCCTCTTTTATTGTTACGAGGCTTCTTTAATAAGTAAATAAGTATGGGGTTTCTATTTTATAAATTTCAATACTAAGACATGTTACTTAAAAAGATGCTGCATTTGTCCAACTGCAGCTGCGCTGCAGGAACAATTTCTGTATCGCAAAAAAAAAGGACACAGAATTGTACGGAGCCCCGCTACTTGCTAGTTACAAAACATCATGGGAAGTTAAGTGTTTGTTAGAATTTTGCTGAAGGTATGTTCCCAATGCATTTAGTAAACAGACAGATAGAAATGTCATGAAGAATTAACGGAGTTAATACCACCGTACTCCTGATCCTCCAGGTTCTTGCACCTGTGAGGTTCTGTTAGCCATGGCACAGAATGTAAAACACTGGCAGATCAAATGCAAAGTGTGAGCATTTTACTGCAACATAAATTCTGTAGAAAGCTACTATAGTTAGAAGGAAATAAGGTGTTGTATCCCTTGTATCCATGTGAATATTCCTTGTGTTTCTTACAAGATTTAAGGAAGTGCAGATTTTCGATTTGTTGAGGTTTCTATGGCTATAAAAAGAAAACTGGGAAAGTTTAAATTGTGGATTTCCAGGCTGGAACGTCAGCCTTGAAACTTGCTGATTTTGTTATTCTAATTCTGTGTGTTAATCATGTCATACCTTGTTTTTACAAAATTTTGTTCTGTCCCTCTGTTGTGTATGAATTTCTTGTATCTCTTTTCTTTTAATTCTTAATCTTTCATTTGTTTTTCAAACAAAAATATTTTTGCTCATCATACTTCCTTTTTCTTTATTTAATGTAGTTTTCCTAACATAATTTAGCTCCCTTTTGGAGTACTAGCACAGACAGGCCACCGGTTTCCACCTGTCATTAAACCTGCCCAGGCAGATTTGATTAACAAAATATATAATATTAACATAATTTGTTATATGATATCAGCAATGATATTCAGATGTTCACTAAGCCTTGCTAGAGCCTACTTAGAATTACCAAAGATTTAATTTTTAAAAAATTCCTAATGGGTAAGTTGTGAGGAGGAAAAATTTACTCAATGTCTTTGCTTTTTTCCATTTTTATGGGAACACCAGGGATTAGTGTACTTTTGCAGAAATCCACACAGAGAGCAGAAACTTGCTGCACAAATTAATGCTTCTCTTGTAATCTTTAACTTCTATATAACTTGCTCTGTGCCTTGTGGATGTAGATCAGGAGCTCACAGTAGCATCATTCTTAACTGCTTGTGGAGGGTCGGGGGAGGAAAAGGAAGAGCTATTCTTCTGTGTAGCTTCTGTAGCCTTTTGTGAAGACCCAGAGATCCATAGGATTTTCCTGTGATCTCAACGTATCCATACTTACAATTGACTTGTCCCTCCCCCCGTGTATCTGAATGTCCTGGGACAGACCCTCAGCTGCAGTGAAGTGATGTCAGTTGAAGTTGGTGGCTTTTTACTCATTTAATTGAGTGACATGCAAACCTGGACTTATGCCTTCTCCACCAAAGCCTTTCAGAAAACTCTCTGAACAGTGGCTTTGTAGAGCTTTTTAGCTTTTGTCTCTCCTACAGCTTCAGGTGTTATGCAAGGAAACAAATAAGGTGATCAGGAAGAGATCCTGGTCTTTGAAAGACATTATGTTGCAGTTATCTATTTGTTTTATTTAACAAGTTACACTCATTTGACTGGAGAAACATTTTCTGTCTGAAATGTAACCAACAGATCAAATATTTTTTCAGTCGGTACAGTCCCACTCGGCAGTGATAAGCACGACACAAGAATGAAATTAAATGTATGCTGAAAAAATAGAACAATGTATTTTTATCTTCTGTTTCCTTTAAACAGAAGATGAGGTATGTAAATTTGCAAAGAATTGTGCCTTAAAACAACTCTTTTGTCTTCAACTTTTATTTAATTTTTCTTTAAAATGTTCCACTTTATTTTTACTTATGCATCAAGATGCAGGCCTATGTGTTCTGAAATCCTCAGCAGTGCCATAAGAATTTGTCAAAATAAAGTTCTCAGATTCTTTGGAGAGTCCAGGCATTTTCATGTACATTTAGAATATTTTACAATATTTTTTACAATATATTTACAATATTTTTTTGTCAAGTGAAAGGCTTGCCATATATAGCTAACTTTGATAGCCCTTTCCTTGTACCAGGAAGAAAACATTTCTGTGATAAGGCTAACGGCAACCAGTTTTAACTTTTAAATTTGCTTAAAATCTTACCCTTCTGGTCTCAGTTCTTCTGGTTTTGCTTTCAGCTGTAATTGCTGAAGACCGGTGGGTGTACTAGTGTCAATCAAATTCCCTTGTGACAGCGAGCATATACAGACCCTTTTTCTTTTCCAGAGATTTCATTTACCACACTTAGATGAATAGTTTGAATTGTTTCAAACTCTGGGACAGTAGATGAAATCCTGGTTTCCTTGAAGTTAATAACTGATCCTCTCATACTGATCCCTTCTAACAGGTATCTAGAGGAAGGCAAAAATGTCGCAGAATTCCTACTGTTCAGAACAGGAAAAGGCAGATGTGAGGCCAATCTCTACCATAGGCAGGGTACAAGTATCGTTTAAACAGGACCCCCTCAATGAGCTGAAGACTGGGAGATTTAAACAACCCATACAAAAGCAATTGGCTACTGTCGAAAGTAGTATGACCTTAATTTTTTTAACTTTTTCTCTGCTGCATATAAATTAGACACCATTTTCCCAAGTGTAAAATACTGACTTGGGATTTATGAAGTTTTTAGGTTATTCATTCTGAAAGGTGTTTTTTTAAATAATTATATTGCAAGCCAAGCCAAGCCTAATAATGTTTAAAGCTTTTTCAAGTTGATGCAGAATAAAAAAACAATGTATGTAAAAATGCTTGTATGAAAATATATAAGAAAATACCATTCAGGTTTATGTGAAAATGGTTCATATGGGTTTTTAATCCATGTGTATGTAGTATGTTATTTTTCATTTTCCAGTTGGATTTTGCTATTGATGTTTAGAAGGGAAAAATCATTAGATGGTCTTTCAATGGTAACAGAGGAATTATATTTAAAGCAAGATTAAGTAAATGAATTATATAAAGTAATTTTGTTGATAAATAAGAGAAAACAAGACCACAGAGACTATAGTTGAAGGCCAGAAAAGTGTTTTTTCTAACTGACTTTAAAGCTGATTTTGATCTCCTCATAAAAATGGGACAGTTTTCTACCACTATGCTTCTTAATGACCCAGTAAAGCAATTGCCAAAAATAATTCCATACGCATGTAGCATACAAATTTCCGAATCTTTAGATTGACATCTTTTTTCTGTGGACTACTGTGATCCCCAGACGCAAAAGATAAGTTTCGCAATAGGTAGAGCAAGAGCTGCTCTAAGCAAGAGCTAACAACCTGATATTCTTCTGTGCATTGGCTTTAGGAACACACAAATAAATCTCCAAGGACATCTATATGTATGTAACCCTATTTTAAACTTAGTCTTTCATTGGCTTATGATTCAGTTCTATTAATAAATTTAACCATGTTTATCAGAAACAAATAAATACCCTGGAAAGTCAGTATCAATACTGACTGGCACAGAAAACCTCAGTCCTTATTAAATCAAATGAACTTTTCAATGAATGATGGCTTACATGAACGATTTTTTTCAAAAATTATTCATATTCTGGAATGTCTCTGGATATAAGCCACTGTCGCTTTGATAACACTGTGTCTGTTAAAACTTGAAAAGCATTTGTAAATCTTTAGGTTAGCAAGGTTGGTGACTTTGATTTTCTCTTTTCTCTGTGAAGAAAACTATTGCATTTTTCCCCTGATTTTTTTCTTTTTTTAAATCTTCCTAAACCCGTATTGAGTGGGTCTGGAACGGATGCTTTAACTTGCTTCTCTTTTCTAGACCTTTCTATTTACATGTTTTCTACAGTGTAAAAATACATTGAACACTAACTTCCAGCTCAGATTAATTCAATGGCCAAACAAAAAATGAGTAGTGTCATTAGGATCCATGGTTGCAATCAAATATTCTGTTTTGTTGACATCTAACTGATAAAAAAAATATGTTGCTAAATCTGTGTAAGACGCGGTGTGTAGCTATCTATTCTGCCACCAAACAGAATTTTGCCAAGTGCAGTTTCATTCCTGTTCTCTCGTTGTGCCAGAATGGAAACGAATTCTGTCAATCCATTTACTTGCACAGATGATTTCTCCCTCATGGCCAGCTTCTGTACCTTTACTTGCATGACAAAAAAGTATAGCAAAGACCATGCCCTCTCTCCTTATCACTGCCAGCCTCCTTTCTGACAATGCATTTGGAACAAAGGAAAAAAAACCCATGGCTGGGTGTTCCCACTCAAAGGATGGGTTGGAAGCTTGAAATGAGGAAAAACTCAATATAGTCCAATACATTCTGTGTAGTAGCTGTAAATATGTTTTATGTCATGTGTAAGTCCAGCACTGTGTCTGACCCCAGGATGGATTCATCCTTCCTCTAAAGGAAACCTCCCTGACTGCAGTGAGTATGAAAAATAGATCTCATATACTCAGTAGAAGTTTTGGTATATGTCACACTTTTTATCAATTCTGCAAATTTCTAAAGAAACTAGGGATGTTTTCTTCAAATTTGCTTCCTACTTTTTTTTAATATGCAATTCCTTTTCCTAGTAAAACAATTTTAAAAGAGAATTTTTCACCACACCGAAATATTTAGTATTCAGTTAAGAATTAAGTAACCACTTTGCTTTTGTTAGAACTGTGTTGCTGCTCTAAAGAAAAATGTTAAGCTCTGTTATATTATTTTAGGGAAAAAATGTAGTTTAAAATGTGAAGATTTAGTAAGCTAATCATAAGATTATGCAGGAAATATTATAATGAAAAACTATTAAATCAAGCATTTTTCTTACAATAGCTCATGCTGTGAAGGAGACAGCTTATTCTATAAATGAAATATTAATACAAAACTGATGGCAGGTAAAAGTGAAGGATGATTTCCATGTAGGTTTCTGGATGGCAAAACCCCCTATTCCTTCAGATATAAAAATTAATACATTCATCTTATTGCCTTGCCACCAGTAAATACGCCTTAACATTTCATTTATTGGACTAATTAAAAATCTTAGTAGAATTATATCAATGATGTTTCATTTTCCTACCAATAACTTGTGTTTGACATGAGCTTGTTTTCATTAACATTAATTTTCCGCGTTATGTACTGATTTCTAACAACTCATGTTTTTCTTAAATAAAACAGACTCACTAAACAATGAATACATACAGACCTCAACCTTGAGCTCCTTACTTCGGCAGAAATACAAACCTGTCTGCCTGACGTTGAGGTGAATAGCTTTTCCAGTTCTATATGCTTCATAATTTTAGCTCTGCCTGCTGAAAGGCATGTACCAACATAAAAAGCTTTTAATGTCTCATCACTTATTACCAGAAATATCGACATAGAAAACAAACACTATTATTACCATAACAAAAATACGGCCTAGAACCACGCTTGAAATGTTTAGAAGGCCATGAAAATAAAAAGGAACAACAAAAATATGTACAGAAAGAGAGAGAAATATGTATTAAGTGGGCAAAATGTTAAACATCTTTTTGGTTCTACATGCTTAAGATCTTCCAGTACACGTTATTTAGTTAATATGAAGACGTTAAATTTCCTATATAGAGCTTGCAAATTAATACTCTGCATATACAAATCCACTTGATTTATTGTAATATTTGTGAATCACATGCAATAGCCGTTCACTAATCTTCAGCAGGGTGTTTTAACTATCCTCCTAAAGACTTCTGGCATGCTGGAAAGTATGGAAGTGGTGCCAGGTGCTGCAGCACCCAGTCCCCAAGCACCTAGTACAGAAAAGGTCACACTTCTGTTTGAATGAGCCTGAATTTGAACAGGAGATCTCACCATTACATCTGTGAGCAGCTTTAACCTATGGCCAATGATGAAGCAACTAGAAAGAAGTAAGATACTCTAAGTGGCACAGCCTGCAGAGTGGTTGCTGGGCAGAATGTAGCCACAGCTCTTTGGTTTTCTTTGATGGAATTATAACATCCATCGCTCAGAGAATGTAGGCCCATTATTTTGTCCTTTGAATAACTCTATTGGTTGTCAATATTTCATATGTCCTTTGATGTGGGTATTAATTTTAATATCACTTGACATTAGCCTGAATACCAGTTCAATAATACTTCCATGTTAAATGATCCAGCATTATCTTTAAATATTGCTTATTTTTGAAATTCATCTAGCTCAACTATTTCTTATAAATGAAATTTGAATAAAAGATGTTGAACCATGTTAATGGGCATATTAGTTATCAACGGTGTTATGAAAAATACTTAAATGTAGATATAGTCAATCCAAGATTAGATTTTTATTCACTAACAACTTAATTAGATGTTCAAGCTAGCAAACAGTGACCACTTGTTTAACACGATTGCTATCACTGGGGTACATGGTATTTTTCATACTATTTGAAAGGTGCAGAATCTGAACATTTGCACCCATAGTAAATGACTAATTGTGGCACCATCACAGCCTTACTCTTGGATGGTTTTTTCTGTTTTCTGATTACCTATTGAATAGTTGTGTTTCTATTTTATAATTGAAGTAATAAATGTCCATGAAATTTCCATTTCTTTCCTTCCTTAACAGTCCTCCGAGATTCTAGAAGGTGAGTGCTGTCAAAGCCGTACTTGGAAAACATTTGGGCATATGAAGATGCAGATAGGTACAGAATGGGATTTTCAACAGCTGGGCAGTATTTCCTCTCTGTTGGGAGTGAAAATTTTGGAAACTTTGGTGAGGAAGTCATCATTTTCAGAAGTGCTTCACTCATTAAGAAAATTCTTCCTCATGATTCCTGATGCCATTTGTTTTGCCTGGTTTGGAAAATAATTACAGATGCTGAGCTCAGATCCTAGTATAAATCAATACTGAAGTTGTTGAAGCTTGGCTGATCTATACCTGCTGAGGATTTGTTTCACTAAATGTGAACTCTTATTGCTATTCTTACAATTGTATATCTCCTGCCCCTTGTTCAGATTTCAATTGACAGGTTCAGTGCAAAGTGGCTTAGAGCACTCTCTGATAACATGAGTGGACTCTGAGTAATATAGCATTTAAACTGACAGCTGACTTTACAGTGCCAAACTAAACAGGAGAGGAGTGAAGAGATACTGATAATAGATGGACTTTATGTAAAATCAGAATAAAAATAATTGATACTATTATTTGCTGTGGATTTCCAATAGCACCAGTAGACTTTAAGTTATAAAATACCTTACAGAGTTGTCTTGAAACCTATGTACTGTGTAATCATAAGCAGTTCATTAGACTTTAAGATATTATAAACATTATATTAGAAACATTTACCAGTCCAGGTACAAATGACACAGTCATCCCTCACCTTGGTGGACAGAGATTATGAAAGAAGAAACAGCAAGAAAAACACAGTTCTTTTGTAGGGTGGAACTTTGCAAGGCTGCAATACACAGGGGACCTCAACTTCTCTCACCCCAGTACCATCACCCTATTATATGCCAGCCAGAGATGCCCTTCCTATACTTTTAATGAGAAAAGTAGCTTATTCTTTGCCTGTGCTTTTTTGCTAGCTGTGTTCATTTACCATTCCCTCGCCCAACTCCTGTACAAGTGTCACTTCCATGATGAGTTTTCCTGGCGAATGAGGAGTAAAATGTGTAGGCTCTCTGTAGCACAATGAAAGCATGCATTTTTTTTTCAACTTATGCGTATGTAAGCCTTCTTTTGTGAATAAGACTCATAGGGTCAGATAATGTTTAAAGGGAAAGGCTTTATGTCTCTCAGGCCTGCATGTTTCCACATGGATGCTTCTACACACACACAGATTGAATTATGAACAGACCTATTAATGCTGGGATCACAAAAGGTCAAGTTTTGTCTTCTTTTACCTCTATTCAGAATTGCTTTTGAAAGGGGGGAAAAAAGGGATTTGCAGAAAAAAAGATTCATGATGAAGAATTTTACAGGTCTTTTTTTTCTGTCCTTTAGCAACATCTGGGAGATGCAAAAAAAAAATCTTATTATGTAAAATAGTCCAGGGGTATTGTATTACTAGATTTTAATATATCTCACTTGGGTCACTTGTAGGGTTACCTTATGGAACGACCAGCTACCTAAGAAACAAAAACACTAAAGGAACTTGAGAAACATTTTCCTGCTGCTATAGTGAATATGTTTAACTGAAGAAAAATTGTAAAAATTTTCCAAGAAAAACTTTAGGTGTTTATTTTTTTGATAATAATAGAGGTCAAGACTCTAAAATATTCTCTCAGGAAACTGTTATATTGAAGCTGAACTAATCCTTCAGAACCTTCAGACTAATAGTTTGAAAAGTTATATTAAACTTTATGTAAAAGTGGATGTTATAAAGTGCTCTGCCAGATCTCACCATAAGTAATACTTATATTATTTTTACATATATCTTTGCAGGAGGAATATCAAATAACATTATCGAAGAGTTTCTACTGCTCTTTCTTCAGGTTCTATATCAAGCGATGCAGAATCATGAAATCACTTTAATACCTAAAAATATTTTCTGCTATATTTTCTACAGAAAACATGGTTGAGAAACAGCGAACTGAGACTGAAATAATAATAGATGCTTTTAAGATGACAAAAGGTTAACTTTATACCCTAAAGCTCTGCTTTACATTTGGCTTCTTTTTACGTATATATGTTTGCATGTGTGCATGAGGGAGTGCAAATACTTGCAAGTGTGAACCTCTAAAGTACACCATTGTTCACTTTTTGTCATGCTAAAAATGTATTACTGTGTCTTTATGCTTTGTTGTTATTTGCAACAAATGATATAAAATATTCTGAAGTAGAAAAATGCATAAACGATACAGAATTTTTAAGTGTGATTAAGGCTGGACATCAGTCATACAAGTGCAGAGAAACATAAGAAAGCTAAGGAAATGTGAATTACGATAACATATTAAATGTATTAATGGCAAATGTGATACAAATTGGAAAGAACAATTGGCATTATACAAATAAAAATTGCTGATTCAAAAATTGACAGTTACTGCTCAGTAAAATCATGTAGGAATCCCTTTAGGTGGATTAAATGAGAGTAATGAAAGGACATCAACTCTGACACTGTATAAAATTAGAAGAAAACGATAGTAAAATATTGCAATTCTATTACATAAATACCACACCTGAAATTTCATATTTTTTCTTCACAGGGGTAGGAAAGAAATCTATAGTAAAAATACAAATGGCTTAAAGATTTGTCTTCAAAGAGAGTACAAATATTTTATTTCAAGTCAAAACAAAAAGGTGATGGCTCAACTAGGATAATAATAAAACTGAACATAATAAAACCACCTGTAAGTTATAACTTGCATGAGATAGTATACCAGAAGAGATTCAACAAAAATAAGGCTCATTACATTATTTTTTTTTCTTCTACTTAATGAAATTCCAAGACTCATTTTTGCAAGTTATCATTGAATCTTGTGTCTTTGTTGTTTGAAAATAAACAGTTAATTATTGCACTACTTCAGAAAATCTAAGTTTGCGTAATATGGGGTAAAAATGTGTAATAAGTCATTAACTTAGTAGGGCCAATACTTCTGCAAAGGACGTTTTGCATCTCTTTCGGTAGCAAGGGTCAATGTCAGAGACTCAGAGACTCAGCTGGACTGGACTGGATTGAGAAGTATGTGGTAATGTTCATATTTTTTTTTAATATGTAAGAATCTGTAGGTCTTGTGTTTTCACAACTGATGTCTTTTATCAATAATAGGATGGAATAAGAGATGTAATAATCTATTAATAAAGAAGAACAATCTGTGTTTGAGCTGTTGGAAAACCTCTTCCTTTTGATGTATTTTACAATGACCTTCAAGTGAAAAGTAGAATAAATAAACTTGAAAAATCTCAGGATTTCATGGCTGCCTTGATAGTGTGAATATATTTTTCAGTAGGTACATACATACCTGCAGTAAAATAGAATAAGGAAATAATGTGGTTGCCCATGCAATACAAAGCTATAACTCTAATTGCCATGCACAATCTGTCCCGGTTATTTCTTCTAAGCCATTAAAACTAATGATATATATAATCTAATTTTCTTTAAGTTAGATGCACAATTACATATGAAAAATGAAGTTGGGAACACAAATGGAGACAGCTGGAGGCATCAGCTCAAACATATTATGGTCTCAGAATTTTCTTTGTGTTTGTATGTGTAAACCTTACGTTTTCAACTAAGATACAAAGGTTTATGCTTTCATACTGAAGAATAACTCTGTAATTGGAGACCTATGTTTAAATTATGTAACTGGTGTATGACTGGTGAGACTTTGCAATTTTGAAATGTGAAATTTCTGAAACCAAAAGCGTTGAGAGAATTTGGGCTGGCTTTTTGGAAGTATCCCTCTGTTGAGCATCCTGCTGACGTTAGCCCTTCCTGAAGGCTAATTTCATTAGCATTTCTTAGTGGTTTACAAAATTTAACATTATGATGGTGATGATTACATATTTTACACAATCAGCTATTTTTAACAGCTCCAAGAATGTAAATTCTAAACTGTAACTACATTGTTACTCTGTCTGTCGAATAGAAACATTTCAGCACTGGAAAGGCTATCTTTATTTTTTTCAAAGGACATGTAAGGATAATCTTGATTTTTGAATGCATGGTGAAGATTATTTTTACTTCAATTAGAATTCTTCTACACTTCCTTGATTTGAGACATTGTCTTGTCCTTCCCATGTTCTTAAAGAATATATACCTGGTCCTGACTGAAATGAAAATATGGCATGAAAGATGTCTTGTCTATAAAAGGCAAACTAAAGGGGGAAGGAAAAAATTGTGTTTATTCCTTGTGTTTGCCACTGTTGTACGTGGTTCTGCATCCTCTTTTTCCCTAGCGGCATAAAAACATACCTATGCATATGTGTTAGAAATAGGTAAATATGTAGAAGTTACACATGTGTATTATATGTTCTATCAAACTTGGAACAGAAGAAACCCCATACTTTCTGTAGGTTTGTAAGGAAGAATCTGATAGGTATGACATCACCATCAGCTCTTCGTAATAGCTATCATAATTTAACCATTCAGGTGAGGAAGTTGCTTGATGAATCACAAGCCGCTGCCCAAAGCTATGGAGGTCATCTCTCTAAACTTGCTCCACTCTTACAGGCTAAGCAGCAACAGGGGTGTCTTTTGCATGTGTATATATAGAGATATATATAACACAAAGCCTCCTACAAGCAGAAGGTTATTGCAGCATCTGTGTCTGGAGCAGGGTGTGTTTCCATAGTCTTTTGTGGTCTAATATCTTGATTAAAAATAAATTTTGCCTTCTGCTCACTGACATTGTATATACCTCTATAAATTCTGAAGTGTATTTCTTCAAAGTTAAAGTGTGTTTCTCATTTGGGGGCGGGGCTTGGAGCTGGTTTGTAATAATCTTTAACTTAAAACAAAGTTGTTAAAATACGTGGAAGTTGTCAATTCATTTCACTGATCAGTTTTGAAAGTCAGTGAGCAGAACATATATATACACCTAAGCTCCTTTCTTGAAAGTTAGATTCCATGAAATTAAACAGCACTCTGTAGCAGATTTTCCTGGAACCTTAAAAATGTTAATGAAATTGCTTGAAGACCTACAGTATTACTGAGAAAGGATATTAATAGACTTGGAATAATACACTTCAAGCTATAAACCTGTTCTAAGCTATATTCAACCTTACTTTAACAAACAACTATTCTAAGAAATTCTGATCTTTGATCAGTAGCGTCTCCGCTTTGACTAGTGGATAGCCTTGTGAGAACTAAAATAATTCAGGATGACTTTTACACAACCAGATTTGCTCTACAGTGCCTAAAACAGTGTTAGGTACCTGTTGCAGAGTCTAGTGAACTCAGGTGAAGAGAATAGGACGACTCTGCTGACCTCGCTGGCTTTGGATCCGCTCTATGAACATCTTAGAAGCATGTTGGGAACTTGCTGTCTTTTTTTCAGCTTAGCCTGGTCTTATTTCTTTCCGCTGTTTCATTGTTATAATGAAAGAAAGTGGGTGAATATCCAAGTTTCAGATATTCATTGCTTCCTATAGCAAGCTGTTGTACTGAGTACTGTGGATCTGTTATACATCTCGGGAAACTTACAGAATTCATTGTTATTGTTCAAGAAATCAACTTGCCACATGATCTATCTTTTCCAGGAAAGCTTAGTTCTAAAAGCAGATTTTTTCCCTTTTATATTATGGCATTTTCTTCTATTATAAACTGTGGTAATTTCATACTTTGCTTTGGAAAAAAACTTCATATTTTTCATTTCTTTGCCAGAGAAGGAGAAAAGAAATTTTACACAGGTCAAATTGTGCTGGTGGTGTTTGGCAGCTGTTTCTGGCAAAGCCTCTAGACAGCGTGTATAGCTCAGTTGTATGTCAGTGGGGAGGCATTACAAAGACCGATGTTTAATATTGAACATTCATAAAATCAAGAGAACCTCTTTATTTCTGACCATGATGCCCTATCCAAGCTGTAACAGGGAGTGAAATATAATGTGAGGTGTTCATCAAAATAAAAGTAAATCACAGTTGGGTTTGGGGAATTTTTTTTTTCATATTCTGGATGTAAGAAACTTAAGTGAGAATAAGGAAACCTGTGATGGTGCCTGTCAGGACTAGCCTGGGAACAATTAGCTTCGAGGACTAGAGTTGCAGTTGTTGCAAGTTAAATATCTTGTTGTTTAGTTTGCCTTATTTCTCCATGTGCTTGTGAAGTGATTGAACCTGGTACCTACATGGCAGTACAGATTGGAAATTAGACCTATACTTTCCTATTTGGATATCTGTTGCAATTAAACCCAATCCATAATCACACTCTGTTCTTCAGAGACATTCAGAATGAATTGCTGTCTGAAGCTAAAACACTTCCCTATTGATATACACATATGTAGTCAACTTTGTTTTCATCAATTAATCAAAAGAAAATATGTTTTCACCTTGCATTGTTCAGGTTTATGCTATGTAATCTCTTGATTTTCTGCATCTGTTCCCAATGTCTTGTGATCTAACCAGGCAAGAATCTGGGCACCTGATGCCTCAGGAATTGCAGTACTTCTGAATGCTTATTGTAGGTGGGCTCTAGGTGCTGCTGGGAACCAAATGAAAAGTCTGAGCTTGTATTTTGTTGGGGTTTTTTAATCACTATTTGAAATTCTGGAACTTTTGAGGCATCTTTAGATATTTTGGGTGTTCCATTTGCTTATAACAATATAAATTTTTAGGTAAGTTGTAGTATGGCTAGTGAAAGTAAGCCTGTTCCACCTCCTGTGTGGTGGCACTGTGTTCCACATGTCTTGGAGGCAGGTACATTATCATATACCACAGGTGTTTGTTTTCAGTCTATAATTGTCAGTCATGTCAGTTGAATTTTTTGGCTTTCTCAGGCTTTGATATTGTTTCTAAATATTTGAAGGAAAACATTTTTAGCATTACCTAGATATTTTTCTTGTCTAATAAGTTACATGATTTTGAGAGTTACAGAAATGTTTTATCTAACTTGAATAAAATTATTTTCAGAGAATTATTAATTTTTTGTTACATTAAGAGCAATACTTGCTTGTTAACGTGTATTTTATTCTTAGGTATCTATCACAAAGATAATTGCTATCATGTCTAAGTCACTTTTTTTAAAAAAAAAGCCTCAGTCCTTTTTAAAATCTGGGATGACTGCTGTCTTTAGCGTACCTCTGTGTTACACCTGGACTGGGTACGGGCTGAGCATTCTTATGAAAATGTTAACTTTTTTTTTCTGGCAAAAGCTCTTCTATTGTCAGGAGGAGCACATGTTCACAACTGCAAAAGGAGAGAGGAGAGTAACTGTCAACAGGTAGAAACCATTTCTTCGCTTTTTTAATCTCTGTGAGCTTTTTTGATCTTCAGAAGACTTGATGGTGGGTTTTTATTGTTCTATAAGCAAGATTTCTAATTTTTATTTTAGGATTTTACTTTCTTGAGGTACTTGGGATGGATACATTGTAATATGCTCAAATATATTTTCACATTATCCATAAAGATCCCAGACTGTATGTAATATATTCCACACAAACTTCAGCACTACACTTGCTAACCTATTCGTAGATTACAACAGAACTCTATTATTGACTTTAGTATGAGAACAGGACTTGAATAGCTTTTGTTTGAAACATCATGCTCATGTTCAATCAAAATCTGTACTTCAAATATATTTAGTTACAAAATCTCTTCCAACAGACTTGTATATTGTAACAATAAGTCTTAACATGCTTTTTTTCAACACTTTTTCTGACAAGAAATTTTTTCATGTGGTCCATAGAAATTAAGAACACTTCCTTATAAATCTCATATAAAGATTATTCCTGTGGTTAATGTCTCACAGGGTGAACTGTTTAATTAAAAATAAAGGGGGGGGGGGGCAGCGGGGTGATGGGGGGAAATGTGGTTGCACATAGAGCTGAGTTGCTAAGTGAGATGCTTAATTTTTTTGGTGTAATTTTGACCTCTGATTTATGGTTGGTTTTTATTTCATTGTTCTCTGGTTCGTGGTTATTTCTTATTACATTGCAAAATAGATGCAAGGTAAAAAGTTTGTTTCATTGTGCATTACCTCATCCTTCTCTTCCGTATCCAGTGAATACTTGTCTAACCACTTCCACAATACTGACACATCTGGCTATCCATCTTAAACTGTCATTGAATCAAGCATTGTATATGTGCAGACTGACTGTTAATTAAATCATATATGACCAAACCATACTGTAGGTAAAGAAGCATATTCTGTGGTTTAAAAAAGAGAGAGATGAACGAAGAGTACAACACACAATGCATTCTTGTCATAAGTGCTGTGCAGCATAGTCTACTTTAATCCTCTGTGCTTGCACTCACAGGTTAGATTATTCTTAAGTGCCAGTGCTTACTTCTGTGGAATGCCAAGATATTATGTCATATGTCTACAGGACATATAGGTGCTGGTTTGCAGGCTAAGGCTGCTGATTTGCATACCAAGTATTCTCTTTTGTATGACATTAAAGGATGGTTATAGCTGCATACGCACACAGATGCTAAAGATGTAACAGTTCAGTGTATTCTGCTGGTTTAGGTGGATTCCAAACACCCGGGTGTCACCTGAGAGTATAGCTGCACAAACAGCTTAAAAATTTTGGTACAAGCTTTGCACTGGATAGCTGCTATTTTGTCAAGAGGTGGCATTACTTCATTGATGAAATTATGCATTGGCTATACATTTTGATTAGTCTGTCTGACCAATGGCCTGATTCTCCTCATGGATTACAGGTGAAAAGTTCAACTTGGAGCATACAGCTGAAAGAATCTAGACTTTCAGTTAAAAGCAGAGTTCAGGTTTGCTTAATCTATATTTTATTACTTAGATCAGATCTGTCTGTAGAAATGTGTGTGTACATATTTGTGTGTGGTATGTACTTATTTAAAAGAGCAAACAAGAAATTCTCTGCAGCCCACTCATACTTTCTAGTTCTTAAATATGTTGGAAATTTGTAAATTGTTCTTCTGCCTTGAATTTTCATTTTATTCTTTAGAATACACAGAGATAAACTTTATGGGTGGTCTGTGTAACTGTTTTGAGTGGTATTGCATCAAGTATGGAAACTTTCTGTTGCACAAGTTCTGGGTAACTTCATTGTGCTTGCAGCACAGAGTTGAATAAAGATCCATGAGAACTGGAAGCCATAGATGGCAGCTTCTGTATTGGTTCATAACAACTAGGTGAACTGGTTTACTTGAGCTGACTGAAGTTAATATTTGTTTTAAAAATTGCGTAAAACATGAATTCTATGACTCTGATATTAAACTGGTTGTGATTTACCTACAAAGCTTTTTTCGGAGAACTCTCTCAATCCGGCCATCAAACAAGTTTTACTTTAACCCAATTTGTTCTGTACGAATGGAATTGAACATACAGCTATGCTTTGGATTAGGGATGTTTTAAAGACTGCATTAAGTATTTAAATTTTTTTCTTGATCAAAAAGGACATTGAAAATATCTGGATTTGTGTTGATCTTGTTCCATGTGGTTATTAAAAATATATAGAAAGTAGACTAAATCTTTTGTGACCAGATTAAGATCTATCTAGAAGTAAACGCGTTCACTTTTACCTAATTTTTGTTCTTCCCGGGTGCTGTAATACGAAAGAAGAATAGGCATGTGGAAAGGAAAGTTAAATTGGTGGGAATGAAAAAATATGTTTCCCCTCTCAAAAGAATCATCTTAACTTAAATGATAAAGGTTATAGAGCTGTCTGTGGATCATTGTAGTAATAACATAGTAATATTTAACTCAAGTGGTTTGCTTCAAGTTCTCCAAAAGTCCTCTGCATCTAGTTTTTAAAAGCTGATCTTTGCATTTGTTATGCAAAAGACAGTAAACCCCAGGATCTTTCTTTCATTCCCTCCATCTTTTGAGTTATTGTATCTCTCTCTGTTTCTCCGCACCTGCGTGAAAAGTTGTTTCAGCTGTAATACAGGAAATGGGTACTGCTCAATGGCTCTCGGGGTTACACCTGCTGCGAGACCTGGCAGAATTTTGAACAGTTGATTTAGTGGTGCTGGAAGGAACTAGTGTGGACCCTGCGTGTTGTCCAGTAGCATCACGCATTGGCTTCAGGTTTGGCAGCTGGCATGAACTTCCCACTCTTCTTCAGACATGCTTTGTTTGGCTGTACGATGGCATCTCAGGGCATAATAGCAATACTTGAGGGCAATACCAATAGCCTGTTCTTCATCTTCAGAAAAGCCAATGACCATGCACTCAGCCTTTTTGAAAGGAAAGACTTCTCTAAGTGTGTGACCTTAGTTGTTTGGGGTTTTTTATGCCATCTCTGTGACTACATTAATCATGAATTTCACTGTTTTCTTTACTTACATCTGTTGCTCTGTTTATTCTGTTGTAGGAGATTGTAGCAATGCATTGTCTTCATTACTTAGAATAAAGAATGAAAAAGATGTCTTCCAATTAACACTCAGTTTATTCAATCAGTGATTTTATTGTAACACTTTTAGCAGTAGGTCATACAGTATGAATTGACGCTTTCTTTATTAAGACCTGTTTGCTGTGATTCGTATCTTCATTGTCCTTTGCACCTAAAAAGGGTTAAAGGATTGGATCAAAGGGAAGATCTTTTGGCTGTGCCAGACATTAAGAACTTCTATCCTCATTGCTTAGGTGTTTTGAAAGGATTGCCTCCTTAAGTTCACTTCACACTGTTCTTATTAAGTGTGTTGTGGTGCTGGCCACCTGCCACTTTCCACCATCCACAGGTTGCAAAGGACAGGGTGAAAAGACCCTTTTTGTTGAAAATAAATTTGTTGTTAGAGGAGAACTTGTTCCCAGTCTCAGGAAAGAGGTCTATCTTTCATATTGTCTCCTTAAAGGGTATCAGTATGGGCAGCTTCTCCCCTCTGAAGGTGATCCTTTGGATCATTTTGTCTCAGCTGCAGAAGATCCTGTATAAGGATAGACTTAAGGCTATACGACCATGTCGCTTTTCAGCCAGAGCCCTTTCAAGCTGTATGAGACATGCTGGACTGGGGCATGTAACACATGTGAGGAACTAGTGTGACATGGATATGACTGTCTTTTAATGAAGTGATGTAAAATAAAATCACCTTTTGTTGCACTCCTCGCTGTGTGCAGACATATGAAATGTTATATTTCACATTTTGATACCTTTTCTTAAAAGAAAAATGGGGGTGGGGGGGGAGGTGGCACACAGAGGAAGATGATTGCAGTTATGAAAGTCCTGTACACAGTGGTAATCAACATAACATACTAAAGACTACCTGATCTTGGTCTCGTGGGAAATCCTTACCTATAGGACACCTAAAAAAGTTGCGGCATTTATATGCTGATATATGGAGCACAGAGCACATATAGAGAAAGCGCTGAATTTTATGTTGGCCTTGCATTACCTCAGTTGTTTTGCTGAAAACATTGTTATGAAGTTTTTTCATGTGAAAGAGAAATAGTTGCTCAGAGGCTAAAATACAAAGTACAGAACTTAAACTTTATAAAATACCTGACAGACTTAAGCAATGCTGGGCTTTATGTAACCGAGATACTTCAGAAAATCTCATTTAAGACTATGAACAGCACTGGACTACACCTATCTTATAAACAAGAAGCTCCTTTATATTTGGTATATTTCATACAGTAGTACAGTAATTTGTAGGTGAACTAAATATTCAGAAGATTTTAATGGCACCTTTTGCCTTCAATGGTGATAGCTACGGAATTTTCAAATCCCTCCTTACTTTCTTTTAAGGCAAAAAGTGTCAGAAGTGCCAGGAGTTTATAGTGTCTACATCTAGCAGATACTGTGACACAGGCTTTAGAGAGCAAAGGAGTGAATGCTGATGGTCCTGCAAACACTCGGAATGCAATTTGGTAGCTTTTACTTGCTTGGCTTGTGTGTGGTCTGTAGACCAAATGCCTTATTTGTGGTTGGAGAATATCAGATGTGTGGCTGCAACGCAACATTTTGCTTAGCTTCATATGAAAAGAATCCAGTTCCATGTTCCAGGACTGTAGGGTGAACTGAAGTGTGGGAAGTGGGGATGACTGGGAGATCTGCCTCAAAGGTGCTTCTCTAGATTTAAATTAAAATGCTAATGTAGATTCATCCAAATGATTACTGAGAGTTGATTGTTGTTTTATTTTGCATCTTCCTTGTGTGTGTGTGTTTTTCAGGTATATGAAGATGACAAAAGCACATGAAGTACTTTATTAATGAAAATTAACTGGAAAATTACTCTGAGAACCAATCCAGGGCTACTAAGAGCAAGTAAATGACCACTTTGAATTCCAGTGTTAGATTGTCCAGAATGAAATTATTTTATGTTTTCAATCAGAAGAATTGGGCTTTTATAGCTTTCATTGGTGACCATGAAGATTACTACAGGGGACTGATATGTAGGGCCTTTCCTACATCAGAGTGGTATCAATATCTGTTGTGCAGTTGACACTTGCCAGGTAAAGATGCATGACTCGCTGTGCTCAGGCATCTGAGATAATCATGACACTGATGCACGGGAAGAAGTCTCAGAGGACAAGAGACAATACAACTCCAGCCCTGGTACAAGTTTATACTGGCATTTCTACTCCATAGGTAGTTAATTGATATAAGTTAATTGATATAAGTTGCTGTGAAAGCAACTTTGAAAGGCAGCAGCTGATTTATCTCCTGCCATGTTATCTTAGCTCATTCCTTACATAGCCAGCGTATTTTCTAGTGAAAACATGTACAAAATCTCTTTATTCTATTGCTTGTCTAACCAGATGGTCATATAATATCACTTTGTTAATTAATTTGAATTTTGTATCCAGATGAACATGTTTAGTTTCAAAAATGATTGCATTTTCTTTTGTGCCCCTTCTGGCAACTGCTTTTACAAAAGTGACAAATGATCTATGCTTTCATGATAACTATAATACTTTCTTCCAATTTGATGGGAATATTAACTGATGTAGTTCTGATAGTACTCCCTATTCTAACCCGGCTCTCATGCAGATAGGTCTTTAAACTACAGATTCATTGTCAATACAGTCACAAAGTTGGTCAGACTGCAGTTTCTGTGTAAATTTTCATATTTCCTGAACGTAGGTGTCTTTCCCTAAGCTGAGTTTATTGTTACATGAGTAAAATGGTCTGGCTTCAGGGAAGCCTGGTAGAATCTACTACCAATATGATCTATGCTCAAGTGTGACTACTGAAAAAAATAGATTTAATGGATCCATTAAAAAATTAAAATTTGAATCAAATTGCTCTGGCATCATTGAAACACCATCATCCATAAAAGCTAGCTAGTGATCATTCTTATTATATGTTGAAAATTCATCTGCTTTGAAAGCAGCTGGTAGAAGCTGGCTCCATTCCTGGAGCTCTTTATTGAAAATCTCTTTAAGCTAGCGACAAATTTATCTTTTCTATCTAAGAGAGGTTTCTTCAGTAGTGATAATTTCTGGCAAACCACAAAAATTTGTCCAACACTTATTTTTGTAAATACATACTTTAAGATATTTGAAAGCAGCTTCCTGCTGAATTCAACAAATATGCAGTAACATCAGAAATAACAAGTAGCTTCTACTTTTAAAATACACTGTTTGTGATGTCTTGTGTTCTTCATTCCTCCCCCAGTGGGACATCGTTTCCTTCTGCTTGTCCCTTTGTTTTTGTTTATGGCAGAACACTCCTACCCAGTAGAGATACAGGGACAGATCAATGCAGTGTTTTCGTAGAATAGTTGATTAGTATGTCCATAATCCTTTTATTAAACAAAGGCTCTTCTGTTATTTGACTTCTGTAGTTTAATTTTATTTCTCTAAATTATTAAGACTAACTGTTGAGAGCTTCTCAGCTAGTCTTATCATTATGTCCAAAGTTGACATAAGAAGAACCTGTCTGAGGTGAAATAATTCCATCCACAAATTATGCCTTTTTATTTGTGAATAGTCTAATCTGATAACTGCTTCAAGGGATTATTCTGTGAAAATGCATATCTGTCATAAATTTAATTTATTTAATCCAGAGTAATTTCTTTTCTGTCAATAGTTCACCATTATTCAGCTTCTGTCACCATTCTTCATTTTGCAGCACAGTTCCCCCTATGATGTTTTACTAAGACTTTCAATAGAGAAATTCTTCAGCTTTGGCACTGTTAATATCAACTCTGCCCTATCAATACTGGAAACAGTGGAAGTCTATTCTTGCAAGTCATTAGTGTCAGTCTTGTTTTTAAGAAGATCTGCTCAAAGTCATGTTGCATGACACACTACATTATGCGCTGGATTGGTACCACTACTGATTGCCAACAGCATCAGGGTTTGCTAGGGCTGGGGATGATGATGTTAAGGTCTGCATGCTTAGGCAAACCTGTTTCACACTGAACAGAAATGCACCAAGAGCTCTCAAATTATTATTGTATCTTTGCTGAAGGGCCATGACAAACAGCTTAGACTGTTAAATCTCAAATTACTCTCTCTTTTTGGATGGAGTACGTGACTACCTCTACACAGCATGCCTATGATGTGAAATTGTTATGGTATGCTTCTAAATAAAGAGACCTTTGATGCAAACACATTTAGATCCTTTAAGATGCTGTTCCTCATTCTCAGATGCTCAATTTGGAGACCAGAAAACCGAGAAAGGTGGCTGTCCTCAGAATTTTGCCAGTGATTCCTATATGAGTCTCAATGTCTGCTTGATGTACAAACCTTCCCTTGGAAAGATACCAGTCATTTGACAGCTTTTGTATATTAAAAAGTCCATCATATCACTATGTACTTACTTAAAAAAACCAAATACGTGCCGATTTGTTTTTCAACTCATGCCTGATTTGTTCTGCTTTTGTCTGCTAGATTAAACATTCCTCTATAGAGGGAGTCAATGCACCACTCAATGTCAATGAAACCCACATAATTTGTAGATGAATGATCCCCCGTTTTACTGTAGAGGTCTCTGGGGATGGACCTCCTTGTTTCTCTTGTTGGAACAACAGGGATTGTTACCTATAAGCCCTTTTGTTCCTGGAATCTGTGAGTTGATTAAAGTTCAAAAGAAAGATTATTTATTTATTTCCTCCACACATAAAAGGCACATAAAACAAGTTGTAAAAATAAAAAAGGACCTCTATGATCTTATTTACACTTTGATCTTTTCTTGATGGTTTCTTGAAGTTCATGTCAGCTTCTTTACTATTCCGTATGTAACATGCCCTATCTTTCCCCGTAAATTTCCTTGCTGGTATATTTGCTTTTATTGACATACCCTTGATTTCTCCTCACTGTTTGCACAAAATCTTCCTTTTTTTTTTTTTTTTTAACATTTTAATGCTTAGCATCTTCAATTCTAGATTCACAGTGGAAAAAGCAAGCTTTTTCTACCAGGGAGACAAGGAGGCATTTGGCAATCCCATACCTCCTCCCATTGGGGTGTTATTTCTCCTCCCATATGTATCACTGGGAAATCTTTTATTTCTCCTTCCTCTTCATCTTTTTTCACTCACCTTGTTCAGGAATATAATAATGAATTGGATATGCCTCTGCTTGGCATTCCAGCCCTCTTCAGCTCAGGTCTTGGTGCCAGTCTTGGTAAACTGCCTGCTAGAATTAAGGGAACATGGTTTCATTCCCAGCTCAGTCCAGGTATATAGGGGTTGCAGACCTCTGCCCATAAATGCTGGCTGATAAGGCTTCAGTGTTTTCACACCCAATGGTACCAAAAATTCCAGAGAGCTTCACTGAGACATTAGTCTCTGTTACAGCTTGAATATGATGTTCAGGGTTTTCATAGTCCCAATCTTTGGGCTTGTGACCCTACAGGAGATGTTTTGCATTTTAAATGTTAGTGAAATGATTTCTAATTGATTAAGAGCACAAAAGAAGTCTAGCTTTTATGGTAGATCTGCCTTATAGAGGGAGGTTGTTTTGTTGTTTAGTACAGGGTATACCTATACTGTCCAGATTTCTCCTGCCTGTTTCCTGAGTTCATTTTAACCCAAATAAAATGACTTCTTTTTCCCTTTAGCCTTTCATGTCTAAGACTTAATCTGTCAAAATCTTGACATCAGTAGGGGTCTTTTTATGCCTTTTCTGTTTCTTAAATAGTTTGTTTTTCACTGAGGCATCTGTAGGGATGGCTCTCTCCATGTCAAAATGTGTTATAGGATGCATTAGAGCCTGTTGTGAACTTCCTAAAGGGGGAACTTAAATGGTGTCAGATGAACTCAACTGGTGGAAAGATGAGGAAGGATGAGGCACAGATGTGCCTTGCATGGATGCTTCAAAGGCAAAAGCTCCTCATTATTCAATAATGAGATATATTGGCAACCATGACTGTGGCCTCTGTATTTAATGTGTGGCATAGGTATTTCATTATTCCAATGTTTTCATCATAATAAAAATATAATTAATATTTTTGCATGGAAATTACATTTTTGCACTGAAATTCATGGCACAGTCCTCTGTGTTTAAGAGACTGATGGCTGGTTGGGTTTTAGTCGCTGTTAATAGCAGTGAAATACCTAACATAAGCTGGTTGTCTAAGCTGTTTATATTCTCAATGGAGAGAGATAAATAATGATGCAAAATGTCTTGTTTAATTCTAAAACCACTGTGAATTGCCCCAGGTAGGTGCCTGTCTCATCCTATAGATTACAGAAAAAATCCTAAACAACTAGCTTAGCTTAGACTAGATGAGTTAACTTTGAAAATCTCATTTCTTCTAAATGAAGCAAGTACTCCTCTTAAACTGGTGGCTGAAATGGTTGTAGTGGTTACTGAAATTTAAATTGACATGCCTCAGTTTCTTCTGTAAGTGGATAAAAATGCACTATCCATAGTCTTTTACTTTATCTTCTACTCTATATATCTGATCTCTAAATTAGTGACTCTACTGAACTTGGAAACATCTTCACAGAAAAACTCAGATTTCAAAGAATAAAATGCATTTTTTTCATATTGCTACAGACCGAACAAGCATGTAAGTCTAAGTGAACAACAGGTGTAACTTCAACTATTAGGGTAGTATCTTTATCTTTTCATGAGTAATAGTTTGATACTTCAAAGACTGATTTGAACTGATTAATATTTGTTAATTCATAGGTACCAGGATACCGAGGCAATTGGTATAACAGTCTGGAAAACATCGTTTGGTGTCTAGTGTTCATTTCCAGTATTTTGTTTCCTGCCATCATGTAGCCTGATTATTTAAAAATATGGAAGCCTATATATATATTTGTGTGTGTATATGCTTCCCCTCCACCGTTCTTGAACTCAAATGAGAACTTTTATATAAGGAACATATCAATTTTACCTATTGCTCTACCTAACCATCCTTCCCCTTCCTCAGCATTTGTTCTTAATGTGCCCGCGCTAGATGTGATTAGGAGGCATTTTAGTGAAGTGGCAAGATAAGCATGATTATGAACATATGTTTCTTCCAGCGAGAAATCTGTTTCATTAGCCCCTGTCCTGGGCACTTAATCCACATCTTTCTGCCCCATTCCCTCTTATTTTAAGAAAAATAACCCCAAAGGATCAGTTTGCTATCCTGATTCATCACATGGCTAAAACAAGAGTTACAAAGGTTTTGGAGCAAATATGAGAGCATGTAGAGCAGAAGGGGAGATGAAAGCTTGCACAAGAATTGTGACTGAAGAAACCCAAAATATATGCTTCAAGAATTAGTAGTATTTGCAGAGAAAGTGCTTTTTAGTCAGAGGAGAGTGGCAAAAGGAGGAGGGCTTGAGATTCAGAATCATCTTTACAGTGTGATGAAATGGCAAATTGCATATCAGTGCTGTGTGCTGGAAAGCTAGATGCCGTGTTTCTAGGGATTGCTTGATGGAAGGGCGAAGTCTGTGAATGAAAGACCCTTTTCAATGACGTTATGAATCGGCTCCTGAGAAAGAAACAATGCCATACACCATGCCTGAGACTCGCAGGCACTCTAGTCAAGGCTACTCTGGGTAGGGCAAGTTAAGAGACGCAGTTGGAAATTGTTAAATGAGGCTTGCAATATTATCGTCGAACTATTGATCATCGAGGGTTTGGCAGCAAGGAGAGGCGCTCTCCTGCTAAAAGCTGAGCAAGCTCGGGAAGAGCGCAAGCGAAACAGCTCCCCGCGCGGGCACGAAAACCCGTAACCCTTCGGAAGAGGAGGGTTAGGGGGTGCAGGGTCTGTGGGGGGCTGCAGCAGCCGCCCGTCGCGGCGGCGGGGCCGGGGCTGAGGCCGGGTCTGGCTGGCGGTCCTGCCGCCCCCCCTGCCGGCCACAGCCTGCGCCGGCCGCCCGCTTCCCGCCGGCCGCTTCCCGCCTCCCGCCGCGGCCGTTCCGCGCTCCTCCCAGCGTCCCATGGGGGTGCCGCTGCCGTTTGGTCGGGCTCCGCTGGTGAGCAAGTGACACCGGCTTATCACCGGTGCTCGCCCCGTTAGTTCAGGGGTATGGTTTTTTCGTTATTGTTGGCGCGATTTGGCGAAGGCTTCGGTGCTTAACTTCAAGCCATCGGGCCTCGGTCTTCCTGCTCGGTTTTTTGATGAGAGAAGGAAATAAATTAAAACTCCACTTTTATTGAAAAGTGAGATAGATTTATTTTTTTTTAATTAAAAAAATTTAGGTTTCTAATGGTAGAGACTACAGGTAGGAGCTAAGTGTGACTGCCAGCTATTTCTTCGTTGTCAAATTAACATGAGGGGAAGTTTGATAACCTCCAGGTAAAAGCCCTTTGATTTTTATTTTAAATTCCAATAAAATTTTAGAGGTCTTGTTTGAGGCAGGATTGTTTGTGGAATATGACATCTCTGTCTCTACTTTCTGTCTTAATGCCTTGTCATAGTTCTTGATGTCTGCCTGTCAGCACAGCAAGAGGGATTTTTTCATGTCTGAATAGTCACCTTAATGATAGCAGATGGAAACACCACAGGGGGTCCAAGCCCATCACACTGTCATTGTCACAGACTGCCCTGACCTGTTTCCACTCCTCTATTTTTTTGTCCCTTTTTAAAGGAGAAATGGATGGTAATTGAAAAGGATCTTAAGCAAGACTTAGGAAGCTGCAGACAACATGATTCCCTGCTATCTCTCTCTGTTTTCACAAATAAAGTCTTAACCTCTTAAGCACCAATAAGAGTAGAAAGAAAGATAAATTGGTAAAGCTTTATGAAGATTGGCCTACCAAAGCTTTTTATTTTCTCTCCTCAGGATGCATCCAAGCTACGTTACATCCTCATCATGGTTGGCGGGTGTTTAATTCCTTAGATATATCCTTTTTTTTGCATAGAATTATTGATTTCCTAATGAAAACTGTGTATGTGCTATCAATTCATCACTGCTAGCTGTTTCGATCATGTAGATATATCATGAAGTTATGCATATTGGCAGGAAACTTCTAGATTCATGTCTAAAACTGGTTGTGAAGATTTAAATTCATTGTCGTTTGTGTTGGCACTTTAGCATTATTTTTTATTAAGATTATCTAATCTGACTTACAAACATTGTGTTAAATTACAGTCAGTTAGAATTTAGGTTTTAGTTTTATAATAATTTTTGATTAAAAAAACCCCATTCCTTAAAATCATTACAACTTTAAGAAAGTGGTATATCAATGGAATAGTGAAAGAGAATTTCAGCTATATATAGGCTTCTGTTCAATATCACATAATACTTAAATATCCTTCATATCCCTAGGGGAAAAATCAAAAGCTATCAGTATTACTGGACCATAAGTGACCTCAGAAAGTTAGGACTGTGATGTTTTACTGTGAAGGTATAAATTCTGAAGCATGAAGAAAGCTTTGTACACGGATTTGAATGTCCTTTCTGCCATATAGAAATAACATTCTTTTCCCAATTTTAAATGTTAGCATAGGTTTAAACCAGGTTTTTAGCAAAAATAATTTTCATAACTCTGGTTTCTTAAATGTAAGTTTTATCAGCTTCAAAACTACTTAAGCGCATTGTGGCTGGAATATGTGTAATGCGGTCTTAAGTTAAAATAGCATCATATACTAATTATCTCCCCTGTTACTTGGAAGCTAAATAGAAATGAAGAATAGCATCAAATGTAGGTTAATTTCTTGGACAAAAACAAGCTTAGGGTGCAGAAGAAATAGTGAAGTAAAATAATTTTTAGAGTATTCCTTTTAAATGAAAATGGCACATTATGAGAAATAAAGGTTTTTAGGTACTAAAAGATGAGATCAAACACATGCTGGTTTGTGGATTCGGTGTTTTTTTCTTTTCAGAATTACCTTGAAATGCTTACATCCAACTAAATTAAATGTTTTAAGTCCCTATGCACTTTTGAAAAAGCTACTAGGCACCTGTCTAATTCCTTAGGCAATGAGTTACCTTTAAAAGTCTGGCTGTGATCTGGATGTTTGACTGCACTAGTGATCAAGCTAATTGATTTTTTAAAATGCCTGTCCTAAATATATGTTAGGTAATATTCTAGTTAAATCCAGAATCAATTAAAATTGGAAAGTAAGCTGAAAAATATGCAGTGGCAAATCTTCCAGTCATTGGTCAGAAAAGATTCTAACTGAAACATATTATTCCTTTTATTTTACTTGCTTACTTTATATAAGCCAAATTGACTGTGTTTCCCATATCAGAAAAGGAGTGCTTCAGCTCTCCTTACATCCATACTCAAATTACCAGTTTTAAACCAATAAAACATGCTAGTTCAGAATTTAATGGTAAATGGAAGGTGGACTATTACATGATTATTAATGAATAGTTACAGTAGTAGGATTTCAAAAGCAGTTTCAGTATTTTTTTTTTCTTTCCTCCCCACTCCCCCCATCAATCTATGGTGGATTTCCTTAGGACAGTAATATATTGTGCAAATAACATGTTTGATTTTATACATTTTATAATTTTTTATTTCACATACTTCAGTGTGTTTCTTTTTCACTGTGCCCTGAATTTGTATTTCAGTCCACTAAAGAATTCTTACAAAGTCAAACTGACAACTACTACTGGGTAATTTCACCAGAGTTAATTAAAAGTGTTTGATTTTAAGTTGAGCTGCCTTCTCAATACCCCTGCAGTGAAAACCAAAGATACCAAATAAACCCAGGGAAAAAAAGAGAGGATTTAAAAACAAACAAAAAGCCCCCTCCCCCCAAAAAACAAGGAAGCCCTCAAACCATTAACCTTGATTTCTGATTATCTGCCTGAAATACCCAAATCGACAACAGGAAAATAAATGCTGGTGTAGTGGAAACCACTTATGCACAACTTACTATAGAATGTAAACAGTGGAAAATGTTGAAGGGAAAAAAAACCCCCAACATTTCTTTCAAATATATCTGAACAATACTATCCTAGCTGTGACTTAAATTCATTGATTATTTTCAGATACAGGACAAGTGTCTTACAATGTCCTTTATTAAAAAGAGAATACTTTGTTCCTGCTTTTATTTTCTGACAGAATGTATGCTTTCAGATTATAGTTGTATATAGATTGATCATCTACCAGTAACAGTCTTCAGTGGATTTTTCATTATTGTAGTTCAGGTAAATGTTATTTTAAATATGCATGTTTTCCTAATATTTTATTTAAGGACACTTAAAATTCTTATAAATCATGAACAGTAACAAGCCACCACCTTTACCATTACTGTAAAGACAACCATATAGTTCAAATATCTTCTTTCCAAACAGTTCTTATTTGTGCCATAATAAAAGCTGGTACTAAGATATCAATCACATTGAATTATTCTTTATAGACTGTAGTTTAAAAAAGACAAAGCTGGCTGCTGAGAGAGTAGGTGGAAGTACCTGAACTAATACCATCAACTATAGGTTGTTAGTTGTCTGTCCAGCATATAAAAATGCAATATAGATGCTAGTATTTCCTTTCTTAATTCATTCTTCAGAGCATTCATTGCTATGTATGTATAATCTCATTACTGGCTTTGCAGCTGTTTGGTTTTACTCAAAGGTCAGCTTTGATGTTATTTCTATTTCCAGGTCTCCCTGAAATCATGTTCTGAGGTTGACCTTCGACAGAGTGACTGCAGCTGAAAACAGTGGTATTACAGTTTTATAAATACAACTTTTCTGGATCCTAATGTTTATCTGCTGATTGGATGTGACAAGTGCATTAATTCCCGCATTGTCAAAGTTCTCTGAAATAATAAAATAATTGGGCTTCGGGAAACAGTGGGGGAAAGACACTTCAAAAAAAAATTAAAACATTGAAAGGCTAGCCTTGTGAATCTCCCTAGAAATGTCCTGGTTGATAACAGTGTAGCACAATATTACTTTATCACCAGTTCTTTGTGGTTTCAATAGGTACAAAAATTAGTTAATTTATTACATCCTTCGTATAGCAGGATGTGTCCTACAATAAATAGGAATACCATCTCCATTCCTGTCTGCAAAAGTTGAATAGGTTATTTCAATTCATTGCTTACTGGAAATTGAAATAAAAATGAAGGACACTTGTTTTGACATTTGCTAAAATGAATCTTAAGTAAAAATTGCCTATATGCTAAACCAGAAGCTGCTTAGGTTTCTTAATGCCTTATGTGCACTTTTGTCCCTTGTATAATCTTTATCCTGTAAGTGCTTGCACATCCTAGTTCCAAGCAGTCAACATTAAGCGTATGAGTAACTTCATTCAATTCAAGGAGAATGCTTATGCAGTCAGAACAGGCAGACGTAAATGTATGTTTTGCAGAATTGGGATCTATGTTTCCATTATTACAAGTACATATTTTTAAGCACCAGCCAAGAAAGTCAGTTATGTACAACAATAATAGCCTAAACTTATCTTTATCAAGACTTTCATTGCTCTTGCTTACTGGCTGGATTTTTGAAGGGTAGTTGAGGTTTGCACAAGCAAGTTCTGGTTTTATACAATCATTTAACATAATGTTTGTGTGCATCTACAACAAGTATTCAGTCATAATGTTTCCTTAGTTGTACTCTTTCTTTTCCACCTTCTCTCCCATGCCCAGTTTTGCCAGGGTGCTGTAAGTAAGGTTTGTGGTACTTCACTGTCAATGCGCAGCTCTTCCTGCAGGATGGCTTGCATGTGTGAGTGCGGGAATCAAGTTGATTCTACAGTGATGAAAACCTCAGGAATACATCTGTCAGGAGGAACTTTATTTCTGTTTCTATATTGGTATGGGATAACATTAACTATTCCCAGGGAAAAAGTAGAAACTTCAGGAAATGGAACGTATACCGACTGATGTTGCTTACAGATACTGGGGCAAACTTGCCTGTCAGTGAAATTCATGGCAAAATTCCAAGCCTGCAGGAAACTTGTATTCCTCTGGATATGTGGTGCCAGAAAACTGTTCCACTGGGATTATCTTCTTCTTTAGAGCTTGCAGTTTGGAGGACATGGTAGAAGCTGAGAGAGAAAATATCTGGAACATCACTATACTCATAACCTCTGGAGTCAGTATCACTGTGATTGGTTGGAATAGTTTGAGGACTGTTTTATGCTACATCTGGGGTCAGAGCAAAAACAGAATTAGATTATAACTTTTCTTCTAGTTTAACTGGAGGGATGGATGTCATGGAACTTGTGTCCATTTTTTTATGGTTTAAATTTACTTCAGCTGTATGCTGATTATTAGTTATGCTATCGTAACACTTTATGTCTTATTGGTACATTTCATTCTGTTTTCTAAACAGTAATGTGAAGCCAAAATGGAATTCTTATAGGAGAAAACACTAGTTTAAGAAAATATCCTTGCCAAAGCTCTAAAAAATCAACCTCTTTTCCTTTGTTTACCCGTAGTTGAGAAGCTTCTTCAGGACTCACAGAAAATTTATAGTGTACAGATTAACATGCACTCCACAGCTTGGCCAAGATTGGCATGAAAAGCTGTTATATAGAGTAGAAGCTCAGTATATTAACTTTCGTTGGAACATAATAAAATTAATGTTATTTAAGAGTTATTTTATGTATCTGATTTTCACTTCCTTTTTTTTTTTTGGCCATTTTAAGGTCTTAAATTTTCATTGTATGGCCTGTAGATCAGCAGGATCCTGTTACAGTTAGATTAATTTTTACAGATATGCCATAAATTCACATCCTCTAAGGATTAAAGACTTTTAGAATATTTGCTTTTATGTAAGATACAGGAAGCATATCTTTCTTTTTGATTTATATAAAATAAGATTTTAGAATATATACCATAATTTTTTACATACAGGGTCTCAATACAGAAGTAATTAGCTTATGAAATGTATTAGTAACTGAATAGTTAAGTATTCAGGTGCAAGTTAAAGTTTTTACTCATGTAAAATAAAGAGACAATTTACCCCTAAGCAGCAGGTACTGAACTAGGATTGATAGCCCATATGGTATAAAGTAGTTATCTACCGAGTTATCTAGACTATCTTTGTAGTTAGTTGAGGCTCTTTACATTTGTAAAGAGCTATGAATTTCATCCTAAAGTAAATTTCTGTGCAGGTTACTGAATTGCACTCCACTGGTGCTTAACTCTCCTCATTGGCTATAGAGCTGGATTGGCTCAGCCGTAGATATCTAAAGCGAGATGAACCTCACTTCTATGGCTCTTCTTGACTCAATAATGGACAAGCCAGTTGACTTGTCCTTGAAGAATGTAAATGATTTTGGTTAGAGGGTCTTTACACAGCAGATTGCCACTATGATCACTGCAACACAGTACGTTTTGGATAAATTCCTGATTTATCCAAATTTATCCTCATTTATTAGTTACTGTATGCAACTCAGTAGACAGCACTGGAACTGTTAGTTCACTTTCTTGGTGGGATGTGAGAAGAGTGCATGCAGAAGAAGTTAGAAGTGATTAGTACTTCTCTGACTTGAAGACTTGAGTTTTACACAACTCCATTTTGGCAGCAGAATAATAATATGCCTAGCCTTTTTTTTTTTTTTTTTTCAAAATAGACAGTTTAAACAGTGTTTATTCATTATGTAGTGATTTTATATTATAGAATATGAGCTTATTTTATTGTAAAGCTTATAATATAAGCTATTTCATAAGCTTAGAGTGATGTAAGTCTACCAAAGCCATTTTATGATCAGAAACATTTGAATATTCCTAGTGCAAATATTATAAAAATGAAAGGAATAACTAATACAAACTTAAAACCAGTCATTGTGCTTATACCTTGTGGCTTTGTTATTAGAAAACAGGATTAAAGAATCCAACAGTTATGCACATTAAATTATAAATTGTAGATTTATATTATTATCATATAATTGTATATAAGTTCAAAAGGGACTCTAAAGCTAAATTCAGGGTAAAGGTACCAGATACAGTTTTTTTATTTTCAGAATCTTAAAGTTCAGTGAGGTCCAGAAAGCACTAAGAGGATTACACTAAGAGGGAGAAGGCTCAGATGCGTGCTCTGGATGTATATACTTAAAAAATATTTTCAGGTTTAGGTATTAGAGCTGAACCCCTGGCTGTTACTTTTAATCTTTTATTGCCAAGTAAAACCTTTCCAGCAGAGGAGAATTCAGGATGTATAATCCTTGTGCGTAAGCCTGGGATTGTAGCTAACCCTGACAATTACAACCTGTTGTTCTTTTATAACTGTTGAGAAAGATCATCTATAAACCAGCAAGTTGGGATAGAAAACCATCAACTGATATAATCTCTTAGCACTTTATCAGCTGTTTTGGGTTTTTTGGGGGGGCTGAGGGGAGATTTATTGTTGAGTTTTTTTGGCAAATAAGTATTGCACTTGTAGAATTCAACAGCTTATTTCTGCTAAGAGTTCTAGAAGAGTTATTCTGTCCTCTTCTGTTTTCCTGATCTTTTGCAAAATATGGAGCAATTTAAATTTCTCTGCAAAGGTTACTGATTTCTTTCATTCATAGTTGGAAAACTTCAGTGTTTTATGGATAGTTCAAGTCTGACTTTCCATGGTGTCTTGCATGTTGTATATAACCATTCAGTCAAGGTACTCTGAATAGAAGAAAACATAGTAGATTGTACAAGTCAAAATGAGGAAAAAAACCAACCACAACCAAACTTAACATCTTCTAGCATAAATAAGCCTCTCACACTTTTTTTTTTTTTTGAAGTAAAATATTGCAGGGAAACCTGAGCCAGTATTTACTGGGGAGGGGGCAGGGTAGGCTGGCTTTTGTGTTTGGTTTTTGTTTTTCCCCTGTACTCTGATTATGTGGCAGGGAAAGCTTTCCTGTGCTTGGAAGGAATTACAATGTCTAAGCCTTGTGGTCATGGAAGCATAAGCTGATGACAGAAAGTAATCATAAGAAAAGTAAAGACACAACTGAAAATGTCTAACTAATCTTTCACTGGAAAAGGCATGGTTGAATAAAATACCGGAATTTAATACAACTCATTGTCCTTATGAGTACCCTGTATATACCCGTAAGGAATAGAAAAATAATTCCTGATATAAAAATTCCTGAACAGATATGTCATCTTTTTCAGTGTTACTACTCCTGTCTATTTTTAAACTTCATTCACTTAAAATATACCTTTCCAACTATTCAGATGCTCTGGCAAATTACTTAAGTCAGTAAGTTTGCCTAGAGGAGGTACAAGTCAGCTCAAAGTTAACTTCATTCTAGGCTTTTATTCTAACTATGTCTTGTTCAAAATCAGGATTTGATTATTAGATTTCAATTCTAAAGGGATTTTTTTCCGCCTCTGATTCAGCCTTATGTTCATCTTATTTAATTGGAAAATAAAGTATAGGTTGGCTTTTTTTATGCTGTCACATCATTTAATAGTAGTTTCTCTTATTTCCAGTTTGGATTTTTCCTAACTAAGCAAAGTGATATTTTGAAACTTCAGTAAAAATAATTTGTTCTCAGCAGGAAACAAGTTATCTCTGTAGTTTTAATCATCCATTTTATAGTATGAAGATTATCTAGTTAGCAATAAATAATAGACTTCTATGAAGTTTGTAAAAGTTTGAGAAAAATACAGCAGAGGCTATGTAGTTAACATGCTTTTTGCATATTGGATTGGATTTTTCTTAATTGTTTTTCTATACTTTCTCACTGCAGGGCTGTGTGGGAGATTTACTGTTTATAGCAATTGCTATATATGCACTGAAACTGTACAACAAAGAGCGATATACGGGAGAGGTTGGTAAACTTGAGTGAGCCCCCTGGAGGGCCACCAATATGGTCAAGGGGCTGGAGTAAGTGCAAAGAAGCTGTGAGAAGCAAGCTTTATTAGCCTGGAGTAGGGAATTTTGGGGGACACCTAATAGCAGCCTTCTAATACCTATAAAGATGTGACTAGTAAGATGAATCCAGGCTCTTCAGAGGTCCATGGTGGGAGAATGAAAGACAATAGTCATAAATTGAAAGAGGTGGTGCAATGATATAGGATGAAAAATATTCCCTTTAAGGATGATTAAGCATTGAAACAGGGTGCTAAAACGGTTATGGAATCTCAACCACTGGAGATTTTTGAGACTCGAAGAAATAAGCCCTGAACACCTAGGTTCAAATTCAGTGTTGACCCAGCTCCGAAAAGGATTTTTGGAGTAGATGAACTCCTAAGGTTCTGTCCAACAAAAACGATTCTGGACTTAATATTTTATTGTTTTCATTTGTCACGAAAGCCTTACAAAAGCATTTTCTTGAAACATTTTCTAGAAACAATGGAACTGATGTGATCGTGTATTTCACTGAGTCTTCCTACGCTACTTCAACAATGCAAATGAGGTAAAACAGCTCCCTTTTGACGTATCTTTAACAACTGGACTGCCTTCATAGTCAATTTTCTGTTCTTTTAACTGACAGCAGAGGGAGCATGTTCAAATGAGAGTTCATACTGAAATTCTGGAGAGAAGGGTAGAGGTGGGGTCTTTGATACAGCCAAAACCAAGTTATTGGCTAGCCCAGAGTAATAATTTTATTCCTTGGCAGGGATCCTGTTGGAGGTGACAGAAGTTATGGGGAAAACTACTCTTGCTGTCCTATTCTTGACTCACCCTCGCTGAAAAATATAGCATAATCTGATGCCATAAATTGCAAATGCTAACACTTTTAAACTAATTCCTGAAGAAAAGGGAAAAAAGCCTTTTGTAATTTTGTGGTGCACTTTAATTGAAAACAAATATATTTAAACTTTTAGAAAGCTTAGAAAAGTCTTGGGATATGTATTTGTGAAGATCAGTACAGCTTGGATTACATAAAAAACTGCAGTATATTTTAAAAATAAATCTATGTAATAGAAACAACAATAACATACAGCAGGTGATATTCCTGTATAAAACTGAAATCGTTTTGTGATATGCTTTTTTAAAGTGTATTACATACCAGATATTATTAAAGCCTTGCTTAGCCCACAGTCACATGCCAAAGACCTATTATTGATGTTCTGAATGCTAATTGCTTCCACTACATTATCTTTGTTGTGAAGCTTTACCTCTTGATGAATATAACCAGTCGCTGAATGCCAAATCAGCCCTATCAAGTTCAAGTCAAAGGTCTGACAACAACGGAGCCATTCCACACTCATCACGCACATTAGCATATTGCCAACTTTATTGCTAAATGTGAACTACTTGTACTGTGCAGATTCATCTGAAAGGAAATGGTGATACTGTAAGTAGCCCATCATTCAGTCAGCAGAAGGAGTATTTACCCAATTAGCTGGTTTAGCCTGGGATAGTGTTGCACTAACTGTTATTTGGAGTTTTGATTTCCGTCAAGAACTACAGGACAAATTATACAAAGAGCTCATTCTGGGGGGTTACACTTTATGTTACGTGTCTAAGTGATTTACGGAGTTTAGTTAAACTCAAACCTGGTTATTTCTGCTATTCATAGATATTTTTTTGTTGATACACCTAAACGGAAACCTTCTTGTTCGCTCCATGTAACTGTGACCATCCAAAGTCCATTCCTGAAATCTCAGTGTATGCCTTTTCTAAATTTACTGTTTTTAGTTATGTTTTTCCTATGGCTTATGGGAGAGATTCACAGTACATTTGAAACATGTGAAAGCAAACTGGATTAGTTCTTAATAATCCTATCAAATCTGGATGGTGAATGACTTTTGAATTGACCTAAGGTCACTCTCTTTATTTTACTTCAGAGAAATAAGAATATACTGCAGTGCCTAATTTTACTGTGTGGCAAAATTAATTGAGTGCATTTTAATAGGCTGTTTGTCTTATCATATAAATTTGTCTGAGTAAGAGTTTGTCTTATAATACAGGTCTTGTTACAGTTCCAAGATACACGATAAACAGCGTAATTAGTTCTTCAGCTGTTATCATATCTGAGTAAGGACCAATGGTCTTTGTGTAATGGAAATACTAATATTTGTCATTTAAAAGCCTTTTTTTTTTTTTTCATTCTCTCAAGACACACGTCTCCCTGATATTTTTGCGTGAAAACATTCATTTATTGAGTTGTGAAAAGCAACCCATATATGAAACATATAACTGGAAGCCAAGATTGAACATAGGACCCTCAGAAGTTCAGTTAAGTAAGCACAAGGCAGTCTGAAAGCTCCTTTGAATCTACCTAAAGATGCTTTTGTACGGAAAGCTCACAAAATTGTCATTTTTATGATTTCTAGTATTTTCTGTTGCAGTCAAGCCAGCAATTCAGGAAGAAATTATCTCGCGGTGTTGCCATTTCTGGCCTCGGGTAGCAGAAGAAAATACACCTGTGATAGTTCAGATAAAAAACTTTATCAGAACCTATAAAATCATTCAGTCCAGTTTTTGGATATGCTGATGAAACATTTATTTTCATGCTTAATTGAACCAAATACTGTTTTGCTGACATTCTGCAGTACACAGGTAAACTTCAATTGTCATTTGTTTATCTTTTCCTATTCTGTAGCATAACATTGCCTGAAACGTTTCTGGGTATTAAGCTGCATTCGTACAGCAGGTTTTTCTTCGAAATGATAAACTATCTTTGCAGACTGATATTTTCATAAATCATCTCTCAATCAGTTGTTCAGAATGATTATTTATGGTTATGCAGAAAGATGTACAAGCAGAAGATGTTCATAAAGGTACATATAGAAAACCTATCAAGATTCCCAATATAGAATAGTGGGTAGTGGTATTTTCTACTATAACTTAATATTCTGCTTAACTGAGGTTCGCCTGATATTTTTGCATTAAAACATTCATTTATTGAGTTGTGAAGAACTGAAATTTGCAATGACAGTCATTTGACAGTCATTGTAATGGCAATGCCCTTTATAGAACAATTCTCCCCATTCCTAATTTTTTCTTACCCTATAGCCAGTGTAGTAAAATGTTGAAAACAAAATACTTTAATGATATTATTAATATAGCCATTGTTATTTTAAAATGCAGTTCAATAGAAAAATATTTTTGAGCCGTTGATTCCTAGCAAAGTTTTAAGCGATATGGTTCTGTAGTAAATGTGCCTGTTGGAAGCAAAAGCAGTTCAAACTCAACTTTTGGTGTGTTTAACCAGCATTGTTTCAGACTTGGAGTAAAACTTTATATTGGCTCAAAGACTATAGATTTGTTACAATCTTTGCAGTTCACTGAACTTTTTTCTGTGCATACATATTTCAAGTAAACTCTGTAGTTATAGCAAGTGACACGTTATGGACCCTGAATCGTTGCACTGTGAAATATGCACAGAAAAAGGACAAATGAAGATATCAAGGGTCTGTTCCATTTTGCACTGAACTGTAAAATGCCACCCTTGTTGTACAGAAGATCACTGGTTCTGCGCAGGGCTCATTGACTGCTAAGTTGTGGATAGTGTTTCACTTTCTGCAACTGTTAATATCCTGGGTTATCCAGGCATAATGACCTCTCTATTTGTGACACATTGTTGAATTTTCTGGTTCTTTTAACTTATTCAAACTCCCCCCCTTTTTTTTTTTCTTTTTCTCTATTCATTGGAAGGCTGGAAGGATTCTGAGCTGAGTTGTGGTACAGAGCTGCCTCGCTGTTGGTCAGCCAATTACAGTTTAAATCAGTGGTGGTGGCACATCTGTAGATGAATATAAACTAAAGTGTACAGGAAAGGTACTCTACATCTGCACTAGCTGTTCTGTGTGTAAGATAATGCATGTACTTCAGATAATATTGGAATATCTGTAATAGTGTTTGGTTTCAGTAGTTGTTGAATCCAATATAGTAAGTAATTGATGCTATAATAATCCATATTATGTTATAGCTGGCATTAGATATTTAAATTCTCTCTGGAATTAAATTCCAATTTTATAACTAGTCACTAAATTACAATTGAATCATAATACCTTACCTATTAAATATTTTAAATACTGATAAAGATTTATATGTTTTAAGAGCTTTGCCACTTCAAAATATGAAAAGGAAAAACGGTAACATGTAGTGTACAGCATTTTGATTCCAGACCTGAACGCTTCCTCTGATCTTGTATGGACCAGAAGTCAGTGGAATTGCACCACCTTATCTCAGATTAGGAGCCATGCCTGTATTCCTTTTCTTCTTTGTTCCCCACCAAAAAGGCAGTATTTATTTTGTTTTTGTTTGCATAGTATATTCTGGATAGCTCTAAGTTTACTCTGGCCCTACAGTAAGCTGGGTTTTGGAGGGAAGTTTTAGCTGCCTCCAACCACAAGTAGAGTATGTTTGTGAATACCTGGAATGTGTCAGGTGTGTAAATATTTTGCCTATCTTCAACATTGTTGTCTTTCTTTTATGCTGTATTTTCTATGCCTCACTCCCTCATAAGGTCTGTGAATTTTGCTAAACTTCACTGACATAATAGGAAAAATATTTGCTATTTCAGAAGACTTTGAAACCCAGGCCCCATATAGCAAATAATATGGAGGTTTTAATATTCAGTACTGAAGCCTTTTCTCCTAGTATCAATGCATATTTTGTACTTTTTTGGTCATTGAAATGTTCTGACATTCTCTGGTAAACTGAAGCCTCTATGATATGGTGAGATTATACCGGGAAAAGTATATATTAGAATCATGGAATTATTAAGGTTGGAAAAGACCTCTAGGATCATCAGGTTATTAGATTTAGATATTGATGAGTCTTCCATATCCTCCAAGAGCCTTAAGAATGCAATTACATACTTAATGTCTTTCTATATGGCTCCTGTAAAAGCACCTACAGATATTTGACTTTCACTATAACTAGGCCTAGGCCACCACAGAAGAATCGAGGGGAAAGATCTCTTCACAGATTATACCTATGAACTCACTCAGCATGAGAGATCATTTGCTAAATTGGGTGTGTTCCCAATGGCATAGCTCTGAGGGCCGCTGTGCCTTTTATGCCCAGGCTTCACAAAAAAGGAATGATTGCAGAGGATAGGATAAATGTTTTACTAGACCATTGGGCACATTGATTTTTATTTTCATGGATATGTAGATCAGATTGAAATAATCTAAAGGGGCTGATGTGATACGCTGGAACTGTTAGAGATGTCAAGTTTCATAGTAAGTCTGTATATTTCTACTTGGTACTCCCTGTAGAAAAATAGCATGGGGTATCATTGAGATATGTCGTTTCCTGATACTAAGGGGAAAAATAACCTCTACCTCTGCTAGACATTCCCAAGACATGTCTCAGACAAATAAGATTGTGTACTGAACCTAGTTTTGCTTTATTTACATTTCAAGCAAGTGTATGCAAGTCAGACACACATGATCCTGGCTGGCTGATATATCCTTAAGCAACTGTCTGTATATTGGCATGCAAAAAATTCTTTCTTGTCTGATGTAGGACATTACTTCAGAAATGTGTTTTTGTAAACACCCTGAAACTACAGAGCAGGAGCAGCTTCTATTTTAAGACTTGATAAAATTGCATCTATTTAAGCAACCTCTGTTCAACTGTCACATTAAAAATAAACTATTTAGACCTCTATAACATGTCAAAATTAATAGAGAATGAAAAAAATTTGGAAAACTGAAAGGAAGAAAACCAAAACAATGTAAACTAAAACTTACATCAAATTTGGTCTTTTGAATTTGCCAGGGATGTTATGCTTTCAACGAATTTAAAGGTTTATTAATTTTTTTCTGTTCAGCTAATATATATATATGCTAATTTAAAGTTTATCTCATGTTGCAGAGCCTGCTGGATTGACAGGGAGATTGCAGTTCTTGTTTTAGTTACAGCAATACGAAGTTTTCCTTTCCTTCTTAGCATTTGTTCCCAACTTCCATATCTGGCATAAAAATGTTATTCACTGTCTCTCTCAATATGTAAACAAAGGTTGGTTGTAATGAAAAAAGTATCTGCAAGAAATTAGTTAGGGACAATTGATTAATTTTATTTAATTTGAATCATGAGCTGACTTTTTTTTAACCTATAAATAGCTAAAAATTTGAACTGGCTTCAAAAACCTTACTACAAAGGCTTTACATTCCACTATATTAAGCTTTCAAAGCTCCATAATATTTTTCTTTTGTAAACCCTCAGAAATGGAGGCAATTCTGAGGTTGAAAATCAGGTTTAGATCATTATTCTAGCGAAATATGGTACTTTCTGGTGTATTTATTGAGTATTTTATTAATAGAGCTAGTAAAATAAAATCTTACATATGTACATACAGATATATATAATGGGATTCCCAAGTAAAATAATATGTGTATATATATGTGTCTTGAGAAAATGAATGGGACTACATCTGTCTGGTGACCGGTCACCAGCAGTGTTCCTCAAGGCTCCGTTCTAGAGCCAGTTCTATGCCATACATTTATCAATGGTCTGGATGCAGGAGTTGAATGCACCATTAGTAAGATTGCTGATGATACCAAACTGGGAGGTGCTGTTGACTCTCCTGAGGGGCAGGTTGCCTTGCAGAGGGATCTAGATTGGAGCATTGGGCAATGATTAATGGGATGAAATTTAACAAGTTGAAATGACGGATTCTGCACTCAGGATGGAGTAAATCTGGGTACAAATACAAACTGGGAGATGAGTGGGTGCAAAGCAGCCCTGCAGAAAGGGATCTGGGGGTGCTGGTTGATAGCAGGCATGGTATGAGTCAGCAGCATGCCCTGGCAGCCAAGAGGGCAAACAGCATCCTGGGGTGCATCAAATACAGTATAACCAGCTGGTCAGAAGAGGTGATTATCCTGCTGTATTCAGTGTTGGTGCTATGTGCAGTTCTGGGCAACAAAGCTGGTGAAAGGGCTGGAAGGAATGTCCTCTGAGGGGTGGCTGAGGGCTCTGGGCTTGTTTAGTCTGGAGAAAAGGAAGCTGAGGGGTGACCTCATTGCTCTCCACAGCTTCCTGAGGAGGGGACGTGGAGAGGGAGGTGCTGAGCTCTTCTCCCTGGGATCCAGTGATAAGATGTGTGCAAACAGTTCAAAGCTGCACCAGGGGAGGTTTAGACTGGGCATTAGGAAGCATTTCTCTACTGAGGGAGGAACAGGATTCCTAGAGTAGTGGTGTAGGGCTGCAGCCCTGCAGGCCACTCTGGGATCCCAGGATAAGCCCTATCTTGCTGTTATCTTGCTCATAACAGCTTGGGTGTCAGGCAATCTCTGTCCACACCTGGGCCATCTGCTGCCTGACTTGTGCAGCAGAATTGTGGCCAGAATGTGAAATATTGACCAAAGCCAATCATATCGATCCTATAACTAGCGATCCAAGAGGGAGACGTTTTGAGCTCTCCAGGACTGCAGTGGGCTGTGTGACCCTGTGTCTCCCCATGGGTTGTGATGCCTCTCAGGGTAGATTTCATGAGGATTGAAGGATCATCTGCTGATGATTTCACAAGGTTTGCCAGCTGTGTGCTGATGAATGCCAGCACACAAAAGCAAGTAATTTATGAAACTCACTAAAAGGGAAATTTTATTCACAGGTTAACCTTGGAGAGACCGTGTGTGTGCAATTTGTCTATATATACATATATATTATCCCTATTCATATAAACCATTGACCAAATCTGAGGCTAAGATTGGACCTAGCCACACCTAGGCTTTTCTGAAAGAAGTTTAGAAAGCAAGAGGGTCTATTCTGAACCTTGTGACTCAATGGGAGGGTCCTCCTTATCCCTTGCATCCATGATCCCTTTGTGAATCATTCTGACTTGAGCATAACTGAATTTTCCTTTGTGCATCTCTTCTATGTAAGTAATAGTGTGAACCTATTCTTTATTCTTTAAGTTGCTATGTTGATTGTAAAATGTTCCATCAAATTACCATTTTAAATTGGCTGATGCTGTTAAGAATTATACAACCTAATACTGTGATCTATCTCAAAATATTAAAAAAATCTTAAATTGCTAACCAAAGCTGTGTAACAAATCACATTCCCAACAATTTGGTGTAGTTGGCAGGATACACAAGGTTGTATTCGCGACAATTTGGCATAGTCGGCCATATCCATGAATCTGTATTTGCAAGAGTGGTCAAAGCCCCAAGCCTGTCAGTGTTTGAGACATCTGGACAATGCCCTTGATAACACGCTTTAACTCTTGGTCAGCTCTGAAGTGGTCAGGCAGTTGTACCAGATGATTGTTGTAGGTCCCTTCCACTGAAATAGTCTATTCTAGGAAGAAAGAAAAAGTATTTTCGGAAATCTGTTCTCTCTTTCTTAATGAGTGTGGCTTAGGTTCAAATGCTATTAAACATTAATGGGAAATGTAATAATTTGGAACATGATTTAAAAATTCCAAAGTCCTCGGTATCATATAGAGCTAGAAAACTGTACTGGTTGAGGTATTTTTTCCGATTTATTTTGTGTTATTAGAAAAATAAATTCATTCCTTTTCACTTCAAAAAGTCTTAACACATGACTCATTTCCCATTCCTTTTAAGTAATAGAATAGGCTGCAGAGGACTTATTTCTTTTCCACATCTTTATTTACTGCATTAGATGCTTATTCACGGTGTTAGTTTCAGAAATCTAGTATTTTTTCCTTATGAAATAATGCTATTTGAAGTGTAAATGCTATTTTCTCTGCTAATTTATTTTTGTGTTTTGGTAAAATGAGATATAACCCTTTGAATTACTAATTTTTCATACCAGGGACAAAAGCAGCATCTATCAAAAATGGCTTTAGGAAATAAAGGCTCCACCTACTGTAAAGTATGGCATGATATCTGCATTTGCTCAGTGCTGGATTTTTGTTTTGGGTGGGTTTTGTTTTTTTTTACAGTGTGTTCTTTTTCTATCTGAAACTTTCAATGAATGATGCTTGTTGTTTTGATGCTGTGATATTACTACACTATTTCCTGTCCATGTTGTTTTTATAAATATTTTATCTTTAGTGAATAAATAGAAACATACTTTATTTCATTAAAACATTTTTAAAGTTAATGGAACCAGTTCACGATTTTACTTGTGAATATTGATTTTTATTTCATTTTTAATGTTTTGTCTCTTGAATTGTATTGCATATTTATTTCAATTATGTAGTAAAAATAGATCTTATTCTTTAATCTAGTACCTGTGGTAACTAGGAGTCTGTGTTTTAGAAGTGATGCAGCTCTAAAAAGTCTAAAGAAAAATTGGTATCTAAAATAAGCTGTACACCTCACTGCTCTTGTATAAATTTGTTAACAGAGGCTTAAAATACATTCTGGGATATAAATTAAGACCCTTAAGCTCAAGTTTGATATGTAACTAACATATTCTATTAATATTTAACAAGCACAAAATACAGAAATTCATTTATAGAATAGACATGGCAAAACTTTAGTAAATAATGAAATGTTCTTTGAGTAAAGAAGTTAGAGGCATCCTATTTTTCTTGCAAATCATGCAACACCTTTGAGTAAAATTAATGTGCTGTGGGGAGAATTTTAAAATACAGTCCTGAATGTTGTTATGGATGAATCTCAATGAATCTTAAAATCCTCTGTCAAAGCAGGAGTTCTAAAAGCTATCACTGAATAACAACAATTTTTTTTGTTGTTATTTTGTTGACTCTTCAGGTGTCAGCAGAAATGCCAAATGTAGAAACACCCCTCCTCTCAGTGAAGTAGGAAAAGTAATTGCAACAGAATTTTTTTCAAAATAATATTGGATTACTGTTTGGTTGTGCTCACTCTTGCATAACTAAATAAAATAGTCCTTTTAACATAGATTGTTGCTTGAAACAAAATATACTTTCCTGGGAAAATATATTGCTGAGAGGTTCCTTTCTAGTAACTTTGGTCAGATCAAGTGTTTGAATGACAACAAAGATCTGGATGGTGTGACCGCAATGGTCTTCAGTGCACAGCGTTGGCAGAGGAGCTGCTGTTCTCTGTTTGTTATGGCCAGAGATCTCGGGCAGCAGCTTGTCTGAGTCTGTTTTGTAGGTCAGCTGGTTCATACAAGTTACTATCTGGAATCTATGGAGAGCAAGGGAAGGGTAGTAGAGTACTCACAGAAATGTGGTTTTATCCCCAGCAGCCTTTTCTCTTCAAATAAATAAGAGGTGGGTTTGCATTAGCACACCAGTGGGTTATATCCAGTGATTTGTGCCTCTGAAGACTCTTTAAGCTGTACACTTTTCTGACCTTTTGAGCATTTTAAGAACATTCACATAAGTGTTGGGAACATACGCAGCATTATATTCTGCTAACCCTGGGAGAATTGCAGAGGACCACTGTCCAGTAGGAAGTCAATACCAGGCGCTCCTCTCTAGCACCAAACTTCCTTTTTCATCCTTGCATCTGGACATGAGATTCTATTACTCACGCAGCTCCAACAGTCTGAAGTGGAGACTGTTCCCATTGCTTTGTCTGTTATCTGGAATAACGCTAGAATGATTCAGATCATCATTAAATAAAAATACAGTTGCCAGCTGTACTATTCTTTATTTCATTATGCATACGGATTGTTATTTACCCGAATATAAATATTACTGTATTTCGTGTATTACGAGGAGAGGGGTTTCTAAAGTTTCTGAGAGGTAATAACTATAATACTGTTCAGTTCTATCCTGTATTTCTTCTTATCAGGAAAAAATGCTAGTGGTTAGTAGTAGATCTCTGAAAAATGGTATATTTCTCTATGTATTTCCTATCACATTCACTTTATCTCTGGTGTCATGTTATTTTAAGTTGCAGCATATGTAGGCCAACAGAAAACGACATAAGGGAAAGCAGCATAATGCAATGTAATGATATGTGACACATCATTCAGACTGAGAAGGAAACTCACTTTCTTGGAGTTAATACCTACCACTCTCTGTGTTTGCCATTAACATACTCTCCTCTATGCATACACTCTCCCCTATGCAGTCAAAGCATGTTTTACTTTATTGTATCAGAGAGTACTAGCTTGTCGTGAAAAAAACATTAAAATCATCAAGTATTTTTTAAGACATTGATTCATAATTCAATCCTGATATTTCTTTCCTGTTTCCCAAACTATTCTTATGCAGAAACAACAAATTAATCTTGGGTTTTTTTCCTCTTCATTTTTAGTTACTAGACTAATATGTAATGATATCCATATTTGTGATAGGTCAAGGTCTGTACACTTATTAATGTAAACCATATGGATAACTTAAATAAAAGTGTAAGTCAATGAAAAGTGTAAGTACACAAAAGTATAAATCAGTTATGAATTCTAGAAAGAAAGATAAGCTAATAGTGCTCTTTAACATAGTCTGAGTTTTGAGCATGTATTTCACAACAGATTTCAGCACATGGTGTGTAAATGTAGCCAAGCCATGTTGGAACACATTTCAGACTAGAAATAAAACTTTCCAAAGTATTATATTTGTTTAAGGGTAGAACTAGCTGGGAAATGATTTTTCTTGTCCTGGGAAGCCTTGAGGCCTTTGTCACATTCTGCACTGGGAGTTTGTTTTATTTCTTCATTTTCCTGAAGAAGAGAGGTTCCCTGCAATACATATGGAAGTCGTTTAGCATAATGGAAATGCAGACCTCTCATCCTTGAGCTGAAGCAGAGACGGGGACTCCCACACCAACTTCCATGATGCCTGGCATTCTGGCACAAGTCTGCCACACAGTGAACTGGATTTGAGTACACATATGGGTAATAACTGTCATTTTACTGTGTTAATTTTAGCTTAGGTCAATTCTCTGTAGTCATTGCATGTCAGCCAAATGCTTTCTTCTGGCACAGAAGGAGAGATGGCATGGGGTCAGGCAGAAAAGGTGAAAAGCGAGAAACCAGAATCCCTCTTAGCAGCGCTGCTAAGTAAAATAAGCGTGAAGCGCTTATTAACTTTGTTATTGAAAAAAAATGGAATATTATCTCATTATTCATGCAGCCAAGTCTGAAAATATACTAGAAATCTAAGTTAGTGTATTACATCAGAATTAAAGTGCAGGTGGAACTATGGAGCAGGAGAGAAAAGTTTCATAATTTATTGTCAATACAAGGTGATGAACAGCAGGAGAGTTAGTATTATTGATTAGTGAAGAATTTTTTTCCTCAAGAAATAAAAGCACCCCACTGTTTGCTGTACTCTTGGTCTTGAAGGGATTTATTTTATGGTAAAATGTAAGTGGTCCTAAATTGAAAATATCTGCACTCATGGGAAAAGTCTGACAGGAGACTAAAGAAAAAGTGATGCAACTGAAGCTAAATCTTGACCTTTGTTGTTAGGAATGTCTAGTAAAATTCAAGATCAAAACAACAAAGTATTTTAATATTATAAAGTAGTATTAAGATATGAGCAAAAAAGTTTTCTCAGACCTTGAGGGTAGGTTTCAGTTTTGCTATTCTGATTTCTGCTTGATCTTAGAAGTTTCACTGAATCTGTGGTATGTCCATGCAGAATTGGCTTTGGAAAATACATCCAAGTGCTTAAATACTGTAGTGTCATCTGCTTTATTAAATTGCTTATGGTTATTCACTAATGAGTGATGGGACAGAAAAAGATGGCTTTTCTTGTACTTGTGAGACACTTCATTCTGTGACCATAGGGTTTAATAGATTATTGATTTCAATTAGTTAGTGTTAACTGTCAAAGTATTTGAGTAGCACCTATTTTTGGTCTAATTTAGTGTAGTTAATAATAACTACTAGTAGTTAATAATAATAACTACTAGTAGTTAATAATAACTACTTTTTCTATTAAAAATAGAACAGGTTCTCACAGAACATTAAACTACAGTTTTCATTATAAATAAAAACTATTTCACATAAAGGAAGATTCTGCCTATTTCATCATGAGGACAGTGGACTGACTACTGCTTGAACTGAAGTAGCACCTGAGAAACTGCAATAGCTCAGTCTGTGTACTGACTTCAAGGAAATAAAACTGATCACGTTACCATGGTACAAGACATGAGGATTATAAGGTTAAGTAGCTGAGACGTTGATGTCTCAAATTCAACAGAATGTAATTTTTGTGTGTGGGTTTGGTTTTTTTTTTTATTTGGGGCATTTTGCCATGTAAGCAAGGATCAAAAGTATTAAGAAGGCAATTCTCTTCATTAGTGAATTAAAGCAGTAAATTTTTTTTGTTTCAAAACCATCAGGAACATTTTTTGTGAATGTGATATGTCTTGATTTCAGAACATGCTGCTTTAAAATCTTTTAATATATTACATTGAAATGCCTACTTAAATGTCACCTATACTTAATTAAATATTACCTCAAGACAGGGATAAAAAATTTTGTTGCTTCCCATTTATAAGAACTTTCATTTTGTGAGCTGTTGGTCTTTATTCTTAAACCGATATATAATTTTCAAATGTTTTATGTTTTTCACTTTAGTGCATATGAAAAGGTCAATATCTACCACTGACTTTGAAAACCTTGTGAAATGCAAAGTTATTTAGATACAGCAACTTTTATGACATTGCGTACATCAACAACTTTTCCCATCATTCCTGCTGTTTAGACTATTGTGATTCTGCTGATGTAGCTGATGTTTTTCTTCGTTATTCCTCTGCCTTTGTCCTTTCCTACAGGCTTACCCTGAGTTTGTCCTGACCTACCTAGAGGAACTAAATGAAAGAGAGGAGGTGACCCAGACAGAAAAACGCATTCACCATGGGGCCTGGTCTGCAGCTCATCAGGAAATAGACAGCAGCTCAGCAGAAGAGGTCACAGTATTAAGCCAGAGGCAGGTCAGAGACAGTCCTTTCAAAAACACATTTTGAAAAGAGAAATATCAGTGTGGAAGTCAACTTATTTTCTTAAATAAATAACCTAATTTGATTTCTTAATTTAATAATATATTTATATATTACACAAACGATAGTCGTATGCAGGATTTTAATGAATAAAAAATTAGAAATATATATTTGTTTCAGAACAGTTTAGTCTTATAGCCCATGTAGGACAAATTTTTCATATTTCTTTTTCCTATGTGGAAAAGCTCAAGGAAAGGAGGGAAGCAAACAAAAACTCACTAGATCTCTAGATTTGTGCTTCCTGATGCATCTTGACATAGCTATTTGTATTTCTGACATTTTCTGCTAATCAACAGCCTTACTTGAAAAAGTAGACACACATTATTTTAATTAGCAATATATAAATTACATGGTTGTACTTCCATCTCTTAGGTTCTGCAAAAAAATGTCAGCAACCCCAATCAGAAACAACTTTCAGGACCTTTGGACGCCCATTTAATGCCTGCAGATTCCCTAGGGGAGACTACACAGCTGACAGTGGCACTGGTGAGGAAACCAGAAGAGAAACATCCTAAGGCCTCAGCTCAAAGGTAAGCCACTGACAGAACTGATATTTATTGTTCAATGACATTAGATGTTTTCCTTCAGTTTCATGTAAGATTGATTTCCTGGATATTATTGAAATATCTCAGAAACCCTCTGGCTGATAAGCAAATGGGTATTTTTACCAAAATTAATGAAAAGGGGTGACATTTACGTAGTTTATTTTTTTATTTTGAAGATTGATGTGGATGATGTTTGGTAGTAATTGCAAATTTACTTTTACATTCTTATCTACAAACATCACATCCACAGTTTACATAAAGAAATAGGACTTACATCAACATTATGACACATTTTGTGCCACAAGACTTGTTTAAATGGTAAAGGTTTTGTTAGAAACCTGAAAGTCATGCTAAGCCAAAATACTAAGTTGTGCAGTCACTTTCAATATAGGACTGTATTTTAATTTCAATTTAAAATTAAAACAGTAGTGTTCTTAATTACTTCTGTTTAGAGCAGGCAGAAGACTTCATTTTTCTTTAGATACCTGAAACTCTCTCTTACAAATGGCATTTGGCTAGTTATTTTTGAGCTTTGGGGTATTTTTAGACCAAGACATTTTTAAAATGGACCTTCTGTTCAGATGAAAGACTAGGCGATATCACTTGCTATTAGAATGAAAGTTAATATTGTTGCTACCCAGCCAAAACCAGGACATTCTGTCAGTAAGTCAATTCGAGTAATTCACAGGTGACTGCAAGGAACAAGTAGCTTTGGTTTATTTAGATTACGGTAACTCTTCCCTTGGAAGTATTACCTTTAGAGAACCCATAGATTTGCTGTTCTGGTCCTCCTTCAAGGACTAGTATTTCTGGTGTTTCATTTACAATATTATCTTGCAAGTATTTAGCCATTGAGTATCCAAAATATTTCTTGAATGCGCCTGAAGGCTGTGACATGACTGAGGTATCTGGAGGTATTGGCTATCAGTAGTTTTGGGGGAACTGCATAGGTAGAGACAGGTTACCTGTATTTTGGGTAATTTTTGGTTTTTGATGAATCAAATAACTTTAGAGCTTTGTTAAACAGAAATCATTTATCTACTAGTCAATACTGTTGCATGTTTACAACATAAGCTAAAGTACTGAAGTTAATATTGATTATATCGGCTCTTTCAAAAGATGCCTTCTGCAGCATAAGGTAGAGTTTTATACAAGATTGTTTTCTCCACAGTGCTTTGAGTATGAATTGTTATGCTCTATGTACGTGCTTTATTTATGCAATGTGATGTCAGGGTCACTATAAAGTATTTCACTTCATTTAAGAGCAATGGGATAAGTGAAATTTCTTCAACTAAGTGTCCATGCATTTAGCCTCAGATAACTGTATATAAAGTAAATATTAAAAATCTCTTCTTGCAGAACACAGATATTTGGTTTAGAAAGCTATCTGCAGTCAAGATAGCCTTTGAGCACTGAATGTTTGACTTTATCTCTTCCCACCAAAAGTGGAGCTATGAAGTCTAAAGCATTTTCCTGAACTAGAATTAAATATAGGAAAAAAACCCACATTTTAACACTAAAATAACATTATTTTACTGTCAGAAACATTTGGCACTACATAGCCATGGTAGCTAATTCAAAACTTCTGCAGTTATCTCCTTTATGGGAGGTACTAAGTGATTTAAATTATCTTTTGCTGCTATTTTTCACTAGACTGTGATAAATACTAATGAATTCATAGAATTCATAGAACGGTTTAGGTTGAAAGGCACCTTAAAGATAATCTAGTTTCAATCCCCCTGCCGTGGGTAGGGACATCTTCCACTAGACCAGGTTGCTCAAAGCCCCATCCAGCCTGGCCTTGAACACTTCCAGGGATGGGGCATCCTCAGCTTCTCTGCACAACCTGTTCCAGTGCCTCACCGCCCTCACAGTGAAGAATTTCTTCCTTATCTAATCTAAATCTACCCTCTTTGAATTTAAATCTGTTACACCTCATCCTATCACTACATGCCCTTGCCAAAAGTCCCTCTCCAGCTTTCTTGTAGACCCCCTTCAGGTACTGGTAGGCTGCTATAAGGTGTCCCCAGACCCTTCTCTTCTCCAGGCTGAACAACCCCAACTCCCTCAGCCTGTCCTCGTAGGAGAGGTGCTGCAGCCCTCTGATCATCTTCATGGCCCTCCTCTGGTCTTACTTCAACAGGTCCATGTCCTTATGTTGGGGGCCCCAGAGCTGGATGCAGCACTCCAGATGGGGTTTCACTAGAGTGGAGTAGAGAGGGAGAAGCACCTCCCTTGACCTGCTGGTCACAATTATTTTGATGCAGTTCAGGATATATTTGGCTTTCTGGGCTGCAAGCATACATTGCTGGGTCATGTTGAGCTTTTCATCAACCAACCCCCCCAAGTTCTTCTCCTCAGGGCTGCTCTCAATCCATTCTCTGGCCAGCCTGTATTTGTGCTTGGGATTGCCCCAACCCTTGTGCAGGATCTTGCACTTGGCCTTGTTGAACTTCATAAGATTCTCACGGAACCCCCCTCTCAAGCCTGTGAAAGTCTTTCTGGATGGCATCCCTTCCCTCCAGTGTATCAACCTCACCACACTGCTTGGTGTCTTCAGCAGACTTGCTGAGGGCGCACTCAATCCCACTGCCCGTGTCACCAACAAAGATGTTAAACAGCACCAACCCCAATACCGACCCCTGAGGAACACCACTTGTCACTGGTCTCCACTTGGACATCGAGCCAATCCCTTATCCACCAAGTGGTCCATACATTAAATCCGTGTGTCTCCAATTCAGAGACAAGGATGTCGTGCTTTGCACAAGTATTCTTTTAAATAGTCGCCACATTCCACTCTGTAGTTTGTAGAATGTTTTCAGTGCCTGAAAGGTGATGTACGAAACAGGACAAGGGTTTTTATTTATCCTTTACAATTTGAAAAGCTGTTCAGTTTCCAAGTAGCAATCAAATTTGCCTTCCTTACAAAATAACATGAAAAACTGTCATAAGCGCAAATGAGGTACGAATTGTGCACTAGTACAGGAAATTATATCTCTGTTTCCTAGAATTTTTGTTTCAGGATTTGGTCCAGGTATATGGGTTGATAAAGGGAAGATTATAGTCGCTGTTCCTCCTAAGAAGTTTAACTGTCTATTTTTAAGCTGTTGAGTCCTGCCCTAAATGTTTCCTTTTCCAGTTAGTGTTTTGGAGGAATATGTATTTCAGAGCTGTCATTCTTTGTGCTTTTCTGGTTTGGTTTCTGAGAAACAGTCACACTTCCGTGGTGAGCCACAGAAGTGTGAAGTCAGCCCCATGTTGAAAAGGGCTAAGTTTCAAAGAATGTGGTTAATGAGTTTGAGAGTTTGTTTGCAATAATTTTCATATAATTAGACTTGTCTTTCCTTATTTATTTTTGCTGGTTGAAGGCTGCAGTCAACCCCTTTCTTACCTGCACATTGTTTAGCCAGTTGAAGGTTATCCTGTGATAAGTGATAGTAAAGACATCAAGGAAACAAGCTTCCTTGTTTTTTTTCAATGCGTCTTATAGTTTTACTGATTTCAATGATACATGATGCCCATAAGATATGAAAACCTGAACCTCACCTCTGATTTACTTGACTGAATCCCTGAGTTCCTATGTGAAAGGTGAAAAACTCATCCATTCCAACAAATACCACTGAGGAAAAACACCTTTCTAAACAACAAGTATTGCCCAATCAGACCAAAATCAATCCAATCATAAGCAAGTTGCTAGACATGGAGTGTTCAAGTTACTGAGATGTGGCTGTTAAGATAAGGATGAGTAGAGAAGTGAGCTGTATGACTCGCTCATGTGATTTATGTACTTTCCTCAGTGCACAAGAACTAATGACTTAACTAAGTAACTAATGGCCACTAATTTTCTTCCCATCCTTATTCACGTCCTCACTGTTCACATATGGGAAACAGCAAATCCATTGCCTCCTTTCACTCAAAAAATTTTTTTGAATAACACTTGTAGAGGGACATTACATAGTATTTGCCTGCATCAAGATAATCATGTTTTGGGTGTTACCTTGTGGAAATGTAACCTCTGTAACATGTACTAGCATTTTAAATGACTTCTCTCATTCTTATAATCTTACTCATTGGGCCCATTTAGGAAAGTAAGAGAGTGCTCTTGTATCATCAGCTGTAACAGATTTGTGCTGTCCTAGCAGTATGTTCAATTGTGAATTGTGCCCTTAAAAGGCACTAGTTGCATTTCTAAAATTAATCAACTATTTTAATGTAGTTTTGGTTTTGGTCTTACTGGATCACTTTGCTTCCATAAGTGAGCTTGATTTCACAAGTTACTGAATAATTTGTCTCCAATCCAGATATGCATTTAAGTATGCTCCAAGTTAAATACATGCTAGGTACAAGCCTTCTTGGATGTGGGTCAGAATGCTTATGACCTTGTCATATTTAATACTAAGAAAAACACATCTGGGACAGTTGGTTTCATTTTAATTTTTCTGAATCAGTTGGACAAATTCAGTTAATACATTTTATAAGAGTTACTATGTAGGAAAAATGACTAAGGAATGCCCCTAAGGAGATGGAAATGTTCTCCCGCTTCCATCAATGACACAGCTATGAATTGGTACAATTGTTTGTAAGCGCCAAGCAAATGCTTGACGTTGATTCTTTATATGCTGTTCATTCATTTCAAAGTCCAAGTGGGCAAAACATACGTAAAAGTCATAATCTACAGCTGTGTTGTAAATTGATTACTCCATGAAGACAGATGAGAATGTATTAAAAAAATTATTTCATGGCAGGTTTATTTTAAAAATCTATTTATACATGTTCCACAAAAAAAAAAAACCAAACCACAAAACCCAAAACACTTTAGGCTGTATTTTCTGCATTTAAAAAGTCTGGATTGATTTTAAGTCCCCTCTCAGATTTCTATTTGTGAAAACTTTGCTATGAGAGTTGCAATGATTTTTGGTGATATATCAGCCAGGTAAGTGTTCTAAACGTTGAAGTTTTGAACTGGTGACAAATTAGGTTTCACTAGCAGCTTTAGTCATATCTTGACAAAATTATTTTAAGAGTTGTAACCCCTACAGATACAAACCCAGTTCTCCGCTCATCACAGAGAGGAAATAATATGTATCCATCTGAAAATGAAAGGAAGGTATAATAAACATTACATTCCAAATTTCAGAAAGCATTTGAAGATATTTGCTTACATCAGTATACCAATTTGGGCGCCTTACCTTTATTTAAATGGAATAAGAACTGGGGGGGGTGAGGGGAGGTGGGGAAGACTGTAGCAGCTGACAAAGCATGGTGACCCAGCTTGTCACCCAGTGACCTGTGAGAAGGAAATAATGAACTGTGAGTAGCTGTCATCTTAACTGTTTCTGACAGTTTGGCTATGGGCACATCTGTGTTAGTTGCATGGAAAGGCCTTTGTTGTTTTCCCACTAGTGACTTTGCAGACCGCTGTGGGGTTTGCTGGCTGCCCTGCTCTTACACTTCCCCTCCTTTTTTAGTAGTAAGAGCAGCTGCCACTGATAGAGCTGACATTTCTTTTAATGATTTACTTGGCATTTATACCATTAAAACCAAGAAATTAAATTGAAATAGAACTTCTGGTTATTATAAATGAAAATATTCTTTGTGTTCATGTAAGATCTGTTGTAAGCATGGCTATAATAATTTTCTTACCTACATTGCAGCAGTGTTCAATGTCTGTTGGTCTTTTGCTTCCTAATATCTTGTCATATTTAACTATTTTGAGTGAATTATTGAGTCTACTGGTAATAACATTTTAAATAATCCAGTGTACAATGAGGCTAGGCAGTTTTCACAGTTAAATGATGTATTACAAAACAAATTAACAGCTCCCCACACACACACTTATTTAGCATTATAGGAGACAATAGATTCCTTTTCCAGATTGACCGAAGTATGCATGTCTTTTCTGGTACAGTAGTGCTATATTTTGGACAACTTAGCTATTATTAGCATTTTCAGCTATGAGACTGTTAAATAGAGGCATGCCTGCTCTCATAATAGAGTTCTTAGTTGATTTGTGAAAGATGATTGTTATGAAAAACTTGAAATCATGACTTATGAAAAATGAATGACTAACACAATAACTTATAAAGTGTAAAGCTATCTATTTTAACAAAGTGTAAATATTTTACACGGTTGATATACCTTATTGCTTTTATGTTATAATATGCTTGGAGTAGGTTATTACAAATTGTTTTGCAGGGGTTGAATATTAGAGACTTCACTCACTAGGCTGAAAGAACAGCATGGTGAAGCTGAAATCTTTTTTGTGCTGTTTTCCTGCTGTAGGAGCTTAAATTTGTCCACTCATATTTATGCATTTTTACTCATTCTCTTTAGTTGTTTCATATTCCAAATTCAAGCTGTACTCAATAGTGTTCGCATGCAAGGGAAAATAAAGTTATATTTCAACTCTGAGGACACAGATTGATGCATTGCTTTCTTTGAGGGCTGTAGTACAGCATGCAACATGACCTAGAATACAGGTCACAGAGTTTTGCCTAATTGTGTGGCAATGGAGCCATTAGATATACAGAACAATGGGTCTCATTGCTTCATTTTTGCTGTATCACTAGTACGATCTTCTGTCCTTATTTAAAGGTGGTGCAAAGACAAGTTGTGGTGAACAGGAGATGTGCAACTACAGCACGATTCTCTACTGTGTCATATATAGTTCAGAGAAGTATTGTAGGTGCCTTCTGAATCCATGTTTTCACGTATGTTTAACATGAAATAACTAAAAAACAATTAAAAACTCCCCAAACCCAACATTTTCTTGAATGTTGATGCTGTTCTAATCACAATGAGATTCCACTTCCCTGAGGATGTAGAAAAAAAGATTGTGTGTTCTCTAAGTAGATATGCAATCTTTTTATTTTTATGCATTAAGCAAACAAGGGATAGATAGAGGATGCTGTCACAGAGGCAGGAAGTGACCTGCCTGGGTTTGTTTAGCAGTGACTAGAGGAGTCTGGGTGCTCTGAAGGGATGCTCTAGTTCCCCATCTGGTAGCTGCTGGACAAGCGCATCTCAGCTGTTAAAAATTATCTCATGCCTCCGTGTAGTGTGTGTCTCCTGGATATGAAGGAGTCAGTATGCCTTGTACCTCAACCCCGTAGTGTACCTCCCTTACCAGGGCAGCACACTTTCAACTAAACTAATTAACAAAGATTTGTCTTGTGGTTGGGAAAATATGTGGGCCAGTCCACAGAAAACTTACAACTTATGGCATTTCTCTATATTGTATGAAGCAGTTAATCAGTTCCACCCACGCCCCTGCATTGAACTATTCATCTCTAAAAACATTTGTGAAAGGAAGGTGAATGTATTGACAATAACCTAAAATTATACATTACTTTTCCTGGTGGAGGTAAACGAGAGCTGTGCTACTAAGAGCTCTAATAAAACTCACTGAAGTCTGTTATTTCTCTTAACAAATGTTAATGTCATAGAGAAACTTAAATACTGATTGAAGCCAAGGAATTGAACAGAAACATCCATCAGATTCTAGAACATGCTTATTCATTACAGACATTGCCCTGGCATCATATTTGCATATATACACCTTTATGCATTTAAGGCAGCTTTGCTAGGTTAAAGGCATTATTATTCTCACTAAATTATTTTTAAAAAATAATAATTGCATATTAATACATATTACAAAGTTGCAGAGATGGTGTGCCTCAACATTTTTTCATAAAAATTTTACTGTTTTTATTTGTGCCACTTGCAAAAGCAAAATACGTATACCATAAGTGACGTCTTCATCACTGTCAAGGCAAAAAAAAAAAAAGCCTGTGTGTGTGAGGGCCCTAGCCTGAGACTTTCAGGGATTCAAATACCTCATTGGAGAATTGACTAATTTGGGAATTTTAATTGGAGAAAAGGGTTTCAAATTCATCAGTCCTCTGGGTATGGTCATCCTCCACAGAAAGACTTAATGAGAAGCAGCTAAAAATAAGAACATCCCCAATGGCTTATTTGTTTACTTTTCTAAGGTGAAATCCAGAACAGTTAATTTGGAATGTAGTTTGCAGTGTCTTGGTAAGAGGGTTTCTGGTTAGTACAATCTTAGCTACTTGGCTGCAGCTTTTTAGGTATTCTCTGGTTCTGATGAAATGCTAAACTTGACTTTAGGGACAAATTTTCTGTACGAAGTGCACTGTCCTGGAGGAAGGACACTGCCTGCATGTAGAGTGCAGCACGGCCAGAAAGTACAGGGGCCCCTCTTGGGAACTTTTTACAACTCCGGTTGGTTTTGAGCAGGCGTGCTATTTTTCTTCCACTCTAAGAGCAAGGGGTTCCATTAGAGTTGTGATATGTCCTGGTCAAAGACTTTATTTCAGCAAGGAATTGAATAGTAAATGGACATTTTGACAATTTTACTTGGAAGCCACACCCCTTTTCCAGAACTTTTAAGTATTGATTTGGGTTGCCAGTTCAATAGCCTTATCATGGAAACAAGAAAAGTATTTTAATAAGATGTCTTAATATGAGCAATAAACTGTTATGTAGATACTGAATTTGAAGGGAAAATGAATGGAACATTTATTTGCTAGCTAGTTAGATGCTCATCCATATCACTTTTGTTGCTTGAAATCATTGTCTTAATAAAACACTCATAATTAACTGCCAGTTATAAAATATCAGCATCTGAAATGTGGTAAATTGATCTTAAATTCCCAAGTGCAAAAATTACCTCTTGCCAGCTCCTATAAACTGTTTAAGCTAATGTTAGTGGAAGAAGATATATTTATCCATCGGTCTTGAAAGATTTAAAGAAAATGAAAGTTCTCAATGAAAAAATTATAAGGGTCCAGTTATTTTTCCAAAAAACTGAAAAAATTTCTACATATGTATACACACATATTTTCATATAAAATGCTAGCTTTACATTCTTCCTATATTTCAAAGAAAATTATAAAGAAAGTAGAATCTGAGGCACTATAAAAATTTGGAGTTAAATAATGCAAAAAGATTTTAATATTTAACAAAATGAAATTTCTTGCCTAGGCAGTTTACTATATTTTTACAGGATCCAGTTTACTCATAGGTAAGTACCTAAGTCTACATAAAATAAAATATGACTTGATTTGTATACTTTCCTTTATCTAATTAACAATCCGTTTTTTAACCTTCAAAATATTTTTCATCAGTTTTGTACAGTTTGTCATGTTCACAATTGCTAGTTAACAATAATTTACTTAAGTAGTATAAAATACTCTTCTTTCCAATTAGCTTAAAATAGGCAAAGAAATTCTTTAAAAAGAAAAAGTCAGCTTTTATAGGTAGATCATGCTTGAAAGTATACACCTCTCTTCATCCAGGTATCAAGTGCTTATTATCAACTGATAATATAAACAAACTGAATGAGTTAATGAACTTGAATGAGTAAGACCACAGCAGGAACTGACAACATAACTGAGGTTAGCAAAGGTTGCTGGTTTTTTTTAATGCTTAACATATGGGAATAGGAGACATAAGGCAAAAAAGAATTTCCCAGACAGCCAACGTGCGTCAGTTATAAATTGAGCTGCTGTTGTAATACTTATTGATTCTTCAAAATTGAAAGGGACAAGCTATTTTTCCTTTGGTGATTATGGAATAGAAATAAGTTCATAAACAATCTAACTGTGGTCTTGCCTTATGTGAGTTACAGTCTCTTAGCCCATGCCAGCCAGGTTCCATGATTTCAGTTTTATTTTCTCACCCTGCTCTTGGATTTGAGATATTTCATTAACCAATAACAGCAATATCTAGTTAGTTGTATTTAAAAGGATTCTGCTTAAAAAAAATATTCTAAAGATATAGAGAGGGCATAGAAAAAGTACTGGAAAAATTTAATTATGAATAAAGAACACACAGTATACAAAATAACTAAATATCGCACCTCTTAAGAGCAGTGCACAAAAAAATCTCCTGAGGTTTTTCTCCATGTCACAAGTAGTAGTTTTTGAGAGGTTTTTTTGTTTGCCAGGGTGTTTGATGGATTTTTTTTTTGTCAAGTTTTTTGTAGGTCGAGAGGGAGAGTTGTTTGGGGTTTTTTTTTCAAGATATGTTTATTTCTGGGTAAAGTGATACACAAGAGTGAAGAGAGAAAGGGAAATGTGTTTCTTCTTAGCTTATATTTTGAAGTAATCATATCTCATAATCCAAATCCATAAAAGGTGATTATTTATCCTGAATTACAGGACAAAGTAATAGATACTATGTTAAATAATAGTTACATAATCCTTGTTTCCTGCTAAAAGTACGTATATCTGGAAGTCACGGTGACACTGTTCTATTCGAGGAATTGGACTGAAATTCTTTTGAGATCAGCTTTTAGATGCAACAGATGAGGTAGTGTGGGTTTGGGTTTTTTGGTTTTGGTTTTTTTTTGTTTGTTTGGGTTTTGTTGTTTTTGTTTGGTTGATTATTTTTAAGGTAAAGTTAGAAAATGTGTCAGGGACTCTGAAATGGAGAGAATCTGATAGATTTGTAATACAGTACGTAACAAAAGAATTTTATAAAAAGGCCAGTAATCCCCATGTCAGTGAAAAGTCTTATGATATTAAAATTGAGAAATGTTGTTTTACTTACTTATCTCATTATACTGAGCATACAACCCTCCTGACAGAGATAAAACTGACAAATGTGCAACCAATCTTCCCACTCCCAAGAAGACAAGAAAATTAGCTCTATGTGCTGCTGGAGTGCAACTCCAGGCTGCTGCAACAAAAATAGAGATTAATTTGTAATTGTGTGTTGCCCCCTGCTCCCCCAGCCATCTGTAGATGATGGAAATGGTTTTGAATGGCAAGAAACAGGGAGGAAAACCAAGGACAGACTGAGATTTCCCTCCTTGCTATGCGTGGTCTATTCTCTTCCGTTCATATTCATAAAATGGCAGAAATTAGAGATGAGAGAGATATAATGGGTCATATTAAAAATCTTTCAACAAGGACAGGGTTGTTTCCTACAGTGTCTTTCTTCTTGTGCATTACCTGATTCATTTTTTCAAGGGACTGAAAGAATGAGACTTCTATCACTTCCCTTGGGGGTGTCTTTTCTACAGTATAATAGTCATCCTCTCTGTTAGGAATATTTTTTCTGACATTCAGCCAAAAAATATTGTCTGCTCGATTTACTCCCATCACACCCTTTGTACTACATAGGTTTGTACCTTTCCCATATTTTTTATAGGAATTTATCCCAGTTGATCCAGTGGTGAAGCTTAGTTAAGTCGTACATGGTTACTTTGCTAGCCTATTTAAATGAGAAATGCATCTTTCTCAATGTCTCATGTGAGTTCTAGGGGAATCTTACACTTCATTGCAAGGGTGCTTACCAGGCAAAAGTTTGTTTTCTGATAAATTGTAACCATTTCTTTTTCTGCACCCCAACTCACGTGCCTTTCTTTACACCGTTTTACGCTATAAGCCCATTTGAGAGGCGGTTCTGGCATTTGAGTCTTAACAAGTGGGATTTTTATGAAGCTTATGCTCAGCTTTCCAAATGTGCTTGGAAAACATAGGATCCAAAACTCAGTGTTCAGAAGTGGCTTCAACATTTATGCACAGTTTTAATGAGCTTTCAATGGGGCCAATATAGGGTCTTCAATATTGATATTATATTCAAAGTGAAAGGTAAATGGTAAATACTGGCAAATTCTTGTACCACCTCAGCTTTTTGTTGCCTTTCTGATTTTGTCTCCTACGCTGTGAGATAGCTTTCACTCCCTCAACCTGTTTAACTGCAGGTGTTTTTAATAGGACTGGGCCCATATATTATTGTTTTAATGCATTTTTATAGCATCTTTATGTTAACAGGAAAAAAATCCAGTTAATCAAAAGTTTGTTCTAAACACATATTATTTTTCTATCAATAAACACATCTATCAATATTTTCTATCAATATTACTTCATATGAGAGTATTATACCTACTAGGACAATATTCCTAGAGCACGCACCTTTACATCAACTCGTTTATGTCAATATGTGCTTTCTGCTACCCCACCCCCCACCCCCCAAAAAAAAGTTATACTGGTGAAAGTGTATTTTCTGTTTTAATTTCAGTGTTGCTGTATTTATAAAAGATCCTGCTTTTTCTCATTTTTGAGTAATTGACCATGCTGGTAGAGCTCTGTAGTGTAGGTGTGGTCTTAGATCACAGGGATCACTGGTTTTGGTACAGTGAATAGAGAGGTCTAAGTAACACTTCTCTGACAAGTGACCACATATCGAGTCACGGCATTACTCATAATGTTTTTCACACAAAAACACTCAGAAATTATAAAGTCAGTGGATAGATTTTTTGGGGATAGTTTCATTTTTCAGAACTCTAAAAATTTGCCTGTACTACACAGAATAAAATCGTAATTTTCTTTTCCTTCTGTAAAATAATATTAGACTTTCACCAACTTTCTTTAGGGAATTCAACATTTCTATTTCTGTTGTTGTTGACCAACATCATTACAGCTGTTTATAACTGTATTAAAGGTTAAACTGTCCTTCCAGATGCACTTTTATTTGACTGTTAGAATATGGAATTGCATTTAAAAGTTAGTGTGGTATTTTTAGAAATAAAATGTCCAAAAGCCCAATATTAAAGGATTCACCCATTTACAAAGTTAGCTATTAAAATAAGTGTGTTGGTGTTGGCATTTCTGGGTGCATGCATGCATGAGTGTGCATATATAAAAGTGCCAGGCCTGTGAACATTTGTCACCATAGGTGGCTTGATCAGGAGAAGAAAAAAAAGACCCAAACCCAATAAGCCACCCCAAAACCTCACTGCAGATGCCAAGAATCCTGCACGATCTGGTTCTTCAGCTGCTGATTCCTTGTATGTGGTCATTTCGGAGGCAATAGCATAAGAACCAGTTTTTGCAAGTCTACGAGAGGAATGTGCATCTGCAGACTCACACATCTTACAAGCAAGCAAGGATTTGTGAATTTAAATTAGTCTTCTAATCCAGATTTTTCAACCTGGTTATTCACTTCCATGGTCTTCTGGGATGTTGGGGGAAGTGCACATTTCACAGGGTATAAATTCTACTTATGCCTTTGAAACACCTTCTGCTTGGGGGGGTTGGCGTGGGGGGAACAAAACCAACACCCCCACCACCCCCACCTCCCCACCTCACCTTTATAAGCAGCATATGTCCCACTCTTTCTGTTGATCGGATTAATTTTTGTCCTGACTTTTCTCCTGGTAACTTTTTATCTTCTGCCTCTAAGCATTGATGTTCTCCCTGAAGTATCACGTGCTCGTGCTGTTCCTTCTTTCTGCTGTATAACTTTCCCAAAATAATTTGGCCAGATACTGGTAGGATTACTGGTATATTTCCTACTTAATGTATTCATCCATCTTTTTTCTTCCTTCAGTTTAATATTATGGACTTTGAAATAATATTAGTTGTTTGTTTTCAGATAAGCTTTCTTCTTAATTTAGTACTCAATTAATTCATTTTTAGATATCTTTCACAATTGAAAATTATTTTCTTACAAACTGAAACACTTGTCCACTAATAACCTACTTCCAACATGAAGACTCTAAGCTAAAAATTTTAAAATGTGCCAACTAAGAGCCCCTTCTAATCTGGTTCCAAAAAGGCAAAAAAATAAAAGTTACTTTATTTTTACTCAGTTATAAACCTTGATTTGTATTAAACAAAGCCATGTGACTTTTAATAAGGTACAGATTTTATATTCTAATTTTTCTAATATGAATTTATAATGACACATGAAACTGATAATGGGAATCTTCTTTTGCCAGACCTCCATAAATCTTGATGATGGATATAAAACAAATTTTTGTTAGCTAAATACAAAACTGTGTAGCAGAACTTTAGTTTTCTTTCTGAACTGTAAAGAAGTCATTTTAAAAATACATTTTTCACTATAGAGCTTTTATTCCTTTTTCATTTGACTTTGCCAGTAGGGACCTCTGTTCAGCGTTTCATCCAAAGACAACACCTTTGACAGTATGGTTGCTCTTCCCCTACGAGCGCTGTGCCTCTGTGTCATCGCTGAATTAAAGCCTAAGTTTTTATGTTGTCCTTCAACCCCTGACCTTCCAGCCTGAAGGCAAGAATATTACTAGCACAGCTATGCTGAAACAAAAAGCAGAGAGCATGCAAAGATGAAACAGTATGGAACCAGTAAAATTAACCATTTCTATAAGTTTCCTCTTAAAAAAAAAAAAAAGGGCAAAACCCTCTTTCTTTTCTCTTTAAGCTTGAGTCTGACTTTAGGCAGCTTTGGCTTTTGACTGACCCCAGAACAAGTGACATCATCCTATTAGTACCCTGAATATAGATAACCATACCATGACAGTCTCTTGAACTACGCTGTATACCTATGTTTTGAGGCAGATGAAGATAATATATTTGGGGATTTGAGGGGGTGGGGGTGGTGTCTTCGTGGTGTCAGTTATAAATATTCCAGTCCACTAAAAATTTTTTGTTTTTAAATCTTGTGGTATACATAACAAATACACAGTAGAAATCATTAAAAAAAATTACAGTAGTATGTGTTAGAAGATGTATCTTCTATTCTGCTTCATATTGTTGAAATGAGCCATTACAAGGATTTATCAGCATAAGGTAGCATGGACTTTTAAAAGCCCAAGAAAAGTTTTACTTCATGATTTTGTTCTAAAAGTATAATTCTTTAGTGGCTACGACATTATATGTCAAGTTATTCCACAGGTTAATTAAGCATTTGTTAAGAAGTGTTTCTTTCTTTGTTCTGAAACCTGTAACAGTTTGAACTCCTACTTCTTATACTGAAATAGCCAGTGAATAGTAGGGCAGTCATCCCTTAGTCCCTTGTCCATGCTCTTCTACTAGATTCCCATCGTACCTTGTCTTCTCTTTCAAAACGGAAGAATCCTATTCTATGCTGTTGTTCTGTGCTTAGAAACCACTAAACACCTTTGTACTTGTTGTACCTTTTCATGCTTCTTTCTCGTTTTTCTATCTGTCCTTTTTCAGATGGCAAGAACCAGGACTGCTAATGTTTTTTCAAGATGCTGATTCTTCATGGATTTAACAGTGGCATAGGGATACTTTCATTTTTGTTCAATGCTCCTTTTCTAATAATCTCTAAAATATGATCTGCTGTCCTGACACTGAGTTGCTGTGCAGGTGAAATTTCCATAGGGCCTTCTGTTACTGCAATATACTCTTCTTCAGCAGGCAATTGCAGTTAAATAATTACAAAAGCTGTAGAGAGCACGATAAGGCAATATACCACAGAAGCATAAGCCTGAGAAAAGGACAAAAAACATTCTCCCCTCCCCCCCATGTATGAATAATTGGTCTAATAAGGATGATAAAAGTTTGAATACTGCAGAAGTAGTGCCTCTGCACTGTCTAGTTAAACTAAAACTGTGATGGCTGTGACATGCAGAGGTGTGCCAATGGAAGGTAGGAAAGGGGTCATATGAGACACTGCTGTAAGTATTCCTTTCTGTCTGCAGCCTCTGAAAGGCACTGTTTGAGTGTTTGGTGTTTTGGAAATACTTCAGTTGGATGAGCAGTAGCAGGTTTACAGGACTAGCAGGGCAATCTCCTGGAATCCAAATCCTCCAGCACATCTGAAGTGCCAGAAAAATTATAAGATATGTAAGTTAAGGAATCAGTATTTAAGGAATCAAAACATCTAGACTAAGCTTATCATTGGTGTCTTTCAACTGATTGGGAAGGATTTGCCTTACTATAGCCAAATAAGGTTAAAATCAGTTATCTAAAACAAAGGAGCTGAAAGTTGGAATTCAGATTCATCCTTAGTTTCCAAATTGTTTAATAGTGTGGTCTTATTTTCCAAAATACTTGTTTTTCATAGCTTGTAGATTACATTTTACATCAACATATGAACCTTGCAAGCCTTTAATGTTATCTAATAAAATTAAACCCAAAGACCTCAGTCTTTTCTTTCTGCTCTAGCCTAGTCTGGTACCACAAAACAGTTGTAAAGCTGCTGAATTTCATTCTTGGAGGCTCCCTGCATTACTGGCACACTGGGTGCTTGCATCAAGACTGCTCTGGCATTTTACCTTTTTTCTGTGGTACAGCTTGACTGAATTCAAGGGGCTGGGCATAGTTCTTGATTGAATTGAAAAGTGGCAGTGAGATGGAGAAGGATGAGGCCTTTCTTAATTTCCATTCTAACTCTTTATGTCTCCCTTTCAGCATGAAGCAACAATAAGTTAATAATACTGGATGCTTAAACACTCCCTATAGTTTTAAGTTAGGGTTAATGTAACAAGAGATATTTTCTTCTTCCAAACCTTTAGGAAAGCTTCAATTCCTGTGCATTCCCTTCCTTCTTGCCTGATTTTGGTATCAGGTGTACTTATTTTGGACTTTGCAATATATTTGTGATAGAACAAGCTTTTCTTAGAATGCTCATTTCATGATCTGAAAGAATTTTTACTCATCCTCCCTCTAATGTCATCACTTTGGGGAATGGGAGGTTGGGTTGAAAGAGAAGAGAAACTGAGATCCATCATTCATTTAATAAAGACATTTATCAAATATTTTATTAAGCATTGCTATTAATTGGATGCAAAAGAACACAGTAACAGGAAAACAAATGTTTCTCTTCACATATATTTATATAGTAAAGATCAGAACAATGTAATTACCTGAAGAGGAAAAGCAACATATTTAGTGCTCTCTGTAGTTTTGTACCTAGATACATCTATTTGCAATAAATAGTGGGATTTATTGTAATTCCAAAATCTTATTAATTTCTTAAATTTATTTCTTAGACATTCATTTCACATCTTGCTTAAATGTACTTTTAAAAGATACCTGTGTGTGTGTGTGTGTGTGTGTGTGTGTGTGTGTGTGTGTGTGTGTGTGTGTGTTTAAAAAAACTTCCTAAGTCTAGGGTTGATCATATTTGTAAAAACAAATATTGTTTGTATTTATTTGTTTATGTAAATAAAATGTGCATATAAACACAATAAATATTCTATTGTATTTATTGTAAAAACATATTTCTAAAACCAAATATGTTCAAAAAACCTCTAGGTTTTAATAGTCTAGGATTTAATAGATGCAGCACTTGTATGTGTTCTTAAAATGAAACAGTTAAAAAATTACATCTGAGATGATGGGGGAAAAACAATATCTAATGCTTAATTGGTTTTTTGTTTGTTTTACGTTTAAAGAACTGCTATATTTTCCACTGTAGTGTTTTCTTCATTCAGATTGATAATTTCCTGGAATGCTACAATACCTTGCACACATTCTGTCCAGTTGGTTTAAATGAAAATTCTGTGTATCATATAATCTTCTTATTTAAAATGTTGATGGAAATGGTTTGCTCAACTGTTATGACCTTTATCCTTATGAAATGTATAGTGTCTAAATGATTAATCTGAAACCACATCCATTCTGCATATTTTCTACTGTACATTGCAGCTATGTAAATGCCTGAAGAGATATAAGCATTCCTTTACCAATCATTTTTAATGTAAGATATCACACGCACACTGTAAGATTACTTTTTTAATGCACTTAGTCTGTATATATGCATTTTTCTAGGAAAGATATATAGAAGAGGTTAGTTCCTTACTGCATTTTCCTTAAGAACTCAGTAACACCTTATTACTTTCAAGCTTAGTTGAAGTAATGTATAATCAACTTATACAGACATTATTTTTGTGCATAAGAGAAAAATGAAAAAATGAAATAGGTTAGAAGGAAAATTACCTAGGAAATACTACATGGTCATTTTGTTTCAGTGTGGTTGAATATTTACATTACAATATTTACATTTAATGGCAACTTCATAAAAATAATTGTATAAATAAGTTTAAGCCTAGGAAAAAACCTTTTTTTTACTATGAGCAAGGTAATCTTGCATCTGAAAAATCTTATTAATCCTTCTGTTGATCTGTGGGCTTTACCTTGCAAGGTTCTCAGCATGTTTTTTCAAAGATAGTAAAACATCTATGCATCTGGTTAACTGAACAGCATTAATGTTTGATTTTTAGGAAGATTTTTCAGATGCACACATTTGCTTTGCTTGATGATGCCTGTTTGCTCAATATCAAGCACTTTCTGTAGGACTACTACCTCTGATTTGTCAGAGTACAGAACTGCAGTGTAGAAGGAGACTCAGAATACAGGGAACTCCTAACTGCAGAAAGCACTTCCTAGATCTGGTTCTTCTATCCCTCATTTGCCTTTATCTGCCTAACTCATAAGCCAGAGGAGCCCCAGGTTACTACTTCTGTTGTGTTGCTAAGGTGGCTTTTCGTTACGGTATGTCAGGAGTGTTGGGTCACCCTTCTGCATGTTAAATATTTCTGTCTTTGCTAATTAAGCAACTTTTTATACACCTGTGTTGGATGTTTGATGGATTTAACTCTATTCATAGCACTGTTGACAGAATGTGTGCTGTAGGACTGAGATTATCCTAACTTCTGATTTGTAAGAGTAAGCATAAAACCTGCCTTTTTCCTAAGTACTGGTAGAACTGAAATAGGTTTTTGAGTCCACAAGAGAAGCTAACTTGAGCTTTTCTGTTAACTAATGCATGACAAATATGATCAGTACCTTTTGTAGGAGAGAGAGTCCCAATATTTTCCTTATTCATAATTGTCTTATTGGTATGTCAAATGGATACAGAAGTAGGGAATGACATTTTCCACTTTTAATACATAATACATCATCATACTATGTTATGTTTTTGTTTTGCTTAAGATCATAAAAACCCAGGTAAAAATAACAGTGTTCAGAAGTAGTTTCCTCAGCTTAACGGACTCCAAGCGAAGAACCTCTAAATTAGTTTTTCCCCCCGCACCCCCCTCCAAGCAAACATACAGCCCTTTATGTTAGTCCCATTAACGTTCGGTAATAAGTTAGTCTTCAAATATCAATAAGATATGGAAGTTAAATGTCCCTAAATCCTATGAATTGATCTGCAGGAGCTGTTTTCCACATGAGTGGTGCCTTCACCCAGGCATACATCCGCAGAGCAGCGGAGGTCAGGGTGAGGAAGGAGGAGCAGGCTTGGCGGCACACATGCACTCTATTCCTGACAGTGTCTTGCTTCAGCAAAGGGAAGTGAAGCGCGTATACCATGCTCAGTGGCATTTCCAAATGCAGCTCAGCTGGGGGCCTCTGCTTATTGCATCAGTGGCACATACTGAGAAAAAAAGGAAATACATAATTTTGTCAAAGTAGTAGATCACAATCTCCCCCTCCTCCTTCAAAATCATCACCAGCACACACTAATAGCTCTAATAGATACAGATTTTATGCATATTTCAGTCACAGCAGCATTTCTAATGCATATGTGAAAGGGTCCTTAATTTATGTCTACCAACTGTGTGGTGCCCTTCTTTTGGGTAATGTCATCATCCTAATGGTGTTTCTATTATACTCAAAGGTAGCAAATGAGGCTTATTGCAGGAAGGTAATTGATTTTCACTGAGTGAAAATGTAAATAGCCATAAGAAATCCTATGAAAGACAAGCAGTTCAGAATTGCCAGAAAAAAAAATTATTCATATACATTACTTATTGGTGTTAGTACCTGTAAAATGTTTCTTATTATAAGAAACCCACAATGACTGTATTTCACATTATTTTATTTCAAACTGCAGTAAAAATTGGAGAATTTAGATGATTTTGCCTTTACCAGTTTGACTGTGCATTTTATGAAAATTACCATCCTGTTCAGTAAGGGTGCTTCATTTTGTCAGGTTTCTCTCAAGTGGAAGTGAATAAAATTCCTGATATAGATGTGTAAAGAAAAATGGTTCTTTGGGATTTCAGTCGTAAGAGGGTAGACATTTAATGCACCCTCTTTGTGGATTGTCACCGTGAGCTTTCCTTTGCATCTTGAAGGGTTATTGGGGATGGTGTGGTTTGCTCAGACCTCAGGATTCCATAAGAATGCATGAGTTAAAAAGAAAACATGCCCTTCATGTTCTGGCTGCATCACAGCCACCGTTTTAGGGAATTGTTTTAGGTCAGCAATAACAGCCACCTGTGGTTACAGTCTTTCTGTGCATTTTGCAAAGTGTGTAGGGTTTTTTTCTCCCACTCAGAATATTGCCTTCCCATTATTTTTGCTATCCGCAGTGTGCTCCTGATTGCCAAAGTGATACCTGCTCGAAAGGCAAAGCTGATTAGATGCACATTTATCTCCTTTCAACATTGCACTGTGAGTTTAAAGTTCTGTGTGCTTTACGATCAAGGGCTGGTGGCAATAGGTTATTTTTTTCCCATGAATAAACTGATTTTCAAATCTTCCAGTGAGTAAATGACCAGGAAATCATGCACATTTTAATCCCTGCTGGCTCTATCCATTATCTTCTAAGTCATAGTTTGTCCCAACATAATTGTTTGGAGGTTTTTGCCATGTAATTATTTTCATAACAAAAACTCCCTCTACAAATTATTTGTTTGGTTTAGAATTGGAACACTTTTGGCTTCCTAACTAATGAGTATTTATCCTTCCACAGTTTGCCTGGATGAAAATAAAAAGCCCAACAGAGATTTCACTTAAACTATGGAGCTGAGAATACTCCGAGTTTTAATGTGGAATAACAATACTGGTGTTAAAGATGAATGTAAAAGGTCTTATATTCAAAAGGTCTTAGAAAGTTACAGATGGAATAGTTGTTAGTTCCTTTAGTTTTAATTGGCCTCTTCATTTAGTATTTTACTGTGCGTCTATCTTATATGTTCTGGCTGGTATATATAAACACAGATCAAGCTTTGGAATGTGTGTAGGTGCAAAGCAAATCAGAAAGATCACTAATGTTACAATAACAGCAAAAACTGTGTAGGATTTTTAATGTCAGGTACCTGCCTCCAGTTTTATGCAACCCATTGCTTGACTCTTACTAGTACCTATATATTTTTTTTAATAAATCCATTATTCTTACAAACAACTCTTCATCTTCTAATAAAATTTACATCTTGACTTTCAGAAACCCTGTAGAATTAAGAGTATTGCAGTCCTAACTCTATACGGATGCAAACTGTAGTTTAACAGCTTAGAGGTACAGAGTCCCTGTCCATTATTGCCTGTTTCAATCTGGCATTAATCTATGAAGTTTGAAAACAAAATAAAAATATCATCCTTGAGTGTTGCTTACATCTTCATATGTGGTGTTACCAAAGCAGCAGGTCTGGTGCTCTGGTGCTTTTTAGAAGTATATTTACAGTAAGCCTATTTTTTGTCTCCAAAAGAAATCTGCAGATTGTCTGATATACTTGTTTACAGTGTACTTCGTAGTCTTTTAATTTGTAGGTCTTCTGTTTAGGAAGTAAAAAATCTTTTTACAAAAATAAATAAATGGACCCAGGGCAACAAATCTGAACTGCATGTTCTGTCTCCATAGTTTGGGTAACATAGCCTGTTCAGGCAGATGCCTACTAATAAAGCTCCAGAGGCATCAAACACTGGACAAAAGGAAAACTTTTGTGCAGAAACATTCCACTATTTAGCAGAGAAAAATGATTCAGATAAGCAAATATTTAGCAAAATGCTATATCTCCCCAGTCATTCCATAACTATATGGCTGTATGATATAGCTATAGGTTTCATTGCTCTAATTATTGCAATCTAACAATAAAGTCCAACATCCTACCTTTTTTTTTTTTCCTTAAAACTAAGAATATCTGGTAGTGTGTAATTCTACAGGAGAGATTTGAATCTCGAAAGTTAAATACTGGTTAATTTAGAGTATTTGAAACTTGAATCCAAATGCTTTTAAAAAATCATGCCATTTTGTTGTTTGACACTAATTTTCTACACAGCATGTATTAGCAATGACTGAAATTAGCTCCCAGTGAATTGTAGTTAAGCTATTTTATGCCATCTGCAAGGAGTTTCTGATGGCAGCAGTTTTTTTTTTTTTAATTTAATTCTCTGAGAATTTAGAGCTCATGGAAGGGGAAGGTGGCGGCCTTGTGGACTTCCAGCTTCACAATACCACTACAGCATCATTAGTGGAGTTTCTACTGCTACAGGTCTTAGTCCTGACCTAGAGATACAGATTTAGACTCTAACCTGGTACTAATTCTTACTATGTCACTGAACTCAACTGATTCAATGAACTGGAAGTTTACAACAGGTGAGGGTTTGGTCACCAATTCAGAGTGGAAATGGGCTTTATGGGGTCATGGGTGAAATCATAACCAGACCAAGACCAATGGAGGTTAGCCCTTCACTTTTGTAGGACCAGAATTTCTCCCCTTGCAACCTTCCTGCTGAAATGCTAGCAGCAACAAGAACGTCCATAGTGCCAGATCTGATGGCAGGTTTCATGATGCAAGTCTTCACTAGACATTGCAGTGAATCTATTAATCTAACTAAATATATTCTTTATACTTAAGTGACTCTTGTCAGGTAGTATCTAAGAACTTTTCAAGTGTGAAAAAGTACATTAAAAAAATAACCAGAGCTAGATTGCTGCTAGGTTGATAGCTGCATGCTTACTTTCTGTAATTTTTTTTTACAAATCTTAGGCTTCAGAAGTTTAACATATCTATGAAATCCACACGTGCTAAATTATCATATACTAGATGATAGTTAGTGTGCACAAGTTCTAACCATGTTGCATATTATGATCTAACAGTTCTCTAATGGATATGGAAAATATCCATATCTCCTGGAAAATATGGATAATTCTTTGAGCTTTGGACATGCTGGGGTTTATCTCAGGAATTTGAATCTGAAACATTATGGTATAAAATTACAAAAGACATACGCTTTCATATCAGGACCTTTATCAGGCAAAGGAATTTGTAGTGGTAAGATAAAGGCAGTATTTGACCTCCTTCACCATTCTCCACCCCTTATAAAGAAAATAAATTATGGTGGCTAGTTAGTATTCATAAGAAGTCACCAAAGAGATGATTTGCTTTAGAATAAATATGATTGGATTAGAAATGCACAGTACTGATACCCTGACCTCAAGTAAATGGGTTCCTTATTTATAAAAATGCACTTAGATATACTTCTCTGTTAGTCTGTAATTGTGTCTCTATATAAAGTAAATATGTAATTCAATTCCAAACTTAATTGAAAGGTTTTATATAGGAAGATGAAAGGAGAATGGCAGTTAGTTCAGACTTTTGAAGAAACTAATCAGGATACTCTGAGAATTGATACATATTTGCATTTTAAAATAGGAAATGTGTCTGTTTTTTCTACAGTAGATCTATTATTTTTAGGACTTTAAAAAATTATTACAGATTATTTTAAACTTTTGTAAGGCATTAATGTTAAGCTTTGGAGATGCTGTTTCTTTAATATTGTTCTGGAGTTAACATTTCTAAGCTCTGAAACAACTGATAAAGTAGTTGAAGTAAGTAAATAAGTAATAAAAAACACATCAAAGTAGTTATGATGAGACAAGCAGATGGCAGAGAATTGCAGTTCTTGCTGTAATTTTATCAAAATTACTATTGTCATGGCATGTTAGTTTTCATAAGAATTTGTACAGTCACTGATCTTATACAGACAAATTAATTTCAGGTTCTCTCATGTGTAGTCATATAACAGCTATACTTGAGCACGCACAAAGGAAAATTAAATAATCATAGTCACATAAACTTGAAAAGCAGCACAATTTAAGTTTACTATTCCATAACGTCTTGGGATCAGTGATCATTTTTCTTATGGTAGACTCAATCTGATCTACAGCAGTTCTGCCATTATATAGTTTCTGCTGCATTTAATCTTCATTATGAAAAGATATAGTATCACCTAATAGGGTGGAATTCGTTGTAGTGCACAAGCATTGTAATATTTCCTAGGAGTTATATAATTTCATGGAGTTTCATACTTTTTTCCTCTCTCATAAAGCTACTGGGATGAAAATAATTAAACCATTTAAGTTTCATAAATATGTTATCATATGCTACCTTCTTTGGTAAAGGATATACCCTGTGTCCTATAAATGCTTAAAGAGGAGAAAAGATTGAGAAATTCATGCAGTGAGGGCATAATCCTATTTTGATCTGGATCCCAGGTAGGATAATGGCAGGCTTGAACCAATTTGTTTTCCCATCACCATGCAGCCAAAAGGAAGAAGCCCCATGGCAGACCACAAAGGAGATTCCTCTCTAGAAGGTGGGCTTTTTAGGCAACTAGTTTTTCCTGTTGTTTATATTGCTACATGTTTCCATGTGAATCCCCCTCCATTAAAATAGGGTAGATATAGCTGTGTGGAAATATAGGGTAAAAACAGAGTTAAATATTTTGCATAGGCATATAGCACTTAGTCTTGTTTTAAAGATTCATGTAGTCTGGCTGTAGTAGATGTCTATTGTATCCTTAGTCAATTTAAGGCGATGTAACAAAGACTACTTTTTTTTTGAGTTGCTAGTCCTGAGGCTTTGGGATTAACCTTTTATAGATTTGTATTTCTCTGTGTTGCAACATGATCTCCTCAATAAAAAAAGCTGAAAACCTTATGGAGAATTTATCAGGCCAATGCTGATAGACCTTTATGGTGCTGGAAGCTTGTCAGCTTTCTTAGTAATGCCAAAAAAACCAACAGAGGTAGAGGAAACTGAAATGTCGGTTACTTTTTCACCTTGCTGAAATTGATTTACTTCAATTATTCCTAAGTTTAAAGTAAATTATCTAAAATATAATCTTATTGTAGTGGAATTACTAAATTGAGATGTTTTTCACTGTTTCTTTAAACATCTGTACCAAATTTAGGTTTTTAGGCATATACTCCTTATTTTTATCACTTTCTAACAAGCATAGAAGCACCTCAGTGCAAGAATCAGTTGTTTGATGTAATGGTCATAGCATTTGGCCCAGAAAGTAGCGCCGATGAATTCAAACTGAGGGTGTCTCGGTATAGATTATGGTATGCTGACAGTATGAAGATACAAATGTATCTGCCTCAGAAATCCACACGGTATTTGCGCTGGCTTTTTTAGTTGTATTTTTGGTGAACTATTCCTGTTGCTTCAGGTTCATAACCAAACATGGTTATGAACAAATTACTTGTCATGTCATTAACGTTTCAAATGTATAAGAAATATCTCCACATATAAACACATGCAAATTTGAAGACATAAGAATATATATGAATATATATGAGCATATATGAATACCTTCAAAATTTTTATTTACATATATATTAATGAGAAAGTGTTACGCTGTTATTCTAAGTGTAAAACCAGGGTAAGGAGGCAAATTTAGTGCTGCTCTTGAATGAGGTTTCTTTTTCCATCCCTCTGTAGCTCCCCAGTTAAAAAAGCCTCCATCTATGCAAGCAGTCAAATTAGGTTCTGAGGTTTGTGCCTGTGGTTCTCACTGATGTCAAAATACTATAAGATGATATTTTAATCACTGAAATTTGATAAGTTCTAATGGCTATTTAGTGAATGTGTCATTACAAGAATGTGGCAAAATACAATGGAAGTATATTGGAAAATCAGATTATTTCTACATAGCCAGTTTGTTGTTGACACACTGAGAGAGTACATTTGGCATGAGAAATAATTATTCTAAGAGTAATTGCAATTTGGTGGGCAGGTTGTTTCAGTTTAGTCCATGAATGACTTAACGTGTGGAACTGTTCAAGCGACAGACATTCTGCTGGACTGCTATAATACTACAGAGCTGGACCATATTGCTCCCTAGATTACCCATCTGCAGGAAAGTTTGCATAAGTAAGCTTAGACTGAAGCTAAAGAATTGGCTTCTGAAGGAATTATCCCACTTCTACAAGATGAAATAACATTTATAGAAAGCAGCTTTGTTGGTCCTGTACCTTGTGCGGTTTTTACATGTTCTGTTTGTGGCATTTACTTGAATGTGGTTTCCAGTCTGCAGGTCACCTGCAACAAGACACGTGCAGGGAGAGAAAAATTATTTGCAACCATTTTTAAAGCCCGCCAGCAAACTCAGATTGAGAGTCACTGTTAATGTAGGAATTCTTGAATATACTTTCCAACAATATATTGACTTTGATAAGCTGATGGAATGTTTTGTTGAGATTCTAACCAATAGATAGAAAGCTAAAATTGTATTGTAAAATGAAGCTGTGTTCAGCCACATGTTAATCTCATGTATATTTATGCAAAAAAAAAATCACTCTTACAAGAATGACAATGATCTGATAAGATTATTTTAATTTAAAATAGCAACAATAAATACGTAAAACCTATCGACATGATGGAAACAAATCCCTGCTTGAGAAAACTACCACAAAATAGAATAGTTGAAAACTAGCATTGAAACACCTGGAGGGAGGGAAGATTGAAAGAGAAAAGGAAAAATTAAGCAAGTAATAACATGAGCAGCTGGAGACAAAAAGAGAAACAAAATAGCAGTTGATGAGAGAAAGAAAAGAAGAAAAAAAAAAGAAGCATTTTGTTGAAAACCTACTATTACCAAGAAACAAATTTCAGTGTGGCTAAAAATCATATTTAACAACAAAACCAAGATTTAATTCATTAAATCCCCAAAAGCCATGAACCGTTTTTCTTTAAGGTTAGTGAAAATATTTTTAATCCTGTTCTTTCCTGGTATTAGTGGAAAATAAACAACCATGAACAAATAATCTTAGTATATGGGATAGTGTCCAATAGCTGTTCCTGGATATTGATTTGATAAGTTTATACTTGTATAGTTAAGACAAATATACAGCATGGCTTATTCTATTATTTTAGCTCTATTTTTAACAATTCATAATTGAGCCTACAAATATGATCGAAAAAAATTAGACACAGGATCTGTAGCGTGACTGACTTTTACGTTGTCCCAAAGAATCCTGAAGAAGTCAAGGTAGATTCATGTTTGAACAGTTCAACTGCAGGACATGCATTACAGGACTATGGTTTACATATGCCTCCTTTGTATTGGCATATCTATTTAGTAGTTTGACTAGCCTGGTAAAATTACTCTTATATTCCACTTCTCTCTCCTGTTCTCTACATTGCCATGCTGTTGCTGTGAGACTGACCATTCGTATGGTTTTGCCTCCTTTAAGGGTAAGATTGCAGTGCATTGGCATTCCATTCGAGAGTAGTTGAAACAAACTTAGCAATAGGGTAGAGCCTCTCCGATGTACTTTAGGAGATGTGAAGTAGATGTCTCCTGTTATTTCCTATTCAGTGGCTCCTCATGGAGAATGTGTGTCCAGTTTGGAAGGCTTCTTAGGGATGCCACTTCGTGATTCTTCTCATTTGATCTATTTTAAAAAAAAAATCATCTTCTCTGTTCTTTTCTCCTGTTAGGATCAATTGTGAGTCCGAAGTATGGCTCGGGGTGAGTGGGGTGAGTGGAATGTATCTTGTATAATTGAAACATCTTTATGCAGCCCTATTCATTAGCTTAGTTACGTTGGATTTTTGTTTCAGAATCTCGTGAACAAGTAAGAGTCTGGGTTACTGCAAATACCTGACTAGGTTCTGTCTGAATAGTATGAAAATTTCTCTTAGAAAACCTGTAGTTAGAGATAACTCTTCGAAAATATGTATTAAAAAAAAAGTAGTTTAACTAGAACTCTTCAAAAACATGTATTTTTTTAAAAAAAGAGCCCACCCTTGTGGCCCTACACCAACCCCAAACCCCTCAACCAAATCAAAACCAGTCACAAGGTAAATCTAATGTATTTCCAACAAAAGCAGTTGAGATGTAAAATTGATGACAACAAGCACATGTTGTCTTCCTCATACAAGGGTTATGGTAGTTCTGTAAATGTTGCATTGCCCATGTGTTTGTAGAGGGGCAGGATTTGTGGCCATTGTTTATGGAAATGGCTTTGTGTCTGTTAGTTGTCTGCCCCTCAGCTCTTCCTCCTGGTGTTTTTGAGAGCGGCAGCGCCACTGTCAATGATGATCAAACTTTCTTTATGAGGCTGTATAAAGAATCTCTTGTTCATAAAAGGAACAGCCGGCCGCTGCCAGTGGACAGTGCCCTGAAGGAGAACACGGGAAAGAGCAGCAAATAACGTCAGCGATAAGAAAGCAAAGGAAACTGTGGAAGGTACATTTTAACACAACTGCTTTTTGCCATGTTCTGTGTCAGAAAGGTATACAGACAGTTATCTTCATACACAACATACACTTCTACATGATTTTTTGCCTTTTATATAAATATGTATTTTTCTTTAATTTACAAGTTGAGGGCTAAAAAAGTATATTTTTTTTTTCTTCCTGTAAACAAAGGGCCTCGTTTAGGAAAAAAGCCAGGTTAAATAACTGGATGTATACAGTAACAGAACCTAATACTGATTATTCGTTACTGGAATAACCCATTTACAATGTGGTAGAGGTTTAAGCAGGAGCGAGAGATCGTAGCAATGGACAGTGAGATGTAGAGAGACAATCCTCACTGTCTCTGTGCATTATACTTTATTGGCCTTGTGGCCATCTACAGAGTGCCTGCTTGCTGTTCCAGGGGGAAAAATATTTTTAGATACGCTAAATGAAGCATAATAGTGTTGTTTGTTTTTTAAAGGACGAGAGGTACACATAGCACTTTACAAATGTGTACCAAAGCAAAGTTCTTGCCCTTGTAAGCAGCTGATGCACAAAAAATCCTTTAATAGTATGGACTAACTAGCAACAACTACCTGGAAACAGCAGAAAAAGAGAGAAAAAAACCTACTTTCTTTCATTTGCTACACTAAAACTGGCACATAACTAGTATGATAAATACATAGTCAAATTATCTATAGCAGGACAGATATTATCTTATGACCCTTGTACTGCCTTCCCCTCTCCCCCACCTCCTCAAAAAAATTTACCTCTAGGCTACACATGAAATTGGCCATTGAATTCCTTGCAACAAGGCTTTATCACCAAATTAAGAGACAATTCATGTAATAAAGCTACTTCTGGGCCCTTAGGCAATCCAGATATAGAATTCATACAACTGCTTGTCCTTAATTCACTGACAACAGGGTCTGTTTCCTAAGAAGTCCCCAATCGGTTGTTTAGGCACTTGGATTCTTAAGTTCAGTATTTCTAACTTAAAAGTATGATGTGGTTTTTTTGAAAGCACCTGAAGCGTGTTAAATTCTCAGTAGAGCTCTCCTTGGTGTGCAACGTCCCCTTCATTTGGAGTCATGAGATAGCTACAACAAAGCACTCTTACTGCCACGAGGGTATGCAGTAACCATGATTTCTAAGGAGTGCTTCAGAAATATTCAGGTCATACTCCAAATTCTATACCATATATTTTTCTGCATGCGTGCAAATTGTTTCTTTAGTAGTTTATTGTTTTCATAAAGTAATCATAACTTACTAATGGAGGGTATCTGCCATTCCTTCCAACGCTTTCTTATTGAAACTTCAGTGAACACTGTTTCATCAGATGCTTTAATTAAGAAAATATGTGACTACTTCTGTAAAATCTATAGAATTTAGTATATAGATTCCAAAAAGTTTCATTTATGCCTTTAGCCCTTTTGGATCAACAAAATAGACAAAAGATCAAGAAAGTGGAAGTGCGTTAGTGTCAAAATATCCTCTAAGTATGTAGAATTTTATGCAGGCACAAAACAGATATAGTGGTGATGAGGCTACAATTTCTGAAGTATTTTAGAAGCAGTGAAGTATCAGGAATATACGCACATTCATCCTCTAAGTGGGAAATTCCTTTCAAGCCTAACCTACTTTTTCATTTATTGGCAAAACGAAGCTGTGGAGCCGTTAAGTTATTCTTTAGAACTCTTCCATTTCTGTTTTGCAGTGAGACAGCCAGGTGCTTTTTAAAGTATATGTATACCTCTCTGTGGTTTCTCTTTAACTTCCAATAGGATAAATATATATCATTTTTAGTATATTTGTATGTTCAGAGTTTTAAAATGTACTTTAAAATTAAAATTACTTTCAAGCTTCTTAACCTCTGTCTGTTGCATGTGAAAGCAGAGAAGCCTGCATGCAGAGAAGGCTGCCTTGGAGATGAGTCTTGGATAATATTGATTCTGATTTTGTAGTTCAGAGAATTGAATCTGACAGGAAAAAGTCCATAGATCTGATAAAACATAATTTTAGTATTGAGCTTCTGGTAACCTGTTGTCCTTCTTTCATTAAAAACTGCTATAGTCTATAGGGACTGTAACCAATGAACATTAGGAAACGTGCCAGGTCGGGGTATGTATATGGCAGTGTTATTTTCTTCAGATGAATAGCAGTGCGGACTCCAGTGAGCTCCAGTACTGACAGAGTCCTACCAGGCACAGGTCCCCTCCTTGTAGAAGCCCTGATCTGTACCTGGCTTTTTGCAGCCAAAGCAAGGAATGATCTGATGGAAAAATTTTTCTTCCTGCTTTTATTACAAGAGCATAGCTGTCATTAATAAACTGGTTAAGCTTTTGCCATGTTTGATAAAGGACACTAGATTACTTCTCTTACCAAATATATATCCCCTCTGCTCAGCTTCTACAAAATGTTCCCAAGCTTGTAGAGACCCTCTCTCAGATACGTAAAGACTTGGCTGTGTACAGCTGCCCAACACTTCTTAAAACAATTGGCCCTGTGTCTAAGGAGGGATGAACTAACAGCTTTAGTTCCAAGGATCAGCACAAAAAAGTGGAAAAGGAGCTAACATTTGAAGCAGGTTGTTCATCCTGATGTAGTCTGGAGTAACCTCAGAGTACCTGAGTCACTGTGCTATGTTAGTCATTTTCTTTTGTAATCTCCTTGTAATTTTCATCCTTCTGTGAGGATTACCTTCCTGGCTAGTCAGTCACATTAATCAAGAAGAACTCGTGATGCAATGATTTCACAGAGACCAGGCATCTCACTTGATTATAGAAAGCTTATTGTTATTATTATTAAAGTCATCCAACCATTCATTTAATCTGAAAGGTCCAAAATCTAAGTGCTCTCAAGTTCAGGGTCTGCCTGGATGAATTAAACCATACACCAAGTTTGAGGTACCAGAGCTCTGGAATCTCCAAGGTTTTGGTTAAATTTTTTAGGTGTGATTTTTCTTGGTCACTTCTTTTAATACAAAAGCCATAAAGTTTTTGTTCTTCCTAGTCCCCCACCTTTCAGACTGCTTGTTGATTTCTCTAGCAGACATCCAAAGAGATTTGTCAGAAGAAATAGAAAAATAACTTGGCAGAATATATTGCTGTTGCAAATGGTGCTTTTTCTCTTCTTGGTTCTTCAGACTTCTTTTAAAGAAAGAGAAGTGGGCTGTAGGTCTTTCATAACCTCAGGCAGGACACTCAAATCTGCACATGATGTGCATGACTGGCCCCAAAGTCTAACTGCTTTTAAATTGTTCATAAACTGAATGACACTACTGTTACTGTATCAGTCAGTGGAGACGTTAACTTTGAAGTTGGCGAAAGGAGCTGTAGTATGATAAGCCTCCATATAGTAAGTACGGTCGTGCTAACTAGACTTTTAAGGGCAAATTATTACTGCTAACAAGGAATTTGATTTTCTATAAAATACTTTATCTTAGAACAGGAAAACATTCCAACAATAAAAATTAATTTCTCTGTGTGGTATGAAGGTTAATAAAGCAAATTTTTTGTAGAACTGTATTATTGGGGACTGCTACTGCTAGTATAGTTCTAATAGCTCTAATCCCTAGAAATATTTATCAGGGGACTACTCTAAAAATTAAGCAATTTAGAAAATTATGTAAGTTATAGCATTGTTCCAGTGTGGACAGAACTACTTCCCAAGCCACATAAATTTAATTATGACTAAAGCCAACATCTTACACAGAAATCAGTGCGCTACATGGTAAGGCATGCTACAAAATCAATTGACTCCAACGATCCGACACTCAAATATATTTCCCATATTCCATGCCACTAGTTTTTTAGCATCATCTCAAGTGAAATGTGTTGCAACAGTAATTTTAGTAATGGTAAAGGTACAGATCAGTGCCACAAATCCACAGTATTAAATGATCTTTAATGTCCTTCCTAAAAATGTTAGAGGGAGAAATGGAAATGTAAAGGAAATCTGGAGTCCAAAATAATTTTAACACAGGGTGAACATACTGTCTGTAATGCTCGATACTTCTTTACTTGCTTCTCCTGTTTACAGTCCTCTCTTTTGTCTGGGCTAATTATCAGTGTGTATATCCCATTCTGCTAAATGCAGTATTTAGAAATAAATGCCTCGTTCACCTTCAGTGTCTTAATGATACCACAGGGTAAGCAAGCATGCTTCACATCCTCCATTTAATTTTTAAGGTTGGAAAATACTGGTCTTCAGCAGAAGAAAGTGGTATTTGTAATGCTAGTTAGTAAAGCCCAAAAACTTCCCTAGGGGTTTTCACGGGCCATTGGGAGCAAATGCCCAGCTTGCAGGTCAAAATCCGCAGCACTGCTAGAACCTATGTACATAAAATCTGACGTGCTCCATTGAACACTGCATTTCTCCTGTCTTGTTCTGACATTCTCACAGTGAAACAGCCAAATCAATCTAGATCAATTCAATCCTTTCTGGGTGGAAAGCAAGAAAATTGTTCAAATCTGTTTCTTTGCAGAGATTTGCAACACTTAAAAATGCACATAATTTCCTTTAACTTGGAGGTCATCATTATTGTAGAGGAAGGGCAAAAATTCTGTTTCAAAGCTAATAACCAAATTCTCTTTTAGGATTCAGCTGATGTGTTTCCTAGGAAATTTTCTGTGTCTTGCAGTAGAAAAGGTATTGGTAATTACAGCCAGGTCTTATCTTTTTGTTTTTTATTTCATTTTTAGGGTGATGCAACTTCTCTAAAGCTTCCACATAGTCATGTGAAGCCTTTTTATGCTGCAATTACATGTTGTGAAACACCCTTTACATCTATGAACAAGTTGGAAGTGTTTAGGAAATGAAGACTGATTAGAAAAAAGTGGGACAATCTTCTGCTATCCCACAGATAAGCAGTAGAGGCTTCCTAATACCTCCAAAGAGAAAACATGCACAGAAGAACTTGCTAACCATTGTGCATTGAGCTGTCACCTTCAATGTCCCTTTGAAATACTGGCTGTTTCTTAAAGGGGAAGATGGGAAACAGAAAGTGTATAGTTTCATTCGCGTAGACTTTGTCAGAAAGTGCGGCTGTGATATGATTTCTGTCAGAAAAAATCTGCTTGAAATTTTTCTGTCTTTACTTTTGAACACGGAGTTGCTTGTCTGTATTCTAACCCTAGGTGATGGGATCTGCTGCCTTGTCAGATAACATTTGAGTTCACTCACTACCTGCTTGTTGACTAGCGCACAGACTCACTGTGGTGGCAGGGAAAGCCTTAAGGCTACTCAGCATCTGTCTCTTCATGTAATTAGTTGCAGCCTTGTGTACAGAGCAAAACAGAGATTTTTTTTATTGTTGTTGTTTTACTGTGAAAGAGTAATGTGCACAGACAGGAGTTTTTAAACCGCAAAAGAGTTTGCTGGTGTTTGTCATTCTTCTTTTTCAAGATGAAATAGCTTTTTACCTACTGAGAATAAAGTGTTGACATCCTTTTTTGAAATTACACCAAGGACATAAGTTTTTGGGAAAGTTAACCCCAACTGTAAATCTGAATAACAAATATTTCTCCTCTTACATCTGACGGAGCCCACCTTAATGGGACAGCATTGGTGATTTATGGTTCCTTAGACTCCTGCCTGCTTGATTCTGTTGCCCCATGTAAAGGTCCGCCTTGTTAGTATTCTGAGGATTTGCATATTCTGAGCGACCACCATGCTGCTATCGCTGAATGCTACTCAGAGAGGCCTTCTTGAAGCAAGCTTCAAGAAAAAAGGCTTAGAGAATAAAAGACAGTTTTGAATATTTGAATGGCTGTTCCACACATTAAGAGGGCAATTTTATAAAGTTAGCAAGTAGATATGTGTGTGTATTCCTGGGATTGACTTGGATCTTCACATAGTGTCACAATTAATTTCTCACAGAGCTGTTACTTGTGGTAGTTTGATGTGAGAGCAGGGGACATACTCTGGATTTTTAGAAGGATTTGATCTATTGCTGTAGACCTGAATCTCTTGCAGCATCATATTTTCTTTTTTTTTAATGTAAAAAATTATCAAGAAAAAATCTGTGCACTGTGAAAATGCTTAAAACTTATAAAAAAGGTGAGCAGTAGCTTGGTGTAACACACATAAATCATCATTCAAGATGTAAACTGCCCCTAACTAATAAAGATGGGAGCAAACTTTCTGGAGAGGAAAATTGTTCTCTAATTACTTGTAGCTGAATTTCGTCTGCTGCAACCACTATCAGCAGTGGGACTTGATGGATCTAAGGGTTACTATGGCAGTCCTTAAATATCAGAATTTTAAAGACTGTATCCTCATCATTAACAGTAATGACGTTTATGACATGAAAAACAAAATCACATTTCTTCTCTATTACACTGTTTCACTTTCTCAGGTTAATCCTACTTGAGCCGTAATTTGGGTACTTTCTCTCTCTTATTTTCCATTCTTACTTGAATGGACACAACGCCATTGGATTTGCATAAATAATGCCAAAGCAACTGCATTATTTTAAAAATCTGTTCTCCAGATTAAAATATGTCATAAAGATATTTCTAACTTCATTATCTAGTATCCATTTTTTATCTGAGGGATGAGCTGAGCTAAACTTTTCACTTAGAATTTTGAGGTGAGTTAAGCTAGACTTTTTTTTTATGTGCCACAGCAAAGGCAAACATATTAGATCCTTAAATGGCATTATGTAGATATCAGATTAAATAATTATACCAGAATAATGAAATGAAGAATTCTGATGTTCTTTTAAGATAGTAGATGATATTTGCTAAGTTCCTTAGAACTTAATGAGTGTTTTCAAAAGGTGGGTTAAGCACATGGGAGTCAAGACTCATTTCAAGTCAGTGGGAAACTTGGGAGAGTTTTAATCTGTACTGACCGCTTGCTTTGTTCTGAATTGTGGCACTAGCAGCAGACTGGTTAGACAAATGTGGCTTTGTGATTAGACAAATTTTCCAAATAACCTGTTGTGATCCCTCGCCTCTCCTACACTGCTAAATGGACAGGAGATTCACAATAGGTGTTCTGCAAAAACGGTCCCCAATGTGTGGAACCCTGAGGGTTACTGAAGCAGTGGCATATTTTTCTCTTTTGTTTGTTTTACTAGATAAAGCCAAATTTAAAAACCCAATAATTTAATCCATATTATTTTGGCAATGACAGAATGTTTATTATTCTATTTCAGCTCTGTTAATTATATAAAATTGATTTAATGGTCGTCTTATAGCTTGCACTGGACAAGTAGAAGAAAGACATCTCTCAGTAACATACCAGAAATAGTGCTGACTGTCATGTCTGATCACACTTCAGAGAAGGAACAGTATTGTTTGTTCAACCTGTTCATCTCCCTCTCCCATGTCTGTATTCTGGTTTCGTTTCTGTGTCCTTCTCCTGCGAAGTTCATACGCTTCCCTTGGGAGTCTCCTACACTGACTTATAAAGTTTCATTGCCAGGGCTTTTTTTTTTTTTAAATATTTATACTGAATTTTGAGTTATTTTCAAGTGGTTGTTCATCATATCTCATATAGCACTCAGATAACTCTTTGTGGTTGTTATAGTCCTAAAAGACTAATAGATTTATGGCCCCTTTTGTTGTCACTGCTAGAAGTCTCTAAGGAGGATGAAAAGGATAGAATAGGCAGACGAAAAGAATTCTGTTCTACTGTCTGCTGATCTGAAGAGACACGTGGGCAAATGTTCTGTTATACGGAACTGCCCATCCTGTACTGTTTTATGCAACTACACTTTTTTTTTTTTTTAATTGTGTAGTACCAGGTACAGAGCAATCCAGTGATATCCAGCATCAGAGCATTATTTCTTAGCGTGAGATGGGTGAGGATCTCAGCTTTTTGGAAAACAGAACATTAGGGCAATAGTGTCAACACTGAGAGAAATTTTGAGGAAGTGTAAGGAAGCGCCTAGACTTTTCTCTCCATTCAGTGGGTACACATTAAAATTTAAATATACACTTACTTTCCTACGTTTGACCACAGGTGACATTTAAATGAATGATATAGGCTATTTTAATATTTTTAGTATTTTTACATTTTTAAGATTTTTTGTTTTAAATTAAAAACATAGCTTATAATGAAGACCTCATTCTTCATTCAAGAAGTCAGTATCTGTAATGTAAACATTATTTACAGTATAGGTAGCCCACTGGGTGACAATTTTATGTAAACCGAAGCTTTAAATGCTATACGTACTAAGTAGTGGTTTATCAAGAAACAGATCAATTGAAACAGATTTGTTTGTGATATATGTGGAGTTATTAGAACTTTGTAGATCCATTAAATTAATCATGATCGTAAACATCTCTTCAGTGCAAGTAGAAGATGTGCTACTTGATACAGGCTTTGGATTGGACAAATTGCAATGGTCTCTATTCTGTTGCCCAACAACTAATTGGAGATTTTAGGTTATTACCTATTCTTGGTAATACAGATTTCCAGGGGAGATGCAGCTCTGATGCCGAAACTGATCCAAGTGTATTCTGAAGGGTTATAGGACCAGCATATGGCCACTGAAATTCAGAGTCTGAACATATCAGGTTTTGTATGAATGATTTTATAATAACCAGGAACCTCCTGCTTCCATAATAACCAGGGTCCGTTTCAAACAAGCCAATGCCAGTTACTGATGGGCACAGGCAGATTTGCGCTGCTGGAGTGCAGTTTTAAAGATGTATTTAGTCTAGAAGCTGTAATAAGTGGATTTGTTTCTATGGATCTTGCCCTTAGGATGTCTCTTTCTAGTACTTGTTGCTGAGAAGCTCAGCCATGATGGGTTCAGGAGCCCATCCTGAACTACGGTGTGATTTAAATTCAGTTGGCAAGAACTGAGTAAAAGAAGGGTAGAGAGAGCAGAGCTAAAAAATCAAAGACAGTAAGAAAAATGGATCTAAGACCAAGCGACGCAGAAGAGGAGTACTGGGAGACAGTATTTTAAAAAACCAAAACCAAAAACCAAACCAACTAAAAAAAAACCACCAACCAAACCCACTAAGTAAAAAGAATCCATATATAATTCCTGCAGTGCACTGTCCCATTTGTCATGGCAGCCTAGCTCTTCAAGGGTGCTGTGTCAGTAGTAGGGACATCCCTTTGGCTCACTAAATGGAAAAAGGGGAAATCTTAACACTCAGAGTTGTGTGCAGTTTACCCTGGACTAGTTAAATGATTCTCCCTCTTTTTTTTTTTTTATTTTCTTTTTTAATGTGACTTTCCTTAGAGATTATCATACCAATATTTTATAGTATGTACTTTCTGGGCCAAATTATCATCTGTGATTATATAGTTAGAAGTAAATATGTAGAAAATTATAAATGTCTACTTTCCCTGACATTCCTTCTCAATATCACACCACTTTTAAATACAGCCACAGAGCTCTTTGCTATGTATTAGCATCTGTCTCCCTCATTTCAAAGAAAATATTTCTGTCATATTATGAATATTAATTTTATCTTCCTGATATTTTGACAGTAATACTTAGCTTTCAATAGAACTTTTCACTCTTCAGTTGCAAAGGACTTTACAAATCAAGGTAGTACTTTCTTTTTACAGAGGGGAAAACTGAGGCGTAGATATATTAAATGATTTGTCAATGGCTATCAAGAAACAGAATCTGTATTTCTTAACTTGGAGCCTGGCAATAAGTATAGAAGTCTGCATTTAAATTAGGCTGCATTTCTCTCGTGCACTAATATATAAAATTTTCTGTATTTTACATTTATTTTTCAAAGACTATTTTGATTGTAACATGGAGTTCAAGAGTATACACTTCATCACTTCAATTGCTAAGATAAGTAAGGGACTAGAGTATCCCTTCTATGAGGAGAGGCTGAGAGCACTGGGGCTGTGCAGCCTGGAGAAGAGAAGGCTAAGGAGGAGCCCTCATCAATGCGGACAAATATTTGAAGGGAGGGTGTAAAGATAATGGAGCCAGGGTCTTTTCAGTGGTGCCCAGTGACAGGGCAAGAGGCAACGGGCACAGACTGAAACACAGACGGTTCCTTCTAAACCTAAGGAAATGCTCTCTTAGTGTCAGGGTGACCGAGCACTGGCACAGGTTGTCCAGGGAGGTTGTGGAGTCCCTGTCCTTGGGAAAATTCAAAAGCCATCCGGATGTGGTCCTGGGCAGCCGGCTGTAGGTGGCCCTGCTTGAGCAGAGAGTTGGACAAGGTGACCTCCAGAGGTCGCTTCCAGCTTGAGACATTCTGTCATTCTGTGATTCATGGTCAATAGTAAAGAAATGAAGAATGATATATTTATTCTCAGTTATCAATAAATATTTTCATCAGTAAACACTTGTTCTCTCCATTATCTTGCCTTCTCTTTTTTATTCTTAGAGTTATGCCCTTTTGGTGGGGTAAGAATACCTTCTTGTCCTCTAAAATATTCCTATCAATACTATGTCAGGAAGTTGAAGAATACTGGCATATGTTAAGTAATATAACTTTGAGATTGAACTGACAGTGTGCATTTCAAGAATCCAGAGAACTTGTCAAAATGTCATGAAAGGGGATTGTGGAAGTACTGTTACCAGGAGCATAAAGGTCAGTTCAGATCAAGTGTAGTTAACTAAAGAACCTGAACTATATTTGGGTTCTAGATATACCTAAAAATCATTAAAGAGGAATAGATTTTGTACATGTCTCTCTCAGCTTGGCACTGGAGGAGTAATAATGATGCCAACAGGTAGGAATCCAGTATTGTTCCAGATAGGCTTAAGGCATCCTGTGGGCTTCTGGATGCAGCTCCAGAGTGGCACTGGGTCTCTCATAGGTCATGTTACGTCTTCTAACCTGTGCAGGTGTCTTGGCACAACATACCTATGTTTATGCCCTATGCTGTTTTTCCTGACCACAATGCAACTCTGATAGCAATGTGTCAGTTATTATCTTCTGTTGCAAGGCCCTCTGTGCATATTATTACTGAAAGAACTAAACTGTCCAAAGCAATCTTTGAGCTCTTTTGTATTTTCCATAGACTACAACCTAACAGAGAAGGATTAGTTGATGTTTCTGGATGTGAAAAGTAATGCTAGTAGTTATTCTTTAAATAACCCGTGAAATATGGTTTCTTAGATGGTCTGTGACAAAGCAGATGAGTCCTGAGTCTATATGGATTAGATTCTGCATGCAGATCAATTATTGCTTGCAGGTCCTGGTAGTCTTAGAAAACATGCATTCCAATATAATTGTCTAAATCAGCATTCACAGGATATTTGAGAAGAGTTTCCCTCTGAGAAGCTGCCAAGCAGAGTGTGAATCCTTGCCCAAAGTTCTGATCATTAAGACTTCTCATTTGTGACTTCCAAAGCAACTGAGATTTCCTACTTCAGTCTTCAAGCTTGCTTTGACTAATAGGTGTTTGGAGTCGTCTTTGATTCCTATTTGGTTAGCGGATGATACTTAGGATTCTTAGAGCTATAGCTTCTGTATCAGATTTTGCTGTACCAACATGTATCTGGTAACCAGCAGTTCTGCACTGCAGGAAGTTCTGGCCCCATTTTGGAGTGTGCGCTGGTCTTGACAGGGCACTGCAGCATGGGAACCTTTTGTTCTGGAGAGGATGAGGAGGTGGATCAAATGTGTGTTGAATAGGGTTAAATCTGGAATATAGGGTTTTTAAACAATTTACAAAAAGAATTCAAAAATACTTCATCAAATATTACTAATTCCACCAAAATAAATATTTAAGATTCCAGGTAACAGCAACAGGGATTCAGGAAAATGTGTGAAAGGAGCAAAAGAGAAATAGTTTAGCCAAATATTTATCTCAGTAAGAATTATATGCAAATACATATTTGGTCCAGATTCATAAAGTTCCATTTCCAATTTCTTCCTGTTTAATTTCTCCAACAAATATTTTACCTAGTTCCAGAATCTTTCCTTTCCACAACACCCATATTTTTTTTCTGAGCATAAAACCTCAGTAAAGATAGTTTTCTGAGCACCTACCCCACTAAAAGATGTTTTAAGGACATTTAAGTTTCATCTTCTGCTTCTGGGTCACCGCACTCATACTCAGAAAGGAAGGTCTGCTATTGTCTTCCATGCAGTGTTTCCCTGTGAGCATTGTGGTTTCGGTACGTGAGCCTAATGCCAAAGGTTGGTACCTCAGCAGCAAAAATGGAGCAATTTGCCACCTGACTTCTGGAAGGAGGGACATGTCCCAACAACAGTATTGCTTTGATCTTTTCCTTTTCTTTTGCTCTTTTAATTACTTTTCATAATACCTCTGTCTTCTTGCAGTATTAGAAAATTCTTGCATTTTTCAAAGCTTGGACTCTATGCTTGGAGCCCAGTTGTCCCCTCATGCCCATTCTGCAGTTGAGAGCATCACTCTGAGTCAAGGGGTGCCAGTTTACTACTGTGAGGGACACACTAGGGCTTCTACATTACAGTGGCAATAGTCTGACTTTAAACTGCAGCTGCACCTGTTGAAATCACCTCAGCTGGCAGCCCGGTGGGTGCCAACAGCATGCCTTAACATACCTGTCAACAGTTCCTCATCCACTTCCTGTACTGGCAAAAAAGGGACCTCGTAATCCATATGTATGTGTATAGGAAATCTCTCTGTGTGTGTGAGTGTGTATATATATATATATAAAATACCTTTTATATATGTTACTTGCTTAGTTTTAATTCAAGGATATATATGGACTTCTTTTTTAGGCTGAAATTATTACACTGACAAGATTTTTGCTTCTTTCTGTTCTCTACATATTAATGTAACTGGGAATACAGACATTTACGTTACATAAATGCTTTTTTTTTTTGTTTTGTTTTGATGCTGTTATACCTTCCCATGACAAGTGAAGTACCAGCAAACGGTCTCTGAGAGGAGAGATATGCATATGTTATATTTTTTAATCCTTCCACTCCTGGCCCTAACATGTGTGCAGTGTGATCACATGCTATTAAGCAACAGATATTTTTCATCCTAGAATGTGTGCCAGCGGCTGGTAAAATAATCTCTTTATGCCTCTCTTATATCCCATAAGATTATTGCACTAAGTATTCAGAATTAAACACCAGGATACCACTTTCAACATTTTCAGTTGATTCAGAATCCTCATTGTAAGCTGCTACACAGTACTTTTTCATATATTACTTATTATAATAGCAGAACTATTCCAGTAGAACATCATGACCACAGCTTACAAGAAATTATATGGATATCTGTGACACAGAGTGATATGTAGAAACCTGTCATATAGAGAAGGTGGACTTGATAGACCTTTTATTGTATTTATGTATTAATGCAATCATAGAGGATATTTTCTATAGAAGATGCTAATGCTTATTGAAATGGTAACTGTTTTAAACTTGGTTACATTTAGGAGAATTCTAAATAGGTCAATTGATCTCGTAATATTTTAAACAGGTTTTGCCATCTTTATAACTTAGTCTTCATCAACATCTTTTTTTTCAGGGAAAAGCCTTGGGGTTTTATTTGGTTGGTTGGGTTTGGTTTTTTTTAGTGATTAACTGTCTTCAATCCTAACGCTTTAGGTTTCACAATTTTTTTTCTGAATTTACATAGTCAACCTGTTAGATCAATCCAAACTTACCACAGTAGAGACTTTCTCAAAACTTGTAACTGGGGGAGACAAAGGAATTAATATATGAACATTGAAAATGATGGGTCACATATTGTCTGAAGTATTTAAAAGCATTGGCTGTGGCGTTCTTGGCTGCAGGCTGGAGGCTGGACAGAGGTCTGGATTTACTGAGAACAGTATCAGGACTCTTGCTGGCTTTGCTACAGTTATGATCTCACCTGTTATGTCAGTGGTTTAATAAGTGATATGGGACTTGCAGGATTTAAGGGGAGGGTCTGAGCATAAAATTGATCATGTCTGCATGTGTGCAAACATGTATTCTATTTGGATATGAAATAATGTACATTCAGCTGTACAGCTTAATGAAAGGGAACTCATTAAATTGTGGGTTAATCAAACCTATGAAATTACAGCTTTCATATGTGTAATACGTAAGGGGACATTTTTTGCTCTAATGCCATAAGATCGTCTGGTACATGGGCCTCTCTTTTTCAAACTCTAACGGATAAAGACCGTGACTTCTCTATTACACATCACACTTACTCCTCTACGATTAGCTTTAGGGATATCGATTTGTGGAAAGACTTGTAAAATGAGTTTCTGAACTGACATTACGTATTAGAATTTTCTGAACACAGTTCTGAAGAGAAAAATCTGCTTTTTCAAAATTCAGCTTCTTTATGAGAGAAGGCTTTTCATGAGAACACATTCTTACACCTGGATACAAATTTCAAGTGCAAATAGAGGGAAAAGTGTTCATATTTCTGAGAGTTAACAGCTATAAAAATTACGGTTGTGGCTGGTAATATTGCTTTATTCCTCAATGCAATAAAGAAACAGCTTTGTTGATTTTCTACAGGAAAAGAAATATAAATTTGTTTTAAAGTAAATAACAAGACTAGTTTTTCACACATACTCTTCAGTATTAGTATCAATAATCATAAACTGTCTATCAGTATAACCTGCTAATCCTAGATTACTTTTAAAAGCCTGTTGTTTTGCAAAGTCTAAATTTCCAATTTTATGATAGGCAGACACATGCATATAGATATAGAGAGAGGTAGGTACAATAAGGCAGAATGTATTCATTTGTAAACAGAATTTACCAATTTGTGTGTCTTAACAGCTTTTACTCTAACATTATAAGATTGTTTATGTATGGCCTTTCCACTATAGTATACCACTGGATGATTTCTTGAATTCTATCTAAAAATGTAAATAAACCGTGTACTTTAAGTATGCTAACCAATACAGTTTTTTTCATCACTAAGCAATGTATTTTTTGCAAATACATTTGTTTGCATTCTGAAATTGGAAAAATCCCCTTATGTAGCATTCCCGTAGTCAAATGTTTATAAGGGCATAAGGAACATAAAACAAAGACAATTTTTAGGATTTTGTTAAGATTCATGTTTATCACAGTGTGGACAAAAATGCAAAAAGAAGCATTTTCTTATCTATTCCTGTTACATTAGAAAAGTTCATGCCCTGCTCTTAGCATTTTCCAACACAGCTGTAGAGTAGTTTAAAGCCTATTTTTTAAATAAGTGATGCTCAATTTGTCTTTGATGATCCGCATGATTCAGGTGATATGGGAGCACGGTCGGTCCCTTATTTGCATAAAAATTAATCACAGAAAAATGTAAATTGATAAAATTTTGCCTGGCTTTTCCCCCCTATTCGAGAACCCATGGATGGCTCCCAGAAGCAATCATCTCAGTATGGTGCCGCATTGGATGCTATACAAATGATCACATTTGTGTTGAATACTCACTCATTTAAATGTCAGCACTGATGGGGCAGTACATCACTAGAAAAAATGAAAAATAAATACACAGCAGCTGAAGACCATCAAATCTGTGGGCACTCTTTAGAGATATATGATCTAATGTGAAAAAATTGTAGATTAATTATCCTTTTTCAAAATGGTAATTGTTTTAGTATCACATCAGAAAAAAATCTGCAATTTATTAGGAATCAAACAAAAAACAGTAATGTTAAATACGTCATTACATCATTGTGTTTATTAGAAGGCTACAATTAATTCCTGAGGCTCCTTTGGTCTCCAGAACTGAATAAAATGAAACAAAAGAACATTGCTATTAATTTTCAAACAGACTCTAATCCTGCAAATAATTTACTCTATAAAAATAAAGTAGTAGCAATTCAAAACTACAAACTTTGTAGTTTTATCTGCAATATATTTTTTGTTTTTCTAAACTACATATTTGCATGACACTGTTGTGTAATAGCATCTCACAATCCTTATTGAATTTGTCATCTTTTCAAAGGAAGGAAATAATTTTCCTCATTTCATACATGTATAACTGGAGCATAGGTATTGTAGAAAAATTGCAAAAGCTCCCAAGAGTAGGCAGCACAGAATCCAGCCGCTTCAGTAATTTTATGTTAGAGAAGTAAACTTGCTTCTGCTTCCTTATGGTATAAATTTCATATGGGAGAGTAAATAAATTGGGTACCCTGGTTATGGCTCCATATTCGTATTTCTAACTGAGCTAAATCCAGAATCCACCATGGGCAGAAGAAATGGTGGTTTCCTCTTTTTTTTTTTTTTTTTGTGCACCTTCTGGCTCTAAGAAGAAATCTCTAGAAAATTATAGCAACACAAGGACTTCTCTAATTTATAATCATCTGTAATAGGTCAGCCACAGTGCATTAGATTAGTGCATTAGATCTTCAGGGGCTGGAATGCAGTGTTTCAGCACTGCAGCCTGAGTCTGAACTGAAAGGACAATTTTAAAAGCCGTTTGTTATGCCCGCATTGGAGAGCTTTGAATATTAGTGTAATAAACATTGAAGGTTAACAAAAATATTTTTTCCTCTTTAAATTTTTTTTTAGTTAGAGGGATGTAGCAGTAGTTGTATGTGTGAATTATCAGGGATGAGACCCCACTTCATTCATATGCCTTACCTTCCATACCATTTACTGTGCCAGTATATTAAAAAATGTATGTAGTGCACATTAAAAAACCACATTACCATCATTTCACAGAACTACATCTGACTTTTTGCAACTGTATTAAAACGAGGGCAATAGTTCTACTTATAGGAAGGGTAATATATTTTATGGTTTTTGTCTTTTGTTGTTGAAGTCCACAATTCAAATCCTGGCTGCACTGAAATCAATGGGAGTTTTGCCAGTGGTTCAGAAAAAATTTCAGTAAGGGTATATATCATTTATTTTCTGAAAATGTAAGGTAGTTGTAGTTTTGCGTGTGAGTAATGGTATTTATATTCTGTAAATGTTAGTATGTGGGAACAGAATACATTGCTGATGAAGAAGGGTGGAAGAGTATCTAACTTGGTGCCTTTTGTTGTTGTTTGAGGGGTTTGTAGGGATTGTATGGATGGGAATTTAACCCCCCACTGGAGGGTTGAGGTTTTTTTGAGATTACTGTCCTTTAAGTTGTTCATATATATAGCTGTCAGTGTTGGCACTGTTGTCATATCCTTTTTTTTCATATATTTTAATTGAGCATTTAGACTGGTTTTGCCCCCACTAGTCCATTAAGCAGGTACTTCTCTTAACACTCCACTGTATAACGACCACTCTTCCTTTGACCTCATGCCTACGTACTGTCCGATCACGCTTCTGTCCCGTACTAAAATCCTGCTACATTTAACTCTTAAATATTGATTGATATCAACAAGGAGCTACATAGGTAATCTGGAAATAATCTGCAATAAAAACAGTTTAGACTACATGTAGCATGAAGGAATGAGTGTGTGTGGAGGAAACAGACCTGGAGCAGGGATATGACTGTATGAGAAGGATGTGATTAGCATGTAAGTGATGCATGGACAGTATATGTGCCACGCATAGTTTGTTTGAGAGTATCTGCTTCCCAGATAGATACTTGAGATTCTGCATACTGGGTTTGTTTTCCAAGCTCTGTCAGCTCTCATGCTTTGATTTCTCCTTTCAATCTTACAGAAGTTGGTAAGTCATCACCTTTTTGGGTTGCCTCCCCACCCCAACCTTATAAATGGAAAACCGAACAAAGCCACACACAAGCCTTTTCTTCCTTGCACAGTAAACGAGGCATGCCAACCCTGTCAGTTATGTCAGCATGTCATCCCCAGTAGGTGCTGAAAGAACTGTACCATTCAGGGCAGCGTTGTGGATGCCACTTATCACTTGCAGATCTGCAACCGAATGCAGTGTTTCTCCCTCAGCTATACTGGACTTCTCTAGTGGAGGCTAACTTATAGCTATGGCAAGAAGTAAAAGGAAGATCTCAAAAAGCAATGGTCTTTCCTAAATTATTTATAGGTGAAAGGGAAAGGAATTTTTTTCTTCCCTTCTTCCTCAGCCTGTGCTTGTACAGTCCAGAATACCTTACTTAAATATATTTGGAGTGATAGATATTTATAAGTAGCATAATATCAGATATGTGAAAAATACCATGGCTTACAAGTGGAAGGGAAGTATTAGTTTCCATTAGATTTTAGGAAACATTTATATTTTATAAATATTAAACATAGCATATAATTTCAATTAATGGGTTTATTTTAGCTTAGATGTCTTAAAGTCTATCTTTTCAAGCGTAACACAAAGTGACTGGAGCACCTACAGTACCTACCGACTTCTAGGCTTCTCACTAAAGAGTCTTTGAAAATCTGATTACTCTTCACCTACAGAATTCAGAGTGCAACTTTATATACCAGGGTTTGAAAACTTTAGTCTGTATTAAACACAAAGAAATAAAGAGGGAAAAAGAAAAAAAAAAAAAGGCACTGCTGTGTGCAAGCTGAATAACTGAAGAAAAATATTTGTCCTTGGCAATAACAAAGTCCTAATCTGTTAATTTTTTCATACATGTTTATTAAAGACATGCTGGTTGGGCTACCTTGGGTTCACCAAAGTAATTATTACATACAGTATCATATTCAAATTATATACCACACTGCAGTTAGCTTCATTGCAGTGTTAGAAAGAATATAATTGTTTCTTGATAGAAGATGGAAGGGTCCTCTTTTTATACCTTAAAAGCTTTTGGTTTTAATCCTTTATTTTGTGTCTGCCTTTCCACACAAGAAGAAATTCATGTTACTGTCCCCATGTAAGGGGGGCCTTCTCAGAAAACATGAGAGAGAAGTGTTTGGGTTTTGGTGTGTTTTGGTTTTTTTAAAGTAGTTATTTCATAGCTGGCTTTAGAAAAGTTCATCCTATCAAGCAGTCATATATACATCTTCTTCAGAGTGCTTAAGCTCAAATTACTAAGGGGAAAAATACTGCTTTGAAATTCATTCTACTGTCACCAAAACCAAGACCAAAGCATGTGGTTACCCTGATACTCTTCATATCCTGTCATGGGGTCTCTGATGGTCTTTTATCCCCCTTTTCCTCTGGTTGTTGTGAATACACATACCCAGCATGGCTTGTGGAAGTTTTTTATTACCAGGAAGACAGACTGCATGTAATTACCTCCTCCTCTTTGAAAAACAAGTAAAAGAAGGTACTGCAAGTGCATCAGGAATAACTGTAATTCAGAAACAGGCTAAAAAAAGACAGACACGAACTACCTAGTCTAACAGGGACTCTGGCAATGCAAAATCACTGCAAATTATAAACAAACTCTGTAGCTGCTTGAACATAACAAACACCTCAGTACAGGTGGGTGGCTGAATAGGTATCTACTTGTTTCCCCTAAGCTACTCATTCTGTAACACTGCTCCCTAGAAAACTAGAACTAGATTCAAGTTTTTTAGTAATAAGTAGTCTAATTATATGAAATATGAAATATATGAATGAGTCATTGAAAAAATGGAACTAAGAGAAAAAGCTAGATTTTTGTTGTTGTTCACTTGTCAGGCACTGAAGACTGAAAAAAGCTGGTGGTAAAATATTCTAGAAGGACAGTCTGGATTTTTTTTTTGTATGCATCACAAACCATAAACACAAATTCTCCATGTCCTGACTAGGAAGTCCTTCAGAAGTCCTCTCTGGTCCATTTCATATATTCAGGTATGCTTAAGCATTTGTTTTCAGGTGGATGTCAGTACTGATGTTTCAAAGACGACAACAACAAAAGCCATTAAAATGGGTAGGAGCCTCTCATTTCCAAAATAGCCAGAGAAACTCATAATCCTGATTAGGCTATGAGTACTTAGATGGAATCAGATGGAAGCACATATTAATGATAGAGGTTCCTTCCAGTAGTAAATAAAGTTATAGATAATTTTGGTGAATTGATTACTAGGGACGTCAATGTGTACTACCTAACCTCAGCCACTGCCTTTCCTACCCTCAAGCAGCCTGCCCAACTCCCCTTTTCCACTCACACTAGGCAGAAAGCTGTAGGACAGCCACAGACCACAGCAGCATGTTCTCTGAGAACTGTTATCTTGTTTGCTTGAAAAACAGCCGTGCATTTTCTTAGTTCAGATGTGCTGCGTGTCATATCCATCAGCAAATTTTAGTATGTTCATTTCTTAGAGAGAACTGGATACCTTGAAGGGGTCTCAGATATGTGAAGCCAATTAATCTTTCTTGCTGTTGAACAAAAGTCATGAACAGCTTCTACCAGCACAGTGATAATCAATACTTCTTCTCTGTGAAAGATGCAATAGTGCAAACAAACCCAAAGAAATCAGCCCAGGCTGTATTAATTCCAGCCAGTTTGTGATCAAATGTCAGCAGTCTGCTAGTGAAATTTGCCAAACACCTACTATGGCTCTGGTAACTGCAGCAGATATTTTCAAGAGGATCCTTTTGGATGTATTGTCCCAACAAGGCTGCATAGACTGCAGTCAGCTCCAGCAAGGCTCAGCCAAATACAAAATTTGAAGTTTGATTGCCATTGGGAAATTAGCCCACACCTAAGTTCAGTGTTTTTCAATGATTTTGAAGTCAAAACAACATCACTGCCAGGAGGTCCCGTCTTTCAGACAATAGGGAGATAGTACACCAGTGCAAGAACTCAAGCTCCTTTTGTCTTAAACAGCAGCCTAAATAAAAGGACTTACTATATGCCTGGTTTTTAACATTTTATAATTCAAACATGTCAGATTTGCAGACTGTACTGTGTAGTTACCTTCTGCTAATTACATGCTGTCTCACACTGATGCCATATACCTTCTTAAACCACTAGCCACTTTCTAAATTTTAAACAGAAACATCTGCAAAGTGATCTCTTGGCAGTTGTTTAGTTGCATGCAATTATCTTTCCCTGTTGGCTTTTCTCTCCTAGCATCCCAGAACTGTTCAAAATTAGTTCATATGAAGTAAAAGAAAGGAATGGGATGTGTGATATCAATCATTGTTCCTGACTGGCTTGTGAGAACTCTCTCTGGCTGCTAACTGGGAGACCGTTATGTGGTAAAGACAATTAAGTACAGTATGGTAGGCTCAGTATATTGACTTCATGTGGGGAAAGTAAACAAACATGTAGGGATTTTATTTATTCATTTATTTATTTATTTCCAGGAATTTCAAAAGCATCCTCAATTTCACAAAAGCTTGAGTTAATCAAGCATGAGAATGTATTTCCTAGTTAAAAAGTAAATTTCAAAAACATGGGTAAGGATTTTTCTTATAGCTCAAATGAAAATATGATCAGAGTTACTGTTACCAAATAAAGTTCACACGTATTAAGCCTGGAAATAAAATTCTGGTACTCTTTTTATAGTTTGCCTTGAGTTTTGTGATTTACGTATGCACACGTGTGTGAAAGAGATTCAGGGAGACCTGCTAGCTACTCAAAGCATGAATAACTTTATTTCACTGTCTTTGAGACAACTACTTTTAAAAAAAAAACCACCCAAACAAGTGTAACCCTGCGATCTGTAATAAACCGAATACAAAAATGAAACAACATTAGCTGGCAGTAACTGCGGTGTAACTGCGGTTCAGCAGCTAGAAAAGTGTGTTAGGAAGCCTTGTGTGAATCACTGTCTCCACCTAGTGCTGGCTTCGGGAAATTAGACTTCTAAACCCCCAGTGGCAGGTGACACTACAAACGGAAGAGTTTCTGTAATGATATGAAAATTTTTTTGCGCATGTATAGTTACTGCATTAATGACTGCGTAAATGACTGCAGCACTGAATTAATGCAGTCATTAATTCATAACAGTTTAAAATAAGTCAGCTTTTCATTTGTAACACACAAAGTTTATAAATTGGCTATAAAATTTCACTGGGTGTTAAAACTTGCCAGCCTTATAGGGTTTTCTGCAAAGACCTTTGGGTATATGTTCATTATTATTAATTAATATGTTCATTAATAATGACAGAGAAAACTTGGCAGAAACTTCACAGAACCATGGAGTACATTTATTGCTACTGAGTGTCTGGTTCAAGAGCCTTTTCCTAGTGCTGTTAGGGACAGAAGAAACATAAAGATAAGGACTAATTTCCAGCTGACGGAGTATGTAAATCAATGAATGGCTGGTACGTTATCGGCAGTGCTCTGCATCAGGAGAAATGGGGAGTAGCGCACAACTTAGTTCATGGAATTAAAATTGACGTGATTATACTACAATAGCTTCCTAACAGTGAAACAAGTATATTTTCTTTTGTTACAACATCTTTTACTCCAATACCAGGTTAAAAAATAATTGCAAATTCAGTGTTGCCTACATTACCTCCTCTACCTACTTAAGAAACATTCAAACCTGAAAGAAAATGTTGTGAGCTAGCATTTGTTCCTATGAATAAAGCATCCACAAGGCATAACTTCAGCTTTCTTAGCTCGAGAGATGTTATTTTGCAATAATTCCAGAACCAATAGAAATAAGAAGACGGTTACTTCAACCTGCAACATATTTTAGGCTTTTAATACTTGCTACGAGTTCTTACTATAAATATCAGTCTTGGCTCCGTATGCTGAACCTAGTACAAGTAATTAGCTTGTCTCCTTTTAAGGAATTAAAGATGCATTTAATTGTGACTGATGGACTTGTGTCAACTTCTGTGCATTGATACATACCCCAACAGACTCTATTATTTAGTGTAAGAGAGGACTGGGAGCAGTTATGAAATGTTACAGTGCTTTAAAAGGCCTAAGAGCAGACTAAGCTGCATGGGATTTTTGGTGGGTATACTGTAAATTTGTTATTTATTTTTAATTATGAAAATTCTAACAATGCGGGAAATTCACCATAACAGTAATTTTTATCTAACCATTCTTATTCCTTTGGATAGTTTTAGGCCCAGGGTTTTTTCTGATTATGAAGTATAACTAATTTATCTAATGTTGCTCAAATTAGATGTTGTCACATCTCACCAGTTTTGTAGGACAGCGTATAAACTCATGTATTAACAACTTAAATCAAGAAAAAGATTGTAAATCTTTGCTAGAAGTTATAATAGGTAGGTTAAGTAAGCCAGATAAGAATAGTAATTAATTATTTTTTTCTCATTTAAATTAGACTTTGATCATAGTTTGGATCTAGTTTTACCGTTTATTATATAAAATATATGTATTAAGTGGAAAAATTCTTCCTTATTGTATCCAGACATTAGGAACAAAAAATCTGGACAACTCTGTTTTACTGAGTCTGAGCTATGACTCATCAGGAATGTGTAATATAAGCCTCTGAGTGTTATATTAGGTACTTTCCTACAGCTTCCTCCCAAAGACAAGTACAATTGTCTATCAAAGCGAATTAGCTATCAAAGCTACAATTAGCTATCAAAGCAAACATAAATTAAAACTTGACATTATAGCTTTAAGTAATGCAAATAACTTGCAGGGTTCACTGAACTCTCTGAGTTTTGCTGCTGTCATGTGGACCTCTGGATTTCTCCAAGACTGTCAGGTAATGACATGTGGATTAGTCTTCATTTTGTCTGGGCTGAGGATGCAGCTGTTTAATCCTATTGCAATTCTTGCTAGTCTCCTGGAATGAAACAACTAGGTCAGAGACCCTTATATTCCCCTTTCTGGGATTTGAAGAAAGTGCCACTTATTTTCCACAGTATGTTTGAGATAATAACCACAGGACTGTCCTCTAACCGCATTTGTGACCGCTGCTTCCTATTGTAAACATGTACGACAGCAAAGTTTGGGCAGTTTCCAGAAACCCAACTCAGCTAAAGCCTAGATTTTTGCCTTTCTGTATATTGGAAACTAAGGTATATAAATTAAACTCTCCTGACAGAAGTTAGACAAGGCCTTTCATTTGTCAACTGAATGTTTGAATTGCTTATCTACCCATCCAAGTGTATCCTGTGTATGTACCTCCTTCCTTCGCACTTTGTAAACCAAAGTTCTTAGATGTACATAAATCAAAAGGAGTAGCCTGTAGCTACTCTAGTGGGGGTGTGTAAGAGAAAAAAGGATGCGTAACTATATGTTTACAGTTTGTCATACTTACTAACTCATGACAATAACATAGACAAGAATAGTTTCTAAGAAAACTTCAGTAAATGAGTGTTTCAAACAACTTTCCAAATCACACCTTCAAGGATGGGCTCCTCTCTAGAGAGAAAGAGGAAATCATTTAATACTGCGGTTGGTCATCTGGGTGCTCAACATGGCCATCCACACCAAAATAAGTATGCTAGGCTCAGCAGGATGCTATATGGACCGATTTTTTTAAAAAGATGTTTACGTGTCTAATTCTTACTGATTGCAATGGATTAATCTTTAAAAGTTGAGCTATAAATCAATCAAAGCAATAAAACCGCGTGATAAGGTCCATATGCAGTATTCACATAGATCAGTTTCTTGTCCATCACACTAAAGCCTGTGTTATGATAATGTGCACTGTATACATTGCTATCAAGAACCACCAGACATCTGAAATCAGTTTGTATGTATCCACTGTGCACACAAAAAAGTCTGAAAGGTCTGATTTTCAGTTGCCTTTCTGTAGATAAATTTTTTTTTGTTGCTGCAAAACTTTGTTTTTAAGCAGAGTTGGTTTACACTTATTTGGCTCCAATGCTAGCAACGTTCAAACTGCTAAGGATAATTGACTTTCATTTCTTGCCAAAATAACAAATATCTTCTGAATTTTGCAAAGATAGTTCATAAAATTAAATAAACAAATGAATAGGATAACTAAACTCACAATTTGTCAATTATTTCTTTCTGCTTCTGGAACAGGCTCCTTTTGCTTCTTTAGAAGTAAAGTTGTCCTAGTGCCAGTTACTCTGACCCATAGTCAAGTGTGAGGAAAAAACCAAACAGAAAACAAAGCAAAATGAAGTCTCATATCTGTTTTGCTAAACCAAACCAAAGCAATAAAATACAGCCACAAAAATTCACTTCTTTTTTGTACCTAAATTGCACGGAAGCTGTCGCTGCTTCCTAGTAGGGTGCAGCCTCTTTCAGCTGTTCCGTTTGATCTGCACTGTTGCAGTGTTCTTTTATGAGGCTTTGTGAACATCCCTTGACCTCTTCCTCCCATGTAAATGTCATAGCAAGTATATGGGATCTTCCTGAGGTTTTCTTTGATATTCGCTAACAGAAAGTATTTTAACTGATATTTCCTTAAGATCTTCTACTTCAGATTGTCTTTTATTTTATATGTGAGGTGATGTTAAATTAACGTGATAATTTGACTACCGTTCTGTTTATTCCTGTACATTGTTCTAATACTTTCTTTAAAATGTTTGACTGACTGGCATCGCAGATAAACTATATTCTGATCTGGAGATCTTATAATTTCTTAGGATTTAAATGAAACTCTTAGACATCTAAATCATATTTCAGTGAAGAAAATTGAGACTCTTAAATCCTGTAGAATTGCAAGGAAGATTATGGAAGATAAGGAAACCTCTCTATTAATAATAAACACACATCTCAAAGAAAAGTATGCCTCAACTTCAGTTTTGTTTCCAGGGATTTCAAGGTGATCCAGGATGAGTAACTGAGGTACATCTAACATTCAATGAACTTTTATGAACATGGCATCTATAGTAAAGAATCTGAAGCAAAAGTTTAATATGCTGAATCTATCTGCGAGTGGTCAGTATAGTTGACATTGCAAGACAACTCTGGCAGAACATGCTATTAAGTTATTTAAGTGATAAATATAAATTTAAGGACATACATGAAATTGAGCGTACTTTAATGAAATTTCTAAATCAGTTCTTTATTTGTGTATCTAAGGAGGTGAGGGGCCTCTTTTAAATAGGTACTGTAGTTGAAGTACATTATAATATTGTTACATTGTTATTAGTGGTACTTCAAGGTGATAATACATACCAGCTGATCATTTTCTTTATTCTACAGTTTAATATTTACTATTTAACACTTACTTTAACATTTGCTTTTTAACACATTAACTTTTTTTTTAATACATAATGCAGACTTTCACCTTGCCCACCTATAGTTTCATAACACACCTGATGAAAAAATGGAAAAAAATTTACTTTAACTGCTTAATTATCATCTTCTATTGCAATTTTCTAGGACTTAACTATATTTTCAGAGAGCTGTGAGGGGAGAAGCATGAAGGGGCAATGAAACCTGGACAGCAGACACATTCCACAGCAGAGAATCCCTGGTGGAACAAGGAAACATACATGTTGCAGATACTTCCAAATGGAGAATTTAATGTGGTAATCGCAGCACCAGAAGAAATAGCGCTTAGGGTAGTTTGTTTAGTGTATGCTAAATCTAACAAAGTGGAGTAGGTTTAATTTGCTGAGCAGACATCTCATGTGAAGGTTGCCATTTGAAAAAGAATAAATTAAAATAGTCTGTGGTTTTGATAAATCGCAAGAAATGTAATGAAGCTTTGGGATTTGCTCTATTGACCTTTAATGCTGACACACCAGGTTTTCAGAGACTGCTATTTCCATAACGGCGTGATACTGAGTGTTTAGCTTTTTAGAGAAACTCTTTTTCCATTGTTTATTTCGTAAATGTTCACTTGTAAATCAGATAAAGTCATCAATAAGAGGTACTTAGCCCACTGATATCCTTTCATACCTGTAGTACTTATTTGTATTTAACAACTTTATATGTTTTTTTAATATACTCAGTAATCTTAAATCACAGCAACAGTGGTTTTATTGCTTGAAGAATACAGCTCCATTCCTAGTCACACTGACATACTTGTTGCAATTAGCAATCAGTAAGTACAACTTGGAGAGTTTTAGGGTGACATAACTGGACTCTAAATGATGACATTTTACAACCGTACTTAATCTAGACTTGATAGATTAACTTTGCTGAATAAAATAATCAGTCCTTGAATCGAAAGTTGTCTGCTTGAGTAAGTGACTGTTATCTGTCAGGCTGTGTAGTTTTAGTAGCCTTCCCATGCCAATACATCTATTCAAATAGAGGTAAAAAAAATTACATGAGGGGAAGAAAAGGATGCAGCAATAATTTATGTACGTTCAACGCTCATTGAAGAAGGGGGGAAAATGCCAGCCACAACAAAAACTCTTCAAAATAGCCGGATGCATTTCTAATAGTACGTTCCACCAGGGACGTTGTACAGCCACCTCTGATCATAAAATTAGAAGGCAAAGTATTCTGCAAGACAGTACAACCCTAATCCTGAAAAGGCTTAACTATGCTTGATTTCTGCAAGCCAAGGAAACCCTTCATTGTAGTGATGTTTGAAAGGTGTTATCTGTATTTGCAGAATGCAGGTCATACATAAGACGTAACAGGTCCTGTGGAATATTTATTTTGAAACTTCAGGTGGTTTTGCATGTTCATTGTTTCCAAGGTTGAGAAGCTAGAAATATTTTCCTTTGTCTGTCAGCCTGTGTGCTCTTGTATATCGGATGTCATTGCTCTGTATAAACATTTACAATATACTTGTGTGTGGTTAACTTTAAATATACACAGTGTTCTCTGCAACACACTAATACGTCAAAACAGAAATTGAGAAGGTTTGTTGAAGCAAATGTATCAACTTCAAGCAATGTTTTGTTCTTTCACTGAAAACATTAATAGCCGCTTGAAGTACCGCTCATTCTTAATAGCTCATTCACTACAGAAGTTCCCACTCAAGAAGTCTTAATGTTTTATGCCTGTGAAACTGCAAGTTCGATGTAATGGAGATGGAGATAGAGACAAAAGCAAAGCCATCAGCTATTATTAGATGAGATATCACAAATATGTTAAAAAGACAATAAGGAGACAGTAATTAATTTTAATAGTTTATAAAATTAATTTCTTTGAACACTGTTAACTTGAGTACATCTTCAACGAGAAAAAAAAAAATCAGTTATCCATAATTTAATCAGAAACCTACTCCAAAAGCCACAGTGCAAAAGTCACCACTTTTTTATTATGTAATGAATTAATTTCTTAGTTCAAACAGACTTTGAAAATCACCCTTTGAGCATATCTTACCTTGTCAATGGTTTGCATGCACATAGTTTCTTCCTTCAAGTCTCTTCATTTCAGAGTAAATTCTGGAATTTAGAGCTAGAGTCAATGCCTTCCTTGATATAGAAAGTACAAGCCATATAGAACTTGGGATGATTTTTTTTTTAATATTTCTTGCTCCATTACTTTTTATACAATCCAAAAGTGTGAGGCAGTGAATATGGAAAATAAATATTTCCAGTTCATGTTTGTCAAAAATGTGTTGCCTGTTGGCATAGCTCTGGTTCCTTTGGGCAGTGACTTTTCCAGCTGACATGGTGTGCCTTCCACACTAACCTAACCCATGGATGTTAAGTCTGTGGTGGCGCTGAGAGAGTTCTGGCTTTATATCCACAAGACTTTAACCTGTGGCACCCGCTGTGAAAATGCTCTTAGAAGGTGGATGTTGCCTTGTTGGACAGGGACTGAAATCCCATCTGCACTTCACATGGAGTAACGCTGGACAAAGGGGTTGGAACTGCTGGCTCAAAAATGAATGTTTTTCTCATTGATAGTTTTTGGACAAAGAGTTTCTTACGTTTAGCTGTCTTGGTCAAAATGAAGACCACACATTTGTCATTGTGTTGGTGGCCCTGAAAAGATTAAAAAGTATAAAATACACTCATGTGATGGTTTTATTAAGATCAGCTTTGGATCTTAATAAAGAGGGTTTTGCAACACTTGCAAAAATATGTGAATTATTGAATTAACTGTCCTTGTTGGCAATTACCTTATTCTGTAACAACTAACACACTGACAAATGATTTAATCATGACCACAACGACTGTCCTGTCAAAGGTTTTTGCAGCCATTTAAAATGTACGTCAACTCTAAAATAGTTATTTAAATATCCCTTAGGAAAATATAAAAAACTTATTTGATCCGCTATATATGTGATGTTTTTAACCAAGTGGATAAACCCCCCACATTTTACATTGTAATTTTATGTGAAAAAGGTTAATATTTATGCTGTGAAAAACTTGGATGTAAAGAAAAAGTTAAATACATTGTTTCTCATATTGTTAGCAGAGATGTTACCTTTTGACCTTCCTTTTGAGATTTTTTAGAACATTTGATGCTTCTGATAATAGTTTAATATTACTGTCTTCACATTGATTAAATACACTTCATACATCACTGAACAATGAGTAACATTCAAATAAGGCTGTCCACTGAACTGCCTGCAAAAATGATAAAGTAAAAAATTAATCTCCAAAGTAAAGTCAAGCCTGAAATTGAAATCTTTGATGCATACATTTCATAATTAGTTCATTCTGCTATATCTAAAATGCAAATACAGTGCTCTTAAAATAATTCAGATCTTCCTGCATAGAGCATTAATGAATCGTTCTAGCTTCTGCACCTCTGACTTTGACAGATTCTGGAGCCATTTGACTTTGTTGTTGTTTTCTTTGTCTAGTTGCCGAATTTTCTTTTTTATAAGGTTACTTAAAATAGTCCTCCTTATCTCTTGTGTTGCTCTAACATTTGTTTTAGTCAGTGGATCCACCTTCGTGTCAAGGGATAAGAATTTCAGAGAATATGTGTAGAATCGAGGCATAAGGGTGCAGTCGAAAAAGTCCCCCATTGTTCTGTCATCAGCCTCTTGTGACCATTTTTAATCATAGAATCATGTAGGTTGAACAAGATCTTTAAAATCATCCAGTCCAACTGCTAACCTAATAGTGCCAAGTCCCACCACTAAACCATGTCCCTAAGCACCACATCCAAACGTCTTTTAAATACCTCCAAGAGATGGTGACTCCACCACTTCCCTGGGCAGCCTGTTCCAATCCCTGACAACCCTTTCGGTGGAGAAATTTTTCCTAATATACAATCTAAATATTCTCTCGTGCAACTTGGCCCAATTGCTTGTAGGACTGTTCTCCAAACCAGAGCAGTGAAATTATCCTGTCATGGGAGTTTTGTTGGGGTTTTATTTGCATGTGTGCATGGGTTTGGTTTGGTTTTCTATTTGCATATTTTATCTTGGGTCATTTTCCTCAAACAATTTACTTGGCAACCACAGCAGCATTAAGCAGGAAGAAGCAAGTGTTTGAGGACAGGCAGAGATGTTGTTGCCACAACATGTCTTACCAGAAATTTTCTGTCAGGTACAACACTCTGTTTGCATTCCCACGACAATGATTTGAGTAGTAACGTAAGAAAAAGGACATATTGGTTGTCTTAGGGCTTTTCTAGGCTTAATTTCCATAGAGGTTTTAAAGATCAAGTTTTTAATATATGTCCCTGAATCTCACTTAGATGTCTACGTCTTCCTCTGGATCTGGCAGAGTTCCTGTTTTATGTGGAAGTGCTGACTAGGTATCAGGCTAAAAAACCCTGCACTATGTTTGAAACTGAATGGTTAAGTCATAGGTAGTAGCAGTGTTAAAATAATAAGCAGATAGTAACCCTTTTTGTGTGTCACTTCTAAGACAAGAAATTGTTACATTCAAGAGTGACAAAAATCACAAATAAATGATGCAACTTTACTGATGTGCTGGAGGAAAATAAATCTTATATTTTGCCCCAAAGGATGTGGCCTTCTTCACCATACAAAAATAAGTCTTTTGAAGAAAATGTGAAAGTTCAACTTATGAATAAGGAAAGTCTTCACTTCATAATGTGATCTAAGCACGAAAAATAATTACTGAAAGGTTTTTTTAATGCTTATGAAAAATCAACACACACATATATTCTGAGAAAAACCATAAAGAAGCTGATTAAAGTGGAAAGCCATAAGACTGACTCCACTCAGCTACAGTACAGATATGCTATCTTACTTTATATGTCTGTTCCTTATTTACCCTGGCTGTAAAATGAGTGTTTATTGTACAGGTGTTCTCCTGCATCTTATAGTATTCAAGATCATAAAGGAAATCCATGCACAGTGGCTGCTATAAGGGTGTTCTTCATTAGACATACATGTAACTTTCACAATAGCAGCAAGCGAAGAGGTAAGGACATCAACAGAGTACAGGCACAGCAGAAAATTAGAATGTAAATACTTAACAGAGATGGATAAAATAGATTCAGATCTCACTTACGATGTATACCTAGAATAATCCTATAAATTGCTAGTATACGTGCCTCAGAACTAGTCTTCAGGTCTGGGGTTTAGGATATAGACAGAGGGGGAAAAGGTACAATCATAAGTACATCTTGAAAGCTTAGAAAGCATTTTGGAGAATGTAAAGTCAGGATAAATTTTTGAAATTATCACTCTTCCTTCAAAAAGTAAGATTCACGCTGATTTTTATACAATAATTCAAGTGCATTTTTGTAAGTACTTTAGCAATGTTTTGTAGCTAATCCTTTAAAATGGTAACAAAGTTGTGTATCTTTCTATTCACAGCTAGTTATAGAAGTACAGGGCAAGTACAGCTGGAGCCAGACTCTCCGTGGTTGATGTTCTACTACTTTTGAAGAAGAAAAAATTAAATGAGGAGCTGGAGGAAGAAACAGGAAAAAAAAAAAGTGACAATATGGTGAACTATCTAGATGCTTATTTATAAGTAATCTGGAACTTTCATATTAGCAGCTGTGATCCATACATTTCAGCAGAGAAAGATATATAAAATACTTTCAAGGCAGATGGATACAGATTACATACTATCGTGTTATTTCTACAGTGACTATCCACAAAATCTAGCTTTAATCTAATGAGGCTAATCTTCCTAGACTGCCTCTGTGGTTAATACAGTAATTCAGTGCCCAACGGACAAATTGTAAGCAGCAGCTCATTTTTGCTCATTGTAAATTATCATCTGTAATCTTAGCCTTTGTGAATACAAGCCTTGTGAGCATCCTGATGAGATTGTGCTGCCCAGATTTGTAAACAAGGCGTTTTGCTTGTGGTTTGTTTTTTTTTTTTTAAATAACACATTATTAACAAAAAAACCCAAAAGCAAGCTGGCATCAGTGTTGAACTATTTGTAGCTTTTCTATCCTGTCAGTTGCATATGCTGAGTGATACCATTTGTCAAATTTTCAAGAAGTTATAGATCAAAACTAGAGGGAATGAAATACGGCATTATTTGGAACTAGCAGAAGACTGAGAATAGGAAGGATGAGGATGGGGAAAGAAAAGCAGGAGACTTTAGTAAGTCAGTAAGCAGTAAGTCAGAACTGGAATAAGATGTAGAAAGTGCTTTTGAGAGAATGGATTAAACTTGCACTAATCACAGACTTTCCCTTTCCTCTTGTGAAATCTCCTGTCCCATCAGATGTGTGTCTGTAAGAATTTGAAAACAAAGTTTTAAATGCAGATGGTTGAGTTTGAAAGACCCACAGTCCTAAATGCAACCAAATTTCTCTAGCCTTCTATACCTTCATACACTACTTGTGTGTGACTTATTGGTAAAACAAGAATAGAGTGCAACTTGACCTGAGAAATTAGAAGTGTGCAAGCTAATTGGAATAAACTGTGAATACAGCAGAAGACTGTAGATGCCATACATCTTACTTGGAGTTGAAGGATTTTTGTTTTGTATGGAATTTTTTTGTTTATTTTCTTGGCCATTAACAGATTAAACGTTGACCCTGAGTATCTGAGTGAAAAAAAGAAACAGGAAAATTTTAATATGTAAAAATACAAAGGTCTTTCTTAGATATTGTCTGTTAGAAATTTAGAAAGAGCATGTTAGAATAAGATTATCATTCTTTCCAGGTTCTTCTGTATTGCAAATTCTAAACTGTTTCCACTCAAGTCACCTCAGGCCATTTGTTTCATTACAGCGTCAAGCTAAGAGTCAAGGATTTTTAAGTAACAGTGACAGCACTAAATGCACTGTTTTTTCTCAGCAGCCCAGTGATTAGCCACCCCAACAGTTAATCTCTAACAATTAAAGAAACCACCCTTTGCTCAATGACATAATTCCCATAAATCCTTAACCATCCCCATTACTGAAAAATAAAGGTATGATGCTTGTTTCAACATTTTATCATGTAAGTTCATTGAAATTCATTAAGCTACTCCACTGTGAAACAGCAACAGCCCAGCTTTTTCTGCAAACAATTGAATTCTTGTAACAGCAGAGGTACGCAGAGGGCAATGAAAATTGGTCGAACAAACAGCATAGAAAGTAGCTGCACTTACTGCATGGAGCAACAGATGGCGATATTTTCTTATATGTTAGGAGAGTTAAATGCAGTATCTTGCTCTAAACCAATTATAAATCATATATTGACAGTTATTGAAATCCAGCATAAAAATAGTTTTTCAGAAACTCAGTGCATATGTCACTCATGGGTAAATGTTAATTTTAGAAGCAGATTACATTGTTAAAAACCCTCCTTTACGTATCCAGAATTTAAATATAAAAACGTCTTAAATCTTTTCCCTGCTAAGGTCACTCTCTGAGTTTAATTACTGTGTGGCCTTTGAGCCCAGAAGCAGATATGATGTGGAAGAGAACTGGGAAAAAGATACTCCCCAAGGAACATTGTTAATACAAGGGATTTTACCTGTTTAGAAAAGATGCAGCGCACAGGTCTGCGAAAGGTGAAGAGGCTAATTTTGCTACTTACTGAAAAAGACTCCATAAATTTACTGTGCAGCAACTACACATGCTTGGCCTTTGCATGTGAATGTGAGAAGGTAGCTCTTAGCAAAATGAAAGACCTCGCACTGACTGCCAAGCCCTTGGAGTGCCCACAGAAACACAGCGCAAGCTACAAGACCGTGACTTCCTCAAATACTCACTGGTAGGTGTCCATGTGAAATGCCATAATTTCTTCTGGCTTGTCCATAAAGCAAACCAACTGGGAGATCGATCTTTTAGTCAGTTTTTTTTCTAGAGTTTAAAATTAATAAAAAGTGAGCTGCTTCTGTCTCTAACATAGAGAGGATAGTAAATCACATATGGGACTATTACTGCTCCACAGCCAATGTTCTGCCACATTAGAAACTATACTGGAAAAGAGTATTCGTGCATTAACGTGCTACTGGAGAAAAAAAAATATATGTATATACACACACACATAAAAAAATTAATCCTTGTATGAAATCCTGAGTGTACTATAGAGAACAAAACCCCTGCCATTCACTGTAGAATAAATATTTCACCACTTTGCATAAGATATTGTCCTGGTTTCAGCTGCGATAGAGTTCATTTTCTTCATAGTAGCTAGTATGGGGCTGTGTTTTGGATTTCTGCTAAAAACAGTGTTGATAATGTAGAGACGTTTTAATCATTGCTAAGTAGTGCTTAAACTAGTCAAGGACTTTTTCAGCTTCATATGCTCTGCGAAGGGCCACAGCCAGGACAGCTGACCCCAACTGACCCAAGGGATATTCCACGCTGTAAGACGTCATGCTCAGCGTATAGAGCTGGGGGAAGAAGGAAGGGGAGGATGTTTGGAGTGACAGCGTTTGTCTCCCCAAGTCACTGTTAGGCGTGATGGGGCCCTGCTTTCCTGGAGATGGCTGAGCACCCGCCTGCCCATGGGAAGGAGTGAATGAATTCCTTGTTTTGCTTTGCTTGTGTGTGCACGGCTTTTGCTTTACCTGTTAAACTGACTTTATCTCAGCTCACGAGTTTTCTCACTTCTACTCTTCCAATTTTCTCCCCCATCCCACCAGAGGGGAATGAGCAAGTGGTTGTGGGGGGCTGAGTTGCCATCTGGGGTTAAACCATGACAGATATAGAGATAGCTTTTCTTTTACTTTTTTTATTTTTTTAAGAAATCCACAAACAAAGACAAACCATAAAGCAGGTTCTTGCTTTTTAAAATACAAATACTCCTGGCAAGAAAGTGTTGGTGAATTTGATGATAAAGTTGCATCCTCAAAAGACAAGAATGAATCATTTGAAGATGATGGACTGCCAAAAATCACAAGACAATGATATCTTTATACTTTCTTTGGAATATTTGCCCATCCAGTTCCCCTCCCTCTGCTTTTTCTGTTTTTCTTTTTAAATACAATCTTCCTGTTCTATCTCCTTGTCCACAAGTATGCATTATACTTACTTTTCTAATTTAATTCTCATAGGGAAGTTAGAAACCTGAAAAAGTAGAGACCCTGAAGACTAATGCTTGTATATAACACTCAATTTTTGAAGTTCACAGAGCATTTTATCAGCCTGAATTTCAGCTGTTCAGACCTCAACCACAGCTCTCTGCAGGATTTAAGAAAGTGCAACCCAGCAGTTTGAGTTCAGAGACCGGTGCATTACAAATCGTGCCTTCCCAGGCCCTGTTTTTGGGAGTGTGGGATTCTGACCTGGATGTTAGGACCGAGGTTCCATGAGTGGCAAAGTCACCACGTGACAGCAGTCACACTGGCTGTGGAGAGAATGACAACTGTAAGTTTTATGTTGGTTCATGTTTTATGACTCAGTGTTATGATAGCAAATGCTTTTTATTATTTCTTAGAAAATAAATGCAACTTTATAGATGGTTGTCCACCTGTCCTTTATTGTGTTTGAGAAAGACTTAGTGCTTAATAGGACTAAAAGGTTAGTGGTTTAATAGATGTCAATATTCTTCTGTCATTTCCTTACTTTATTAGCTGCTATTTCCTGCAAAGATTGTCACAATGAATCGGAAGAAAGCTAATGTGCTAGTCTAATGACGGGTTGCTCTTAAGACTGATCTCAGGAAACTTTCTTCCCATCCAGTGAATAAATCATAGTCATTCAATAGTGGACTGTTGGACAGGTAGGGGACGTGCTCTTTGCTTTAAAGCTCCCCAACATAAGGAATGATCTTAGGACCACAATATCATAAAATAAAATATTATACTGTTATAGAGGTTCAGGTTAGTATTAATATAATAAACCCAGACACTGTGTCCTTCAAAAACAGCGAGAAAACATCAGCATGTATGCACCATTTGCCTTTAATCACAGAGACATACTGAACATGCTCAAAATGCCAATAGTTTTATAGATTGCTGTGCAGTTTCCTACTCTTTTTCTCTACTTCCTTCCCTTAAGAGATGAAATCCACAGCAGCAGCATGACGGGAGATACATTAAACCAGTCACTGAACCCATGAAGAGAGAAACTTCATACTTCTGCAGTAACAACAGAAATTCAAAGCAGGTTTCTTGAATAAAGTGTCTGACTCCAACAGCAGAATTCCCTTTGCATCTCCTGTAAATCAAAACAAGTCCACAGCACTGAAGATTTCTATGTCCAAGACTATATTTTCAAATTTTTCTATTTTTTCTGATAAACTAACTTTTCATTATATCTCAAATTGTGAAACCATTTTGCATGAAAACTAAAGTCCAAAGAAGACTCAGCAGAGTTCACCTTTTTTAATACTCATTTATTAATTTTTATAAGAAAATGTTTTTACTTTCCTGGAACCATTTTGATTCTTATCCTCTCAAAAATAGAACCACATGCTCTTTTTTTTTCTTCTGTAGGTTCAAACAATCTTTTCATATGAAATCTTTTCTTTTTCAGGACAATTCTCTGTGGCTGTTTTTACTAAAATACTTAATTTTGAGCTGGCTGCAACTGTACGTTTTGTATGAACTGTATTGCTGCAGAATTGCTGCTGCAATTACACTATAGACGCAGCTTGTGTTCAGCAAGGCAAGCTGCCAGCGTGTTATATCCACAACTGTTCTGGTGGCCTCTTTTTGAGAAACTGAGTATGCCTGGGTTGCTTTTTAGAGTTAATGTTAGAAAAAATGAATGTTACTAGAAATATTGGAACGTACAAATAACATCAACATTTAACAATAAAAATGCAAAAATGCTTTCTTCTTCACATTAGGCAGAAGGATCTGTGATCTGTATGCTTTCAGGATGTAAAGAATAAGAACTAACTTGGTTAAAGTAGTTATTCTCACGTTAATATGTGAAACAAGGCTGCCTTCTCAAGGTGTTGATGTTGCTTTAATGTTATTATTTATCTATGTTATTAATTATCTATCAATTAGACATTGTTTCTGATTAAACTATGTGCTGGTACACTCTAGAACCATTCCAGAAACTATTCTAGAGACTAATCTAGAAAATAACTAGCAGACATCTCAAGATTTAATATAGGACTAAACTCTCACTGGCAGATTACCTAGTCAGAGGTCTTACCTATTTTTTATGCAAGAAAAGCACACACAGAATTTTTCCTTAAGGTTTTGCAACTGTTTTTCAGGGGCCAAGTACGTATTATCTGGTTGGGTGCAAAGGCTGAAAATTTGTCCTAGTGAAGGAAAAGACTTGAAAAGACTTGTCCTAGTGAAGGAAAAGACTTGAAAGGATCGATTAAAGTGAAGTGTACTAATAGAGTGTGGATTACCGGACCAATCTGAAACTCGAGATGGGTACTTGGAATAATGGAACTGAGATGTTTGTGGCAACGTGCAGATAACTCTTCTATTGTGGTTTAAAATAAACCCGTATTAAGGCATTGCCCAATTTCTTCAGCTGTAAAAAGCAGTTGAGAAGAAAAGCATAATCCACCTAATTACCAGAAGAAAAAAACCCAACATATAATTATTGTTATTTTTTGTTAGGATATGTCACCGGATGAGCGACTTAGTGTCAGCAATGTCAATGCCCAGAAAACCAACTGTGTATGAAAGAACTGAAAAAGAGGGGTCCTGCTGTCTTTCAGGTAAGGTAGATGGATTTTTTTCAAGAACAGATTATAATATATTATATATATTTATATAGAGATTCTTGTCCTAGCTGTTGCTTTTGAACTAAATATACTTCATATGAGTTCAATATCTTTTCTATTCTTTGACCAATTTTTGTGTGTGTTATAGGAACACTTGAATTCCAAATGCTAGTTCTGTTGAAAAAAAAAAAAATTATACAAAATCAATGGTCAGTGAAAGAATATTTAAGTTATATGCCCGAGTCTGGAAGTTATAAGCTAAGGCTTCACACATATTAGTTTTAAAATAAGATATGTATAAAGTCAAATGAGAAAGTTGCGTATGGATATCACACTTTTAATCTCTTACCTGACTGATGAAAACGTTCTATATTTTCTAGTTCTGAATGTGTACAGTACGAATAATTTTTCTCAGTTCTTGTTTGACAGTAACCTATGTGCCATAGGTGAAGACTATACTAGAAAAGCCTTTGGTTTTAGGTACATGGTATGTGCTTTTGCTTCTGTGAACAGAGACTTGTTTGAATCTTCCTCCTGCTTCTTTCACACAGAATAACTTTCATTGCAAAACCTTTATGAAATTTGTTCCTCAGTTTGTGATTAAAGTAGTTTTAAGATTCATGCATTATAATGAATACGAGTGATGTTCAGCTCGCTGAGCTCTTCCTAGTTCAGACAAACTGGGGTCATTATATGCACCAGTGGTTTTCAGGGGTGCTGGCATTCATTTACTCATTAAATCCAATGGGAAGGCTCACCTATTCTTCCCTTTGCTTTCAGCTTTTCACTGAGCAGTGACATTATTAGTTGCTACACATCTTTAATAGATATTTTTTTCTATGCCTCAATATTGGGAACAGGTGAATTTGTTTTGCTTGACTGTATATGGTTTATTATACTGCACTCAGATGATTATTTCCAGTAAACAAATACTTTGAAAATAGATCATAAAAATGGATGACTGAGGGAAAATCATGCTGAAAAACAGGAACAGAGAAAAGGATACTGGAAGGAATACCAAATTTAAGCTACCCTATATTGGGCTCCCATTTAAGCCAACCTTTCTCTTTCGGAGTTTCTATTATCCAGTATGAATAAAGAACAATCTTTCTGATATAAATCTATAATTTCAAAACAATCAACTATATTTTGCTGTAAATATATAAGGTGGCATAAAGGTGATTACTTTCCTTTGATTTCCTTATACTGAATTAAGTTCTTTAGGCCTACATAAAGCTTGACAACAGAACCACAGAATCCCAGGTTGGAAGGGACCTCAGGGATCATCTAGTCCAACCTCTCTAGGAAGAGCACAGTCTAGACAAGATGGTCCAGCACCCTGTCCAGCTGACTCCTGAAGGTGTCCAACGTGGCCGAGTCAACCACTTCCCTGGGGAGATCATTCCAGTGGTGACTGTCCTCACTGTGAAAAATTTCCCTCTCGTGTCCAATCGGAATCTCCCCGAGAGCAACTTCTGTCCATTTCCCCTTGTCCTCTCCATGGGACTCCTTGTAAAAAGGGAGTCTCCATCTCCTTTGTAGCTACCCCTTAAGTACTGGCACATGGTGATGAGATCCCCCCTGAGCCTCCTTTTCTCAAGGCTGAACAAACCCAGCTCTCCCAGCCTATCCTCATATGACAGCTTCCCAGACCTTTGATCATCTTGGTGGCCCTTCTCTGGACCCCTTCCAGCCTGTCCACATCCTTTTTGTACAGCGGGGACCAGAACTGTACACAGTGCTCAGGTGTGGCCTGACAAGTGCTGAGTAGAGTGGGCTAATGACTTCTTTATCTCTGCTGGTGACGCCCTTTTTGATACAACCCAGCATCCTGTTGGCCTTCTTGGCCGCAGCAGCACACTGTTCGCTCATGTTGAGCTTCCTGTCCACCAGGACCCCCAGGTCCCTTTTCACAGAGCTGTTCTCCAGCCAGGTGCATCCCAGTCTGTGCTGCACTCCCTGATGCATGACCTTACACTTGTCCTTGTTGAACTTCATAAGGTTCTTGCTGGCCCACTCTTCCAGCCTACCCAGATCTCCCTGCAGAGCAGGTCTCCCTTCTGGAGTGTCTACTTCCCCACTCAACTTGGTGTCGTCAGCAAACTTCATCAGGCTACACTTGATGCCATTATCCAGATCACTTATAAAGGTGTTGAATAACATTGGGCCCAATATTGATCCCTGGGGGACTCCACTTGTGACAGGTTGCCACTTGGAAAAGGACCTATTTGTCATTGCATAGATGACTAAAATGTCTTAATTTGGATGTCAATTTCCAAAATGAAGTGTGAGAAAATGAAACATAGAGTGTACCCTGCTTTAACTTCTGACTTCTTGGACCCTTTCATTATCTACTAACTCCAATAACAATAATTTTCTGTCCTTTTTAAAGTTCTACTAATTTAGCTTCACCTACCTTCAGATTAGTGGATTAATTCCAGAAGGTGCTTGCTGTATAACCTTGGATATGAGAGAGGTGAGAGGCAATCTAATTCTTACAACATACATGCGGGCTGGGTCTGGCTGGGATGGAATCAACTTTCTTTACAGCAGCCTGTATGGTGCTGTGTGTTGGATCCGTGACCAGAGGAATATCCCATGCCATAGAGCATCACACTCAGCCATAGAAATGGGGGGGAGTTTCTTCAAAGTACTCATTGCTCAGAGACCAGGTGGGCATCGGTCTGCTGGTAGGAAGTGGCTAGTGATTGCTTATGCATCATGTGATTTTGTGTTTGTTGGGCTTTCCCTTCACTTAGTATAGCATCTTTATATTGACCCACAAGGTTTTTCTCACTTTTGCCCTTGCAATTCTCTCCCCCATCCTGCTGAGTGGGTGGGAGTGACTGGGTGGGTGCTTAGCTGCTGGCTGGGGTCAGTCCACCACAACATGTTATGGATGTGGTACAGCAGAAGAATATAAGCCTCTCCAACTTAAATTCCCTTTAGACTCACTTAGATTTACTTCCGATTTGATGTAGGGATTTTTGTTTTGTTTTGTTTTGTTTTTTTTTAGTCCTGAAGCGGTAGGTTGTTTTTTGCAAAGTCCTAAATTCCACATGGTTATCTATTCATATTTCATAGAACAGGCTGCCAGGCAAGATGATGGTGGTGTTCAAATGGCTTTTCTATCCCTTGAGGGTCCGATGTAATTTTGAAATGTGAACTATATCATTTTATACACTGGTATTTTATTTAATTTCTGTTATTGTATAGTACTTAAAGAATGCTTTCCATGGTAGAAGCAGACTCTTCTACTGCAGAATAAAATATTGTGCCTTTGAAAATAACAACTGTGAATACCAAGAAAAAATAGCAAGGGGTTATGGGTTTTTTAATATAGTAATATGATACGGTCCGGGGCACGCATGACATGTATCTAACACAATGATATAGGGTCCATGACAAATATTTCCTTCTGTTCTTCTCTGTAAAGATAGCCACTACTTGGTAATTGTGAAAATCACGGACACTGGAAATCTGTGACCTTCTGGGGACACTCAAACAAGAAACAATTTAGGTCAGACTGTCTTTTCATTCCATCAAGAAAGTGTAACTCCTTCTAATCCCTCAACTTTATAACTTGTTGACATTTTTACATTTTCCTTTCATAAACAGAATTTTTTACTGTAGGAAATAGAAAGGATGCTCATTAATTTGATGTTGAACTGGGAAAGCAGTATACTTAAGGACATTCCAGAACTGCATTTTAGACACAACCTTGTCCATTAAACAAAAAAAAAGACACTATCATTATACAATTTGGAGTCTCCAGAGCCTGGTAATAAAGGCAAAGGCAGCAAATACTCATCTTACACACAGAGAACAAACTTTTCACTTTCTAGATGTTGATTCTCCCTACATAGGGAGCGCTTCAAAGGAAAGAAGAGAGGAAAGAGCATGTGTGTGGGGGAAAATGCTCTGTTGCTAAAGACAGTCAAAGAGAATTGAACAAGTTACCACTCATTTTTGCAGCTGAGATTGTACTCCAGTATGACCAAAGCCTAATGATATCAGATTCATGAATGCAAAATGCAGAATGATCTTTTGCCTTTAAAAAACTTAGCTGAACCAACAGGATCTTCATTAGCTGTGTCAGTGTTATTTTGTACTCCACCAAAATTGTTGTTGTTTTCCTTTTTATTGCTCTCTTCCTCTTACTATTAAAAAGGATTGGTGTTAGCAGGTATACTACCCTCTTTACTGCAAACATAACATTCTTCTAGCACTACCTAGTCAATAAACTAAATAATGGTAACTTGCAATAAAGAACAATACATTATAAAGCTAGTTCAGCTGTAACCAGACGTATGTACAGGAACATTCATTGAACTTTAAAATAGGTATCTCATTAGCAAAAAATACCAGATTTTGCAGGACTGAAATCTCCTATCAGATTTTAAAAATAGCTAGACTCTTGGTTCCTGGATCGCCGATGGCATCTTTGTGCACAACGGATGTGAACACAGCCACCATTTCAAAAAAAATGTAGTTTTGACTGAATTAATTTTAAATTAAACGCAGGACTTGATTTTAGAAATGCACTGTTTCTATAGCATTCAAATTACCAAATATGGAGCCTGATGATATTTCTTTCTCTTTTTTTTTTTTTTTTACTCAAGACTAACTTTTTCATTTTGGAAGCTAAAATACATTGCACCTTCTACAAGATGTTCTGTCCTCTTTGTGGACTGAAACCTTCTGACAGACTGTCTCAGAATAGACCTCTGCAGCTATGAACCAGAAAGTAGTAAATACAATTGCATATAGAAATGGAGTTGGCTACCGAAATGGGCAGTTCATATGGACCAAGGCATTCCCTTTGGTGGGTAACAATCCCCAAAACTGACTGTAATGACCAGTCACTGCTGCTACCTGCTCACTCCTTGTCTACTTTTCCACATTCTTACATATGCTTTTTAAAACTTTATGATCAACTTAAACCTAAATACTTGCATTATTGCTAATAAGCCCACTAAGGAGAAATACACGATCTATATTAAAGAGCTTACCAGTTCATCCCTCTCAGGATGTAAAGAAGCCCAAGCTTCTTTTCAGAGAGTCCAGAAAACTGACCTCAAAGAACCATGGCTGTGGAGGGTTTACTTACCTTTGAGGGTGTGGTGATTTGGCTTGATCAGGAATTGAGGCCATGCATTTATTCTGTAAACACTAGTAATTTTATGGGATGTCCAGGAACAGACCCAGTTATCACTAAGGTGACTCTCAGTAACTTTAAGCTGTTTCTTCATGGCCATGCATCTCTCATCTGTAAAATTAATTTCCTGATTCCTCCTCATAAACACAGATTGCATGGATTTAAAAATAATCTTAGTGGGAACTCACTGTAAACCAACACAGGGTTGTCCATCTGAATATTAGGCAACTTTTGGGAAGTATTAACTGTCCCAAACTTTTCAACAGAATATTTGAATACTAAAGACAGTATCAGTATGTCAGCTAAACCAGGGCTAATCACCATAACAACCATGTCAAGCATGTGTTCTTCTCCCTGTTTGTTAAATATAGAGACAGATATTGAGCTGAGTAGGAAAAGCATTAGAATGTCTAATTCTGAATGTCTACAAGGTGTCAAAAACATAGAATTTAACTTCTCTTCAGTGATAGCCCTCAATGGTGTCATGGGCTGTGAATGAGCAATGGAAACATTCAGGAAAGGAGTGTGAAGGAAGAGCTAAAATCTGCAACGGTGGTGAAGGAATGACTGTAATAATGGCCATTGCAGGTAATTAGACGATCTTAAAAAGTCTCAGTTAACTCTTTTTTTTGTGGAACTGCATTTAGATTGTTTTTCATATAGCTACAGTATATTGTTACAGAGCTAAAAGAAGACCTTTTCCAAATAAATGCTTAGAACTATCTTTAGAAATTCTTTACCTTGATTTTCCCTTCCTTACAGAAAAATTAACAGTATTAGAAAAAAAATATTGAATAAACAGGCTGATTATTTTTGTATTTTAATATGCCCTTTTTAGTTTAATTTTGTCTTGAAAAATAGCTCTTTTGGGCTGAGAATGAATTGCACTATGTGTAGATATTACTTTGAAATATTTGTGAAATTTTGAAGGGAATACACATAGAAGACGAGAATTCTACACCATGTAAAGCAACGATGTGCCTAATTTGAGAGCATAATTAATGTCACTGTATGTACAAATTATACTAGTTGCTGCCTAACTGACCATTACTTTTACAAATTTTTAATCTATGTACACAACTGCAGTCATTGCGCAGGTTAATTAACTGCTGTTGAAAATCAGACTTGGTGTAAAGGTTATATTAAATAAATATCAGACTACTGGAAAATTATTAATTGATCAGTATTGCGTTCAAGATGATATACATTTCAGAGTCAGATTCTGAAGTATTTCTGTAATATTACTGTTAATCATTTTTATTGCTTACTTGATACATCTGTGAGTATGTAAAGATTGATTGTTCTTAATACCTTTAAAATAATTTTTTAAAAAGGCTGTTGGGATTGTGAATCCATACTAGTCAGCTGAGAGAGTGAGAAAAAAGAAATAAAGATTTGAGACTAGTTCAAAGATATAACGAACGTAAAAAATGTAAAGGAATGTCATGTTAAAAGCACAATTATATTTTTTTAAATATCGTTAATTATTAGATGATGTCAGTCGTGCAAATTCAGATCAGTTCAGAATTACAACCATCCCAAAATATTACTGTGTTTCTTGAAAGTTTTAAAACTGAAGTTGTGCAATCAGTGCCAAGAATTAGATCCCACAAGCAGGTAGTTCAAAAGTCAACAAATTGCTCCCTGCTTCACACAATACCAATTAATTAATTAATTAATTAAGCCTCAGGCAACATGGATAGAGAGTATTGGAGAGGAGAGACTAGAAATGAAGTTTCTCCATCTTTGCTAAATACATAATTACTCTGTAGGAGGACAGTCCTTTTTGCGTTCTGTCTCTCTGTCCTCATTAGTTTTAAATGTGTAACGACCTGCTTTCACAGAGGGTGATGAGATTTCTGACCAACTGTGCTGCAGTTTCTATTATAGGAGGCTCCTGAGAGTGGGACAACAAGAATTAGGCCCTTCAGGACTTCTTCAGGGACTCTTTTAACAGCTAAGCTACACTGTAAAAATAGAAGATGCAAGCCACCTACCCAGTTTTTGAATAAAAGTAGAGTGGCTGACTTCTCTTGTGCTCCACTCTGCTGTTCGTTTGTGAAAAGCCTGCTCAGATGCACATAACTAGGACCTGCTAGGTTTGACCTGGAGATTACATATTATCTCAGGACTGAAGAAAGTTGAAGGGGAAGTTACTTCCATGCACATAGTGAAACCTAACTGTAGGCACTTAGGAAATAAAAATCAGTCTAAAAGATAAAACTGAATTAAATGAAGGACCTACAAAGCGAAGCACCCAGTGAAAAGCATGTCACTTTCTTGGTTTATGGGTGACTTCCTTAGTTTTCAGTGCCTTCCATCTTCAATCCCTTTTTTATGCACCAGAACAAATATCTTGATATTGTCCACAATTTCCATTGAAGTGCAGTGACAGCTGCACATCTGAATTCCTCCTGTAACTCTAAAAACCTCCACCGAAAGTTATTTTTTAACCCACCAAGCATTTTCTGCTTTATAGTGATTAGATTCATGCCTACCTCATTGATTTTTTTCCCCTTTCTTCATTTCTTCTTCCAGTTCTTACCCAATATTCATTCCTCCTTTGTCCATCTTCAGGCAGCCTTTACCTCGTTGCAGCTGTATTCTCACCCTCAGATAATCAACACCATTTACCTCTCTCGTAAAAATGATAAAGTTCAATGAAAGGTGATAATAAAGGGATGATTGTGTGGTAGTTATCACTCTGTAGATATAACTAGTAACAGTAGGGATTCCCGACATATCACCCTTTCTTCAAAAACTGCCAACGTAATTTCTTTTTTATGCTTTTGCTAGCAAAACGGAATCAATGGGCTAAGAATGTATACACTTCAGCTAACTCTAATGAGTGGCATAAATGCTAGCATGCTGCTTGGAGAATTAATAGATGGAAAAAAGATAAAACAGGCATATGCCTTTTGCAAAGCTATGATGTTGGAAAGAATTGTGATCCACTGTATCAAAAATAAATGCACAAAAGAGGGAAATCTAGAAAGCCAAAAATAAAATAAAAAAAAAAAGAGGAAGAAAACCACTTTAAAAACTGGAAAAAATATTCTTTTTAAATTTTAGAATGTTCAAAAGTTTGTCTGGCATTGATGTGCTATATAAAATGAATTTAAACCCCATTCGCTACTACTTCAAACAAAAATGGCAGTGCAATTTTCAAATTGTGAATTTAACATCCTGTGTGCTTTGAGTGTTTTTAAGTGTTATTCAGTGCGTTAACAAGAGGCAGATCCTACAGGTGATAAAAACACATGTGCTCTATTTTATTCCACGCTTTTGGTAGCAGGGAAAATTTTTTTGTTTGTGTTTCAAATAAAAATTTTCTCACTTCCCAAAAGAATTTTCAAGACTCCTTAATATTGCATATGATTATATTTTGAAATCTAGGTGATTTTTAAATTAATCACTCAATTAGACATAATTTCCTGTACTGATGTTCTTTAGAACTTCAGATGAAATTAATTTTCTTAGCATCAGTAGTGTGTGACTTGGTCACTTGAAAATCTCTGTTCTTTGTATACCTTGTTATAGCACAAAAAATATAAGTTTAAGATGCTGGCTTGTGTAGGATTTTCTCTTAAAACATTCTACCAGTGCTGTTGCAGCTGTGGTTTAAGAATACAATTCCAGAACTGACCAAATCCTGGAATTTGTGTGCTGAAGAGGTGACCCAACATTTTCTTTTGACTGTATGCAACACAAATTTGGATGATCATGATTGCTACCTGTTTGACCTACTAATTTGTGTAGTTAAATAGTTTTAATTTTTCTTTGTGCTAAGCATAATCAGAGAGAAAACAGACTTTGAACAATTAATCCCTCATTGCTCTCATTTGCTTTATATCTTCTATTTTTATTGTTTGAATAATAGTATCACTATATAAATCTTTAAAGTAAAAACGTTATGATTCAGAACAAATCAAAAAGCTAGCTCCAGTCAAACTATGGAGAAATGACATCTTTTAATCTGCTTCTGTAATATTAATTTTTTTAAGTTTCATTAACATAGGAAAGTATGAAATATTGTGATATTTGATGCTTTTGCATTTGGACATACTATTACGTGTCATACAGTTTCAGCCATAATGTAACCCCAAATTATAATGCCAAAAAAATGTATCAGTTTAAAAGCTGTCATCTTCATAGTATAAATAACCACTGCTGTCACTGAAAAGTAGTAGAAGAATAAATCCGTGTCTTTTAACCTCCCTGTTATTAGAGCCAGGGTTTTAAAACAATGGTTTTATAATACCAAATTAACTGTAATTAAAAAAAATCAACTGGGAGTTACTGAACATTATGTTTCCATCTTTTATCTATTTAAGAGAATTATAAGATACTAGTTTTAGGAGTTTGTTGATACTGTTAATGCACAAAATCCCTGTATTGTTTTGAATTAAGGCTGCTATGTACATCAGAAGTGAAGCTTTATCCCATTGAAATGCACAGGATCTTCAAAACCTAAAGAACACAGAAATTAAAGGATTTGGCTACCAATAATAGTTTTCATATACTATATAAGGGACACAAATAGCCAATATGGGTCACAAACATATTGCAGGAAATACTCTATATAATTCATAGGCATGCTGATATTCCACCCAGTCTTCCCCTAATGAAATCCACAATTTCGTGCCAGAACAGACCTATTCCCAAACTACATCACCACTCCTTTAGAGAGTGTACATGCTGGAGTTTGGAGAGGCATTGCTAAAATGTTATCCGTTACATGAGGTAAATAAAGTAGTATGGTACATGTCTGACTGCGGACGTGGGGTCATTAGTGAGCTGTGACTTGGTGGTAGAAAAGCATATGTAATGCTGACATGTTCCAGTTTTCATTTTCTTGCTCTTCTTGCCTTTGTAGTAAGTATAGTATCAGCCGAATAACCAAAATGGATGCACAATAAAGTGATTTGGGGGAGGTAAGTACCTAGGTTCTTTTTATAAAATACTTACCAATGGTTCAGGTTCATGTGTATCAGAGAAGCCCATCATCCTTAAGTCCTCCAGACAGATGAAGAACAAAGTGGCTGAATAGTTTTATGGAGAGTATGAAAGAAAAGGTAACTGTTTTTTCCTTTGTTACAGATCCTCCCTGTTGTCCACTCTTCAGCTTTTTCCTAGGCAGGTTTAATAATTTCCAGAATTTCCTAGTCTTTCACGAAGTAATTTCTGATTCGTCAAAGACCATCTCCATCTAAAAAGCTAAGATTCATGACCTAAATAAAATCCATTCTCGAGGCCCCTCGGTTGTTTCAGAAAAAATTACTGAAGGCATATATCAAAAGGCAGTCTTCTATTCTAGTCTTGATCTTTAAAAAAAAAAATTCCTTTTTTTTCTAGAAAGTTTATTTTTCCTACAAAGAATCATACAATATTTTTCATTCCTGTAATTAACCAATTATAAAACCCTAGAGAGAAAATGAGACTTTCAGAATACTGGATACAGAAATTTGCTTTTCTGTAATTTTTGTTAAGCTTAAATGGGTTTCAGTAAAAATCTCACAAAGGTTATTTGCTCAAATTTTCTTCTCTAATCCTATCAGATTTCAGTGGTGCATCTCCTTTATCTTCCAGCAATCATGGTTCAGACTTGATGATATTTGCATTCCCATATACAGCTCACTTTTAGTACAAAGACATTTTTTAAATATCCAAAGGGAGGGGGGCATTTTGCCCATCTTATTGTTTTTTCGTCATGGACCATTCTGCAATGTTACCCCCTATCCCTGGTGGTGTTGGTGATATTACTACTACTACTATTATTATTATTATTTTCTGCGATATAACTATTATAACTCAACCTTATATTTAAATTGTGATTTATTAACATCCGATATATGAACAAACGGATGAAATAGAGTATAGGTAGTTTTAAGTAAAGTGGTAAGGTCAGAAAGAATTCATTATTCTAACATGTTATGAACTACTCTGAAAATACAAGAAAAGCAAGAATGAAGAGTGAAAATAAAATCACTATTACCCTTAATGACTCCAGGCAGCTTAAACATCATAGCTGGTTCTTTGTTTGTGTACATCCTCAGAAAGCTAGCAGGAGTCTGAGTTCCCTCAGACTTTCCTGCCCTTGTGTTAAACGGCTGGCCCATGTGTACGCGGCTGCCTCTGGGAAGGGAAAAGCAACGAGTAATGATTGCCTTTCCCCAGGGGAAAACCTGGGTCTGTCTCATCTACCCTATGTCCATTTTTATTTAATTTTTAGGAAGGTAATATACCTGAGTCCTTTATTTGTCTGTCAGGTTGGATTGAAATTAGCCATTGGATCTGAAAGATGTCATGGGAAGGACCAACAGGCAGACAAGGAGCCCTAGCCAGCCTGTGGTAGTGAAAGCCTGTGAAGGGTGGACTAAAAAACTCAGGAACAAATCACACTCATTGCAAATATACAGTGTACAGAGGTATTTCAATATACTTTGTGTGAGTCTTCTACAATATAAAATATTCTTCCTGTTACTTGAGAACTTTATCAAAGACTCTGATTTTTAAAGGCTCCAATGAGATACTGATCTGATAAATTCAACAGATGCTATATTACATTATCTGTGGAGGTGTTAACAAGATACTCAAATATACATGCAATTTAGGCATAAATATATTTTGACTGATTAGAAGTCAAGAACTATGACCTTTACAGGGATTAAAACATAGTAATATGGACATGTGCATGAATAATTACCTATAGGACAGTAAACCAGGCCTGATGGTTTCAGTGCTCGTAACTCCTCAGAGTAGCTGCCAAAACACAAAAAGAGCAAAAAGTGAGGTACTGTTTACTTTAGAGGCATTCAGAATTTAAAAAGTAATTTGCATCCATATAAATAAGCAGTCAACACTTAGCAGCTGCTCATGCAGAGGATATGAGGATATGTGATCAGATCTTAAGGTATGATATATGTAGGAGAACTGGAGAGGATCTTTTTTTTCTTCTTGCCTTGCAAACATTTTCCTCAAAACTGTATTGAAATTACATGGATTATAAAAAAAAAAACAAACAACAACCAAACAAAACTGGTGTTAATAACCTTAATACTATGTATCTGGTTGATGTGTTATATAGTTTGTTGACGGTGTTGACATCGTGAAATAAGGCCCAACTGAAGATAACAAGTAATGCTCCGGGATCAGACTGGAGAGATTATCTAAGCATATGTTGTACAACATAAGCTGTGCACAATACATATTTCTATTCTGAATATTGAAGACACAGGAAAAGCAGCAATTTTTTAGCTGAGCATTATGGCAGGAATGGCTGTTTTCTCCAGTATAAGATGTGTAAAAATCTAGGCATGAAATAGAAATGAAAAATAAAATATCCTAATTATAGTTAAGCAATATTTAGACCATCTGTTGGCCATAATCAACTCCTGTATCAAATGAATTAAATATCACTCAGGAAGATGCAGTTGGCTAAGAAGACATACCCTGGGTATCTTAAGATACTACCAAAGTATTTTAAATTGATTGTTTTATTTATTTCCCAAAACGAAAATCCTGGGAGAAATTTGTGATAATTTAATTCCCTGATTTTTTTGCCACATAGAAATATAACTCAGAGTTGCAATTAAAAAGAAATTTTTCATTATTACTTAAACTGCCATCGCCTGAACAGAGATGTCTGTATGATCAACCAGCTGCAAAAAGAATTCTGCTTATCTGAATACTTATAAGCCTGACCAAGGCATTTATGCCTCGGGAAAAATAATTGCGGAAGTAAAGGTAGTAAAACAGAGATCTGACTGTCCAAGGATGTGCCTTGTATGACAGAGCAGCTTACAAGACTCAAAGCCCATTGGAAAAACATGGTGATTCAAGGATTGATTTTTTTACTAGATTATTTCCACAGATTCCTATAGCGCAGTCAGACTGATGAGGATTGGACTAGAGAATCAAGTGTTTCTAACTTTGTTGTTTATAAAGAGCTATCCTATATGTTGTCTATATGTTATATTTATGATATCTATTTTATCATATGTAAGTTTATCATATAATTAATGCAGAAATAGTCAAAACTTATTTTCTCATTGTTGCCTACTTCTCTTGGGTTCACCTGGTATTTCCTTCATGTGTACAATGTAACAGTGACCCAAAATGAAAAATTATGTCATTACCAAAACAACAATGAAAAAAAATTAATATCTTCAGTAGTACCATGGAAAGAATTTGTGCAAAAATATTTGTAGTGTTCTTCAAACAAATACAATAACAGTGCCTATAGCTCTCCAGCTTACACGAACTACCGAGTTCTCGCCATTCTGGTCTTCCTTGTAGCTGACCCCAGGCACATCTTGGCACCTACAAGAAACTCAAATATCTGCTCCAAGTACTGCAAAGAAATTACTTTAAAAAACCTTTGCTGAAGATATGAACTATGCAATACAGCAAAAGAATAAATAATAATGCACTATAAGTATTGATTAAATGACATACAGGTAGGTTTATTTTGTAATAAATTTAATAAAAACCTTTCTGTTTGTTAACAAAATCCATGCAGTCTGTTCCCCTGAATCCAGGGTAAAGTCGACTACGTGGACTATAAGGTATAGGCTATAAAGTATAGTCTGATTAGATATTATTCCAAAATATTTTTTTAATATGCAAGTATATTTTTTTCAGGGTCATTATACTAACAACACCTTGTTTTACAGTGTTCTTACAGCTTTCTGTCCTCCCTCATACTTTTACCAAGGTATGTCCAGTAAAATTTCTCCTTATAGCTGAAACAGAGTCTTCTATTGTTTATGCCACCTGATTCTACAAAGAAGCTTAATGGCTCCTTTAAGGTAAATATAAAGATATTTATCTTAAATGTATAGCAGGGCTTGTACCTTTCCGTCCTGCTTCAGGGAGTTTTAAGTCAAACTATAATAGTGTATTCATACTCATTTTCTGTGTTATAAAATACCCTAGTTTATATATTTGGTTAAATGTATTATATGAAAGGGTAAAGGAGCCCTTAAGCAGCAATACTTTAATTAAAATAGTTATAAAATTTTAAAAATTTGTGATTATTTTATGTTGTGGGCAGGATTCATCCACATGATCCAGAAAATAAGGCTGTAATAAATTGAAGTTGCCTGCTAGAAGAAAATAAAATAAAACAAACCAGTTGCAATTCCTTTTCCACCTGGTAGATCACATCTAGTTACAGTTCCCAAGTGCTGATGAGTTCCCATAAGTTATGTTAGATGCTGGCCAAGTACACAAGATAAAACTGCTCCTGACCCGCAGATTGTACCGTGTCTGATGAAGTGGAACAAGAACAAATACTTGTAGCTCTGGGCCTCCCATGTAAATCAAGGGAATTATTTGCAAGATTGCCATCTTTTCTGATATTTTGACTGCCTCTGTCTTTTTATGTTGCCATATCTCTGTATTCCTTATATTTATTTCTTTTGAGGATTTTTGAAGGAAAATTCTAGCCTCTCTCTTAGTGGTGTGAGGGTTTTAAAATATAACAAAACTGCAGCAGCAAAGGTCAATTGTTTGTGTATGCATCAGAATGAAATATCATCTTTGATGTTCTCTGAGTTATTACTGTATTTAATGCATAGATTCGAGACTTGGGTCATCAGGGTCAGCACATTGTCAAGAGTCACATATACCTACCCTTGAAATCACCGCTGTCTTTTCCTCCCACATAACTTACAGTCCTGCCCTGACCTGCAGCTGCCCCCACCTCCTCCCCTAGACTGCTGTACGCCTTGCCTGCCCGCCAGGCTACACTCAGTGCCTGCTGCTCCATAAAAAGGAATGCCAAACCTGGCATTAAAGCCCTTTTCCTTCTGTTTTGATGCCCAGGGACTCAGGAGGACAGCCTCTGCTCATGCCCAAGCCTCCCTTGGCTGGCCCTGTGCTGCCTCCCCAGGGACTGGGTCGGTGCTGGCAGGGGCTGGGCAGCAGGACCCCATGGAGGAACGGACTCTTGTCAGGTCCAAAATCATATTTCTGCATGTTTGGCATAACCCTTTAGTTTGGCGTTATTTAACAGTTCACATCTAATGCCTGTTAGGAATTACTGAAAACAGTATTACAGACAAATTTTTATTCTTTATGTAAATACATACATGTATGTGTGTTCACATGCTTACACAGTTCAAGCATTCTCTGCTTATCTCTTTCTTGAACACCAGTTTCATTAACTTTGGGGGGTAATATACGATGTTGCAAGACTGTGATGATCTATGAAGGAAATTTGTCAAATAATGAGCTAGATTACCTTTCAAGCCAGAATGAATTAGGCCAAAAAGTCCAAACCTGGTTTAAAAGAATTCATGTTAATATGTTATTTTAAAAATATTTAGTCTTAAAAATATGTTAGATGTCTCTGTCTGCAGTGCTAACTGTACTAGAATACCGTCAATGATTTCTGCTAATCCTATGTTGCATGGATCACATCCAAAACACACATTTGCTTATTTGTTTGTTTATTTATTACCCAGGCTCTCATTAACAACTGTAAAAGGTTTGTGTAAGACTTAAGCGTGGACCTCAACTGAGACTCTGTGGCAAGAGGTATTGGAGCATTTCTTTTCCAAGAGTGTGTTCTTTTCTATCATTATATACCAGTACTTTTTTTTTTAATTTATGCTACTTAGAGACTTTAAGTAAAGACTTTATGTTAAGTTGCTACACCAAAACCCATAAAGATTGGTTTCAGATTTTCTTTATTTTGTCAACTGCACCTTCCAGCTAAATGTGCAACAGCCTGCTAAAGCTCTATGTACACCAGACGGTGAACTGCGCAAGCCATGGGATGACATAGAGAGCGGCATGGTTCTGTTTGTTTCTTCAGGAAAACCTTTTATGAGCGGAGAAGGTAATTAATCAGATGTATCCTTCTACAAAAATTGAACAAGTTGCCAAGTCTTGCCAGATGGCCAATGCCTGTTATTGAGAAAGAATGGACTGTGACTTAACTGTACACTGTGGGTATAATCCAAATCCTTTTGAAGCCAGGACTTCATCTAAATTTAAAATACCAATCCACTTTTGTATAAAACTTTTTTAACAAACTTGGTTTTAAATGATAATTTGGTTTAAGCCAGTGAACTCCTTAGTTTGTTTGACCTTTCTGTTTTCCTTTAATGCTTGTTTCTGAGATTATTGACATTTGCATGATAAAATATTCTTATTGCAAGCAATTTATCAGTTTGGCTGCTGGTTTCTAAACTCCTAAATTTATATTGTCTTCAACTGGTTTGAGCGTCTGATAAGACAGAGATTATAGATGAAGAAAGCCGTTCACTCTATGATTCTTTAGCTTTTGAAAGGCAATATCATCATTCATCAATTTGGATGTTCTTGAATTATATTGTAATTTGACTTAATGGAGAAATAATGAGAAACTGAGTGGGAGCAAAGGATGCATGCTCATTCTCTGAAATAAAAAATAAACAGTATAGGAATTAAATAGTAAGGGATACAGAAATTACAACAGATGTCATTGGTGTCTTATTCTCTAATAAAATGAAATATATTCCATTCAACGGATATGCCTGTGGTAATCGGCATCACCAATCATATTTCAAAGCAGCACTGTGTATGAGATTTACCAGAAAAGAACAGTGAATTAAATGACTACATGTGAGGAGCACAGACAGAATTTCCCCCTCATTTGTTCAAGACTGAACATAATAACCAAGGAAAACTGATGTAGCTAACCACTTCTGACTTCTGTAAATTGATATGGGATGGAGCTGTCATCTCCTAATCAGATTAAATCCTTTCTTTAGGCCATTTTTAATCCAAGTTCTACCGTGAGGTTTTACTTTAGGGGAAAATAAACTGCTCCGTGTTCAGCTACCAAACATTATTGATTTAATAAGATGACCAAAAGATAATCTTTCACTGGTAACCAAACAGTTTAGTTGCAGCATGTACTTTTGTCAATACCTTTTCACTTGTCCTTTACAATATTTTGGATAGTATAACTAAAATGGGAACCAATCAACTCTACTGCTTTAAACCTGAATTTAATATTATAGCATGTTTGTTCTTTTGAATTGTTGTGATACAGGAAAACTTGGAACATAGTCATTAATATAAAAAGACAAACACATAGATGGAAAGGTAATTTTTATTAAGTGCCTTACAAGGTAACCTCTGATTGCATATGCTATTGAAAGAACTCGTACTAGGAAAGGCAGGACAAGCAGCAGCAATACTTACAAACAATTAAGAAAGTAGACTGACCTTTACTGTGGTCAGAAACTTCACTGAGCTCCACATTGTACTCAGACCCAATTTTAAAATTTTCACTCATCCTGAATTGTCAGTGATAGTTCTCAATTATCATTTGATTACAATGAATTCATTTACATTCCTGATGCATTACTGATGCCAGCATTTTTCTGGGTTTACTGCTTCATACTTCAACCGGAGGCTTACAGTTTTATATCTCCTTGGTTTTTCAACCTCTATAGCTTATAATATTACAATCCCCCTTATGCTAACTTAAATCTACCTAATATCCCAATAATGCTCAAATTCTAAAACCTGATTATCCCTTCCACTTCTGCAAGGGATGAAATGATGATCCTTTTTGAAAAGGTGATGAGGGAGCACTAGCAATAATCCTAGCTTCTTTAGGATTCCACCAGAGCTTTGTGCAGCCAGAGGTCCCCAAGATCTTGGAAAAATGGGCAAAATTAGAACATATGAAAGTGATTTTATGTAGTCTAATATGTTAGCAAGTCATGTTATTTGCTAGCCAGACCTCCTATAGTCCTTCTGTTGTAGCTGTTCTGCAGAGATGATTAGTCTTTGGGAACAGCATGAATGAAAGAGATGCTCCACTGAGTTGTTAGGGTAGGGTCAAACAACACTGAATGCCTTCCCTCCTAAACTGGGAGTACTTTTCCATGATATTTGGGACCAAGAGACATATCTCCTTTCCCTTCCTTTTCAAGCACCTTGGATGTGAGAATACAACAGTCTAGAAATTCCAAAAGCCAATTTGATCTGTTTTTGTAATATCCTTTTCTACTGTGATTTATTTCTTCCGATGTATTGCCTTCTTTCTGTTTGCAGCTGTGAAAAAAATACAAAACTGTTTAATATTAAAACAATGAATAGGGGACACACAGGCTGAAATTCTGATTTGTTTCCTTTAAATTCTATAGCAGTTTTCAGTCTGCAATCTGGAGGCTGAAGCCAGACAGTTTATGTTAATATGTATTTGTGATATCTTGTCCTTTCATCTTGTTATATTTTTATTTATATAATTCTTCATGTTATTGGACAGAATACAAACTAACTGCATATAATAAATGCAACTCTTCATACATTTCTGTTTAAAAATGTACACATTTTAATTGTTATTCCAGCATCCAAAAGCAGCAAGATGTAGCTGCTACAGACACTATTGTTTCTTCTCCAGAGAAATGTAACAGCCAGGTGTTTTGACATAGGTATTTTACACAAAATCTAGAAAAATATATGTGGCTACTATTTTCTCTTTTTAATTAGATATTATTTATTTCATCACTGTGGCACATCAGTAGGAGTTTTACACAGTTCATATGCTGTACCCTCTTACTTCAAACCAACACAGAATTGATCTCTAAAAGAATTAGAAAAAGTAATTTAACATGTTTGAAGTTTACCCTAAAATAAACCTAATAGTACACCTGATAATCAAAGATTTTTCTTTGACTTTATTAGAAATATATTTCCCACCCTATAAAGGCAACAGATGCTTTAAAACTGTTGTATGCATGATAACATTCAATTATTTTTTTTCACCAGACACAAGTGAATCTAAAAGAAATTTCAGTGACATTGTTTTGGAATTAAATTCATTTGCAATTAAATTAATTGCATCCATGTCCTAGGAACCTTTATCATCTAATCTGTGACTGTGACTTCAAGGGACTGATGCCACTTATAATATTCTTATTTTAATGCAGTTTAGGCTGCTTTCTCTTCAGTAGGAATTAAGCAATAAAATGTCAAAACAAATACAACACAAGAGCCAAAGAAGTTCTCCAAGTGAGTAAAGGAGTCTGGTATCTAGGTTTTCAGATGTGTATGTGAAACCTAAAATGCATGAAAATTTTTCTTTTAATGCACTAATTAATTTTAAAACCATGTAAATAGGAAGTCACAGTGAATTAGGATGAATAATCTAAACCTGGCTGTTACTAGTTCGTTACTCTTCCCTCATTTTTCCATCTCATCCACAAGTAAATCGCAAGCCTGATGAATGGGTCTCGTTTAGCCAGAACATTCTCTTACAAATCTCATCTACTTTCTTTCTCTAGATATATTTTTCCATAATGCTATTTTCCGGTGTGGTTGAACCAGACTAACATTTTGAGTGTAAATGAAATCCTTAAATTCCCTCTCCCTCCCAATGACACTAGCAGTGGTAATTTCTACAGAATGACAAGTAAGTAGTTTTCACTTCTAAAGTCACAAAAATCATCCCAGCTGTATGAAATAATTCTTCCCTTTCCCCAGCATGGCAAGTAAGACATCCCAGCTTGCAAGGTAACATCTGTGCGTTCTCCTGAGTTTCTCCAGTTTCATTAAATTTCCTGTTAATACTCTGAAACAAACAAACAAAAAAAAGAGTAAAAACATTTGTTGTGTCCAGTTCTACAGTAACCCCATAGTTAAGGGAAATGTAATTGCTTAAAACTCTGGTATTTTATTGACTACATAGGAAAACAAGTGTTATCATAGTTGAATAACTAACCAAAGAGGTGTTTTAAATTAAGTCTGAATAATAAGATATCTATAATGAAAGGAACAGATTTGAAGGCAGGCTTGTATTCATTTTTAAGTGAATACTTGTCAAGTAAGTTACTCATAAATGTTTCCATTTTTGGCTGTGGAAATATTCCCTGTGGTTAAGCCTTATATGGACTTTTCGATTGAACCCTGACTTGTAGTCATGACTGTCAAGTACCACAATTTTTTAACAAACACAGTAATTTCTAGAAGGCTTTTAAAAATTTGCATCAGCTATTTGAAAGCCACAAATCAGATTCCAGTATTTTTAGATGAATGAGAAACCATGTTGTTATTAAACCTGAAAGGTACCAACATCTCTGAGCTTCACAGCATCCCATGGAAGATATATTTCCTGCTGCTACAGAAACATTAAGGTGATCCAAAGGTAAATCAGCAGTGACAGATCAGTGACCATATTGCACACTCAGCATCCTCAAGAGAGCTGCGTTTGTCTGTGTATCTCATGCTTTTCTTGTCTAAAGAGTTTTCTTGTCCATAATTAACGTGAGGATTTCATAACCATAAAGCGTTTATTTGCAAGGTGTTTTCAGACAAAATAAACAATAGCTCATGCTGTGACTGCCTCCATTTCTGTGACTGGACTACCAGTTTGGGCAGAGTGGTATATAAATTGAAGTCTCTGACACTTTAATGTTGTTGTAGCAGCTTCAAAACAAAATACATGGAAATCAATTATAGAAGAAGCCGAGATATGCATTACAATATTGCAAAATATGCAAATACAGCTCAGGAATTTGTTGTTTCTCTTATCTCTATAGACTTTATAAGCTTATATCTCTACTGATAGAATAACTCCATATTTATACATATAACTAAGATTTTAAATTATTAATAATTTTAAAGGGACATTTTGGGTAGCCTTATGCCATGGCCTTCTTTCTTTGGATTGTTTTATAAAAATAAGTGATTACTTACACAGGGCCAAAAGCTGTTTGGTTTCCTTAATAAATCAAGAGTGTTTTGGGATGGTTTTCTAGTTCCAAACTACTTATTTTTCATTTTAAATAATGTCCAATTTAAGAATATGAAAAATAGATATTAACGTTGTGACACAGTTATGACTATTGTAATTTTCTATTAATGTCAAAACTCCCAGTTTACTTCTAGCTCTTACTAGGAGTGCCCATCTCCACCTGAAGAACTAGGTAAGCAGCAGATGTGGCCGCTGCTTTATGACAGATTGCTCAATACACGATTAGTCAAGAAACTAATAGTTTTCAGACTGTGCATAGAGTCTTCAGGAATTTTACCAAGCTTACTATCAGGTTGGAAGCAATATTTGTGAGAAAAGTTTGGACAGAAGCAGAAATAGAGTTGGTGGCATGATTATCACATATTTAACAGCTATGACATAGTCCACAGCATGTAAGTGATAGCAACATCAAAACTACTATAATCTCAAGGACTTGGTTTTCATAAAATTGTTAAAGAGCAGGACTTTCTCTCTAACTATCAAGCAGGTTCAAACTGCAGGAGAAAGGATTTGCTCAGTGCTGAGGGCCTTACCTAGCAAAGTTAGCTATCCATTGTGCACCACAACAAAATTAAGCTCACATACTTTGCTAAGTTGGAGCCTAAGCCTATTACCAGCACCTGAGCAAGCAAAAAAGCGCAGCAGAAAGAATGGCACCTAGGAAAAAAGGAAAATACAAAAATCAGTACTCTAAAGCACCTGTAGAAAAATGGAGGTTCATATATAGTTTACAGAACAGATGTCAGGAGAATTACTTTGCTGCCCTCAGAAGAACATACCTCAGAACCGCACATGATGCTACAGGATTTCCTAAGAAAATATTTTGCATTGAGGGACATGTGAGCCTTCAACTGTTTCTTCCGGTGTTGATGAGAGGGTGCCTGTACATTACCACAAGACGAAAAAATTGTTACAATGCAAGCAAAACCCATATGCAACGTGAATACAACACAAATGGAGAACCTCTTAAATTTCTGAGGAAATATTCTGTCTTTTCTAGCTGAAACAAATTGTCATGCATCTAGAGCACAAGTTAAGCCAGGTAAAGCTCAATCCACATTTTCACCAGCTGCAACACTATTGCAGAAGAATATAGGACAGATGTTGCACTTGATAGAGCAGTTCTGCAATGACAGGAGTTCTTCAGGTTGTGTCCTCTCCCTCCTTCCCCTCCTTCTCGGAGTCTCCAAACCCTTGTGTAACAGACCTGAGATGACACAGGGTGTATTCTAAGAGGGGTGTGCTTTGAATACATCGAGGTGGTATACTGTGAATTGGAGAAAAAACTAAAACATGCATCAACTGTGGGAATTAATATGTAGAAAACATATCTTTAAGAATTCTTGTTATGTGTAAGTAATCTCCCTTTCTGAGGGGTATTGCTGTAGAAAATCAACAAAAATGCTATGTATTCTCAGTGAAACTTTAGTAGTAATATTAGAGCACAATTAGTTTGAGGGTCACATTTAATTAAAATTCCAAACCCTCCCAATGCATTCTCCTGTAGAGGAAACACTGATTCCAAGGTACCTTCTATTTTCAAAAGTCAGAAGAAAGAAAACTTGACATTGTCCCTTTTAACAACTAATCTTGCTCTTTTTCATTATTATTAGATTCTGAAAAAAGTAAAGATACTACACTAGGTGACTTTAAAGGACCTAAAATACATCAGTAGTTTCTTCTTCAAAGATGAGATTGAAAAAGTTACCATGATCATACATACAAGAAAAAATGGTATAACACTAAAAAGTTACCAGTTCGAATTTTTACTTGTCTTTCTTCCTTTTATGTAAAGAAATCTTTTGAGAGACGAATGTAGACTTAAAAACAGTGAAATTACTTAAAAAACAGAGTGGAAGACTTAACCTTTTGACTTCTTCCCAGTGCCCCAAAACCTACTGAAAATGTGTGAAATTATTTCAAAGCACTAACACCTCATCTGCAACTAAGATTTGAAATAGCCCTTTTACTTGAAAAGCTTTTTCCTTCCATTTCCATGTTCCTCCTTTTTCTTTCTGTGATGTTCTGGTCTTTCCCCTTAACTCAGTCATTGCCCCCATCCTTCACACCTTTCAATGCTGAGATTCCTGGTGGCACTTCTAGATCGCTTGTTTCCTTCAGAGCGAAGTCAGTCCTTTCTCAGGCGCAATTCCCAACAGTGAACAAGGAAACTGCTTGTGGAAATGCTGTGTCAGCAGAGGGTGAGCCTGCTACTAGAATCTTGGAAAGTATGAAAAAAAAATATGAAAAAGATGAAAGCAAAACACTGTCAACACCACCCAGAAAAATAGGCTGGTTTTATGCCAGTTGTGGCTACTGGTATGCATATTAAATATTGAAACTGGGCAAAAATGCAATATTAAGAAATTCTTTAAAGATTTTGGAAGTTATTTTTTATTAAGAATTTGACATTTAAAAAAAAAGTAAGCAGCTCTATTAAATACCTTACATTTGTATAACAGTAGTAAACATTTAGGCTGTATTACAATTACAAACAGTATCATAAGAATCTACTCATACCTTGAAATAAATAATATAGAGGGAAATAACTGTCGTATGTTTCCATTCTAATTATTGGAGTATCACAGTTAATGAACTGAGAATACTGTCCTCTGAAAATGTTTCAGCTACAGTTGGAACTCTGCTGTTAGTTATTATCTGTTTTCAGGGTTCTTTCAAAAAAAAGAAAAAAGGTCCTGCCTTGTAAAGTTTACACTACATAAGGCATAAGAGCTTTTTAAACTGAATTCAGTGGCTGGAAGACGAGAAGGAAATAGAGCATAGAGAGGCAATAAAGTACTCTTGTCTACATTACTACTGAACTTAGGAACATTAGTGAGGAAATCAAAGATTAACAAAGAGATTGTTTAACAATAATCAAATACTAATAATGGTGTTGATATTTCTTATAAAGACGCTGTGAGCTACAACTTCATTGAATCAATTATGATAATCTCTAAAACATACAAATAGATTCAAATATAATGTCTTGAGATACTGTTACTACAGCTTTCATCTTAACGTGCTTCAAGCTAGGCACCTCCTTGTAAAAGCTTTCTAGCATATAACCAATCCCCTCTGGCCTTTGCTTGGGTGTACAGAATAGTTTTTAACTCTGTCAGCAAATTATTAAGTAAAAACATCTGAAGGAAAAATATTTTGGAGGATACTGAGATGAAAATCAAGACCTCTCATGAAAGAAGAAAGAACCACGTCTGTAGTTCAGGCGGATCCAGGCTTCTTCATTCCCCTCTCATCTGTAGAGCTCTTCATGTAACCCCTTTCTGGATGTGCTACATGGGTAACTTCTGCAAAGAACATGGGCATCACTGAAAAAACAGCTACGGTTCTTTGCTGTGCACTGACTGCAAAGAGTTTCCTATTAGAATTACAGCTCATCAAGACAGTGCCAGCAGGCTTCTGGGTGGTTAAGCCTCCAATTTTAATTGAACTGCCTTTAGCTGGTGATAAAATCTGCCTTTTTAAACAGGGAAACTGCATAGTTCCTGTAGCAAGTTAAATTCAAGTTGAGTTTGCATTCAGGATAATTGCATGGAGCTGGATCTAATGAATTTAGTTGAAATGTGTATTTTATTCACCAAAGTATTACAAAATTTAATTCTTTTCTTTACAGCATCCTGCTTTTTTCTATTTCCTATTTCTTTCCCCCTCTATTTTTCATTTTTGTCATCATGTGTTTCCTTTCAGAATAATAATAATATGTACGGAATGAGACATGAGAAGAATTCTCTGGTTGAAAATCGAGGTTCTTCAGAGTTTACATACATATGGAAAAAGCAGTTTAAAGAATAAACTTAATTCACATTATCCATTTTGTATGGCCAAAACCATTCAGCACTGTGTGAAATATAGAGATATATACTGTACTAATTTATAAACGGTAATACCAGAGATCACTGGAGTTTTTCCAGCTTCCTTGCAACAAAAGAAGGAACACGGAAAGACCGTTTTTTCAAGACATTCACTAACTAAAGCATACTTTTAAAACAAGTCCTCTCCAAGAACAGCATGGCAATCTTTAAAGGTATGGAATCATTCCACTATAATAAACATATCAACCATGTATAAATAGAAGTATAAGGTAATTTGGGGGAGGATGAAGCAAAAATGGAAGCAATGCTTTCTTTACATCTCATCATATGAATGAAGTTATATGTAGTAATGAAACATAATTCTTAATTAAAGAGGTAGTATAAGGGTACCTTTTATTTTTAAAATTCACAAGGTATGATTGGGACAGCATGAAACTGGCCACAACATTATGTGGTTGAGTTAAGCTGCTAGAGTTAAGAAATCAGTCTTCCCCTATCCAGCAAAACAGGTAAGCACAACTATTACTTTGAGTGCACCAGTCTCCTCAGTTAAATTTATTATATTCATAAAGAAAAGAGGAGGTGACCAAAAAAGTATGTTTTGCTTCCTGTCTGCATCGTTGTGCTGACATGTCTGACAGCAAAATAATCTGCCTGTTATATCCTGGCTCCCTTGTCCAAGGGGTGCCATTTAGCCAGAGGCCTAATTTGCAGCTGATCAAATACAGGGACATGTCATTATTTTTCAATGATGGTGAGAAAGTAATTATTGATCTTCAGCTGCAGAAGCAATATTCAGAGTGAAAAAAGAATTTTTGAGACATTCAGCAACAAAAGCTAACAAATGCAGCAGAAGTTATTCTCTAAAGTGTGCACATTCTTTATTAAAAACATTTAAAAACCGGATTTTTCTATCCAAAATAATCTGCAGTTGGAAGTGTGACTAATGATCCATCTTCCAGCAATGCGTTGTCACCTTTTCAGGACAGACATGTCCAAAGCAGGTAACTAGCAGTGATTCTGAGTGCACACACCTAGAATACCGCACGAGAGTTAATCTTCTTACAGTTATAGTATCCTTTCCACATTTATATCTCGGGTGATATCGGATCTGCTTATCCCAACATTGCAGATGACACCAAGCGGGGTGGAAGTGTTGATCTGCTGGAGGGCAGGAAGGCAAGGCCCTACAGAGGGACCTGGGCAGGCTGGATCCTTGGGCCAGAGCCAACGATATGAGATTCAGCAAGGCTCAGTGCCGGGTCCTGCCCTTGGGTCACAACAACCCCATGCAACACTACAGGCTTGGGGAGGAGTGGCTGGGGAGCTGCCTGGAGGAAAAGGACCTGGGGGTGTTGGTTGACAGCCGGCTGAACATGAGCCAGCAGTGCGCCCAGGTGGCCAAGAAGGCCAATGGCATCCTGGCTTGTATCAGGAACAGTGTGGCTAGCAGGAGCAGGGAGGGCATCGTGCCCCTGTACTCAGCACTGGTGAGGCCGCACCTCAAGTACTGGGTGCAGTTTTGGGCCCCTCACTATAAGAAGGACATCGAGGTGCTGGAGCGTGTCCAGAGAAGGGCAACGAAGTGGGTGAAGGGTCTAGAGAACAAGTCTTATGAGGAGTGGCTGAGGGAATTGGGGTTGTTTAGCCTGGAGAAGAGGAGGCTGAGGGGAGACCTTATCGCTCTCTACAACTACCTGAGAGGAGGCTGTAGTGAGGTGGGGTCAGTCTCTTCTCCCTAGTAACAAGCGATAGAACAAGAGGAAATGGCCTCAAGCTGCACCAGGGGAGGTTTAGGTTGGATATTAGGAAAAACTTCTTCACTGAAAGGGTTGTCAATCACTGGAACAGGCTGCTCAGGGAGGTGGTTGAGTCTCCATCCCTGGAGGTATTTAAAAGAAGTGTAGACGTGGTGCTTGAGGATATGGTTTAGTGGTGGACTTGGCAGTGACAGGTTAGCGGTTGGACTCGATGATCTTAAGCGTCTTTTCCAACCTTAACTATTCTATGATTCTATGATAAGGATTCTCAAGGTGCTTTTACGACGCCTTTTGCAATGCTGGAGGAAGCCCAGAGTTATGTTGTCCATTGTAATGTGTAAGAAATGAGAGCAACCAAACACATTGCAAAATTGGAACACAATATCATGAAAGAGAACTAAGCTTTTTCTTGACAATTTCTCTCCTTTTTTATGTTTGCCTTCTTTTTGCTAGCAGTTAAGTTAGATGTTAATGGAAAAACCATTAAAAAACCTATTATCTTATGAAGAAAAAATGAACGCACTCAAGTGGAAAAGGAAGACGTATCGATCAATTTTCAGGTAAACCTTTTTGTCTGACACATAGCAACAAAGGAATGCATTTTTATTACTTGGCCAGATAGTTCAGGTTTCTGTTCACTCTTAGTAAAAACCTTTTTTATAACATTTATAAAACTTTATTACAGAGTTATGAGAATAAAATTAGATTTCATAACTCACATGAGATCTTGAGGACCTGCACCTATAAGCTTTAAAATCATTATTAAACTTAACGCATCTATTCTGATAAAACGTGTGTTTGTGCTCATTTCTCTGAAAATTTTAACCATATTTTTTCTTTCCTTTGACAGGTAAGATTGTCTTTGGCAATCATTAAAAAACTTATTTTATTTTAAAAAATTGAGTAATTAGTTGATGTTATAAGTCAGTTGGAATTTACAGGGATATTCTTTGAGGGACTTAATAATTAAGCATAGAGAATAACTATGAACAAGTATTTGTACATTCTGTCTCAATAAATATTTGTGAATTGTATATGTTCTAAATTACATGTACTATACTAATTCTAGAGATGTCAAGATTAAATAGTAGTAAGCAACTGGTACATTAGGAAGGACATATTCCCGGTACTGAAGGATATGTGTCTGCCTGAGGTACAGCTAACAAAGGTTCCTCCAGAGGAATATTTAGGGCTTGGAGCCCATTCTAGGTTCTCCAAACTAGCCCCTGGGAGATCCTGTCTCTTTTTACTGTACATACAGCTGAAGGACATCAGCCGTACAAGTTAGATTTTTCAAGTAGGTACCTCAATCTAGGTGGTATTAGCATCTCACATGTTTTGAAGTTTAGTATAAGGATTTAAATTATATATTCCAAAGGACATGTCTTCTGAAGAACAGATGATGTATTCTAACTCTAGATTTAAAAAGTGCAAGTAAATTAGGATGAATGATGTAATTTACCTACTAATAAAAACCTTTACTTATTAAACTTGGTTTAAAATCTTTTGAACCTCCTTTAGAACTACATATTGGGCTAATATTCACAGAGATAGTCTTATGAAGAGCGATACCATTTTTACTCCTGTTGAAAAGATTCGTGTCTTACATGACCTAGCTAGAGAAAGCTAAATAGCCAAAGATTCAGTGACAAAAAATGTAATCATAGATTTCCTTGAAAAGTTAAGAAATGTTATAAAATCAGCAGCAGCATCTCCAAAAGTATTTCTCAATTAGAGATACTAGGGAAGATCCTCACCAGAGGTAAATAAGAATTGTTTGAATTAAGCCAACTACACTATGTCTTTAGACAACTTGTAGTTGAAAATGAGTTTGTTTCATTTTCAGGCTGTTTTTCTGGAATGAAGTTTCTGTATTACACAATTCTATGATCCATTTACCACATTATTCTGAAAATTCCCTTCTCTTCAAGTCATCTCTGAGTTGAAAGACTCTCAAACTCAGCTCAAATGATGACTCATCAGGTAATTTGTTCTTTTCAACTTTCCGCTGTTCACACTTTGGGTTTTTTCCCCCTAGAATTCCCTCTTGTTTCATTTCCATGACAAAGTCTTATTTCCAAAAGCAGCAAAATCCTAAGGTTATACTAAATGGATTAAGGTGGGGTTCTTTTTCTGTTGAAAATACTGGAAATCCACTACTGTTTTAGAGAACAGACTATAGACAAATACCCATTGATCTGACTACTCATGGGTTGCTTTTTTAAAGTTATTCCGGATAATTTTTAATTATTATCATAGATAGCATAATTTCTGCATTGAAGCCATCTATCTATGTTACCACAGAGTCCTAGAAACAGATGTAGTCTGGGAAATAACTGTGAATTTACAACATTAATGTTCTTGTTCTGTCTTAAGTAACTAAAAGTTTTCTGTGATCCTTAGAATTCTGTTAAGTAAGGCTGCACAAAACTGGCTTTCCAGAGGAGAATATACAGGTTTTTATTTCCAGAATCCATATCTGAAATAATTAGTTGCCCCAAGAGGACTGCTGAACTAGGAAGTCAAAATTCAGAGTCATGGCTATGCCAGCCTCCTCCATTACAAGTTTCTTCAAGCAATACAGAGAAACAACACAAGATTCTGGATAGGGATTATTCAGATAAGAAAATAAATTTGAAAAAGGAAGAAGAATTTAAGAAGGACTAATAAGGGATCAGGGAGAAAATTCTCTAACCCTTTTCCCTACCATATGAAATTATATACTGAAGGAGAGCGTATCCAAAGGTAAGATTAAATACTAAAACTTGAAAAACCAAGGTACCTTTTTCCTATAGTTGTGGATGTTTGGATACTTGGGCCTATAACTGGTTTCAGATCACAGCCTATTTTCCAGCTGCAGTTCAGTAGTCTTGATTTATTTGTTTATTTTTGCAGAATTGGCTACCCTTGTATTTCCTTCCTTGATTACGAGTTTTCTCAAAGTCATTTATTATCATGAGAAAACAGTTTTCAACATGTGACAGGATATATCCTTATAGTAACTACTGAAGAACTAGGACTTACTAATATGGCAAATTTCACTGCTGTGGACAACATACATAAATTTTCAAAACACGACTGAAATGTGGTAAGGGAATGGCATAATCGGTTTTATTGTCTCTATCATTAAGAATAAAATTTTCATGTAGCTTAATGCAATTTTTAACATAGGCTTGTTAAAGCTTTTCCAAATACACAAAAGACTTGGCTGGAAGCTACAGTACTTCAGCCTGTATTACGTAGTATGATTTAAGCAGACATAACTCTATAGTCTAGACAGGTTGTGTTTTAATTTAAATAGTTTTGAGCTTATTATTTTAGATTTTGGTTAAAGTTTTGAGGGTATATTAGGCAAAAATTAATTAAAAGGGAAAATAAATTCTTAAAAGTCACTTTGATTTTTACTATGTTAGATCTCATTATTAAAAGTATTAAAGAGAAATCATTTTCTACTGAAAAAGCTAAACCTGATGCCCACAGTGTTCCATTACGTAGACAGCAGCAAGTGGACAACGATAAGTCTCTGATCTTCATACTATTATAAGATAATTGAAGTTGATGGGGTTATTCTAATGTTACTGAGAGGAGAGCGAGGCCCAGTCTTTTGAACTGTCTATTTAAAAATCATGAATGAGAGTAGTTTTAATAAGAGGGGTTTCTGTAATGAAACATAATTTTGATTATTCCAGAAGGCTGGCCCCCCGACAGGCAAGAGACTTCCTGAAAATTTGCAGGCATAAAACTGGAAACATTGTATAGACGTGACAGGAGGAAGTGTGGCTTTTCATTTTGAAAGAATTGTAGTCTTGCAGTCCTTTTAAAACACTTGATTTCAAGGCAATGATGATAGAGACTTGAATTCATTACAGCATAGTTATACTGGGCATAAACATTTATACCAGGCTGATACAATGGCATGCTACAGGTTTCTCTACAGAAAATAGGAGCCGCTGATACATTTCAAATATTGTCCAAGTGAAAGTATGGGTAAATTTTTATAGTCAGTTACTGTCTGCCCTGAGGTGTGGGCAGTGAAGACCTTGGCACACTTGTATGCACATTCAAGGGTAATCCCCAGGTATTTCATTTACATCAGTTAACTAGAAGTGGTTATGAGAATGACTCCCACCAGAAAGAGAGTGTCAGTGTATGACTTGTCAATGGAGTTAAATAAGGAAGCTGCTTAAAAGCTTTACTGAATCTTAATCCTATGACTTGAATTTTCCTGTGGCATATTAATTGAGTAATATTATTGTTTAGTGATTTTTTTTCAAACAACTGTACATAATACATGCTGTTTAATGAACAAAGGACAGTGAAATTTATCCCTTGAAGTATTTTTTACATAATTAACTTTTATTTGTAGAAGCAATTGTATGTGAATCAAGAGAAGCAGTAGTGCGCTTTTCCCTGTGTGCAAGGCTTTCAAGGATAAATAGAAAATTATCAATTCTCTCTATATAACTATATTTATATGTTCTTATATTGGGGAATAATTTTAATATCTTAATATGTGTCATTTATGTATGTTTGTCATCTACCACATATTATTTCATGATCTATAGACAGTCATCTCTAGCTTTTTAAAAACATTATACAAGACAGACTAAATGTTGCTGGTTTCTTCACCACAAAATTGAATTCTCTATTTGTTATGTCATGATTACATGATTAATTCCAGTGATGACTAAATTTGGCATGGATGCAACATGTATTTCTGTCCTATTATTGCTATATATGTATACACATATTCTTTACTATTTAAAATTTTTTTTTCTTTGTAAAGAGATGGATCTTTGTAAAAGCTTAGCTTATAAGCATTAAAAATGCTTTATAAAGTCAACTCTGGCTCCAGATACACAGCATACAATATTTGGAAAGTAAAACTAGAAAGATGTGATAGAGTGATGGAAAGCGATGGTGTCATGGACCTAACAGCCAAGTAATAGTTACATCACACTGACAGCATCAGCCTGAGTCATGCCAAAGCAATCTTTTGTTCCATCTGTTACCTTAATGCCCTTGCACCGGAAAGTATTTTTACATAAGAAAATATTGGACTTGTTTATATACAATGAACCAGTGAGAACAGCAGGATCACAGGTTTGCTATTAAAGGTTGAGGTCCAGGTAGGCACATGCTTAAGTGTCTTAAAATCAAACACAGGTTCAAACACAGGATCAGGGCCTCTGTCTGAAAAGACTTACATATCAAGTTAATACTGAACAGAATAGGTGTAACTTAAAGCCCAGTCAAATAAATTGCAGGGGGTTTTAATGGTTCAATGGGTTTAGAACTTGCTCCAGAAACAATTCCACTGAAATCAGTTCATACTGTGTAGAGCACATGCATGTGTCCTTGTATAAGTCAGGATCTGAGCTTGAAGCCCAAATTATGAGTTTAAAAAATTTGGGATAGTTATTGAACATTCAAAAAAAATCAGTGTACATCTCAAAATCATTTCCATACAATGACTAATGCAGGAGCCATGTTAAAATGAAGGAGGCAGTGTAGCCGAGAAGCAAAGTGTCTGTTGGGTTTTTATTTACAGTACTTGACTACTTTGGATACAGTAAATCCATCCAAAACCTTAAATGCAAAGAAAAGTCCCATGTCATAGATGGCCATGGCTTCTTGTGCTTCTTTTTTCTCTTATTTAAATTGTAAAAATTATTCATTCATCAGGGTCAAGCAGAAATTGAACCTTTCTTCAGAGTTTCAGGTACTCTGATTTAGTGTCTGATTCCATACCTCTTTAAAGAAATATGAAACCTTAACATATTGGCATGTATAATACATCTATATGTAATAGAGGGTCTTAATGTTATCTGATTCATACAGTACCTTTTACTGAATTAAAGCTATATTATTAAATTAAAGCTATTACTTTAAAGGTGCTATTAAAACTTGTTTCTGATAATAAATGTAGCTTTTTCTGTTGGAAGAAGAGCATGCTTTTGGTCCTAGGTACCTACAAGAAGTTGGTAAATTGTACCAATTCCTTCTAATATTTTTGTTGTTACTTCTTTTATGGTAATGATTCCTGAATAGAGGGAGATGAGTTCCTTTAACTCCTTTCCATTTCAGTCTTCAGAGGTTCTGACAGTCAGCAACTTGCAGGAGTGGGCTCAGGAGGAAGACCCCAAGATATGAAAGGTTAAAAAAATGGTTTTTTTCTTCAAAAAAAGGACTGGTTGGGATTCAAGCTGCTTTTATATTGATCATAGTACTTGTAAGATTCTCTATAGTGTATTAAAAGCTACCACTGTTATTAAGCCAGTTATTAAGCTCAGAAATGCACTAGTGCATTTCTGAAGCACATCTGTCATAACAAGGCAAAGTACAACAGGACACAAGCGTATTACATGTAAATATTTTAAAATATAATTGTGAAGAAATAGTGTTTGCTACTGTAATATTTAATTTCTGCAACAGCACACACAAAATGTCAAGAACGCTTAGAGCCCCTAAGCTCAATAATGTGACAGTAGTCTTTTTTGTTCACAGTCCTTAAGACACAGAATAATGATCATTATAGATTTTTTCCTTATGCTGACATCTAAAACTCACAAGGCAGACACACCACAGTGGCTGTTGTGGTTCAGCCAGCAACTCAGCCCCACGCAGCTGCTCGCTCACTCCCCCACCAGTGGGATGGGGGAAGAGAATCAGAAGAGTAATGCTCATGGGTTGAGATAAGAAGAGTTTAAGAATTAAAATAAAACAATATCAGCAGCAATAATGCAAATGGAAAGCAGTGAGAGAGGCATGAAACCCGGGCTGGGGGTGGGGGGAAATGAACCACCAAAACCACCTGCACATGACACCACCACTCACTGTCCACTAACTCAATGCCACCAGTCCCCAATCCACAACCACCCCCATGCACACGCCAACTGCCCCAGTTAATGTACTGGTCATGGCATCACATGGTATGGAATGGGCCAGTTGGGGTCAGCTGTCCCAGCTGTGGCCCCTCCCCTCCCAGCCTCCTGCCCATGTGACAGAGCATGGGAAGCTGGAAAGGCCCCTGACTACTACAGGTGCTACAGTGATGAGAATTAACTCTTTCTCAACCAAAACCAGCACATTCTCCACCCCTTATTCCATACCATTTACACCATGCCCAGGTCCCATACGATCCAATACAACATTACCAACCACCACCCCTCCCCTTCCCATCCTTTAACATAATACACAGACATCAGTCCTTAGTCTATGGACTTTCCCTGTAAAATGTCAAAAAAATGTCCATTGAGTTCACCCAGTCCATGAGTCTGGGCTCCATCTCTTGTATCAGTCTTTTAGGGTGGGAGAGATGGTGTGTGTGGCGTTGGGTTGCTGCATACCGAGTCAGTCATCGTTCCATCACTGCTGCACTTGCTTGTTTCATCAAAGTTCATCTTCCATGGATTAGGAGGTTTGTACTATGATATCATTGATACAACATAGAGATGACATACAATATTATATATATATATTATATGAACTATCTCCTGTTTAATCTGTTCAAAGGCTTGTTGTTGCTCAGGGCCCCATTTGAAATTGTTCTTCTTCCAGGTCACTTGATAGAGAGGGCTTACGATCAGACTAGTGTGGAATATGCATTCTCTAAAAACCCACAATGCCCAAGAAAGCTTGTGTTTCCTTTTTGCTAGTTGGTGGAGACATGGCTGCTATTTTGTTGGTCACATCCATTGGGATCTGACGACGACCAACTTGCCATTTGATTCGTAAGAACTGGATCTCTTGTGTGGGTCCCTTGACCTTATTGTTTTATGGCAAAACCAGCTTTCAGAAGGATTTGGACTATTTTCTCTCCTTTCTCAAAAACTTCTTCTGCTGCATTGCCCCATACGATGATGTCATCAATGTATTGAAGGTGTTCGGGAGCTTCTCCCTGTTCCAGTGCAGTCTGAATCAGTCCATGACAAATGGTAGGACTGTGTTTCCACCCCTGGGGCAGTCGACTCCAGGTCTACTGGACGCCCCTCCAAATGAAAGCGAACTGTGGCCTGCACTCTGCTGCCAGAGGGATTGAGAAGAATGCATTAGCGGTATCGGGTGTGGCATACCACTTGGCTGCCTTTGACTCCAGTTCGTATTGAAGTTCTAGCATGTCTGGCACAGCAGCACTCAACAGTGGAGTGACTTCGTTCAGGCCACGATAGTCTAATGTTAGCCTCCACTCTCCGTTAAATCTCCCCACTGGCCGTATGGGACTGTTAAAGGGTGAGTGGGTCTTACCGATGACTCCTTGGCTCTCCAGTTGGTGAATGAGCTCATGAATGGGGATCAGAGAGTCTCAGTTGGTGCGATATTGCTGCCAATGCACTGTTGTGGTGGCGATCGGCACCTGTTGTTCTTTGACCCTCAGCAACCCCACAACAGAAGGGTGCTTCGAAAGGTCAGGCAAGGTAGACAGCTGTTTAATATCCTCTGTCTCCAAGGCAGCTACACCAAAAGCCCACCTGTACCCTTTTGGGTCCTTGAAATACCCTCTCCTGGGATATGGCATCTATGCCAAGGAAGCACGGAGCCTCTGGGACAATCCCCTGTCACTCCAGCAATACTGACGGGTTCTGCCCCTATATAGTTTGATGGCATTAAGGTGCACTGTGCACCGGTGTCCACTAAAGCCTTATACTCCTGTGGGTCAGATGTGCCAGGCCATCAGATCCACACAGTCCTGCCCTCCAGCAGATTGACACTTCCACCCAGCTTGGTGTCATCTGCACCACGTGGCAGAGCACGGGAAGCTGCAAAGGCCCCTGACTACTACAGGTGATACAGTGATGAGAATTAACTCTTTCTCAAACAAAACCAGCACAGTAGCCTATGATGATAGTACAGAGAAAGGAGACTTTTAAAACTGAAAAGAAAGTACTCTTAGGAGCCAACACAAATATTTTTTTTTTTTTAATTGCCATGTGGTGAATAGGGAGGCTGTGCCATGTTATGCCTCCGTCCTGCACAAGACTGATGCAGCATATTTAAATAATGGTTCAGACTTAGTCATTTTTATTATTGTAACAGGAACAGCTGATATCAAGCCCCAAGCATGCTGAGTGCTAGAGTACATAAAACGTACAACTCTGGAGAGTGCCTCTTTGGATTCCAGAAATTAGGTACGTGCTCTGTCTGTGCTAAGGTAGTTGATGAAATTATTGCGGCTCTCCACCATGTTGGTATTCTCTCCTTCTCCTCAGACCTCCCCCTCCTTTCACAGCCAGATCCTCTCCGCACCCCGTGCACGCAGCTCCCCAGGCCTTCCACGCTGGGACTGTTGGGCAGCTCACGACTTTCTCCTCTTTAAATGTTTTTATTGTAATACACCTCGCTTTCGTTGTTGATCTATGAACAGCCTGGGCAATTGGGTCGATGTGGGCCAGGGAGCAGGGTGACTGGTAGCAAAATGACACTGTCTCATTCCCCAAAATCTTGTTCTCACCCAACATTTTTTTGGGCCGTTCGACTGACGGGAAGACACAGTAATTTCAGAGAAGTGTAAAATCCTGCTATTCTGAGCTGTAGCTACGCCAGGCCTCGACAGCTGGCAGGAACCTGCTGTTTGAGGGCTGCTGCCCAGTGCCGGGAGGCCAAGGGAGGCCCCTGCTGGCCTCTTCCCTTCCCTTTAAAGAGGTGAAGAAACGCGTTGCATTTGCTTTATCCATTAAACTTAATCTGCCCTAAAGAGTGTGTTTTTTTCTTCTTTTAAGTTACGGGGAAGGGGTTCCCCCTAATCAGGGCCGAGCCGCTCCAGCGGGGCCCGCCGCCAGGTGGCGTCTCAGCGCAGGCAACCGCCGCCCCGCCCCGGCCTCCCTCCCCGCCGCCTCCGGGAGCGGCGGGGCGGCCGCAGGGCCTGTGGGCGGCCGCTTGGCACGGCCCCTGGCCGAAGGGCACCGACACCCCCCGGCCGAAGCCCGTGCGCTGCTCTGGGGCCTCGCCCCGGGACGCGGGGCAGCGCGGAGAGCGGGAGGGCGGCTCGGGCGTGGGCTTTTAACAGGTTTCTGCATCTTTTGAAGCAGCTGCCAAACTGCCGGCCAAACGCAAGCGTGCGGCTGCCGCGTTAGGAGGGGAAAGGAAAAAAAAATCTGTTTTTTCTGACGGAGTTCATGAGTATCCGGTTTATGACCTCAGCTGCTCAGGGTTTTTTCTGCAAACTCCTTCAAGTCTTGGGTTGCTTACGGTGACTGGTGGTAGAGGGAAGTTGAACGGTAGACTAGTAATTTATTGTGTTTGCCTGAGGAAGGACTTTGCTTTCAGGTGCTTGCTAGCACCCCTCCATACCTCCTCAGGAGCGTTAGTCCTTGAAGCGCACGAGCCTCCAGTTCGCATATTTCAGGGGACTTTTTCTGACTTGTGTTTTTGAAGTCGCTGCCACATTTATCCTAATTGTTCCCAAATACATAAATATAGCTCCTCTCCTAGGTGGGTGTGCACTTAGAGTCTATATATCCTTTGGCACAAGCCCAGCCCGGTGAGCTGTGGGATCCCCTTGGGAGTTTAACGAGGGCCACACGCAACGGGCTGTGACAGTGCAGAGGGCAGAGTGCGCCCTGTACGCGGGCAGGAACGCAGCCACTCCGCTGGCCGGTTAATAAAGGTTTTACGGTTTAATGTCTCTTCTGTTGAAGCCTTCTTGGCCAGGGGACAATATACTTGTACCTTAATATATGGTTGCACTAAAGCTTCAGTGACTTAGATGTATTTCAAATGTGAGTTCATTAGCCCTTCTGCGTACAGCGGAAGATACAGCAATTGCATTTATGCCTCAGGTGTTGCTTCTGGAGCAGTAAGGCTGGAGGGCACAGATGGTCTGGGGCGTTGGTTGTGGATTGGCGTATTCACACCTCAAATATTATTGAAATGTTACTTTTCAGAAGTGGCCTACTTCCAAGTGGCTATGCCTTTTGTTTTGATGCTTTTTTTTTCCCCCTTGGAAAAAAGAAACCCCTGGTTGTGATGTAAGCCTTTCCTTAAAACGGTACATTTGGGGTAGGATATGGTCTACCACCATCAACAAACACAAAGCAAATCTATGTATTTTGGGGCTGAAGGACTGATAAGGAGGCAGGGAGCTCAGATGGACATTCTCCATTTATACAATACTCAGGCACTCAATTTTCTTAATGTGTTTTCTCTTTTCTCTGCCTGTTATAGGAAACAGCCTGCAATTTGTATCCTATGAGTGCTCTCCATTGAGTCAAGCATGATCTGGTCTTCTATTTACAATTTCTAGTGAAGTGAACATATGTGAATATATATGGCTAAATTGTTTTGCATTGCTAAAGTTGACAGTAGGTATCATTCTCAAATCGCTCTTTACTTGGTGTGATGAGACCCTTCTTCTCTTTCTTTGCCTCTCAGGCACACCAAAGTTATTAACGATGGGTAAATGATATCACCACCATGTGATTTCTTTAAAAATCATCCAGCCAAGGAGGTCACTCTTCTTATGGTAATAAGAGACAAGTACATGATGTTCTTCTCATAAGCCTAATTTAACTGCTTGAGGGGAGGCGGGGTAGATTGAAAAACAACTATTTTAACCAGCCTGTGGCATTAAATATTTTGCATTTAAGCTTTTTTCTTTTTTGGGGAGCTTCATTCATAATGAGATAAATTTGAGATTGACCATATAAATATACCTTGCATTTGTTCAAGCTTTTTATTTCTCATGTGTTTAGTCATTTTTCGTGTAAATAAACTCTGGATCAGATGAACTACTGAAGTGGAGCATAACTGTGCTGACATCAAAAGAGCTGTGCCCATGTCCTGTATGGGCAAAACTTACGTGTGACTTATTTTTAAGTAGAGGACAGGATGGCTTCTTGGTCAGAGACAGGATTAATTGTCAGGAAATACAAGTTTTATTTCTGCCCTTGTCCTGAGCTCTTGTGTAACCTGGAGCAAGCATATAATTCCCTTATACTTTGTCTATAAATTGAGAACAATTCTTTCCCCTCTCACATGGGTATGAAATTCAATTCAGCGATGCATAAAATGGGATAAATACTTAGATTAAAGATGGTATGCAGAGTGTCAGTCAGACTATGAAAATAAATACATTTTAAAGCTGTGGGCCATTTCCTCAGCCAGGTTAAGTAGAAATGGTTTCCTTAAACCCCTGAAGGTATGTAGGTTCATATAAGCTGAAGGTCTGATCCATATGTATTTCTTGAGAGGTCTTCTGTAGTTCAGCCTATACGAGAATATTGGGTTTTGCATATCGGTGATGCTGTGACGGCTGGAAGGAATCCGTAACTGTTACTTATTAATGGTGTCTATTAACAGAAGGAAAAAAAGCTTGTGTTAAATTTTTCAAATTGGCAATGTGTTTAAAACAAGTAAATTTGATTCTGCTGGCTGCACATAAGCGAAATAGGTCACTATCACTACTACTCTAGTGGGCTTTTCTCCTCCTTTGCTGTGGTGACACTTTGCAAAGCTTGAGGAGAAAAATTATACAAAGTTTCATTATATTCACTTTATTAAAAAAAAAAACAAGCCAAAACAAAACAACTATGTCTGTATACTCTAAAGAAAGGGAATAATAAATCTGAGGAAACCCCAAAGTATCTACAGCCTACTTGGCTTTGGTAAAATGTCGTTGTGTTGAATTCATATGTACTGTACTTGCACAACAGAATGTAAAATAGCATTTATTTACTCTGTGATGCTGGGTGACCCACTTACTTCTGTCTGATATTAAATGGCGAGGAGGATGAACACTATCTCCAGGTGAATATTTCCCTGTTCTCCAAGGATTTTTGTCTTTGTCAAATATTCCACAGCTTCTGTATGTGGCTGAACTTTTCTCACTAGATGTGGTTGGATGAGAAAATTAGTTTTGGCCCATGCCATGTAGACCTTTAAAAGAAAAGGCCTGAGGGGGAGATTTTATTTAATAACTCTCTATACCCCTGCATAGCAATCAAGTGCTTCAGTACAGCCAGAAATGGATTTGTGCAGCTGTGAAAGGTATTAGTTCGTGTGCAAAGGACAGTCGAGCTCAAAGGTGGACTAAACAGCAGCACATCCCTCTAGTCCTGGACTGGCAGAACTGGATGGAGAGTCTATACAGTGCTTCTGTTTTGGGACTGTGCTATAATCACACACTGCAGGTGTCTTCAGTTTTTTTGCCTGTTGCACTTTTATCCATCTCAGGGCAACTACCTGCTATTTCATAATCCATATAAACATGGATAGTTTTAGAGAAGGGATGACACTCAGCAGAATGTTTCATGTTCAACTTAATGCTCTATACGTACACAAGGAACCTGTCTTCTACTTTGTTCACTTATGTCCTCTGCTATTTCTTTATGTTTGATCCATTTATTTCTCTTCTGTCACTGTGACTAACAAAGGGTGTCCAGATGACAGAGTAATGGAGATCATTTGCTTCACAGAAATGTGTTGCCTGTAACTAACACAAGCTACTGATACTGTGAACATCAGGATATTAAAAGTGAATAATGAGAGAGGATGAATGCACTTGATTTTCATATAGACTGGTGGATTAGCATTAGGTGCTCAGCAGTCTTTAGCTTTAGGATATTAGTATTGGAATACATGTAGCATGATGATGATGTCTCCAGACATCTTGTCTATAGGTAGATATCTGCATCAAATGAGGAGAGAGTGGGAGGCAGAATAAGGTGGAAGCTGCAAGTCTATCCCAGGCAATAATAGAAAAGCATGTCAGCTATGCTAATTGATACTCTGAGAGAAATGAAATGGTTTTTTTCCCCCTCCTTGTACCTTAGATGATAACAAACGGTGAGCCTGGTTCTATTCCCCCACCCCAAGGGTTTATGTAAATACATCTACACAGCTTGACTCCCAGGGCAAGTTTACTTCCCTTCTTCTGTTCTTCATACTTAGCCTATTTGCAACTCTCTGACATTTCGCTAGGACTTCTATTGCTTCTCTTTCATCAGTATATGTTTTTATTTACTCTATTCTCCTTTTCCTCCCCTGCATCCTCCAGAAAGGTCTGAATTTGCCTTTTGCTAAACCTTTTGCTATATGTTGGCTTCCTTCTGTCATAGAAGGATAAGTTGGGTGAAAAGAAGGCTACTACTTTGTCTTTGTGCTTTCTCCTATTTTGTGTCATTTTGTTCTGCTAGACAAACTGTCTTTGATTTAGTGGGGTTGAAGTATGAGTGCATAATAGATTATCTGTCACTGGACCAAATCAATCATGGTTAACAGTGTATTGACAGAGCATATAGCAAGTATCCTTGACCTGAGGTTGAAAATACCTGTTATCAACATCACACGGTTCTTGCTGCTGCTTGGCATGGACTTTGAGGCAGAACATTCTTTATCATATTTTTTATTCTAATATATGTACTAGCTTTCTTGCTGAGCCTTTTTGAACTAATATAGGCTTCCTTCTTCATTTCTGGAGCACAGAAGAACCTGGCCAGACATGTTTCAGAGCTTCAAAAATAAGAGAGAGAAACACTTGTGCTTTAAATAGAAGCTGGCCTTTAAATGTTGAGGTTACAGTGTGATTTTCACTATAGTTAGGCTGCCATTTGATTGCCTAGGCCAGGGTGTTTTACATATTCATTTGTGGTATCTAATATTGTATGTTGGAGGGAAAGTATGGTATTGGCTTGTCCATTATGGCAGTTTCTTTGTTCTTTTATTCATTTTAAGCATGTCTTTCATACAGCCCGGGGCACTTCTAATAACACTTTTTAATGTTAAAGCAAAATGTTCCTGCTGTTTGTTGTATAGCATCAGTGCTGTAGCATTTTCTGTTGGAGAAGTGTTTTTTCCCTCCTCAATGAGAGTGTTTTGGTATTTGCCCTGTGCTTCTGCATGAATGAGGGTGCTTAGCTACTTGAAAAAGCAGTCAGGAGGTGACAGGGTCAGACCGAACCATTGCTCTCAGTTGCAGTGAACAGGTGAGGTATGTGCTCAATGAGATCTTTTTCCCAGTGATACTGCTGTTAAGGTCTGAATTCAGAGATCAGAAGGGTGATTATATCTGAGCATATCAACAGCCCATCTGAACTTACTGGTATTTAAGTTCAATATGTGCTTAAATGCTGTGCTGAAGTAGGAGCTGGTTTGGGGTCTGCATGTGTATTTACAAAGATGAAATGGTAACATGGAGTAAGTACAGTAATTACTACCAAGTGAGAAATAAAAGACTTGGAGGAATATTATTGATGTACTTTGCTATTTCAGGAAAAATGTATTTGGTAAGCTTCCAGGCAAGCAACGTCTTTGCTCTAGTTTGGCTCACGGTTTATGGACAAATGAAAATATATTCTGCCTCTGGACAATGAAACTAGATCTTCTTTATCTTGCTTATCAAAATGTACATATATGCATGCAAGAATGACTGAACTTCTACTGGAATGGATTTTTTTTCATTGTTACCTCTTTTGTTTTATGAAGATGCATTTTTGTATTGTGTCTTAATCCTGTCATCTCTACACTCTCTGTTTGAGTAATCAGTGATAGGTTAATATCTGTTCTGCTTTTCATCTCCCAAACAAGGAGTATATGTTTTTTGAAGAGGAAGGTGAAATGCTTTCTTTTCTATGGACTAACTTTGTAAATACCTGTTGTTGGCAAGGTCAAGGTTATAGTTTGCTTTCTGTAGGGATCAGAAGTGAGGAGGTTTATGGTGATTCTTAGATCCTGCTTTTCTGTATTTGTTTCAGTTTCTTGTTTGATCTGTGCAAAAAAATAAGCTTGTGGCACAAAGTTGAGAGCATGATGCCATTGGCCCAAGTACGGTCTCTCTCAGCATCAGGAAACCACATGACAAATGTTGAACCCTGAAAGGTCTGCAGAGCATCTGCAGCCTGGCTACACAACTGTTTCTAGTGCTCTGTAACAGGCTCAAGATGCACGTGCAATAATTAGCATTTTTCTACATAACATAGCATCTTTGATTTCTTGACTAGTATTGAGCTCCTGGCCTCTGAAATACCTGGGTTTGTGACAAATGAAACTCACCAGCGATTATAGGAAGCAGAAATTCCCCCATCTTGGTTTTTTCTTAGATGTCATTGCAAGCTGACCTGGAGAAAATTCTGTCCCCAGGTTGCTAATCAGTTTAAACCTCACCGTGAAGGCACAGCCAAGCACTGGAAGGTTGATTGAAATTAGGGGTGGTGGAACACCTGCCTGTTGAGTAAGCAGATGATGGTTTGCATCTGGAGCCCCATGTGATGTTTCAGATGACCAGAGCCCAGGCTCCTGCTGCTATGAAAACAGGTGGAAACCCTAAGCTTTTCTCACTGTTTGAAAATGTCGAGATGTGAAATAAGTTTTGCTCCCACAGGTATTGCCAATTGACTGATTTTTGTGAGAATTCCTACCTGCATGCAAGAGGGTAATTATGTGACCCATATTCCTAGGAAAGTTTCAGGCATAATTCTTAGGTGAAACAATTCAGGCAATATCATTTGATTTGTATGTGGACATCTAAGCAATAGATCACACTTTAAGAGGACAATGTATTGGAAAACTGCAGGATTCCAGCAGATTTATTCCTTGGGACAAAGCTGTGGAATTTGGTAATTCTGCATCCTTCTGTGTTTCTCATGATATAAGTGCTGAGCTTCTGTGACTAGATGAAACTTTAAGGAACTTCAAGCAATATCATACAAAGACTTAAGACTACTCCTTTTGCCAAAAACTCCTAATGAATGAATGAATTCAAAACAATATATCATTTATCATGATAACCTGTAGTCAAGTATAGAGTAGTTGAACTGAAAACACAGGCAGAGAAACTGCATTTTACATACTTTATATTCTTCTCATGGCAAGAATTTGAAGATATCCATCTGCTTGACTTTGGGTTTGGATTTTTTTTTCCTTAGCTAGATTTGTAGTATCCATATATTCCTCATGTCCAGACCAGTAGAACTGAAATATGGACCTGGCTCTCTGTGAAAGCTGTGATGGATTTTATAACTCTGTTGCAAAGTTTCATATCTCTAGATGCCAGACCAGGGACCTACATCTCCATTTCAGAAAAAGGAGCTCACAGCATGCCTACTGTGTGATTTGTGTACCAGTCACACTTATCATCGCTGTGTTCAGCACACATGCAATGCACTTCTGTATTTCGCTTGGCTCAAGTCTGAGGGAAGCCAGGTTATAAAAGTGTTCAAAGATTTTGTAAATGCATTTATTATAGTGTGGTATTGGAATATCACCTAACTGTTCCTACTAGCCCTGCAGGAGCTCAAACATGAAAACAGTTTTGTGACATCCAACTAGTACAGCACTGGTTTCACAACAAGACATGAAGGAGCTCAGGTGGAGAATCCTGATCATTGTTTATAGTAAATATAAAATGCATAAGCAGCTGTTAGAAGGCAAACAGATAATATGCTAAGAAATGCCACTGACCTTCGTTTTGTTCTGGACAAAATAATGAAGCTCAGATTTCTTTACCTCTGTATAAAGCAAAGGCAGAATTGGTGTAAAATATCAAGATCTGATTTCACTACTTATTCACAGTCACATAACCTTACACTCTTTATCCTCTCTTTCTTTAGGTGAAATGGCTATGGTAGTGATGCAAGTTAGGTAGATGCTGGATGTTTTAAGATTTCCACCTTCCCTAGACAGAAAAACACTTTCTAATGTAGCATTGAAACAGCTGCTTCCTCTCATTGCTATAAAGGTAAATCAGATCTTGGTGGAGATTTCAGGAGGGAGAGAAAGTAGTGGATGTTTGTATAAGTAATATCATTATCTGGGGTCATGACATGCATGATATATGTGCATACAAAGTTATAGGAGGGCATAAGCTGGAGACAAAAAGAAAGTATCTCTGGAAATCATAGCTTTCTATTATGGGATATTTTTTTTTTTAGATCTTGTCTGGAGCTTTGGCACCAGTTGCTCTTGTGGAAAGGATGGAATGTTAGGTCACAGATTTGACTCAGAATTTATCTATTTCTTTTCTGTTAATATTGGAGGTAGCCAAGAACTGAAATGTGGGCTGTTGTTTTCAGCTGTTATTTGCTTTTCCACATTTCCCCTTCATGTGTCGCTGATGACCTGTTCCACTGTTGATTCCCTTGTCCATATGTTAATAATCTCACAAGAGACCTTATGAAGAACTCAGACATTTTTCTTAGTGAATTCCATGATTGCTGAACTTTGTCTATATACGAAGTACTAGTGCATCTCCTTCTCTTCACTCCATCTCTTCTGGCATCTGCTTCGTCCTCCGATGACATTCATTGTCTCACTACCTTTTCCAGCACAGCTATTTCTCCCTTTAAGAGTTCAGAATACTCTCACCAGTCCGTTCCTCAGGACTTGAGTGTGAACTCGTGCTCCCTGCCCAATAGATTCCCTACATACAGACACTTTCTGTTGTTACAAATATTTGGTAATGGTAAGTTAGCATTTCTGAAATAAAATATTTAGCAGGATCAGATTTGATCTAAACTTGGCTCTATTGAAATGCGACTAAGAAGCAAATCATAGAATGTCCTGAGTTAGAGGGACCCACAAGGATCATCAAGTCCAACTCCTGTCCCTGCACAGGACAGCCCCAAATTCACACCATGTCTCCGAGGGTGTTGTCCAAGTGCTTCTTGAATATCACCAGGCTCGGTGCCGTGGTGCCTCCCTGGGGAGCCTGTTCCAGAGATCTACCACCCTCTGGAAGAACCTTTTCCTAATACCCAACCTAAGCTTCCCCTGGCACATCTCCCTGCCATTCCCTTGGGTCCTGTTGTTGGTCACCAGAGAGAAGAGATCAGCATTTGCCCCTCCTCCTCCCCTTGGGAAGAAGCTGCAGACCGCAATGAGGTCTCCCCTCAGCCTCCCCTTCTCCAGGCTGAACAAACCAAATGACTTCTGCCGCTCCTCATATGGTTTCTATGAGGTTGCTTGCTCCAGCCTGGAACCAGCAAAGTTGTTAGAAAAAACCAACATCAGATAGTGGGAAAAGCAAAACTAAAGTGGGGTAACTGTCCTCTACCATAAAACACTACACTTTAGAAAAAATATAATTGTACAGTACATGGTACGGAAAGATCATCTGTCATCCAGCTTCTCAGCAAGCTCACATAAGCCTGACAAAGAGTTTTCGTCTGAGCCAAATATAGTTAAAGTTTCTTCTACGTTAAAGGGAGAAAATAATAACTCACTGTGTTAACTTCTAGAGCACAAAATACTCATAAAAATAACATTCCAAAGAAGCGAGATTGCCAAAGACATGAACAAATGCTAATCCTTCTCAAACATAACTAAAGGGTAGTGCTGAAGTGCTGTTCCTTTGTCATCCTTGGGGGTTGGGGGGGAAGGTTTGGATTTTTGGGAGGGTTTTTTTTTGTTCGGCTGGGGTTTGGGGGTACAGTGACCCGCTACTGGAACTGAAAGAGCAACCATCTGATAACATTGCCGGATTTCTTTCTAGTTTCTGACCTGGCAAGATGGCTACTTTATTGAGATATTAGTTTTCTTCAGACTTAAGGATGAGGCTTAATTCTGGCTTTTCTTTTATTTTATCTCTGCTGAACTGTTTTAAGCTGTGTTCTGGTTCAGCCCTAGCTAAATTAGGGCAAGTTTTAAGTTTAAAAATCAAGCAAAACAAAGCTCTGGATACAATGTATTTTCCTTTTTCTAACCGCTTGCTTTTAAATGCCTTCATTTGAATGTCTGGTTGATATCGAGTACTACAAGGGAGATGTAAACTCTTTTCTAATAGACTTTAACTTCTGTGAAGTTTTTCCCTTAAATCAGAACTATAAAAGTGTTAAATGGAAAGTCTTTCTGGCTGTGCGGGGGACAGGGTGAACCACAACAGATGTGGTGAGCAAAAGGAACTGAAGCGCTGTAAGTGAGGAGAAAAGAGGAACTGAGTTGGGAAGAACTCACTGTACTTCTGTGAATGGATGACACACTGCCTGCTAAAACATTGCCTCAAAGGCCAGGGAAGCTCATGTGAGATCGTCATTGCCATCGTCACACACCCAGCTGACACGTCCCATTGTTTCAAGCATCTGTGGTGGGCTTGGAGGTTTTGCTTTGTGTGGTTTGATGTTACTGCTCTGGTATGGTTGAATATTCTTCATGGTTAACATCTGCTGAAGTTTTCCAAGTGTGGCAGTGGAAACCAGCTGGTTATGAGAAGCAGTCTGGGCTGCTGTGGTTCCTGACATGAGGTCTAGTGGAGAGGAGATGTGAGAAGATGAAAGAAGGCTTTGGGGTCTTTCCTTTCCTGTGGTGTTAAATACCAAAGCTCCCAACAACTTCAGTTCCAGCTGGGTCATTGGGATTCTGAACTATGTGCTTCAGCATAGCTTATGGATTTTAAACCTGTCACATTGTACTTTTATTATAGATATGGTCCTGCACTTGCAAGCTGTTTTCTTGATCTTCTGCCAGCAAGGCTTTTGTAGCAGTCCTTAGATATACTGTAGCAGTTCCCTTTTATAATATCTATCATTAACACCTCTTTGGCATCTGTAAGAGTTGCTTCTTTGCTGGAGATTGGAGCAGTTGATTAAGCAGCCTTTTGCTGTCCGCAGGCAATTTCTCAGGTTTTCACCTTGTTTCAAATCTACCTTTCTAGCAAAGGTCCTGGAAAAAGGTTGTGGCAGGGCAACTGCAGCCCTTACCTTCATGGTGATAATAAACTGTTTGAAAAATTTCAATCAGGCCAAAGCAGTGAGACAGCTTTAATGAGGATTTGTAGTGACCTTCTGTTTTATAGGAGGTGGATTCTGGCACATTGTCAATTTTAATTCTTACTGATCTTCCTGTGGCTTTTGATACCAGAGATCATAGGTTTCTCTTAAAATACCTGTAGAAGATCCTGAGCCCTGTGGGCACTGCTCTGACACTGCTTCATTAGTATTTGCCTCAGTGGTGCCAGTTTGTCACTGTAAATATCTCATCTTCTGATATTGCCCCTGTGAACTGCGAAGTTCCCCAGGGCTATGAATTGGGCGGGTCGCTGGGGTTCCTCTATGTATATGTGAGCTGCAGCTTGCATCTTCAAAACTTATATACATTATAATGGCATGCAGAAAGTGCTCGGACATTTTTATCTCTTACAAGTATTTCTGTGTATATGGCAGCAGTGCCTGCATGCCAAAGTTTAGACTTTAAAGTGTTGCAAAAGTAAATGCAAACAAAATGGGCTTATGACTGCCTGTTATCTTGTTTTGACTGAATCACATTGTTTTAGTCTCGATTCAGTATCGCAAATCACAGAGATATTCTAGGCATGGGGGTGAATTTTAGTCTGTTTCTGGTTAGTTGTGTAATGCTGGAGAAGTATTTCTGAATGCCAAGAGGCATTGGAGACTGCTGTTACTGTTTGAGGTAGTAACGACAGTAAGACTAGCTGATGGAGAAAGTCTGCTAAATCATCAACTTTTCCTGTCTAGTAGAATTTTACTTATGGGACATCCCTTAGAGGCTTCTGCCTAATACTTAAAAAAAAATAAAAAGCATCTTTAATTTTTATATAGAAGAAACTTTTAATTTTTTTTTTTAGTTAATCTGATGTTATTATTATTTTTTCCTTTACCCCTAGTCACTCTTCTGGTGACTTGAGATAGAGTTAATCTCATATTGAAGGTATCAGTAATCAGATGAATAGCTGCCACTGGGCTAGGTGTCTTGACTGTGGACTTCTGTCTATGGAAAGACAGAATAAACTGTACCGTGATTTGTTTCATCCATAAGAAGGCTTGTACAGTGTAGACATTTAAATCCTTGGCCTCAGCCAAGGAACTGAACCATCACAGTTTGGAGGGTGGGAACAGCCGTAGGCTTGAGAAGCAAAAACACAAAAAGGCAAAATGTGAAGGGACCCACAGTTAGTTTATGCAATATTTGAATGTAACAGGGCTTTTAGCAGTACGACTTTTGGTAATCTTGCCCACCGAGGGTGCGCAGCACCTCTGCTGGGGGCTATTCTGAAGACTGCCTTAGTGAAGCGGTTGGGCTCCTGCGGGAATTATTTTTTGGGGTGAGGGAAGAGACATGGGGAGAATTAGTTCCCTGAAAGGCTGCTGTGTTGCACTGCGGAGGTCAGAAGTGTCCAAAACGTGGAAGGTGCTTTTATTGCTGCTGACTGCCATGGCTTTGTTGCGCCCCTGCCACTCAGGCAGTGGTTTCATAAAACAGTGTGCCTGAGCTCCCGGTTTGTCGTGGTATCCATTCAGTTACACTGTCTCTGACCATCTTAGAAGAAGAGCTAGTTGATAATTTACCTTGTGATTCAGTGTATATATCCTCAAATTGTACTTGCCCATTTGGATCATATTTCACTTGGAAATGATTTCTAAGGTCTCTTATTCACAACCTCTGTGGATTTAGTTGTGGCAGCTAAATCTGACGGGGATTATGAATTGGAGCCCTCCACCACCACACTTCACAGTCCAAGGTATTAAAGTGAACTGAAATCAATAGTGGTTTACATTATAATGTGCCTGGCTCTGAACTGGGAACTGAAGAATGGGCACATCACCTGTTTTTGCCTCTTCAGCTTTCAGCAGAAAGTAAGGAGGCCAACACCAAGAAAGTACTTAAACTTTGCTTAATAGGACTTGGAAGAGCTCACAAGGAAATGTTCTTCTCTGCTAGTTAGTTTGCTTTCTGTGTTGCTTGTTTACTTCTTCCCTCTGTGCTTCAGATTATATTTGCCATGTATTAAGTTTAGTTATGTTTCTAATTTACCTAGTTTCTTCAAATTTTTTAACCTCATGCATTTTTGCCATTTATCTCAAATTGCTACCAGCTGTAAATATCACGAGTACCTTTTTTTCACAGTATTCCTAATTACAAATTAAAATCCTAACTAAATCAAAATAACAACCCTCCTATTCCACATGAGTCAACTTCTATATTTAACCCCCTGCTTCAAGTCAGTTGTTATACAGCACTAGAGCTATTATCTGTGAAATTCAGTGTCCTGTCTCCACCAGTGGTCATCAGTAGAAAGGGCAAGGCAGCAGCTTGCTTAAATACACATCTAGAAGATGTGTAATGATTTCAAGGTATTTTTACTATTTCTAATTTTATCCAGCTGGCTTTTAATTTCTTATTGTCTAATTAAATGTAAAAGAGATGCTAGTACCTGATGCCTTGCTTAAAAGAAAAAAAATCACCTAATAGAATATAATCAGAAGAAAATAATGGATTAGTGATTTAATTAGATTTGGAATAGACTCTGTAAACCAATGATATTCAGTTGATGCTGTCATGGCTTCTTTTAAAGCTTGAAAGTCCATAAATGTTGTTCCTACATAATGACACTTTCATAATAGAAATTATTAGGAGCATGCCTGTCTTTCTAGTTCTGCCAAACAATACTGTATTTTCTTTTTTTCTAGTTTCTCAATATCTCCCAGCTGGCAATGAGTTTTCAAAAATCCTTGTCAGTGCTATGGTAAGTGTGGCAGCGAATTCCATCCGAGCCCTAGGATGTGGACACCTGAACCTGAAAAAAGGTATGCTTAAGCTTTGTTTTGAAGAGCTGCCTTACCTGCTCTGTTCTGTAGTTGTTTTGGATGAATCAAAGATGCTGTGACCATCTGATAGCATTGTTAGGCAGTAACGTTAAGGTCCTGTTTATTTCCACGAAGCAGAAAGACAGCCGCAAACCTTATCACCCGAACTAAATATTCACAGCACAACCCCCCTCCCCCAGGGGCTGCACTGGCTTTGTGTTAAATAGTGTATTGATTACAAGATTAGACCATTTTGTGTATAAAAAGTGTGTGGTCGTGGGCATTTAGATTTCAATTGCCTATTTATCTCTGTGGAAAAATGTATATATTCACAGAGGAGCTGCTTGGGGTGGTTCAGAACAACGTGAGGGGAAATGTTGGGACAAAGAAGGTGACACATGTTCTTCTGGGGACTTTGTTCTTCAGAAGCCCCCTGTACCTTAGTGCATGAACATTAGTGGCAGCAGAAAAGGTGTCAAGGCTTTGCCTGTGTTATCACAGATGCACAGTGTGGTGTCTCCTCATTCCTTCCTCTCCCCACCTAGCCACTAAGGCTGATGTGTAAGACGCAATGGATTTCTTAATCCAAAATGCAGTATATGCAGTTGTGAAGCATTTTTACTGTCCTGGCTAGGGAAGGTGCCACTATCTTTCCAGTGGTTACACCCACTTTCATGGAAAGAATCAAGTGTTGGGTTAAAGTTACCTCTAACATAATGTGTTTTATGAATGACTGGGTAAAGCCATTTCCTCGGCAACCTGGGAAAGTCCAGGATGTGGAGTGTCTTGCGTGTGGATTGGCACTGGTACAAGTAATGTACATATGCATGATTTGCAATAGACCATGGTCCACTTCATCTTATAGTTGTAATCTAGTCCATTTGGCTGCTCAGTTTATGGATGAGCTAAGTATGGCTCCTTCCCAGATAGTATAATATTTTACGCTGTGGTGAAATAACTTAAAATCCCGTTGCTGTTCTCCTGTAAACTGCGTGCTTCACTTTCTTTAAAGTGTTCTGAGGTTGGTCTGGCTGCAGCAGGGTATCTACTTTAATTAAAAAATAAAAAAATTTAATTCCATATTATGTGAGCATACTTGGCCATGCAGGGCAAGTAATAATAATGTACTTTCTCACTCTAGTTCTTAGGTTTTAACTGGTTCCCTAATTTTCATAGCATCACAGAATCATAAAGGTTGGAAAAGACCTCTAAGATCATCAAGTCCAACCATCAGCCCAACACCACCATGCTTCCTAAACCATGTACCAAAGTGCCAGGTCTACACGTTTCTTTGAACACAAATGTTCTATTCCTCCTCTTCCATTTCACCCTATTCCTTCAAATTTTCATTAAACCTTTGAAAGGCTAACCTAATATTAAGAAGTGGGTACCAGTGTAAGTGTTAGAAATAGCGATGAGACACTTGAATCTGTACAGCTGTATGCAAAACTATGTTGTTAGTGAAAAGTGGAGAATGCAGATAATGAGAATTTCCTGATGAATTGAATGCATTTAAACTATTCTCTTGATACTTGTATACCACCGATGTAAAGAACATTTATTTGGTCATACAAAGGTCAAGTACAATTCAGTGGCCGTGAGGAGTGCAGAATAGGCTTGTATTTGCTGGAAGAAATATGTATTTTGAAACTGTTTTGCACCTGGAGATGCTGATGCATTTTGAACCCAGTAGGAAAGGCCTTTGAACTCTGTAAAGTGTGATTTTAAAATGCTACTTATTAAAGCTAACACTAAAAAGAGAAAGAGAATAGTAAAATCTTACATCCCTTTAGATGCTGGGAACCCCGAGCTGTGCCGCATCAAAACAGGCCTCTCATCCATGTACAGCACACCATGCAGACTCTCTGTGGAAAGCGTTACCCCATTTTTATCATTCAGGCTATTATAGCACTTTCAAACAAGAAAACAACTCTATTCATCACCCTTACTGTCAAACAGAAAGGATGTTCACATGAGAACTTGTTAGATAAAGGCAAGACTAGGCAGGTGGCATAATCGCTGATACCAAGTGGGAGCTGCCCACAGGCTCCTCATTTACAATTAGCGCTAAGTTTATCCTGCGGCCAAGGCCAGGCTGTACAGACAGCAGGGCACAAGCCTGGGACTGCTCAGGTTAACTGTTAGGTGGCTCACTAAGTCCTTGGTGAACAGTGGTCGTCCGGTCAGGATCACTGCAGAGCCCATGTCCCTTTTGTTCACAACTCAAAACTGTAATATCAAAATAGGAAAGATAAGTTACTGGTCAGAGGGTATCCAGTGTTGCTCACCTTTTGAAAGCCCCAGTGTTAGTCTAGCACAACCGCTTGCTCTATTCCTTTGAATGAAATTTGTTATCCCAACACTGTGTGTAACTAGTCTGCAAAATTGATTTCCAGTGGTTTGAAATCAACACCAGGGGTTATTAAAAAGCACTTACTGGTCTTGGATGCAGTTCTAGAGTTTTATATGCATTATGACAGCAATACCTCTTTAAAGAAAGGCAAGAAAGTCACCAGCTAGTGATACACCAGAAGGAAAATCTTCATTAACGTGTTTTATGAGTGGGAGGAATTCAAAGAATGTCCCGATATGATCAATCTCAATGTTATTGTGTTGCCACAGCTTGAAATGTGGAGAATGTAGAATTAATTGAGTCTGAACGAAGTCTTTGGACAAAGTCACAAAAAGAATTGTGCGCAATAAATCCTGATGCTGACCTTACTCAGGAACTCCACCTGCTCGGCCCACGCTGCCTCTTCACTGTATAACCTGAACTCCTTCATTATGCAAAATTTCCTTTCATGCATACAGAGTGAGTTTAAAAAAATAAAACAGTGGGAAATGCATCTCCTAGCTATGCACAAAATACAAAAATCTATTTCAAGTATTTTTAAATATTTGAAATGTATAGTACTACCTCATTCCAGACATCATCTGCTGACTTACAGATCAGCTACTGAGCAGTATTAGTAGCAGAATATTTTTAAATATTTCAGATTACCAGTTCCAGTCAGCCTAAATGTAAAATAGGTAATTTACAAGAAATACCAGGAGTCAGCTTGAAAGTTATGAAAGTAGGGAAACTTGAATTTGCTGGACAGGTATTGTACTAAAATCTTGATCGTGTTTGATACAGCTATTACCAAAAAAGTCTGAGTAAAACAAAAAAATTTAGCTGAAGATGTATAATTATTATTGTGTTGTTGCGTGCGTAATCCATATCATCAGGTAAGTTGTGCAAAAATCAGGGACAGAGGCAAAGGAGATATTAAAAGATTTGAACGTGGGAACCATTGGAGAAGTACAACTCTTTTGTATAAAATCCACTGATGCTTATTATAAGCTATTATGGGGAAGCATTTTGTTCTGTCACTTAAAATAATCTGCAGGTTATATGTATGAAAATATAAGAATTGTGACTACTGCACTAAGTATCCTTCAGTTGTAAACCCTAAGTGATTGTGCATATAGATATACATATATACACACATATACTTGCCGTATATGCAGCTGTTTGGTTTGCGTTCTCAAATGGGTTTTGTAGCCATGCTTGTTGCCAGATTTTTCTTTGCCTGTAGTGCTGTTCATCGTGCTCTGTTGCCCAGTGTGACATCAAACATTGTGTGCTATCTAGCCTGTAAATGCCAACGTGTAATTAGTGTTTTAAGGATCAAGTCTTTTGTGATAAGAACTACAGTGCCCTAAGCTGTGTCAGGTCTCAGAGTGGCAGGTAGAACAAATAGGCTGAACCGTAAGGGAAGGAGCTGTGTCCTTCTGATTACACTGAATTACCTGGATTTCAAAAATACAGTATGTTAAAACAGATGGAATCCTTTTTCTGCTTCAAGGTGGTTAAGGATATTTTACTTTGGAAGGACTCCACAAAGTAATTATTACCCAGTTCTATAACTGTTACAGAATGCAAGAAACTCAGAGAAACTAATAATTAAAATATTAATGAGTGTGGTTTTGGGGCTAGGTTATTTTTCTTCTTCCCTCCTAGAAAATTCAGTTGTTTGAATGCCTGCTAATTAGGGTAGGGATGGTCTATATTAGATTACCTTCTCTCCTCCCCCTTTCTGGTGTATTTGGAGAGGTATGTTTCAAATTATTTACAGTCTTGAACCGGTGAGATATTTCCAAATGTTTCATTGAATTTTTTTTTTTCCCCTCATGTTGTCTTATATTTAATGTAATTTGTTCTCTCCTTTTCATTCGGTCACTTAGGCTGATGTATATCCTGAATGAAATCCTCTTATTTTATATTTAAGTAGTAGTTATAACATACTTAACCCTATAGGATCTGATAGGGATTTAAAACAGCAAGATAAATATCTTCCGCATTCCAAAAATGTGGGATTAAATTTGTAATGATACTTTAATTATTTGTTTTGATTTTTATCAAATATGTTGCTTTGTTACATTATACATAATTTAATATCCTCTTAAACTGATTTTGGGGTGGGGTTTTTTCGTCTTGGGTTTTGGGGTTTTTTTTCCCCATCTGGACCATATTGTTTTAAACTTACTCTGAACATACAGGCAAACCACGCACAGCGCTGTTGGATCTGTTCTGTTTTCATGAGATGTATGAAGCTTTAATTCCTGATTTTTTTTGTTTGTTTGGGTTTTTTGTGAAGATTCCCTCTCATCCTCCCTCCTTTGTCAGTCTGGACCCTTTCACTCCTTGTGGGGAGTAGGGAATAATCCTACTATTAAGACGAGGATATACGATGTATTTTTTTTTCCTGCCACATTTACAGCAGTCTCCCTCCAGTTGCTAAATGTTTTGTCCTGTTGGCTCTTTTGCAGACCACGTTATTAGGAAGTAGAATATTGATTATTTAGGATGAGATTTTCAAAGCTTGCCTAGAGGTTGGGGTGTCCAATTAGAAATTAATGACCTAGAGGCAGCTTTGAAAATCCCACCTGTAGAGCTGAAGCTTTTAAATGAGTCTGAAGTTAAGAGTGCAACCATAATGAGTGCACAAATGGTGTGATATTTTCCTGTGATTGGAAGGAGTCTTACATAGCAGCTCTCTATCTTCATGTGAGATAATTAAAGAAGTTACCAGAAGTAGACGTCAGATCAGTAAACCGGACCTCTTTTCTTTGGAACAGGAGAACAGGCAGTTATTTAAAAATCCGAAGGCACAGTACAGCTCTGGTAATGACAAGTTTTGTCTAGGAAGTCATGGTGTATCTGGTTTGTGAAGACAGTTAATCAGAAACTTTGAAATAAGCCTAGAGCAAGAATAAAAGCAGGAAACATACATGCAGATTTTTTTTTTCCAGTGGACTGAGTGAAAAATATTTTTCAGTCATCTTTAAGAAGTAATAGTACATCAGCTGTAAGAATAAAACTAAAGCAAGGCTCGTGTGTGCCAAAGATTTTTTTTTTCTTTTTTTTAATGATTCCAAGGGTATGGCAGGTGAATCCATTTAGCAAGTCTAATGACTGGAAAGTGGAATGTTTTTCAAATAGCACGGATGAAACGATCTGTAGCCCATCAGCGTACAGCTGGAATGATGTCATACATGGTTATGCTTTAATTCTTCCTGCATTGCTAAAGGGGGAACAGGGTCTGTAATATCCTCAGACTGTCTTGTTGAATGCAAATCCTCAAGCTGGAAATGGAGAGCCTTCTCTTTCTCCACATGACTAATGTTAATTTCTTTAGCAGAAAAAAATTTAATATGTCTCTCTAATGGTAAATTACCATTTATTGTAAATGTGCCACATAAAGGAAGTAATAAGTCATTATTATTGACCTATTACTGTTCTTTCTGTTTTACCTTTAATTAAATAAAAATGTGCACTTTGAATTAATATGCTTTTTGTTTGAATATTCTTTTATTAGTCCAGAACTGGTGCTGATACTCCAACACACTGTAGTAATTAAAAGTTCCTCTTAGGTTTTGCTTAAGCTGGGGGTGAAGTTTTCATTTTAGTTGTTCTCCTTTAATTGGCTTCCCCTGCCCCATTTCTCTTTTCTGGACTTCTAGTCCCAATATCGTATTGTTAGATGGCGTTTCTAGTCAGTTGTTTGCTCCTTAAGCGCAAAGGTTGGAGTTTTTCTGTGGGGAGATGGTGCCCTACTGAGTTAATGATAACTTAAAGTGTGTTAGTACTTTAAAAAGTGGATTATAAATGGAAAAATAAATAGAGTAATTATAAAGGAAAGCCAGAAATTCACAGGGTCTGAGTGATGTGGTGGAGCAGTGCATGAGCTGGACGCTGTTGGAGAAGATCCTCAATTCTCTCTTCTCAGGACAACTCATATATTTACAGAAAACTGCCACTAGGGTATAAATTCTCCCAAAATAGACTCAGGAACTGAGATCATAATCCAGGAACCTAGAGGCAAAGTACCCTATCTATAAAACCAGCTATGCTCATTCTTTCTCATGTTTGGTTTTGTTGTTTGTCCCTGCCCCCCCCCAATCGCTCCCCCCCTCCCCCCCCCCGCCCTTGGGTCAGTATTTCCTTCTGCGTAACAGCACAGGGTTAGCAGGAGGAATCACAGGAATCACTCTGTAGCTTAATATACACCCTGGGGGAAAGGCAATTCCCTTGGAACTGGAAGACATAGACTTGAACCTTGTTAGGTAAGGAAAGCATTGAGCCTCACCTCTTACACCCTAAGCAAAGGTATAAGTGTTGTGATAGTATTTGAGGGTGAACAGTGCAGTCACCACCTTGTTAGCAGTCCCATTTAGAAAACCCCCAAAATAAAACAGGGAAACTCTGATCAGATCTCATAAAGAATAGGAGTAAAATCCTACCCTCAGAAGAAGGTCCAGTACTCAGTGTGCTAGCACTTGTCTACATCTCTGAATAAATGTATTCACTTTGGCATTTAAGATGCTCTGTGTGCTCAGGTTTTTCTCTGGACTTCAATGCACCGGTTGTTTTGAATCCCACTCTGAAATGCCAAGTTCCTCCATGCATTGCAGATCTCAGACTCTGAAACCTAAATTCCCTCCTTGGGATCAGAAGCCTAGAAGTTAAATGTCATTGCTCTTTCTTTATGGAGCCCTGTGCCTTTTATTGGACATATCTAATCCCAAGGGTGTAGGCAGAGTGCAAGGACGATGTGTTACTCATGTCTCTTTAGTGATCCTGTTGCCGTAATTGTCACTAGGGGTACCCCAGGGTCACCCTTGTTCAATTAAATGTTGGCAACTATATTGCAGCTACAGTGGGGCCAAATCTTTGCTTTGTAGCTCTGTTAACTCTAATTAAAATATGCTGATGTAAAAATAACAGTGCACCAAAATTATCTTAGTATGATGGAGATGTAACCACTGAAAATTGCCCTTCAGCTGATGATAACATGCATGTTAATAAATGTCGGTACTTTCTAAGTCAAAATTTAAAACTGAGCCCAGTCTTTTTTCTCCAATGTACATGACTAATCCCACGAAATTTGGCTCAGTAGTAGCTCTTTAGCTCCTTGGCATTTTTAAAGAAAAGGTATTACAAAGTTTGGAAGTAAAAAAAATTGCTGTTATTACTTGAAAGAGACGCTAAAGAGCATTGCTAACTGAGGCCCCTAAGTCCTCATAGGCTGTTATGACTGTTGATAAGTATGGCAGGCTGTGGATGTTGCCGGAGGAGTAAGAAAACCTGTTGAACCACCTGTCATTTTGAATTTCTCCTTGCATGTAGATATTTTTCTGAACTGCGAAGTCTTCTGAAGTGCTAAATCTATGTAAATTTTGTTTCCTGGTAGCTATAGTTCCCTTTGTCACCTCTCCTGCAGCCTTTCTGTTGCTTCCCCAGTCTTCCTATACATACTCTGCTCCTTCCTGTGCCTCTGAAACACACCTCTGACCTTGATCTCTTTTCCAAGTTCAGCCTCTTCTCTCCACCAGTCCCCTGGTACCCTTCACTCTGTGCTTTTGTTCTTTCTTTCCTTCATGATGCCTTCGCTTACCTGAACTTTATGTGAGGACTACTTCGAGGGACACAGGTATCTGAGGCCAGATAGTAACGGAATAATGCATTTTAGCGAACTGCCTCTGTCCAAGGGAAAAACTCCATCCTTTCTGGCAGAAGTGGCATTGTCCCACAGTAAGAGCTATTCAAAAAGAAGAAAAATTTCCTAGAATTCCTAAATATTGATCTATTCAGCTCAAACTTTTAAATCTCTGGGTGACTGTATTGTTAGTCTTCAGCAATGGTCCTTAATAAGATGGAGGAAAAATAGGAAGTATAATTTCTCTTTTAATGCTCTTTGTATAAGAGTTCTGATGTAGAAAATCAATACTTGCTATTCAAAGGAAAGCTATTGAACCAAATAATATTACTGGTTGGCAGGCTCGGCAGGCCATTTCCTTTGATTACACTCTTGCGGGCGAAGTACTGCGCTGGTGTTTAGAAAACCCAAAAAACAATTTTAAGTGCTTATGCTATGAAACAATTTAAGCAATTTAGTGTTTGGGATATCGTTGAAATAAAACTCAAGGATAGGTGAGAATATGTTCTTATTTGTGCTTAAAAGTTTTTGTTTTGGTTGTTCAGGGTTTTTTTTGGTTTTGTTTTTTTAAAGTTTCTTCTTTATTGAATTCTTCAGTGCAAAGTATGATACTTGGATTTTTTTTTTAATATATCTTTTAGCCTGTACTTAATCACAGGCATTTTCCATGTTATATCTGGAACACAGATTACTCAATGGCCTTTCTTTGTCTGTGCCAGCTCATATAATTCACATTTTTATTACCCTGATCAATTGAAACATTTTATTAAAGGTCAAAAGAAAAGAAAAATTGTAAAATTAGGAATGGAAATGGATTTGATTAACGATTGAAAGCATAAATATGGAAGCAAATGATCCGATTTATTACCTTTTTCTGTTTAATAAGTATCTTTGCCTTTTGATTCTAGTTCTATGTTTTACTCCAGCTGCTTTGACTCTACAACTATCTGTTCTTTTTCTGTCTAGCCATTTATAAGCATGGGAGAAATCTGCGTTAACCTATGCATTTGTAAAATGGCTGGTAACAACGGCAGTATAGGATGTAGTATTAAACTCGGTCAAATGTGTTAAGTGTTCCTTTTTTGATTTGCAAATTCAATATGGTACTGAAACTGTGTGTGAGAGAGATTTTTTTTTCCCTGAGACTTAAACTGTAATGCTAAGCATTTATTACTATCAAAAGCCTGTTTTGCAAACAGACTGTGTAGGCATAGCGCTTCGAATAGCAGTCACTGCGATTGCGTCTACACTGCGGGGCGCGTATATTCGGCAGCACTTTGTGACCCTGGTGTTGGCTGCGCATGCGGGCTGTGGGTGCTGAGACTTCTGCTGACAGTCGTTCAGACCCGATCTGAGCACCCATCATCTCCCGTTGCTGTTGCCTTCCTCTGAAAGGAGATGGGGTGTTTGACCAAGAACGGAGACAATGTACAGTAGGTCAACAAATCTGGTGATGGGGTGACCAGGACTGGGGAGTCTTCTGCATGTCTGAGTATACTCTAATCCACAGTGTATACACAGTGTACATTAGTCCAGTTTGGTGGTGGTGGTGTAACTGCTGGGTTCAGTGGCAGTGGAGTGTTTAATGGGTATAAGGTAGTGGAAAATGAAGCAATTTTAGCTGTGTAGGAGAGGGTGTTCTCCCAGTGAGTGCTCAGGTTCAGGAAAATACTAGGTACTTTCTTAACTTTTAAGTGTGTGAATGGTCCCTTGAAGTTCACGTCAGTTAAATGTGAGCGTATGTAACTGGCTGAGCTGTAGACTGTTTTCTTTTTCTGGTTAAGGCTGTAAGGGGACCTTTGAGACCCCTTAGGGAAAGGAAGCCCTCTAAGCAGGCAGTGACCAAGGCATCAAGCAGGAGAAGGTGCACCCTGTCCACGACGTGCTCTCTGAAGCTCAACCATGCTACATCAGAAACCTGGCAGAGGGGAGGTGACGAGGGCAGTTGGGCGTAAAGAAGGGAAGCTGTGCTCATAGTACAGCTGGGTGCTCCCTGGAAAGCTGACCTGGCAAGGCTTCATTTGCCATCATGACCCAGCTGAGATTATTTGGAGGGATGAAAGTCCAGCCATCCTTGTGACAGAGGCTGAGGAAGATGCCTCTTCACAAATCCTCAAATGCCCAGCAGACAAGTGGGTGACTATTTTTATGCTCATTGTGTAAATAAAGCAGTAGTACGTAAAATATCATGTAAAGAAAGTGCAGATGAGCACTTCCCGGACTCTTAATTACACCAAACAAATTGACAGGTATAGTGACATTAACATTAGCTGCCAACCGATGCAGACTCAAGTCTTTTAACAGTGATCCAAGTGATGACTATTCAAATAAGAAGGAAACCAAGGGTGGGGTTTTTTCTGGAGGAGTAGTAGTGGATTTTTGTTGTTGTTTAGGTATCACGGTACACCATTTTTACCACTATAAACTCATGTTCCTTATAGCTTGTATAAATATATTCATAATTAGTACTTTATCTCCTAGTGTGAAGTGCCTACTTAGTGCCTACTGCTTCTATCTAACCCTGAGTTAACAATTTTCTCATAAGCTTTTTTCTGATGATTACAGCTACATTATCCAACACAGCCATGCCTTCAGGAGTGACTATGGCTCAAGTGGTCCTCTTTGGCTGCAGTAATAGTCCTGTTTATGCTCCAAGCTTCAGTGAGCTGTGACCTTTCCAGCTGATCAAGTGTTGATGGTAGAGGTGAGGTGGGGAGCACAAAGAATGTACAGTGGGAAAGTAAAACTGATAAAAGTTAGGGATGAGTAGAATGGGAAGACAGTGATTACAAGGGTTGTTCCAGAAGAGCTGGGAACCACTGCACTGATTTTGGATACTTAATGTAAGATGCCTAGGACATCCACTTTAAAATACTTGGTGGCAACAAGCACTTGAAAGCTCAGCTTGCATTGAGGTCACTTTTGAATATGGTCTTTTTGCAGAACTATAATCACACTACTGTAAATCAAACCCCATGCCTGAAGTCAGGATTGACAAAAAGGAAATTGAGGAATTAGTGACCATCTGAGGGCAAAAAAAGTGATTCGAGTGATTTATGTAGCATCATACAGCATCTGTGGCAAGTGAAGAAGTTGTATACGCTTCCCAGGTCAGCTTATCAGCTGACATCTTTCATTTTGTATCATCCTGGTCTCTTTCAAAAACATAAATTCCTCCCCTCCGCCCCCCCCTCCCCCGAAACAGAATCACAGAACCACAGAATGGCAGGGGTTGGAAGGGACCTCTGGAGATCACCTTGTCGAACCCCCCTGCTTGAGCAGGCACAGCCAGAGCAGGGGCACAGGAACGTGTCCAGGCGGGGTTTGAATGTCTCCAGGGAAGGGACTCCACAGCCTCCCTGGGCAGCCTGTGCCCCTGCTCTGGCACCTGCACAGGGAAGGGGTTTTTTCTCATGTTTTGCTGGAACTTCCTCTGTTCCAACTTGTGCCTGTCGCCCCTTGGCCTGTTGTTGGGCACTATTGAAAAAAGCCTAGTCCCATCGTCCTGACACCCACCCTTTAGATTTTTACAGGTATTGATGAGATCCCCCCTCAGTCTTCTCTTGTCCAGGCTGAACAAACCCAGGTCTCTCAGCCTTTCCTCATAAGGGAGATGCTCCAGCCCCCTGATCATCCTGGGAGCTCTCTGCTGGACTTGCTCAGGCAGTTCCCTGTCCTTCTTAAACTGGGGGGCCCAAAACTGGCCACAGCACTCCAAATGTGGCTTCACTAGGGCAGAGTAGAGGGGGAGGATAACCCCTCTCGATCTGCTGCCCACACTCCTTTTAACGCATCCCAGGATGCCGTTGGCCACCTTGGCCACAGGGCACGTTGCTGGCTCAGGGTCAGCTTGTTGTCCATCAGCACTCCCAGGTCCTTCTCAACAGAGCTGCTTTCAGCCCCCAGCCTGTCCTGGTGTGTGGGGTTGTTCCTCCCCAGGGGCAGGACCTTGCACTTGCTTTTGTTGAATTTCATGAGGTTCCCCTCGGCCCAGCCCTCCAGCCTCTCCAGGTCTCGTTGGATGGCAGCACAGCCTTCTGGTGTATCAGCCACTGCTCCAGCTTGGCATCATCAGTGAACTTGCTGAGGTTACGCTCTATCCCATCACCCAGGTCACTGATGAATATGTTGAACAGTCAAAGCAGGGCTCCTTTACTTACAGCTCAGGTCCCTCTCCCAAAAAACTCTATCAAGTGCAATGGATGAGGCAAGAGGCTTGTTAAAAAGTCATTGCAGTCTGTTTTGTACATGTTGCGTCATTACACACAAGGGAGTGAATAGAATTGTATGGTCAGCCCTAGTCTAATATTTCTCAGGTTTGGAATTGTGGATTTTTGAAAACTCTGTTGTAACAGATTATACTGTTGTAACACAAAGGGGTTTTTTGTGTGCAATTATAGAATACTCCAAATATGTTAATATGCAGTGATTGAGAAGATTGATGGATTCTAAATATATCAAGAGGAATTAACTGAGGGTATGTCAAGGGCTTATTTTAGAGGCAAACAAGACAAGACAGTTATTTTGAGCAACAGTCATATAATTCTTTTACATGGAACAACTCTTTGAGAGATGTCTGATTCACTGATAATTAAAATTATAAATGAGTCTTGTTTGGCCTGAGTGATTATGTTCTGCTCCAGTGACCATGGCCTCTAAGTACTAAGGCATATAATTAGACCCTTCTTTGACCTTTCAATATCATGTTGACCATATCTAGGCTATAACAGATCCATAGCCTAGATAGTTGTTTAGGGCCAGAGGGTGTTTTCATGCAAAATTAACACAAGAAATTTCTTCAAAGCTTCTTGTTCTGTGCGTAACACAAGAATGGATACCAGTGGGTCTGGTATGATATGATGAACTGTAACTGAACTTACTGAGGGTGGGAGCTTTGTATGTATCATCTTCCTCCCTGTCCAGAATTCTACATGTCATTCTAGGTGAAGTAACTTGTAATTTTTTTAAACATTTTTTTTCCATTCAGCAGAAAGATGTAGGTTTTAATCTGACTGCAGGAATAATTAATATATTATACCAATAACAATCTTTTGTGTGTTTAGCTAAATATAGTAAATCCACTTTTAGAGTAGCCTGACAAGGTACATAATTCACATGAAGCATCTGTGTGTTTTGTATATCCAAAGTAAGACTTACCTTCCTAAACAGCCAGAAGAATAGGGGGTTTTCATTCAAATGTAATTATATAGTGTGGGAGACTTCCACATATAAAATCCAATTACTGATTCCTTTTCCTGAAATTTTAGTTCGGTCATTTCCCCTTCAAGCACTTTAAATTTTGACGATTTTTGTAACATGAAGGGCCATGCTAAGGAAAATGACAGAATACAGGACACTGTGTCAGACGCTGCTAGAGAATTTCCTCAAGTTAGAAGACGAGAGCCAAAACAAGCATTCCCTTGAAATATCCTGAAGAGCCTGAACTTTCAGAAAGTAGTTAATGTTCAGTGTATGAACACAGCACTTCTTTCAGGTACCCAAGAATACAAATAATAATTTTGGAAATTATTTTAGGTACCCAAGAATACAAATAATCATTATGGAAATTATAATCATTATGGAAATTATAACCATTATGGAAATAAAATGAAGTTATGAAATAGAAACTAGGGTGAAGTACATATCAGCCCTGCATCTTGACTGCAGCTGTTACTTCACCTTACCTACTTAGGAATTCATCAAGAAATAATGAAACAATTCTTAATATTCCATGCAATCTTTAAATCTGTGCATAGGAAAGTATGAGACACAATTTTTATATATTCATTGATTTCATGCTAACAAGTTGACAAGATATTGGGCTAAACTGTACCCTAGTGTAGCTTTAGTACTGCTTTTCGGAGAATTAATATTGCCTGTTTTTTTCCAAAGTCATCTGTGAGAATTTCTGTAGTGCACAGTTTCCCCTTAAGGCACTCAGGCAGACTTTGGAAATGAGGTCCAGCAGTAACTTTTTCTGGCAGTGCCTCCATTTTCCACATGTTCATTTAAATGATTTACATCATCTTCTACCCTGTCCCCAGCCAAAGTCTGCATTCTGTACCTACTGTTGCAGGTAATGGGCCCAAGATGTATTTAGAAGCCCAGATGGGGGGTTACTGAATTTACATACTTTGTGTATGAGGCATATGAAAGTCATATAAAATAGCCTGACTGATGTCGACAACATAAAGGAGTATAATACTTTTCAATTATTGATTTTGGACTAGCCTTTTGGTAAACATGTCTTTGGTTCTGATGTTTCTGGCTCTTAGCTGTGAAAGAAATTGGTGTCATTTTTTTTGTTTTTTTGTCTTCCTAATTTGTTTAAACTGGGCTGCTGCAGATGCTGTCATTACAATGGTAGATCAAGGCTTCTCTGTTTCCTTTTGTTGGTTTCATGTATAAGTCAGGACTAAGCTAATAACTTAATAGTGTTATAGTAGCTTTGTGTGGCTATGACATAGGCGAAGATTTGATCTCTGCGTTAAGTATCATTCAGTTTTGTTGGGTGTAATTTCCTTCATAAGTATTTATAATGAAGTCTGACTTGCTCAAAGTGGTGTGCTTTTTCATGGCAAGAAATTGTTTCATGAGCCCTGTTCCTGTTTCCCCTGAAACTTATATAAAACATGTACTGTGCAAATGATTGCGCTAGTGGAAAAATACTTGTAGGCTAAGGTTGAGCTAAACAGGGCTGAATAAACTGTAGTTCTTCATTTATGGGGCTGAAGGTACGGGAAAGTGTAATCTGAATTTGAACCTTTTTTAAATTATTAGGAAAGATTGCTCCCAGTCATTGCTTAATACCACCGTTCATTCTAAAGCACTGACAGCAGGTTGTGTCATCTGCTGCTGAATAGATCTAACATTTGTATTTAAATCATGTCAGCAGCAAGAAAAGGGCATTGGTAGGAGAGCAGTGGAGAGATGATCTTTTATATAACTGGATCTTCTTTTCTGGAGTTTACCTTTCTTAGGAAAGAGGTGTTAGGGAAAGGATGGATGCACAGATGGATGGGGAAGGGCTTCCTATCACCCTTTTGGCAATCAGCGTATGTCACCTGTGTCTGCCTGGGGAGCCACGGCGCACTGGGAGCTGTGGGAGTTGCAGCTCCAGGGAGCAGGGTATGAGGGTGATGGGGGCCAGGGTGGCTCCAGAAATCACTGAACCTCAGGCAGTGAGCACCCAGGAAGTCACTCAGAGTTTGGGGTCTGGCCCATTCTGTAAAGGATGGGTTTGATCCTCCTAGGCTTCTCGTTTCCTTTCTGTCACCTCTCATGACTCTTGTCAGCAGCCCCTGACTTTTACACTGAGAGAGACAACTCCCGTTCATTCCTCTGTTGTGCAGGGAAGAGATGCGGTTTGACCTGGTAGCTGAGGAAATTTTGAAACCCCTCTGAGAAACAGAAGATCTAACATATGGGTCCCTGCAAATCATGAATAGGCGACTTAGGGTATCATTTTCTAAGAGTATTTTTCACCAGTGCAGAGCCTGCTTTAACTACCATGTAGTTTCTTTTATTCTGTTATAATTTATCCAGTTGTACTGGTACTGTCATTCAATTTTTCAAAATATGAATATTCCCTTTTTATTATGAAAAGAGGATTGTAAAAAGATGCTGCCCAAGTAAAGAGTGCACACCTGCTGTGTTAAGGCCTTGCCCTCTTTGTGGTTACTTGGGAGAATGCTGTCCTAAAATAACCCCTCTTCCAAGGCAAGCATATCAACAGCATCTCCCTTCAATTGATTGTATCTTACCTATTGACTATGAAATCCTAATTTAAATATGAATAGATGTAATTTTTTTTCCCCTGGAGTTAAATTCTTCTATTTGATTTTGGGTCTTTGCTTGTGTATTCTCATTTTGTAAGGCAGCTGTTTAGGCTTATGCAATACTAGATAATGCTGACTGAACCCCCTGTGTTTGTTTGCATTATGCTTTTGTTTTACTCTGCCGTTCCAAATGATAGGTTGCAGTAAGTATTCAATTTTCTGATGAGGCTTAAAAGAACTTTGGCTCTCCAATGCATCAGCACATGACTCCTGTTTCACCATGATAAGAAAGTGTTTGCCTTTAGGGAAAAGGAAAATGATTGAATGCGTGTGTTTTATATTACTTGAACCATGATCATTTTACTGAAACAGGCCAAGACATTAACAAGGGTTTGGCCATGAGGGAATTAAGAGTCAGTCGTGTATCTTGTATCCTAGTCAGATGTTGCTTTGCTTTTCTTCTTTTTAACAAAAAGAAAAAGAAATAAAAGAAGAAAAGTAGTGCTGGAGTTGAATGCAGTTGGTTCTATATAAACATACATAGATAAGAGCATATGTGTGTCCATCCACGTGCACAGGTGGCCTGCATGCAACATCTGTACATAAAGTACAGCATTATCACTGAATGCTAATGATGATCCTCAACTAGCAAAATATATTGGGAGATGAAAATACCACTTTAGCAATTACATAGTGGCCACAAGTAATGCAGAATAAGATCTCATTATACCAAGTTCAGTGTCATTATCCAAATAGATTTGAATATAAATCAAAGGTGTGTAAAATTCATACGTAAAACTGTGTTCTGTTTTATATATTTATTTTATTATAATTCCTTGGTAATTATTTTAGGCTCCACCTAGACCATGCCATCTTCAGACCTTAGATCACTGTCCTTCAGGAGTGGTTTGGCCACAGTCTTCCTTCCTCTAAAAGTTTTCAGCTTTATCTTTGAAGTCTCCACTGAGCTGTATACAGAAGTATCATTGCTTATGAGTCTTTGAGATTCCACATGTCACACTGCTCCCTGAAAGCTTGGGAAGCCATTCAGATAGCAGTTCAGATGATAATCTAGATGTTGTAGCATGATCTTCTGTGCTGTATCAGTACTGATGTTCGTCCATCCAATTTCTTTCGAACAGTAGCTGCATTGAGGTCCTCTTGGACAGCATGATGTAAGGGGCAAGCACTGGACCTTTTGCTGATATTTTGTAAGCAGTGATGTTCTAAAAGATGAGAATTGTTTGCAGCAGTACTTCATAACCAAGTTGCTTCCATAGACTAAACCACACCAAGGAACAGGACATGGAAAAGAAAATCCTGAAATCTTCCTACCAAAAATAGAATGGTACAATTCACAATGCCTTATCATTTCAAACAATGATGTGAATAAAATGAATCTTCATTAAATGCAGTTCAGCCTTTCTCCTGAAGCTGGTAGGGCACTAGTGGTCTATTGCAGAATCATATTATCATTTAGGTTGGAAAAGACCCTCAAGATCATGAAGTCCAACTGTTAACCTAACACTGCCAAGTCCACTTCCAAACTCTGGAAATGGTTACCTTGTTTTTTTAGAGAATGATACTGCAAATCCTTGGAGGTACCGGGTTGCCGGGCCTCTGGGAATCACCATATAGACCACTGAAGCTCTGCCAAATCTGTGTTCCTGGGCAGCTCTCGGATTAAGCCCTTAGCCAAGCCCTGTTATTTCATGCATCCTGGCGAGACACATGGGACAATGTGCTTCAGCAACTGAAATGGTTGCAGTCTGCATGTTCATATTCGTTAATTGCATGGACCAGATCCTTCAGCTGTTTGTACCAGTCTGTGCTGATACAGCGTATGTGTCTCTTTATACCTTTCCAGTATATTTTGTTTAGTTCCAACAATAGACCCTATGAGACCATAGCTCTTACGATGTTTCCTTTTAAGTGCGCAGAGTTTCACACTGATCTACAAGGGAAACTGTTTAGAATCCAGCCAGGCTATCTGGTGGTAGATTTTGGTAGTTTCTAAGGCCTGTTGTTTTCCTTGTGCTGCCAGGGTTTCCTGGGGGGGACACGGGAACTTTAGGCCTCATGGAACACGCAGCATTAACCTGTGAAATCAAGATTTTCACTGCAACATAAGCTGTCACCCAGGAAAGCAGTGTACAATGCATTTGTGAAATGTATGAAAAGAAGTCCAGGAATTCAGTTAATTAACCACATCAGTTTCTTAACGTGATCAATTTTAATTAAACTGAATTTTAATAGAGATCTGTGTAGTCTGTGGAGAGCAATTGCTAATTCTACAAAGCATGTGCTGCTTTTCACTTCAGATTTGCTCCCATCTAATTAATATGGATAGGGCATTAAGCCTTTTTGGACTCTGGTGGTTTTCATTTCATGACTATTAATGATTTTAATGAACTGGACTAATTCAGTAGTTTTCATCCTAGTGTTTCAGAGCTTTGTTCATCACAAATTTCAGGTTTATAATTGGTTTCCAGGTCTTAACAGTGGTCATTGATCAGCTTCAGCAGTTCCTTTTACAACCCAGTAGGAACATAAGAAAAGTTTTTAACCCTTTGCTAGTGCAAGGGCACATCAAAACTGCCTCAGTATCCAGGCAAAAGACGGGATCTATGAGTTCACTGAACACGCCAAATTGTGTCTGAATGCAAGTTGTGTAGGAATGTTGCCATTTAAGACATAAGAAAAATGAAAAAGCAAACATGCAAGGTGAAACTCTGTCAGTCTTAATGTATAATTATGTCACACAGTTTACAGTACAGAGGACCTGATCCTGCACTGTTCCTCGTGCTGGTTTTTTATACCAATACAGAACTATCTTAAAGCATTGTTATTCCAAATGGTATTACCCGTCTGATTTATTTAGTTGTTTATAACTATGTGTGCATATATTTTTTTAATGGTTGTAAAATGTGTGGAGACTGCTTGTTCATACAGTGCCATGTGTATTCAAAACTTTGCATTAATAAATCAACAGACCTTTTTAACTCTTTCTGTACCTTACATGTTTAGAGTAGAAACCCTTCATAGATCCATCTCTCTGCCTGCACAAACACTGTCACAAAGCGTCATTCTCTCAGCAGAGGCCTTTCGTGGGCTATGCATTATTACTAATAGCAAACACGTTCTTTCAGTAGGACTTAACTCCACTGGAGATAAGTAAGAATCTATATATGTTATTTTTGCTTTTAAAAGTATTAAATCTTTTCAGTGGGGTTTGAGCAAGAAACCTTGTACCTGTAAGACAAGTTTTATTGATTCCTACATGAAATATTAATGCTGGAAGTTATCTTTCAACAAACAAGCAAATCCCCTGGTTTGTTCATTCTTGTAGCTACCTGCAATGCCTTTGTGGTCCTTGGGAACTTTAGGACAAACAATTCAGGCGAAGCAAATAGTATCAAGTTTCATTTTTAAGTTAGTTGGTCATCTGAGACTTGGGAAAATAAAAAAAATTTTTAAAAATTTGCAAATTTGTTTTAGATGTAAACTTATGTAGATGTAAACTTATTTTCATTTACAAGCTACGCAGAATGTTTTGCAGTTGTTAGAGTGCCGAGCCATGGAAATAAGCAGCCAGATGTGTCGTGGTGACTGTATTTGTATTTTGTTTGTTGAAAATATTGACCATTGATCAAGACTGAGTGTAGAAGGTAAAACAGAGTTAGCTTGCTACACAGAGTACTCAGCAGCCCACTGTGCAACCACTGCTCATGGACATGAGAAGGCAACATGGTCTGGTGAACTGAGCTACCTGAGTGCATTGACTTCCTCTCAAATGAGTCAGGAAGAAGCTGGGCTCTACAAGGCTCTCGTTCAGTTGCGTACCAACTTCTTTATTTCTCTTTTTTGTGGGCCACATACATTCAGAGTCAGTAAAGATGAAGCATTTCACACCAGCAATTTCTTAATGTTTATAGACATTTATAGTCTTCAATTATTTGATTTTTAAATGTTAATGACAGCTTGGAATGATATTTGCAGTCTAAAAAAAAAAAAAAAAAGCACCTCTTGTCTAGAGGCAGATCAGAGACCCCAGATGTGAACCTTCAGTAAAGCACCAGAAGGCTATGAATTAAGGCTGAAAAATAATGTGGGGTGACTTTTTTAAATTTCATTTGAATCCTAGCAGAAATAACGGCAGCTTTAATATACTACTAGAGGCATATTTTGCAGGTTTGGTGCTGAAAGGAAGTGTATTTTTGCCACTTCACCAGTATTGGCTGGTACCGTTTGCCAAGAAATAAGATACAAGAGAGAAAGGCTTATGTATATTCAGAAGATTCAACAATGGTCATAACTATGCCTTCTGGCCCTGTAATCTCTGCAGGTATTAGCCTTCAGAAAGACACCTCGCTCCCTGACAGAAGGATCTCTTTCCTACTGCTGTCAGCTGTAATCTTTTTGATTGTACCTGAGATGAGAAGATTCTTGTCTAGCTACACCGTAGTTTGAAAATGTCTGTTTCAGCACTGACGTGTGTGAGACACTATCAGCTGCAGTAAAGATCCATCATGCTTTCCAACTGTCTGTTAATTCCGCTTCAGTCTCTGTCAGGGTTTGTTTTTTAGGTGCTGTCAGGCTGTGTCATATCTTAAGAATATGACAAAGATATAATGTATGGATGTGTAAGACCAAAATTGTTGGGTTGTTAAAAAATAATGGTGCAAAAGATGCTAAAAACTTTCGTTATTCTCTGAAACAATGCTTGCTCTTTTTTTTTTTTTGAGTTTGCTTATTTAATTCACCTAGCATTTTTAGTACTTCTAAACCAGTACTGTCTCAGAGCTAAGAAACACGCTGAAGTAGTAGGATCGAGTGAGTAGGATAGTGAGAGATGGTGAATGGCATTTGAAATTGGCTCAATATTTCCACTGAAAAGCTAAGAGAAGCTCTCATTTATTTGCTGTTTGTGAGCTTTGAGCTTATCTGTAGTCTAGCAAGCTTCTGTTATAAACTGCTGTGATGATTTCTTGGAGTGAAGGTAAGGGGAATGTTTGACCATATGCTTATTACATTTTAAGAAAGAAGAGTTATCCTTGGATTTCTACTCTGCCTTGAATAGATTTGAGACTACTGGGGAAATGAATTAAAAACCTTTCTGGACAAAATTAACAGAGAGGAACGCCTCTGACTCCCAGTCCCTTTCCCTGTTTTGCTCCATCTGCCCTCCAGAACAGACTCCTAGGAGGTGAGCATTATTCTGACTTTATGATGACTTGCAGCCAGATACGCACAACACTATCTGTGTGTGTGTGTGTGCGCCCCAGGCAGGATTTATTCATTTCATGTAATTTACAATATGCTGCAATGATTCTGTAAAGTCAGGAAACATTCTATACAGAAGGATTAAGAGCTGGGCTTACAGCTGTAAAAAATACAGATATGTAACTATGTTTTATAATCTATTAATTCCCTTTCGGTGATAAGTGTTAATGTTAATGTGCTGACAAAAAAATCCATTGACACTGAAACACCACTGCAAAAGGTATCGTATAGGTAAATTCTTGATATTATAGTGTGGTCCACAAGAATTGACCAGAAGGTGTTTCAGGAAGAGTAAGGACGGGTATGGACTGATTAGAACAGTTTGCCAACCAGATTTTAACCATTATCATGGCTGTTGTCACATCAGTAGACAAAAAACAGGTGTTAAAAAAGCAGATGCCAATTTATTCAGTTAAGCTGAAAGTGGCTTTTTCAGTTTGCAGTTTCTCCCTTTGATATAATGCAAGTGCTCCTGAAGACAGAACAAAAGGAGAATAAATAATGGGAAAATAAAGATAAAATAACATTAAAATACAACAAATGGCCATCTGTTTTATTTAAGGACATGGTTTTGTAATCAAGGGTCAGAGGGGAGGAAAAATGTAAAAAACAGCACCAGCAAGGGACAGAACTATATTATATTATATATCTGATACAGTCCTGAACATAGTGTTGCTGCAACACAAAAAGCAGATGTGATTTAGAAAATGATCACGTTTGAAATGTCTAGATCCCAGTTTTCCTTCTTCTTTCATCATTGCAGTCAGCATAGTAACAAAAAATAGCTCTCATGATGTCATAAACTTTACTGAAGAAGTGGTGTCTTTCTTGAATTATTTATTTTACATAAAACATTTATGAAGTGCTACCAGACAACATGTAAAGGCAGTATAATAAAATCAATAAGCATTAAAATCAGAATGAATTTGGGCACCTCATACACTCTGTGGGATTATTCTTCAACTGTGCCCTATCTGTGGCTACAAAACACCTTTTCTGCCATCCTTGATCTTGTGGCCTCTCTGGGGAAGCTCTTGATATTTGAGCAATGTTTCTGCACTGTCCTCAGCCAGCTCCCAGTTGCCAAGGGACTGTTTCCCAGCTGGAAGCTTCATGTCATGGTTTGTGCTGGCCTTGCCATTCTCCCCCTCCCTGCCTCCAGTGCCTCTCACGCTGTTTAGCACCAGTGTTCTTACAGAAGTCTGAAGTGTAGCATGGAGTTGGCTGTCTTGGCCTGTGAAGCACTGTCCCTGTGGTTGAGAATCTTCCAGCTGCCCCAATAGCTAATATTTAGGTCCCATAAACTCCCTTGGAAGAGCAGAAGAAGGACCAAGGAAATTACCTGTTGCAATGCACAGTGATCATTGATCTCAAGTTTGGAAAGATGATAAAATTCTCACTGTAAGAAATAAAAAGCAGCTAAGGAGTAAGTAACGTGGAGAGGAGATAAGACAGCTTTTGTTCTTTCTGAATAAATACGTTTGTAGTTCTCTGAATTAATAATGTCACACAAATATGGGCTTTCTATGAAATGACAGCATTATATACAGCATATAAGCGTAACATAAATGACATCACTTTGTTAAAAAGCCAAGTCTGTGCATGTGTACAAGACAGAGGCACTGGACTTTGCAAGTACAATTTGGCAAGTTTGGCAATCACAAAATTTATTTTTGAAATTGCTGAGCGGTAGCTTTGCTGTGAAGTGGTGCTGGTGCAGCCAAATACCCCTTTGAGAGTGCTAATTGGTCCCTTTGTATAGTTCTTAGGTGCATCTCTTCAGTTCATCCTGTGGTGAGATTCATACCATACCCTGGTGAGGCAGGTTATCATGTTGCCGACTCTTGCTGTGCTCAGTATTTCTCATCTGCTGTGTCATCTGTTTGTTTCAGAGCAATCTCTCTGGGTTTCCTGCGTTAGTACAGAATAGCTCCCCTGAGGCAGTATTGGTATTGCCTGCTGATAAGGTGTCAATAGGTTTCCCAGTAATAACCTGTCAGATGCTATGTGCTCTGCTGGGATGTCTTGGCATGTAATTTGTTGGTGGGGTATAATAGGTCCCATCTAGTTTCTATACCATATCAGCCAACAGATGGTCCTCATACTTGTACCTCTTCTTCTTGGTAATCCTGTTGGTTCCAGGTCATAATCACAATTAAGTATCTGGAAATAATAGATTTTGGTTTTTTAATAGAATCGTTAGGTCAGCTGCTGAGGGAAAAAATCTGGCAGAAAACTTACATTGATTTGGAGCAAATCTTAGCTATTTTCTCAACTCAATAAAAGAGGGAAAAATTGAACAAAGCTTATCATTCAAACTTAAATGAGCACAAAAAGAGTGCTGCTTCACTAGTTTTCCCACAAGGACTTGAACTTGCGTCTTTCAGAAAATTTACTCTAAGACCAGGCAAAAGTTGCTTTCTTTCATGTGCTGGGAGTTTTGTTTGGTTTGGTTTTGTGTCAGTAAATATTTACATATTTTGTACTAACTGAAGGAGTATCAACAGCAGAAGCTGAGAGCACATAGACAGAGCCTGTGTATGGTTTTGGCTTGTGGAGTGAGAAACGAAGATTCAGATTTTCCTAAGCAGAGAAATATATTGAATCTGGCCTCGTGTTGCTGTTACTGGACAATGCTGCTGACAATTCCACTGCCAAGTTAGAAAATTAATCTTCAGAAATGTTTTTCACTCTCCAAGCCTGTTTCAATGGGTTTCTCACAAATTTCCTATTAGTTTTGGCCCATGAGGTCTTTGAGTGGCCCAAATTAAACCTTCCAGTAAATAACTTGGGTAATATTTTCAATTTTGTATGTGTGTCCTTGCTTGATTTTTGTTGTTACACATTTGGTTTTTTTAAGGGCATCGTTTGCGTGCCAGTCCTCTTCAGCAACAGGCAAAAATATGTGGCTAAAATGATGTTTTGCCAAATTTCACAGTTTGCAAGCATATTAAAGACTCAACAGATAAAAATGTTTTTAATTGTACAGGAGCTATTTACTTTCAGAATTGCAACAGTCACTGGAAATGGTAAATGTGCTTTGTGCAGTATAATAAGAAGCCTAATCTGCTAAGTTTTCCATAGTGTGTTTTCCTGGGCTTATCAAAGTGTACTTGTCTCATGACTGAACTGCTGAAGCACCTAAAAAACCTCTAAGACTTCATAGAAAAGATGCTCTAGTGTATGACTGTTGCATGTTTTTGCACACAGGCTCACCAAACCGTGTGAGTTTTTATTTTTGCAACCTATTTGCTGTATCTATAGCCAACCAAACAAGATATCTGCTCGCTTTAACTAATATTTGTAACACAGCAAAGCCCTTTGCATGCCTGTTGATCTCAGGTAAAAGTAAAAACATTGGATTGGTACAATTCTACTAAGAATCAATTTTTGTCCGTTTAAGTACATGCCAGTAGTCAGATATTGCTATAATTCAGCCCGTTCTTCCTTTCTTTGCACAGGAGAGAATCCTTCTAGGAGGCAGGAAGAGCTTTGCACAAATGAGGCAGGTTGCAGTCTTCTAGATGGGCAGTATTTTTACCAGAGATCCTCTATGTATTTGCTTTCTGCCTTCAGCCTGCCCCAGTACACGTGTACCTCTATATACCATGGGCACACCAACCCCTCCAGGTAGCTATGTGTCATGGGTCTGTAACCACTAACCAGTACCCTGACAGGAAGACTCAGTGGCTCCATTTGGATAAAGTTCTGAGACTTCATTAGTGTTTTTGTGGTTTCTGATGACTTGGGATGTTCAAGATCTGCTCTGATGCAGGAAATTCAGTGCCTTCAGGTCTGCACTCCTGTCACAAAAATAGAAGTCCTTTGACTGAAGTGGTTTGTGGCAAAGTACCTCTTCTTTTTAAGATCTCATGCTATCCAAGTGGCAGATGTGATCTGACAATGATGGAGGATGGGCCAGTGAAGATTATATATCCTGGTGAAATACAGAGTTTTGGAGTAGCAACACTGAAAGCTTCTTACCAGCTTTTCCTGTCAGTCCTTGCTACTGCACCAAGTGGAGTCTGCCTGCATGGCACAATGGACCCAAGCCTGTTTCTTCCTTCTTGAAAGGTGGTGCGTACTACTGGTTCATATCAAGTACTCTGGGCTGGGTGGGACCCCAAACCGGTTCCTGAGTTTGTGAAGAAAAAATCCAAACAAACCCAAGCCTCCAAAAACTGTACCAAAAAACCCCAACCCAAAAGCCAGATTTCCTCTTTTTTTTTAAAGTAGATTTTTTGTTTTAGGGGTTTATATTTTTCATTATCATTGCTCAGATACTTCTAGATTTAGCACATTAGCCTGTCTTGTAAGGGTGAAAAGGAGGATTAATTTTTAGAGCTAACTGAACACTGTGGTGAGGGGAGTTAAATCCAGCTGGTGGCCAGTCACAAGTGGTGTTCCTCAGTGCTCAGTGTTGGGGCCAGTTCTGTTTAATATCTTTATCCCCTCATGCAGATCACTGATAGAGTGCACCCTCAGAAAGTTTTCAGATGATACCAACTTGGGCAGGAGTGTTGATCTGCTTGAGGGCAGAAAGGCCCTACAGAGGGTTCTGGACAGGCTGGATTGGTGGGCTGAGGCCATCTATATGAGGTTTAACAAGGCCAAGTGCTGGGTCCTGCACTTGGGGCACAACAACGCTACAGGCTTGGGGAAGAGCGGCTGGAGAGCTGCCTGCCAGAGAAGTACCTGGGGGTGCTGGATGACAGCCGGCTGAACATGAGCCGGCATGTGCCCAGGTGGCCGAGAAGGCCAACAGCATCCTGGCTTGTACCAGGAATAGTGTGGCCAGCAGGAGCAGGGGGGTGATTGTGCCGCTGTACTCGGCACTAGTGAGGTCACACCTCGAGTACGGTGTTCAGTTTTGGGCTCCTCAGTACAAGAAGGACATTGAGGTGCTGGAGCGTGTCCAGAGAAGGGCAACGAAGCTGGTGAAGGCTAAAGAACAAGTCTTATGAGGAGAAGTTGAGGGAACTGGGGTTGTTTAGCCTGGAGAAGAGGAGGCCGAGGGGAGACCTTATCGCTCTCTACAACTACCTGAGAGGAGGCTGTAGCGAGGTGGGTGTTGGTCTCTTCTCCCTAGTAACAAGTGATAAGACAAGATGAAATAGCTTCAAGTTGTGCCAAGGGAGGTTTAGGTTGGATATTAGGAAAACTTCTTCACTGGTAGTGCTGTCAATCACTGGAACAGGCTGCCCAGAAAAGTGGTGGGGTCACCAACCCTGGAGGTATTTAAAAGACGTTTGGATGTGGTGCTTAGGGACATGGTTTAGTGGTTGACTTGGCAGTGTTAGGTTAACGGTTGGACCTGATGACCTTAAAGGCCTTTTCCAATGTAAGCGATTCTATGATTCTATGAACAGCTATTTGTTTGGGGTTTGGTTTTTTTTTTAGAACTTTTATTCTAAATGATGTCTTGTTATTTTAGAAATTTGTTCTTTGCCAGGTTCTCTGGCTCAGTTATAGCCTGGCTGGTTGGTTGCAAGGCAAATATAATTTCAAAGAAATTAGAATAATGACAAATAATTTCTAGAATCTGCAGAATTTATTGTCTGGTTTGGTTTAAGTTTCATTGATTTATTTTTATTATTGCTGTTTTTAAAATAGGCCCGTCTGTTCTCTGACATGAATACATAGTATAGAATTAGTACCCAATTAAAAGAATCATTTGGCTAAATGTTAAATATAGATAAAGTGCCAGTTAGTCAATGGAAGTGCCATTCTCCTGAAAGACCAAATCTGTTCCATGTAGTACTACTCTCTGCCATGTATTGCTCAGTTTTGTACGCAGTGCCTGGATAAACACGCAGGGATGGCTTTTCTCTAGGGAGGAGCGTAGCACTACTGTAACCTATGAACTCAGCCAGTGCATACCTCCAGATTGCTATTTGTTCTTCTTACTACTGCTGAGCAAAGTGTGGGAGTACGAAATGGGATGACAAGACAGCATTGCTGAGCAAGGTCACCTGGAGCTCACATTCACAGCTAAGCAGGCTACTGCTCTTGACTAAATTCCTGGTGAGTTCGCTGCCTTGAAGGGTGGGTGGCCATGGCAAAGACAAGATTTGCTTGCTTACTTTTGGTAGGGGGATAAAGGTGATGCTCTGTGCCTGAGAAGAGACAGAAGCAGTGAATTCTGTCTTGGAAAGCTTTTTATGCTTCTTAAGGTGTCAAAATTCAGTTTTGCTTGTACTGTATGGATCCGACCATATGAGGACGATACTTTAGATTTAATTTTAGTAAGTTATGAGGAATGTGGAGATGATAACTTTGAAAGAAGTGATCACAAGTGATTCAGTTTAAATTACATGAAAGGATGTACATAAACACCAAATTAATTTCAGAAGGGAAGAATTTGAGGAACAGATCGATTAAGGATCAATTAAATGAACTGGACTGAAGAATTTAGGGAATTTAGGGAATTGAAAAGTGGAACTTCGATTTAAAGAAATTCCAAGGTGCACTGTGAAATTTACAACCAAGGATCTAATTACAGAGCATTGGGTACAGTTACTACAGAGATAATTTAGGGCCAAAATTAAGGGATGCAACCCATAAACGACCATGTGCATTGCATACCCTGAAACTGTAATTAAGCTAACGCAGATCTGGTGGGAGAACAAATGTGCATAATTTTGCTTTGAATAAATTCAGGTTGAAAACTAGCTATTGAGATTCTGGCATAGCTTTCCAAAAGAAGCATCAGGAGACTGAAGCCCTAAATGATGTTGAAGTGGAGCCCAATGTACTGTTTAAATGTGTTACCTAAAAAAAGGGTGTAAACTGAGGGTGTAAACCTGATGTGAACTTTAAGCTGCCTCTGGTATTTTTCTGTACCCTACTGTATTGCATGGTTTAGCTTTACCCTCAAGATGTGTTTGTTACAAACGTGCTGTACTTTTTCAAGACTCCCATTGACTATAAATAGGCTTTGAATTATGTCCCGAAGGAGCAAGTAGGGTTTAATTTGCATAGCTCCTAGTACCTCAGCTGAGGGTATTCCTTATTTTCCATTTCTTGCACAGTAAAGCCCAAGAGAAAGAAAAGTCTGATTACCAATATTTTACATATATGTCATGGTTTTAGCTGGGATGGAGTTAATTTTCTTCACTGTAGCTGGAGTAGTGCTGTGCTTTGGACTTAGGGTCAAAATAATGTTGATAACACACCGATGTTTTAGTTGGCGCTGGGTAGCGCTTATACTAGTCAAGGACTTTTCCAGACTCCCGTGTTCTGCTGGGTGCACAAGAAGCCAGCTGGGGAGGGGGCACAGCCAAGAGAGATGATCCAAACCACCCAGAGGGATATTCCATATCATTTGATGTTATGCCCAGTATATTAACTGGGGGGAGATGGCCAGGGGGAGTAGCAATTGCAGTTGAGGACTGGTGGTGTTGGTTGGCGGGTCATGAGCAGTTGCATTGCTTGTGGTTTATTCTTTTTCCACTTACCCTGGTTTAATTTCTCTCTCTCATTATTTTCTTTTTAATTTTATTACTATTATTATTATTACTACTACTACTTCTTCTGCTATTATTATTTTTATTATTATTATATTTTAATTATTAAACTGTTTTTATCTCAACCCACAAGTTTTCTTGCTTTTGCTCTTCTGATTCTCTCCCCCATCCCACTGGGCTGGGGGGAGCGAGCGAGCGGCTGTGTGGTGCTTGGTCTCCGACTGGGGCTAAACCACAACAGCATATCACCTGCAGCTGATGTTTTTAAAACATAGAAAGGCATAGAAACGCAATGTGCAAACCAGTATCAAACTTGACTCTGACAGCTCACTCCTGGTGAAGGCTGTCTAAGTGTGTGGGAGTGAACAGGGAAAGGGGGATCTGAGGTCCTGCTTCCCTGTCACCTTACTTGCTTCCTCTTCAGTGTTCAAGAAACACTGTTATCTCTGAATTTTTTAACACTTATCTGAAAACATACTTTAAAGGTATGGTATTTTAAAGATGTGTAGGTTATTTTATGTGAAAATAAGGTAAGTCTGGAAGTGTCTAGTCATACATATATTTAAAAAAAAAATCAAAACCTCTCTAATGCTAAGCAAGGAGTAGTCCATTAAAATAAGCAGGATTAGTCATTGGCTTAAATTAAGTAATTTGCTTAGTTGATGCATAGAAATATCCAGAGTCCCAGTACTTAAGAAATCAGCATAATATATCCAGTGCCTCCTTTACCTTTTGTATTTTGGGAACCCAGGGGTTATATATTTTTCAAACATATTTGAAATCAAATCTAAGAAACAATATTAGCAAAGCCACTATACAGGATATAACACTTAGAAGAGAGAGAACATTTGAAGCTATCAAATTATTAACTATAGTATTACCCAAAATATTTTAGCTAGGTCTATGAGAACTTTGCTTTAAGGGTTGTATAGTTAAACACTGTTTAAATGCACTGCTTAATTTTTCCTCACATTGTAATTCATGGTTGGCCTTTTCTGCAATGAATTGTTGGGATTAACCAATAAATCAGCAGAAAAGACATGCCAATTTGCTCAACAGTTGACAAATTACAGTGTGGGCAAAGTACTGTATGTTTTATTTTTTTTTTTTTAATTTATTTCACGTGGAAGACTAACATTCAGATGCCTGAACAACATCCAGTTGTTTTTATTTGGTAATATTGCATTTAATTGCGTTGCACTGCTTCTCAAGTAGCATTTGTAAATGTATTGCTAATAGTCATTACTGATAGTAAAGTAACATTTTCTTTGATTTGCAAATATTTACTTAGGAAAAAAAATAGTATTATTTGGAAAGAAGATTTGTAATTACAAGGGTTTTTTTTCTAGAGCTTCATATTAATAGAAGACCTTTGTCTTGGGTGTATTTTTTTAGAATAAGTAAAGCAGAACTTTGGGTTTGAATACTGTAGTTCTGAATTATTTAAATACTTGCATTCCAGTTTCCACACATTCATTATTTCCTAATGTTTTGGGATTGCAGCTGTGCAGTCAAACCAGGCAAGGTATCTGCCACGTACAAATCCTGTGTCTGCATTTACACATGGCTGTTTAGCAGGCCATTCGTAAGTAGCACTTAATGTGTGAGAAAACTAGTGATAAATGACCATGCAAATTAGACCATTAATTGTGTGTTACCTTGGATTTCTCAATAATTAGATATCATTGTCTGAAACATTTAAAACAATAAATACAATATCACTCCTTGTCAGGACCATAGTCTCTTTTGTCCTTATCTTAACAAACCTATTGTTTAAGACAAGCTTTTGTTAAGTGCTTAGAAAGTGCCAGTAGAGAGAAAATGTTCCTGACCTTGGCCATGTACTACACCCTCTGAAACTGCATTAGCTTTTAGACTGCATGATGTATAAGCAGCCTTTTGAGATCCAGGAGTCTGGAATACGATGCTGAAAAATAACTATTTATGCGATCCATTCAATATTTAAGGTTAGGCATATCAAAAAGACAGCAACGTTGGAGTGTATTGCAACATTACGGGGTTTCTTACAGCCCTGAAGCTGCAGTCTGTCCCTGGGGAGCTTCCCTGTGGGATAGGGAAGTTCCTGCGCAGCAGCTGCCTCATAGACGCCATTGAGACTTCTCCCTTTCTAAAAGATGCCCAAACTGTGACAGGGGAGGGTGTTGTATGAACTGCAGTGTGCCAGGTCCATAGAAATGAGGCAAAGTAGAGAAAATGCCCTGTAGTCACAGCCCTGATCTCAGCTGCTCGTTGTGCACAGGCCTGGAGCTGCTGCCCTGGTGGGCACAGTTATGAGGGTGGAAATCAGATCCTGTCTCGGAAGAGGTGAAACGTCCCAGGGATAGGGATGCTGCAGTGACCAAAAACCAAATGATACATCACCTGTGATGCAGCAAGATCTGTAATTGAAACAGAGCTTATGCTTTTAACTCTTGTGGGGAAGAGGCGCAGGTCCCTGGTGCCTGTGGAGGGATGGGCATAGGTGGGAAGGAAGAAGGCTGGTGGAGAACATGGCTGCATCTTCCACCTCGCTGTCACGTTGCATAGGGGGGCTGACTCTGCCCCCATGTCTGCTTTTCAGTCAGCGTATCTTTTTGCATGCATGGTTGGCATCGTAACTCGCTACAGCTCTGTGGAAATCAAGGGAGCTCGCCTTATTGAGGGCCAGAGCACTGGTCCCAACCCACCATCAGGGTGCCAGGCAGCCCCCATGTCCCCATCACCCCTCAATGGCTTAGTGCACCCAGAGAGGGATGAGGCAGTGCTTTGGGAACGCTGTGCTTTTTCTGGCTGCCTTTTGTTAGCAATGATTTGATCTTCGAGTATGATCTCTGTCAAAAATGGTGTAATTTCTATATTGCTGTGTGATAAAAGTTGTTAGCCTGCTTCTGGACAGGGAATGTTCTGGGAAGGGCAAAAGCCCTGTGGGGACCAAAATGGAGATGGGAGCTGTGAGGAAGTACTTACAGTATCTGTTTGCATGTTAAAACTGGATTTCTGTTTACTCATTTAAAACCCTCTAGAGAATATGGCTAGATATATATTATCTTAGAAACTATATATTATTTACTTAGCTGTGACAAACACGATCCAGATTTAAAACTAAACTGTGTTGCTTGTTTAAGTACCAAGCAAAAATACCCCCCTACGTAGGAGGAAGTATAGCTAATGAAAAGCATCAGTGGTGTGAGAGTGTTTGTGGGAGGACTGGTTTGCTGCTGAAGCTACAAGACTCAGTGGTAAGATGCCAGTAGATGCACTCATGGATACAAAGCAAGTTCTTGGGGTATGAAGGTGTCTCCCACACTAGCATTAACTGAAGTGTAGTTAAGGGTAGAACAGTGTGACTTAACAGCATTTTGGCTTTCCATCCAAACTTTAAATGATCCGCTAAACTCTGTTGTAAGAAGCTCTGGCTCTATTTCTGTGTAATCATCAAGGTGTATGAAACTTGTCTGTTTGGATGTATCACAACTTTTAAAAGTTAGCTTGCTTACATCATTTGAAAAGTGCAGTAGCACCATTCAGGCTGTTTATTATAACTTCTGTAACTAAAATCTGAAAACCTTAGGGACGCAGTTTTACAATTCATTGCTGTTGGTAGTTGGGCTGGCTTGAGTGGCTTCCAGACCAGGCTGATCCTTTGCATCCTCTCATGCTTACATGGCTTTCTGTGGTGCTCCTCTTCGAGGGAGCACTTGCACTGGTTAAACAGCCTCGCAGGCAGCTGAGAAGACAAGGACCTTGCTCTGTGGGGTGGGGAGGGGGAAGATTGCTTGTGCCAGACCTGCCAGCACAGCCTGAGGCTTGGGAAACTTCCTCCTCAGCTTCTGCCCTGGCTTGCATGTCTGCCATTGAATTCAAGGCTTATAAAAATGTTTTATTTGTTACAGTACAGCAGTATTTCACCTAACAGTTTCTTTTTGTTTTTCCCCAATGTTTCAAAATCAAGCTTCAGAAAACTGTAACGGAGGGAAAAGGAAGGCTTTCTTTCTTTATGTATTTGTTTCTGTAGGCACTCCGCCTCTTTCATAGTATAAAAATATTATTTACCTGTCTTAAGAAGGTTGTAAGGGAGAGCCTGAGAAATTGTTATTTAAATTGTATTGGAACAAAATTGTCTTGGAAGGTTACTTTAATTTTGGTGGTAATTCACAGCTACTTCTGGAATCACTATTTTGGCAATACTTTACTTCCTTTTTCTGTAAACAAAATACAGCTCATAAAAGCATCATACCAAGAAAATATAGGAATAGCCAATACATACAGTGCATCTTTCTCTTTTGCACCACTAGCTGTACATGATGAGATACTTAATTTGTATAAACAGTCACAGATGGAGCTTCAGTTTTACTATTAGGATCTCTCATAAAGCACTAATTACTTGGCTTAAAGAAAGCACTAGGGAAAAAATGGGCTTTGTGGATCAAAAAGATGGAATCTGAATTGAAGTTTGTTTCATAATTACCTATACCTTTATTTTGGTTTAGGCCATGCCATGACCCAAAACCCTCTGAAAATAAAGGTTTCCGTTTACAGACTTCAAAAGCTGTATCTGACTTTCTCTCTTCCCATTGATAAACTTACACGAGGCAATAATTTAAATAACCTGCCAACTTTAAGGTAATGTTTGAGTGTTTTTCTTGCTGTGAATATTACTAGCAGACAAGAGGTTTTCCCTTGCCCTTATTTCCCAACATGCACTTGTCAGAAATGAGGTTCTGACAAAAATAAAAAACAGAAAAAGACTGTCTCCCCCAAAGTGTGCATGTTAGGTCAGGACCCAGGTTTGTGATCTGGAAGAATGACCTCAAAGAAAAAGCTGTGTTTACTGTGCTTCTTTGAAGTCAAAGGTCTTTATAAATGTGGGTAATTTAAAACTAAGATAATGAAACTTTTGTCTCAAATTGTGCAAGTTTCTTGCTCTAATAAATTTGTCGACTGATGGTACTAGCAGTCTTTTCACTGTCTGAAAAAATTATTCAGATCACCCACAAAGCCTACAACTCATTGCTATGATTAAATCTTCTTATCCAGTGGGGCCACCCTAGAACACCTCAAACACTTTGTAAATAAGTTTTACAGTATGGCATCCTTACTTGCAGGTGGCAGAAGCAAGTTACAGATTTATTTCAAGGCTTAGCTGGGTTTTCTCTGGCTGATGAATTTTGGATACAAAGCCTTAATGTTCCAAGAATTCAACCTGCTTCTGGTGTATGTCCTCTCATGCTTTCAATTCTTGATTGCATGAGCCTCTTGATTAGAAAGAGTACGTATGTATGTGTGCTAATAATTTTATCTAGGGATTAATAATTGCTGTGGAGATTCATTTTGGAGTAATGATGATTTGAATAATACTAATTAACTAGTTGGGTTGAGAGCATTGTCTAGCAGCATTAGATTTCCAGGCCTTTGATTTCTTACATGTACTTTTGTTATGTGAACCTACATTTTTCTGCATCTAATGCTAATCTTTAATCAAATTTTCTCTCATTTCGAACGCCTTGCTTTTAGAACTTATGGTCTTGTTCCGTTTATTAAATAAAGGTTCCTTTCCAAATAAAAATGTGTACTGAAGAAAATTAAGACAACACTTAGAATGAAGTGAATGTTGCAATTTTAGGGTATTTAATGAATACTAGAACAATGTCCTGAAATGAATGGGGTTTGCTGATGAGTTGGTTTATAATTTTTTTTATACTATCCTACTTCTGCTAAGGGGAAAAATATTTTTTGTTCTTAGTCCAACATTTGTCTCAAGAGTAAGTGTAATGAGCATCTGAGAGTTGACTGTGGGTGAAATGATGTGACATGCCAATGACATTTTCATTAAAAAATATTTTAATGAGAACAGGAAACAGAAGGGGGAGAAAAACCCTGCAGGCTCTGATGCACTGTTAGCTACCAAAAAGTACAAATATTTACTTTGGAGTGTGGTGGTATGCATGTATATATTTTTTTTTCCTGCCTATGATTTTTGTAATGGGATATAAAGATATAAATAACACAGAACATAAGGGTAAAGTAAGACTTTGAGTTAAGCGACATGAGCTGCTCCTGTTCTTTGTAGTACTAGAAGCAGGAGACTCTCAACGGTAGCTGTTTTTACCCATTCTGACAGTTTGTTGGAATACTATGCCATTGAGAGGAACTGGGATATGTAATGTGCTGCATTTCAATATGCATTTGTATCACCTTTTTGTTTATAGCAGCAAAAGCTATGTCATTAGAATGAAAATGAAAAAAATTTTTTAAAGTCAGAAAGAAACAGATAACATCAACTGATCTCTCCCAGGTGGATCCACTTACAAAACTACAGCAGTCTCTGTCAATTTTGGTTATCCATACTTTGGTTTATTTGACTGCTACCAAAGCAATTCAGATTTAGAGTGTGTGGGAGCATAAGATAGATAAATAATAAGACTAAATTAAAAAAAGACTTGTGTTTGCATAAGAAGTCCATGCTTTCCCTCTAGTGCATCAACCTTTTTTACGAGATGTGTTTTAATCTTAGACATGAGTACTGTAAAAGTGTACGGGGTATACATGGCAGAATGATTACCGTCCCCAAACTGCTGAAGATAAAGGCTCATTCTTACCTTTTGTGGTAAGTGTATACTAATGAATGAATCACCAAATCCTTGGTGTCAGGTTGAAGCTTGAATCTGCATAAGTTACTCATAAAGGGCCATGTAAGGGGAGAAGGACGAAGACTGGCTGGTGCAGTAGCAGGCAAGCACCCTTGGGTCTGGCTGGGGCAGTGCCTCATGTACCACCCAGCAGTGCTGGTACCCTGTTGGGGTGGGAGCAGAAAGCATAGATGCTGCGAAACTTGTTGCACTACATTATGTTAAAGTTGATGAGGCCTTACAACAGCTTGCAAAAATATTTTAATTACAGAAAAATAGATGTTTGAAATCATATAACGGAATACAAAGAGAAAAATATCTGTTCAATCTGCTTCTGACTGCTGGCTAGTGTGTATGTGCCTGATTTTTTGTTCTAAATCAGTCTATGTTCCATAAACTTTTGCAGTGTCATCTCAGCCAGTAAAAGTCTGAGAGGATAATTCAAATGAGTGAATATTTTTTTTATATCTCAGAACACTTATACAATTAATCATTCCCTTGAAAAATATTTTGAATTTTTGCCAGTGCTTATATTGGTACAGAGCCAGTGCAGAAATAATTGAAGGGTCCTTATGTGTAAAAATTGTAATACATAATAGAATTCGGGAGTCAGGGAAAAGCCTGGGTTCATATTGCAGTGATGTCATCCCAGAGCTCGGATCCATGTGAGAGGGGGCTGCAGGCTAGAACAAGGCAGGAAAAAATCCCTCCCCCTTCTTCTTCTTTTCAGCTGTTACCATGATGGCTTAAACTCTTCTTTTCTTCCAAACTGTAATGGAAATCTGAAGTTGTTCTTCTTCTGGTCTTTAAATGCAACAAAGAATGAGATGTGGAAGTGTCTTGCGTAGGGGGGTATTTAGACCAAAATAGTAATTGATCTTTGGTTTGGATTCTAATCATCTGAATGGTTAAGGGCATCTTCCTCCATTAATATCTCCTCAATGCTCAGTAAGCAGGGATAATAACTTCTAATAAGTATCAAAAAACCACTGGAATCTGTCCGTGACAATAACAAACCATTTAAAATACACGAGACTTGCGCAACTAGCTTCAAGCACACACAAAGGCAAGTTTCATACAAATGTGCGCATGCTGCCTCAGCTTCATCTGCCAACCCAGTGTCTTGGTTGCCCTTTCAACACCTCTTACACTTTTGCTGTAAGGTCCTTTAAAACAGAGACTGACAGCATCATGCCAAACTACGTCAGGCCAAAGTTACGGCATTAATAATTTCACCCCAGAATATATTTTACTTGTGCCTTTGGGTGAAGATATAATAATAAAATTATTATCACACAAGAATAACCTCAGAAAATCCTGACTGAGTAATATATTGTTTGCTTATTTTAAAAGAAAACCCTGGCTACATTTTATCTACAGAGGGGGACAGAGGGAATAGAAAGGTCTGCCTAGGTTTTAATGTCCTTAGTCCAGTGTTTAGAATTCTGTTGGTTTATAATATTTTTTTATAACTCAGAAATATATTTAAATGAAAATTCTTTAGGTAGACCAATTTTCATAGCAGAAATAATGATATGTTTTCTTCAGTATCTGACCTTACAAGTTGTGCCACAGGGAGATTTTACCTTTTTAAACAAACAAAGTATTTCTGGGCAATGAACTAGCTGCAGAGGGCTGAAATTGTTAACACACAATTATAGTGGAAGAGTTAAAGGCAACTTATTTTTGCATCTTCTTGGCAAATAAATACCAGATTCTATTAAGTGTGGTGCAGGGGCAATGCTCCACATATAGAGGAAATGGCACTTATCCTGCAGATGCAGAAGATACATCCTGCACCTTCCCCAGGCGCTGGACTTCACTGGTTAGCAATTAAACTTGAAAATAAGTAACTGTAGGATAAGATGCCACAGCAGTGATCAAAAGGAGGAAGAAAAAAAAAAACAACCAGTAAAAAGAAAAGGTTTGCATTCTATGCTTACGGGGGAGACAAAAGCTAAATATATAGAAAGGTTTATGTATTAAGAAGGTGTCTTATATTATGTAGTGTGTCGAAACGGCTCAAAATACTGAAGAACTGGAGTTTCTTGATCTTTTTCCTGTCCTTAAGTCTTGGGCTTACGTAAGGACAATTAGTTCATTCAAACTTTGGCATTTAACTTGGCTCAAACCTTCTAGCATTCGAAGTCTCCATTTCAGACTTATTTTCTGTTCAGGAGGCCAGTTAAAACACCTCTGGGGTTCGGTTTTACTGTTGCTTTGTTTGTGGGTGGGGAGTCAATATTGTCTCTAGAGATCATTCCACAAAGTTCTTGCAGTTGAGGGAGTGGGGCTTGTTTGGGGTTATTTGTTTGGGTTTTTTATGATCGACAGCCATTTCTGCATCTTGTCTGATTAAATTAGGGTATTTTAAAATTAGTGCCTCTAAAATCAGTATATTTTAGTGACAACATTTCCCAGTCTTATGAATCAGCTGAGTTTCCATTTGCCATATGGGTAAGTGTAATACTGATAGTGTTGCAGTGATGATCTTCTAGCAGACACACAAAGCAGTCCACTGGAAATAAAACAACCTTTGGGTTTGCAGTCCTAGGCACCAAAACTGTCACCAGTGTGTTCAGGTAGGAGAGGTGGTTGTACATAAGCCAGACGTATGATTTGCAGCAGAAGAATTTAATGGTTCTTTCAAAATGTTCGAAGAGGAAAGGAGAAAAAAATCTTTGGTGCTGCAACTTTACTCTCATCTGAGAATGGCAAAAGTGTACTGATTCGGACTAAGACCAGTGTGATTGACTTGGAGACTGTCTGATTACAACCTGGATACCAATTTTAACTAAATTGGTTTAAAAACAAATTCAGATCTATAAACCACATCAGGCTAAATCGATTTAAGTTTCTCCTAAACAGATTTAAGAGAGACTGCACCAGGGCGTTGTACAGATTTAACTAAATCTGTTTCTAAACCACTTGAGTTAACTCAGTACTCATACCATATATAAATCAGCCTTTAGATGTAGAAGTTAAAAGGTCCATATTTCATAGTTGTTCACTTTGTTCATTGATTCATCTATGTACAAATGTTCGCTGTACACAACTATTTCATTAGCAGTGAGTAGCATGGAATGGGAGTAATAATTTTCTTTTTTTTTAATTGAACTAATATTTGGAAAAGGAGAGATTTGAGATACATATAACAGTGCTTTCTGCTGAAACCTTTAGAAGGATGAAAAGACACTGGATGATAATGAAATTGTATTTTGAGCTTTTTTCCATAAAATGAAGTAGTCATTCTAGTGTGCGAAGTGCTATAATTATAAAGCAATTTGCCACTCTTAATGGGAGGACTTTTATTTCATAAAATATTAACAAAATATAATATCAGTGCAATAGGTTAGGAACAGTCTTATTTTCTCCATAAAAAGTCAATTTGTAACCACTGCAGACTGTCTTTCTCAAGATGACTATATTAGGGCAACAGATCCTTTTATAGAAGTATCAAAATATAAGCATTAAAATAATCACAACAGGTGTCTCATTTACCTTTCCACTTAGTAATCAAATGTTTTTCACTGTCTGCCTCTCTGATATAGAGGCTGGTGTTGTTTCTGCAGATGATTGGCCAAGGGAAGGAGCATTTAATCAGTGCTGAAAAAAAGTAAAAACATTGGAGACAAAGCTACATTGAAGAAAGGTTATCAGCTACAGAACATGGACATATTTCCCAGCTTGCCTAAAAAAAGCATTTGTATTAGGCTAACAGTAAAGAAAATCAAACTTCTTTTTCCACAGTGAAGCAAGAGGAAGGAAAGTGAGGGAGCAATGTGTAATTACAGGATTTCAGCTCTGACCTGGGCAGCTGCAAAGCATATGTATCCCATGAAGAACAAAGGACTAGAGATGGCAGAATTAAGCAAGCCTTAATGGATTCACTCTTTCATTTGCTCTCTTTGTTACTATTTTAAATTAACCAGTAGATTTCCTTTTTTTCCCCCTTTCTTTTTCATTCTTTATTTGCTGCTGCTATTGTTCCAGTGTCCACTCAAACAGAGCATGATCAACTCCTAGGGAAGTCGTTAATCATATTAATTTTGATAGTGTTTCAAGATCAACTAAGAAATGGAGCTCTCTGAATAGTTGAGGCAATGATAATGGAGGAAACCACTTGAGCAGAATGATAAATATAATTTTCTCTTAAAATAAATGAGAATCCCCCATGCTCCTGTTAGCTAGCATGTTAGCTAGGTAGAAAGGTAGGGAAATACGAGGAGAGGCAGAACAAAACATTCAGTTAGCAAAGGAGGATCAGAAATTAAGTGTGAGACACCTCTTTCCCCAGCTTTCTAGTCTGTCTGATCAGTCACTAAAAATGCATACAACAAACCTTACTGCAATATATAATTGTTGCAATGAAGTTGATAAGAGATATTTCGTCTGCCTCTGCTCTGTTCTGGATGAGAATCTGTCAGGCCTAAAGCTTGTGTGTTTGATGACCTAAAGGACCAGGAAACTGTCCTTTCATTTTTGCCAACAGTTTCCGTTCATTGGCTTCTGTGCAATTGCACCAGTTTAACTAAAGATAATCTGGATCCTCTGTCTGTTAAAACAGAGTGTTGACTTCTGTTCAGTTTTTCCACTGATCCAGAACACTCAGGTGTGATAAAATTAGATGGATTTGATGTTATCTCTGGAAGCTATGAATCATTGCTCTGCTCTTTTTTTTTTTAAAAATCAATAATGACTATATATTAGTCACATAGCCCTGTGTATTTAAAACCAAACCAAACAAACAAAACCATAGGCAATCCGTGGGCTATTGTTTGGAGGTACTGTAGAATTGTGTGCATGAGAGAACGTTCACCAAACTGTTTTTTCAAATGCAGCCCCATATCTGTTTGGCAAAATATATTTGTAAGCTTTTTAAGTGGACGAAACCTCTGTTTTAATGATGATTGTTGTTTGTTTGCATTTAAAAAATAAAGTAAAAACAAAACAAAACAAAAAGAACAGCACCACAACAACCAGTTAAAATCTTTTATTTCTAACTGGGTTTTAAGAGATCATTTTCTGAATAGCACAAAAATAGCTTAAGGAAATTACATTTTTCTGACTGAGGATACAATAAAGATCATTAGTATTTTAGCCATTCCAATGCCGTGAGGTCCCATCTTCGTGTCCTTTATGCAAGCAAAGCTTCCACTGATCTTACGTGGTCTCTACCAGGACGTTAGCTGGCGTTCAAACTGAAGGATACGATCCCAGCAGTGTAGTTAGCAAATGTGTTTGGTCCCTAAGAATTCAGTGTACAGTGTAAACTTGATTATTAGCTAACAAATCACTGCGAGCTGAATGTTTAGTCTCCCAAAGCTGCTGGTTGGAAAATCTGTATCTAGAGAAGTCTTTCACACTGGAAACCCATCCTGCATCTATTATTAACAGGGGGGAAGCAATCTTGCTTATGTCTTTATGTATGTTCACAGCTGTCTGGCATCAGGAGTGGTGGAAAACACTGAAGAAACATTGCCTAAAGTAGTTGCCTGTGGGTTGAAAAAGCAGTGTGTTGCTATTTATCCCTGTCAACAGCAGGCCCTATTAACTATTTTTAATGAATCACCACTGCTTTTACTTTTGCCATCAGCCATGACCTTCACCATTTAGAAACACATGGTCTCTCATAAACGATAGTCTATGACACATAAACTTGAGAAGGATTCTATCACAGCTCAAACTACAATATCTATCATTAAAACAAACTGCTCATTCCAGCTGAAGAGACACTTGTATATATCATGGAACCAGCCTTCCATATTTTGAAATTTACTGCCCTGCATTGGTGCTTCTTTTTCTTGGCTTTTTTTTTTTTTTTTTTTAGGCAGGCCATGCAACCTTGCTCACTTAATACTTTTGATAAACTTCTGCTGACAAGGAACTTGATTAATGATGGTTAAAAGAATTGAATCAAGAGTAGGAAAGACAGGGCCAAAAAAGCAGACTGCTGGGTTGATGGAAACTAACGTCTCTACAGAAATATATGATGGACCCTCCTTTTTGCCATGCCAAGTAATTACTCGCACAGGCCTGTTGTAATAATTCCTATTACAGCCAAAACGGAAAAGTCAGTAACTCACAGCCCTGGGACAAGGTGAAGGCAAGGCCAGAGTAGTGTGGATCAATATTTCATTTACTCACTGAGGTTAGCTTCTATCCCTGTATCAAATTCTTTTACAGAAAGCCATGAAAGAAATGAGGTTTGCTGAAAAACACCAATACAGGGCCCTCATTTCCTTGGGGGTGCTCATAGAGTACATGGAGCAACAAAACCTTTCAGCAAAACAATATGCACTCAAGGTCACTCATTACTTGCTACTGTTGGAAAATAAAGTGCCATTAGCCTGATATGAGTAATGTACATCAATCAACTGCACACCAGCAAAAGTATGTTTTCAACATTGTATTGCAGCTGAAAATGAATGAACCATGTTAACACTTTCTGAACAGTTTGACAACAGTGAAGAATTTTTCCTTCGGCATTATCATTTATTTCAGAGTTTCTCTGCAACTCATCTCTGTGAAGTCAAGCCAGAGCATCTCTGTTGTTTGCTGTGGTTTATTGTAATTGAATTAATTCTCATTAAGCAAAAGCCATTATTTTGGTGGGGGCAGTTGGATGCTTTCCAGAAAGTTCCTGTCTGCCTTACAGGACCCTCAGTCTAAGGGCAGATAAACAGATGTAAGAAGAAATGATCCATTGTGTTAGTAGAATAATTTAAAGCAATACTTGCTTAGAATATGAGATGACAGAGAGGTACACATACTTCTACTTTGATGCATACAGTAACTCTTTTCTTCCACAAGGAAGTTTTGAGGAAAAGGAGGACTTCAATATATCACTCAAGAATTGCATGTTGCATTTAAGGCTACCACTGTGCTGATCTGAAGGGCAAATGTAATATATGCTTCTGAAATAGCTAAAGTATACTGTGGTGTATTTTCTTGCTGCTTCCTCTCACAGACTTCCTTTAATATTTTAAATCATAGAATGTTGTCTTCCCTGTAGGTTTGGGGTTTCCAGAGAAGCTGTTGGGAGAAGGTGGTAACTGAATGTGTTCTGGAGCAACATACAGGATGCTTTCTGAAGCACGGTCACCGTGACATAGCTACTGTGCAAAAAATAATGGTTTTTCTTGGCATCTGGGTCATCTATCAAAATGCAGGCTGTCTTCTTTGAGCTTTCTTATTTGTAAATATTTCCACGAAAATCAAAGAGAAAGTTCTTTTACTCCTGTGCCGTGGTAGGAATACAATCTTGCTTTTACTGGCTGCTTTTTGGAAAAAGTGTTTGGTGGGCTATTTATGATTGCTCGTATGGTTGATGACGTTTTAGATATTTTCAAATCTTCTTGGTTGTCATCTGGTCAGAAAGTTATGTTTTGTGTTATTAAACCTTAGAATTCTCTAATCTTACCTGCACCATTGAAAAATTTGTGTCATAGGCATGAAGGGGTACCTTCCCAAGAACTGCCATGTCATCCTGTTCAAAAATGAAGGCAGTATGTAGGCATACAATAAACTGCTACAGAGTAGGAACAACTACTGTAGGAAGAGCAGACTTTTTTTTTTATGAGGTGGTAATCTTTTCTTTCTTCCCTCCCTTTTCTCTTTTGTAGCATTCTCTTTGACTTTCTTTAGCATTTTGAAATCACTTACTAAATAAAAATGTTAAGTCTGTGTTCCAGAATCTTATCCTGAAGGCTTACTGAGGCATGCAAAAATAGTTGAAGTGTTTAGGATTTTGCACTATTACTGTCTTTTCCAGTGGTGAAGATAAAGTAGTTTCCTTTTCTAGCACCACCTCCTGAGATCAGACACCTAAAGCAAAGCATTCTCATCCATAATGAGCCTTGAGCTACTTCCAGCACTGAACTTACTTAACCCATGTTAAGTCCATGCAACACGGTAACGTGTAGGTAAACACAAGCCAGGAATGATGGGCCAAGGGGAAAATGACTGATTGAAGGCCATATGCTAAGTCAGAAATGATTGTCAACTTTCACGTTTAGCATTTTGAAAGTTTCTGTTAAGTTTACTGCTGTTCAGTAGAGTCTAGGGACATCCAATGAATTATTTTAATGTCTCCCACATAAAGGTGTCCTCTACAGTTGTTAACAACTTGGATAATGCTCTTAAGTTTTCTGCAGTCATGATGTTTTGTATTTTAATTTACTGTTCGGAAGTATTGGCAGTTCAGCAAATATAGTCTTAATTCCTTGCAGACCATACTGCTTCCATTTGAACAAATCAGTTGAGCCACTGGTAAATGTGAGTTTGATTATATTTTGGGTTGGGGGGGTGGGTTCCTATGGATTTTCTTCTTTAAAAATGAAGATTATACTAATTATAGTACTGTGGAACACTTGCCTCTGCTTCCTATTGTTCTTCCTATGTGCTATTTCTTTCTAACAGGTTAATGTAAAATGATGTACAATGAGTCCTGAGGCAGTACTGTTCCCTTCTTCATGTCTGCAAGAAGGAAAGAGAGATGAACGTTTATAACTGCCTATGAAATGAAATAGATCAGTTTCAAGAGACTCTTTCTTTCTAGTCACGTAGAGGGGCTCTCTTGGATTAAAAGGGTCCACTACATTTGATTTGCTCTGTGGTTTAGATGTGGAATCAACTTTGTAAAGGGGGGGTAGTTCAGTCATAAAAAGTCTAATAATTCCTTAGAGAGATTCTTTGAAAGGCACAGAGGAGAATTAGAGGAACTGTTTCCTGTACTTGTAAGACAATTAGCATCACAATTTCTTTTTTTTTTTTTTTTTTTTTAACAGTCCTGTTGTTGTGCTTAAGTTACTTTTCAAAATCTCATTCACCCCAGGTAGTGAGCCAATAGCACTGTATGGGGCTGCTCTATGCTTGTGTTTCTAAAGTCCCTGAGGCCCAAGTCCTCAAAGTTCTTTGGGCAACTAAATATGATTTGAAATGACTCAGTGATGTTAATAGTTCGTTCTCATGAACGTTCTTTGAAACAAGGAGACAGTATTACCTCAATTTACTGGGAAAAAGTGGGATGGTGAAGCACAAATAGGTTTAAAGGCATTTAGGTGCCCAGTTAAACCAACAGGAAATGGGCACCTAAATACCTGTGGAAGATTAAAGCTTCACTTACTATCGGGACGATCAGCACATAGTGTTATAAATCTCTGGAGGTTTCCTATGGTTCTACCTGCAATGAGTAAATATTTCAAGGATGTCTAAATCAGGACAGGAGGGCCTTGTGATGGGAGGTCGACTGCTTCCGTATGTTTTAAAATAAAATTAAACCACTCTTTGCCCCCTAACTTTTACTGCTAGAAAGGAATCAAAGATTTCTTTTTCTGTTCACAAACTAGTACCCTAACTGTTGGTTTGCCTTTTTTCCTATTTCGCAAGAAAATACCCTGGTGGTTCTTAGTGTCACTGAGAACTAGGAGTCATTACTTTGTGTCGGCGAGCACTCTTGTATAGCTTTCATAACAATAAAGTTGTGTGCGGCAGGATTACTCTTTGAACCAGAGTGTTAACTGAGAGATTGGGGTCACATCCATCACCCAAATGTGAGGCGGTCTGCTTGCACTTATAATAAAGAACAACTGTTTGGTCTGGAGGTCAGGATTTTTGGATTCACAGTGCACTTAGTTAGATCAAGGTCTGATCTGGGGTTAAAATCAATATCGTAAATTGCAGCTAAAATGACAATGAATATGTTTCCATCTATGTTATATTTTAGGTACAGTAGTCTTAATGTATAAGTAGGTCAATTCCATTAAGATGTAATTTCATTAAGGGACCATAACTGCAACTGGAATTTGGCCACTAGATGAATTTTTTTGGTCTAAAACAACTGTACAGACATGCGTCGCTCTTGGATGCTGCTCACTTGGGTAGTTCTGCTTTAGAACAATAAGCCCAGTAATCATCCAGTGCACTCCGCAAGAAGGTTTGAAGAAAATCAGTAAAAAATGTTTGTCTGTAGGAAATGCATTCTTTTTTTTGAACTGGCACAAGAATACCTGTCAAAGTAGTATAGTAAGGCTGTCATATATTTAAAAAACACATGCTTCGTAGCTACTGAGACCTTTGGTTTAATGCACTTGTACATATGCAAGTAGAGTATTTAGCAGTGGAGCCTTCAGGCTTGCTTTAAAAGAGGACATGAGACAAAACATCTGATTTTAGGAAGCTTCGCTTCAGTTTCTGTAATGTGGCAAATCTGAGCATAGCTGACCATAAAAGACTTTAAAGTCTTGGAATAAGGAGATGGAAGCGTCATTCAGGAGGAGACGCTGCTTCTGCGTTCGTGCTGCCTAAGGTACAACGTCTCTCCCCAGGCATGGTACATGAAGGGGTGGCAGATGAGAAGGAAGGGGGAAGTAGTCTCAAAATCTTGGAAAAGGAGGAAGATTGTGGGATGGCTTTTATGTAATCCTCTGTAAGGATTAATTTCATGTGCATAAAAGTCATATTGAGCTTTGTAGCAGAGCGTGATGCCGCATTTACAAAGGGTGGCTCTATGTCTGCTGGTGGCTGGACCATAGGTTGAGAGTCATCTGACTCTCATAACTGTTGAGCCAGAAGAGGCTGTGTATTTCTTGCACAAACTGGAAAAGTTTATTTTGTGTTTTTTCGCCACTGCCCATCCTCCTAAGGGCAGCTCCCAGCATTGCCATACAGCACAGCACGTGATGTGCTTTTCTCTGCTTACAGTGCAGAGTTGGGGAGGAAATACAGCCAAAACTCTGGGCAAGCAAAGAGCCCTGGCTCTTTCTGTCTGCTGTGGGGGCCTTAGGAAGCCCCAGCTTGCGGACAGGGATCTGCTGCATGTGTGTGGAGGAAGTCTGGGGGGAGTGAAGATCATAACTCGGCAACAGCTGCTCTGTATGACTTGCTTCCCTGGTAACCTGGCGGCTCTCCAAGTCAAAATCTGAATAGGAGTTAAACTGCTCGAAGCATTAATTCCGCCTCTAGACATGAGCCTTCTCTTTCTCGTCCCTGCTCCCACTGGAGCAATGCTCAGCAGAAGTGGAAGTTTCCTTTACCTATGCAAGTTTGGAGGGTTCGTGCTGTCAGCAGAGGTGGGGAAGACGTCGCTGCGCAGTGTGGTTTATCTCAAGTATCGGCTGCCTGCTGTAACAAACAGGAGCACTGGGGTGTTGGCAAGCGGCTCTTCTCTCTTCCCTGGGCCCTGTCACTTGACATGGCATGATCTTATGGGGAGTTAAACTATGCATGTAAAAGCTTTTGTGACTGTATTGGTATTTGGTGATCCCTGTTTACATGGAAAGTATTTCCGTGATTTTCCAGTCATGTGTAAGGATCTCGGGACTACTTGCTGCTGCCTCTGGGCGACTTGGACATCCTCCCCCCGCTCTCCCCCTGGTATTTTACATGAACAGAATTTCCTTGGCAGCTTTTCAGGACTCCCCAGCTTATTATTGGGTCCTCTTGAAGTTGAAAACACTGCTCTGAATCTAAACCCTGTTGCAGAAATGCAGTTTTATGTCCCTTGGATAATTATAGACATAATTTTTTAAGTCCTCCAGTTTTAATCACAGTATAATTTGTGGGTTTTTTTAAAAGTACCTTTTAAATTGTCCTGTTTCCTTCCTGTTGCCTTTTGTAACAGTATTGTCTAGAGGTTTAAGTTTGTGTACAACCGTAGTGACTCATCTATTCCAAAATATTGCAAAGAGGAAAAAATAAAATTTCTACCTGTTGGAGAGTGAAGAGATTTAAGTTAAGCTGGGTGCAACTTAGTATCTATTGATGAAATTCTGATGTTTATTTTGTCAAAATATATTAAAAAGTAATGTAAAATTATACAAGAGTAACACATACAGCCACTTTGTGCTTACTAGTAAGTTGCCTCTCTGTGGAGACAGTAATGACAGCAGCCCAGACAGTTTCTTAAGGCTTTTCCTGCTCTTCTGTGCCCTTTATTTGATCATCTGCCAAGGCCTGCGGATAGTGCCAAATCAGTGCAGCATCTCCATAAGTCTGCTCTTGGAAGCTAAGGAATTCAGCAGTTGAAGTGCAATGCCAGATATAAAAGAAGCAATTACAGTGGACTTCCAGGAGTTTAGGTTGAATAACTAATATTTGTATAATAGATATTTTGAGGCTCCTTTTACTAACTGGACTTCTGCTTTCTTTATGCTTTATCAACAGAATCTTAATCTATGCAAATATAATCTTGCAAAAGCATGGGTTCTCTCTCTCTCTCTCTCTCTCTTTTCTTTTTTTAGGTTCTGAAGCTCCATACAAACTTTGAAGCCTATTGCTGTGTATACTGGCATTGGCAGCTGAAGTGCAGTGTTTGTCAGTGAAAGAGAACCTTTGCAGAACCATAGCAGCTATTTTGAGTATAGAAGACCACCTTCCTCTTTGCAAGTATTTATCTTTCTTCATACTTATGCAGAAGCCTTCTCAAGTTTTTGAAGTGAAGAAAATATTTGATGTGATATCTCATAGGTTTTCATGCTGTATACAATGAAATGAATTAGTGGGGTAATGACATTGTTTAAAGTGAAAGAAAGAAAACTTGGATTCCTGTAATTGAATTGCAGTGTGGACACATGCCAGTTCTGACTGAAGTAAAATTCATCCCACTGCCACTGATTGACTGTCCAAAATCTATTCACCATTTAATCTTCAGCAGCACAAAGAGGAGCTTTGCCCAGAATGAAACTATTTTTACATATACGTTAGTAAACAGCCACACTCTCTTGGGGTCTAGAAAGCCAGAGTCCCTTTGCACTGCTTGCTTAAATTCTAGATGAGGGGGCAGGGAAAATCTAACTAAACTTGAAACTTGATTACAGCATGACAAGATTAGGGGAATAAATGGGCAAAATCGATCTCGCATTTACTGCTTTTCCTTGTAAGGATTCCCTTTTTCGCTTTGTATGTGTTTTCTTGTTGTCTCATAAAGAAGCAATGGCTTATTACTTACCCACATGACCCAGACCTTCCACACTGTGCCTGTGTGTTACATTCATACCACTGTGTTCAAGTGGGGAAATAACTTCTTTGAATAGCTTTAATGAGATAAAACTTCGGTCTGTTTTCTTTGTTGTTTCAGTCATTTGTACCTTGGAATACTTGGACTATCATGATAAAGGGAAAAATGGTTGAAGATTTCCACTTTTATGTGAAATTCATTGAAGTAGCTTTTGATGGTAGTGAGCTCTAACAAACATTAAAACAAACCAAAACCTCCTTTTTCTTAATTGTACGTGGATTTTTCCCCTTGTTATTTTACTGTGCAGGCTCAAGTCTTCGCTACAGTGGATCAATAAAGAACTTGTTTGCATTAACAGGGCTAACTTTACACTTGTTGTAGGTGTCTGGCTGTATACAGAGGTCACTTGCGCTGGAAATGCATGACAGAAATCAAATCTTTTACCTGCTTTGGCTGAATCTAGGGACAACTTAAATATGTAAAAAATTGCTTCTTTTCCCTCCCGGGACTTAGTTCTTAATTGTAGCTACCAGAGCTATGTTATTTCTAGTCTCTGTGAGGTTTGTAGGAGTAATAATAATTTTAAACAATCCTAGATTTAATTTTATGTTTAAGCTCACTGCAAAAAAAAAAAATCAGTCTATCTGTCTTGTAAGTTTTGTTTCACAGCATCACAGTCAAATTCATTTCCCAATTATTCATTCAGAAACACTTTGTAAACCCTACCCTTGGACTAACGGGTGGCTTCATTGCTGCATAGGCACAAATTTTCTACAGTAACATAGTGCAGGCTCATTGTAAAAGATGTCATGCTTTTGCTCAGGGGAGTTCACTGTCCTTGTTAGCTGACTTTACCTGCTGGTGAGCTTCCAAGTTGAACTGGCATCTGTTAAAGACAGGGTCTTTCTGTTTCCTCTTTCTTCTCTTCCCTTGTTCTCCCCACCTCTAGTGAAAGACACAGCAGAAGTGATGATTACCTATGAAGCAGATGTTAAGTTCAAGTATATATAGACAACACTATGTCAGGTAAGCTGGAGAAACAATCTTCATGATATACATATGTCTTTTATGACATACGACTAACTTCTTTTCACTATGAAATGGTTTGTTTCACCCCTGCAAATGTTGAACTGATTATGCATCCTGTACGTATAATTACTTTGTACCCTTTCAGAGGGCAGTCTCTTTCGGAGCGCGGTATACAATACAGTGCCAAAAGGCTGGGGCTGAGCCATGGAAGTGGACAGCACTGTACGGCCTGGAAATCTTGGGTCATTGTTGAACTTGTGGAGAGTTAGATGTCTCATTTGGGACTGGCAGCAGACACTGTGCTGAGCTTTGGGATGCTACAAAGGCACGTGCTAGGAAATGTCAAAGGAAAGGCTGCATCCAAAACATCTCTCTCCACCACAGGTGTGCGTGCCTATCCCCTGGTTTCAGCCGTGCCTCTGGTGAATGGTGCTTGCGCTGTGCTCAGGCAGAGGTGTAGGAGAGGGGGGGAGGAACGGTGTTTACCTTCTGAGATCTTGCAAGATTAAAGCTTAAATTCACAGGACATATTTTGTCCTCAGGATGCAGCTACTTGATTTAAGGTAGAATTGGTAGAATGAATTTTTAATATTTCATCTTTCAAGGCTCCTTGAAATGTGGAAAAAAATAGCATTCTAGGGAATCTATACTCTTATATGCAAGTGTAGTATATTTTTTCCTCTCTACTTAACATAATTTAAAATCTTTAAATTTTAAAGGAACAAGTTTCTAGCTTTGGGTTTTGCTAAAAAATAAAGTCTACACACATACATACATAGGTGCTGTCCACCAGGTGATATTTTCTAGTGTCTTTTTTCCTAGAGGAGTACGATATGTTGAACAGAGAAGTAGAAGTAAAATAATTCCACTTTATTTTGGAAAGCAACCTTTTGTAATGTGTAATCCTACATTACCACTTCCTTGAAAAAGCTCTCTTTTACTTAAAATAAACTCTCTGAAATAACTCCCACCATTTGGGAAGCTTTCAACACATTGTAGGACAGAATTCTTTCTTTTTCTTTTCCAGTAATGCCTTGCACTGTGCTGTGACTTGAACTTTATTTTCACATGTTGTGGGAGCATCTGAAATCCCTTGCCAATCCACCTTTCTCTCCAAATCCTTGAAACAAAATTAACAGAAAAATGGTGTGTACATATAGGTATGCTACAAATACATGTATATGGTAATTATTTTTTAACAATAGTAGGTAGCCAAACAAGATAGGCTGCAAATGGAGCTTTCTGACAGCATGTCCATGACAAATACTAATAGCAAATGCTGGTTTTACATCAGGTTTACAAGAAACTGGTGAAAATTCAGGTGTTGCAGGGGCAGACCAATAATATTTGATGGTATAAAATCATGTGTTCAAAATTATAAAAATATTTTTTAAAAAGTTCCAAACTGGAACTCTTCAAGGGGAAAAGATATATTCAAATAAGAGGTAGGGTTTTGTACAGCAAAGAGAAATGTTGGGCTAGCCAACTGTTTAGAAATGAAAGTAGAAACAGCGTGGTAAAGATGCTTAATCCACAGTCTGCATGTTGAAAAAATCTGTTGGGTTTAATCTGATTTGTGATAAATACTAATGGATTTTTCAATTTGTGCAGTTAAATTTGTTGTTGTTTTTCCCGAAGCAGTTTATGTGTAAGTTTGAAAAATCCTGGAACCCAGTTAAGCAATGTTAGTTCAGTGAGTAATCCAAAATACGCTTGCTAAATGGAAATGTTACGTCTTTCACTGATGGATTTTTTTTTTCATGACATTTAAGTTCATATTAACCCATGTTGTGTTCAAACAGAAAAACTAATTAAGAGCCCTATCCTACAGTCCCAGTTTCTTTGAGTTGAGAACTCTATGATTGGGTCTTGATATAGTAACAGTTAATGTTATAGATTCTTGCATTCATCTTGAGCAGCTTTGTGGTTTAAAGTTTATGCAGCATCTTACTAGGTTTGGCAATGACTCAGTTGTCAAGATTAGTTTTACACCAAATTGCTTGCAGATACTAAATGACAGGTTTTGTAATAAAAGGTTGCAATTATTTCTAATTTTTTCAATAGTAGTCACAAATCACTGGTGCTGATTCTGCCATTTGTACGTGGCTTTCTAAAATAATATCCTGGTGTGTCTGCCTTACCAGTCTTTTATTCTGTTCACAAAGTTGAATAAATCAGGTAAAGTTACAAGTGTGCAGGAGGAATTTTCAGATAAATTTTTACTGAATGATCAGGGTGGGTGTTCTGGGGTTTTTTTCCAGCATGTTTGGTTCTTATGGTTTATTTTCCACTGCTTGTTGATTATGTTTGTTATTCCACACACACCACAACGCCTTCTGAATGATTACAGTGAGCTGCAAAAACAGGTAATTAACCGTGGTCCAGCATTACACTGATGTGACTGTTCTGCTCCTTGTTCTGTGGGTAGCATGCTCAGCCCTGGCTCAGGGATCTTTGCATTCTGTGCTACTCAGTACAGCATAAACACTTTCAGGCTTCCCAAGCTTCTGAAATTATTCAATCCACAGAGGCTTATCACATTGCCAAGCTCATATAATCTCCTTATCACGGTCAGTCTCACACAAGTAACACCATGACTTATCCTTATGCTGTCCTGGCCAATATTAATGTATTCTTTCCAAATAAAACAGCTTCTAATTGCCTGAGCTGTGTGTGAGCTGTCGTCCACATGGGTACTGCTGCTATTACAAGTATTTAATGGCTTTGTAATACCATGAGTATAAAAAAAACTATGTAAAAGAAACTTTATTTTATGTTACTTTTCAACAACTTCCTGCAACAACAGGCTCCATAACTACTAACTGGGGTTCTAATGCAACTTTCTGATTAATGCTTTTTTTTATAGTGCACGTTTAACTGCACTTTACCAGGAACAAAACTGTACTGCCAGAGAAAGCACCTAGAATCACACAAACTGTTGAATTCTTTTCACTAAATACTTGTTTCATCTTACCTAAAGTTTTGGTCAAAGCTGCGTTAGCACTTTACACCCATTCAGATCAGTACATTTAGGTGGATGACAATGCTGTTCTGGACTGTATGAATATCTGACAACCTAAGCCTTCAATATGATCTGGATTTAGGCATTAATCTCAAATTCTTTCATATTTTGGTTACTTGCAGGAAGTAACTGCATAAGTGATGACACTTGATATAATATTGTAGAGTTAAAGCATTATTTCATTTGGAGAACAGACTCTGGGACCTTTGATTCATGTTTTGAAGAGAATTTCCTCTTTTCTCTGCCCAGAGGTTTTGTGAGGGTGCCCTCCCAGCTCCCAGGGGTGGAATGCTTGCATTGCATTCGTTTGTGCAGTACAGGGGTGCTTCTAAACGAAAAGTAGAAGTACAGATTGTTGCAAAACCCTCTTAGTCCTTCTCGCTCATTCTGACAAGATGTTAACTTTCAGAAAATTACTGTCAATAGACAAATAAAAATTTATTCCTATTTTCCTTAAAAATTTCATACTAAAAAACGATGCCAATATTAACCTTGGTATTATTTATAGGATAATTGGTAATATTATACCAATTATCCTATAAACTGCAGTAATTCTCTTGGGGTCAACCTTGTTTAACTTTCAAACAATTTCCAGATGAAGAATAATAGAAAATAAGCCAACGTTAGTGGATGCGCAATAAAAAAGTTGAATGTCTTTGGTCAGTTTGGGTTTCTTTGTGCTCAATTTTTATATTTGCAAATATGGCCATAAAAAAGGGAGCATATTATACTGGAAATAAATATTTTAATATTATTTGATTGAAATAACTCGAAAAAGCTTTTACTTCAAGCAGTGAATTTTAATTTATTTTATATGTACACTAAATATTTTCTCAGAAAATCATAGTTTTGCTATTGAAGAGGAAAAAACGTTTTATATCCTTAAGTAAAACTGTCGTAGACTGTAAAACCCGAAGATATATGTGACATGGTATTTCTCTGGAATGCAGTTTGTTCTCAAAGGTTTGGGATTTTCAGAGGGGATTCACACAGAGGAAAGTCTGAGACACCCAATTCCTTTACATCTGTGACCTTCTCTTATAAGCAAGACATCTCTGCTTTACCACTGAAACTTTGGTATCTGCAGTATGATGCTGCTCTGCTGGAATTACGTTGTCAGAAAATCTGTCGGTGCCCTAAAAATGGCAGTGGTAGGCACTGACAATCAGACTACAGCAAAACGCTTCTGAGATGTAACAAAACCAGCGATATGTGCTAAACATGGTCGTGTAAGCAATCTTCTGGCCATTTAGCACAATACAATGAATTTTAGGAATGCATTGGGGAACCTGACTCTACCTGATGGAAAAATAATCCCTTATGCTGCCCAGGAAGGGAGAGGGCAACAAAGTATTTTAGCAGAATATTTCAGGGAGGCAGCAACCTTATTTCTTCAGCATATTTTATTTGCTACACACTTGCAGAGTCGGTTTCGTTCTATGGCATCTCGGTGCTCTACAGCTAATATGAGACGTGACATTAAATGCAAAATAGATAGGAAGACTTGCAACTGCTTGCAGATGGGATATGTCCCCATGTACAATCACACTGTCGTGGTTTAGCCGCAGTCAGCAGCCAAGCCCCACGCAGCCGCTCACTCACTCTCCGCTGGTGGGATGGGGGAGAGAATTGGAAGTGTAACAGTGAGGCAGCTCATGGGTTGAGATAAAGGCATTTAACAGTTAAAGCAAAAGCTGCGCGTGGAAGCAAAGCGAAACAGGGAATTCATTCACTCCTTCCCATGGGCAGGCAGGACTTCAGCTGTCTCCAGGAAAGCAGGGCTCCATCACGCATAACGGTGACTTGGGGAGACAAACGCCATCACTCCGAATGTTTCCCCCCACCCCTCCTTCTTCCCCCACCTTTACATACCGGGCATGATGCCATATGGTATGGAATATCCCATTGGTCAGTCGGGGTCAGCTGTCCTGGCTGTGCCCCCTCCCAGCTTCTTGTGCCCCCGACAGAGCACGGGGAGCTGAAAAAGTCCTTGACCAGTGTAAGCGCCACTTAGCAACAGCTAAAACATCTCCACGTTATCACCGCTGTTTCCAGCAAAAATCCAAAACATAGTCTCATAGTAGATACTACAAAGAAATTTAACTCTATCCCAGCTGAAACCAGGACACAGGCTAAGTAGTATTACCAGGACTTTGGCTAGCATTTCAGACCCTTTGCTGGTTTGATTTTTTTTCCCTATTGCCGGGTGGTTTCTGCTCCCTGATTGCATTTATGTGTACTGTGTTCTCATACAACCTACCAGGCAGCCTCTACTGATGGTCAGGTTTGAACGTATTTTTCACTGCAGTGCAAAGGGAATGATTTTACACTCAGGGTATTGTCTTATGAATAAGGCTTAAAGCTGACCAGAGCTTTAAGTCCAGAGCTATATTCTTTCTGTATTACTTAATTTCAATTTTGGGCAACTAAATTATTTTTCGTTTCTCTCTGCAGTTTTGTTCCTCTTCTAAGCTGCAAGAAATATGAGCAATGGGTGAAATTATAGTTGTATGCTTCATGAAAGTTTATATAGTAATCAACAGAGACAGAAGGCTCTTTATAAAAATTGAAGTGAGTATTTAAAATCAACCTTTGAAATACTGCAGAAATTTTAATTACTCTTAATTTAATTCTCTTATTTGAATTACCTGTCAAATGTTACCTTATTTTTTGTCAGATAGCCTTTTTGGCATAGATTTGGGTCAGGCAGAAATACAGAGGTGTCAGAACAGAACAAAGCAGGAAGCTGGCTGTGTCTCTTCCCATCCTTTTCTTGTGTGTAGGTTTTGTACATGAGGATGAACACCTGTCACATGGCAGAACTGTAAATATTGCAGAATTTTCTCTGTTAAACCTGGATGGTTTCAAATATATTATTTTGTTTGAGAAGTTCAGTGATAAGAGGACTATGTCTTTCTAATGACGCTTCCTTTTAACACCTTTACTCATCTCCAGAAACACTAGTCCCAAAGTAGCACACTTTTTAAAAAAAAAAAAATCCAGAGATATAACAGCTTCCTGAAAGGCATGCAGCCTGCAATTAACTTTTCTTCTTTACTTCTATTTTTTTTGTGGAAGAATCAAACTTTCTAACATACTCTTGACAGCCTGAATCATTTGATGGGGTCCTTCAAGGTAAAAGGGTCATGAAACATCACAGAAAGAGGGGACTTCTTCAAAAACCCCAGACCTTAGCCTTTGCTATAACTATCCTTCTTGTGCTTCCCGAGAACAAACACTGTGCTTCAAAATGAAATATTTCTATCATATAGTAATAAACTAGTGTCGAATAGGGAACAGATAAAATTGCTCATCAGTTCTGTTCTTTTTTAAGGTCTGTATTGGGAAAGATGATTAGTATAAGGTCCATAACAAAAATTATTTATTTTTTTGTACCCTATTCTTTGGTCCAGCCTCTTCTTCCCAAATCAATTTTATGAGACACTGCTTGGGACTTCTGTTTAAGTAATACCCATAATACCAAGAGAATTTGCAAAGGTGAAATTGATAGTACAATTATTAGGATCCACCAGATGCCAACTAAACTAATAATAATTTGTTTGATCTCAAACCTTACAGTAGCTTTAGCGCTTAACTATACCACCGGCAGGAATGAAATCTTCATCCCATTGCCATGAGTGGGGACTGGCTGCGTTGCTGTGAGTGCTCAGACTCTGAGCTAATCATTATCAGCCATATTGTCTGCCTGCTTTTCAGGCATGAGAGCGACAATTATAGAAGTTCTTTTATAAAAGAAGGGAGATGATAAAGAAAATCTCTATGACAACTATGGCAGCTTACCTGAGTGTGTTAATATAGATATAAAGAACTATTGATAATTGTGTAAAATAATCTTACCCCTTAAATGGAAACTATGGAGATTAAAAGTATACTAATCTATCATTAAAAGAAAATGAAACTTCAGAAGAATTTATGACAATTCCCCTCGCTCACTGTAGCCTTGTGGCACTTGTTACGAACATTAATCAGGAACGGTATAATGGTGGCGATAACAATAGTCGGGTATGTGGCAAGATAATTGAGAGAACTGTCTAATCTGATTAGAAAACTGGCAGATGCCATGAGGAGCATTTGAAATGTTTATGGGCTAAGCAATGCCAAGGACCTTGACAGTAAGACGAATAGTCATACTTAGCGCGGACTGGACACCAGACACTAGAGAGAGTCTAAAAGCAAGGTGGGTAAGCGGTGGTGTCTGAAACATGACTGTCAAAGGGCATGCTTCATTTAGGAAAGATAGAAATTAAACTGGTAGGAGACTTTCTGTGCTACTGAACCGGTAAAGTAATACAAAAGAATAGAATGGCTAAAACAAGGGGATTGGAACTAAAATGGTTCAGTGTTGGTTGAACAATGACCTAATGGGAAAGTATCAGCAGTGAGCTATATACTGCCAGGCTAAGTCCTGGTTGTGAGTAAAGAACTTTGTTACATGGTTTGACAGAGCACTGTGAGAATTGTGTTGTGATGGAAAGGTTTAACATCCCACATAAAAATGGGTGAAAAGCTGAGAAATTCGTGGTAGAACCCAATTTTAATTCAGTGTGAGATTGACAAGTTTCTTTATCAAGTTGTTACGGAAGAAATAAAAGGTGATTAATTTCAAATTAAATAGAAATATATCTCAGACTGTTTTTGAAGGAGTGACTTAAAGAAAGCAAAGAGCTATTCGGTGGAGTCACTTGCACTGTAGAACTCAGGACCTGGAATTGCTCTCTACTTTTGGTTTTAAAAATATTTGAAATTTGCATCTTAAGCGAGAGGGAATAAATGAGTAAGGAAGGTTTTGGGGTCCAGTTTTGTGATGTAACCATCTAAAAGATTATTAAGAGTAAAAATCCCACTAGAAATTGGGAAAGAAGCTGGTGAAGAGATCTGTCATGGGTAAGAAGACTGTCTAGTAATTGTGACAATACAAGTGCTGAAGTCCAGATGTCTTAGTCTTGAGAAAGAAATTGAATGTAAATCAATGGTAAATAGTTCCTTATCTATAGTTTTAAAGAAAAGGAGGGGGTGAGAGGAAGTAGGACTTGCATTTAATAAAAATGAGGTGTATACTGAGGATAATCTAGTTTTGGCCAAATCAGCTGGAGTTGAGGGTTGAGGGGGGGTTGTCGAGGAAGCAACACAGTTCCTAATGAGAAAAGAAAGTATGAAAATATAATCTTAGTAAAGCCAAAATAAAATGAAAACTTGGAAAGCATAATATACAAATTTGGCAGGGAGAAAGTAGGAGATAAAAAAAACCCAAAACAACCCTGAATAACTCTTTATAGAAATGGTATGTGAAACTACGGTTCCCGTAGTTCCATTTTATTTTTAAAAGATCAGTAAAATTATATATGGTGCCAAAAACCAGGATAATGAGAGTTTTGTTTAAGAAGCGTATGCATGGTGGTGAGGATGGTCCTAGGGAACTGCCTGTTGTTCTAGCTTTAATAGTCATCAAAACCTTAGAGAAGTTAAAAGAAGATACTAAGAATAAACAAACGAAAAGTTCTGGAGATGGATTTAAAATGGGATAACAAACACTGAATTTACCAAAGATAAACTTTACCATGTCTCTCTGATAAATTAAATTCTTCATGTAAAGGATTTTTTTGTTTAATCCTGACTTCAGTAAACCATTCTGTATGTATAGTGGGAAAATACATGAAGGATGAGGTAGAGGGAAATGAGAGAAAAACTATATGGTAGCTGAAGAATTCTACAAAAATCCGTTCTAAAAGTAGGAAACTTTGATTGGAAGTAGATTGAATAGAGTTTTTTTTAAAAGGCCACCTTTGAATCATTGTTATATAATAACATTGGAATAAAAAGCAGGTACAACATAATTAAATTATTGCAAAGCCCCAAATTATGAACTCATTGTTATTAAGAAGTGAACTTCATAAAGGAAGAATTTGGTGACTGCAGATAATGGAAATGCATTTAACACTACAAAGGATGATGCTATGCTTTTAAAAACTAGTCATAAGGATTTCTTTTGCAAGATCTGAGCTAATCAATTGGAAATGACAACAAAAAGAAGAATTTGAATATATTAGCAAATTGCAGGATGAGAGTGAGCTACCACTGTGATGTGGGGTGTTGAAAAAAGCAATAGTTTGATGCCCCTGGAGAAGTATTCCCAGAAGGGACAACAAACTGCTAAGGTCATATATGTGACAGTGTTACATGCCATTTAGATTATTGCATGCTGTCCTTGCCCCTGTTTCAGTAATATGACTCCAGTTGGAAGAGGTGTAGGAAAAGGCTGCAAGGATTCTCAATGGGATGGAGAAGCTCTCTGCTGAGAGGAGACTCAAATAGCTTGGGTCGTTTAGCCTAGCAAAGTGAAACTGTAAAAGAACTCGCTTGCTTTTTACAAGTATGTTAAAGAAATGAACACCAGACAAACCAGCTGCTTAAGAGAAGGGAAAATATTGGCACAAGAACAAATTATGTATCACCTGGTCTTATATGCATACATTTGGGCTGGAAATGAGATCTCTAAGGATTGGAGAAGGGAGATGCCAGAAAGGCTGGCTGACAGTAAAAATGGGAGAAGGATGCCAAAGTACCGTTAAGATGAAGTATGATTAATTTATAAACCAGATTGTATGATGATGGTGCTTGTGATAGCAGGCAATTAATTTTGATTTAGGAGGTTCCTTCCTGCCCTGTGTTTGGGATTCATTAAATGGTCTTCCCACCTGCCTCAGAGTGCACGTTGAACGTGATGGCGTGGCACTGAGGGAACACCAACAATGTCATTTTCAGCTGTGTCAGAAATTCAGGTGATATACCAGTTGAGACTGTTTAAGATCCTATGAATGTTTTCTTAAATTCTTTTTTTACTGCTTATGACCTCGCTAGTTTGCTGGTTTTATATCTACCTTCTGTCTCTTGCAGTTTTGCTGTGCTAATGTAGGTCAGAGTATTTGCCCAGTTCTAGCCTTTCCTAAAGAGCAATGAAGGGCAAGGAAGAAACCAGACTTCTTCAGCTGAGGAGTAGGTCTGAATTCCCTGACTCTGTTCAGGTTATGGGGTCAAATCCTACAACCCGCCTAACACCCTCTCGCAGTGCAGGAGTGGCTGTGGGAGTCAGAGGGCAATGACCAGAGTGCTCTGGAGCTTCGCTGGCAATTACAAGGTGGGGCATCCCTTTTGGGAACCACAGCCAGGCAGTTCTGTGGCTCCTTCTGAGACATGCTCAGACTCAAGTCTGGCATGAAAACTGGTCCTAGAATCAAAAAGCTGTTGTGTTGCTGATTCCTCTTCGCAGTTCTCTTCTGGTAAGCCTTCAGTTTTTCTGCAACGGCTGAGTGATAGGAACCTGGCAAAGCATTAATTCACTTTGTTGCTGTGCATTAGTAAGCAGTGGCTGCATCCCTGTTCTGAAATATGTATGCCTTAATGAATGAAATTACATTTATACATAAACTGGAAAAAGTATGAGTGAATATATCTTACACAAATGACAACTGGGTTTTTTTATTGCATTTAGTAAATTAAAAATGTATATGCTGATGGTAGGGCATTAACACAGATGCTTCAGCCTCAAGAGAAAAAAAATACAGAAATGAGGTAATGAAGAATAATCTGGTTTATATTTTTTTTAGGAGGTAGAATATTAATCATGAGAACTGGATCTACAGTGGGATTTGTGAGGTAGGGTAAGAGATACTGCCTGCAGAAGCCCATGCAGCTGGATTGTTTACCAACATATCTTTGTAAGAAATCTTTAAAATAAGGAACCTATCTACCAGAAAGTCTTTTCATGTTTCTTTCTACAAAATTGTCATGAAGCTTTGACTCTAGATAAGGGAATTATAATGAAATAAAGGAAACATTGTTTAGTTGTCAAAACGAATTTGAAGTGTGACATGTGTGGGAAGAAAGAAACCACAGAAAATTGGATATTGGCTCCTTGAAATTTACGTATGTAATGTCATGACTGTGGATTGTCTAAAAGAATCAAGCCCTTCATGGTTGGTAGAATCAACTATTTTATTGACCTTTCTGTTTTTGTGTTTTAAAGACTATTAATATTAATGACACATAAACAAATACTGCAAAAAAAATCTCAAGAAGTATTTATTTGTAATCCACTTGATTTTAACTGTCTCTGCTTTTTTCAGGTTTTATTATTGCGCTTGCTCAAATTTCCTAGTAAGTGAAATAGTAGATTTGAACTGAATATTGTAAAATATCCATGAAACAAGACATTTTTTGCATCATAAACAGAATATTTGGTTTACTTAGATTATTAAGATTCGCTTTTATACAAATAAGAACTAGTCACATGCCCTGGCTGTGAACCGAAACCCAAATATTTTGGTGTAAGAGCAACTAATGCTATTTCTCTTTATTTTACAGCTCAATAACCTTCACAAGGCTAAAGTATGTAATGTTCAAGTATACAGGAACATACAGAAATATCTCATGCACATTTATATATGAGGAGAGTCAAATGATGAATGAGCATATTTTAAAATACAGATATGAGTTTAAGGCATCGTACTTACCTTCTAATAGCCAAACATTTGCATAATCAGGATCGTACGTAATCCTGAAGTCAGCCTTGACAGCTGTAGCACAGGGAGCCACCTCAATCTTTTGTTTTTGGTCTGCCTTTATAGACAATGCTAGAGTACGCAGTAATGATAGTGCAAATGAGCTTCCCTAAGACAACTTGTTCTCTCAGTAATATCATTCAATTCTGTGTAAACTATGAGTAACTTTTAAAGTTTCTTTTGAAGTCTCTAAGGCCTTTATAAAATGGCCCAGGAATATGCATATAACGTTTTTATGTTGACAAGGCTAAGAATCTGAAGTGAGGTGGATGGGGGTCTGTGTTATCACAGCACAGTGACAGAGATGGCACTGTAAAGCTGAAGACATTATCTCATGCTTCTTTTTTGCCATTTTATGCTCAAAAATTACTCTTGAAAACTAGGAACAGCAGTACTTTCCTTTACAGAGACTAGGCTGAAGGGAAATTTTCCTTTTCCAAAAAGGTTCATAGGAAAAAATTTACTGATACCAACTGATCAATATTTGGGGAGGGGGTAGGCATGACTATTGGTGATAGGCTATGTGTCACTGGTTAGAAATTGCTGGAAGCTGGTAGCGACTGAAGTAGTCATTCTCTGACAGCTCTTTGATAGTTGTGTAAACCAAGTTCATGCTTCATTCAACTCTCTGCTGACAAATGCCCTGAATTTCAGAAACTACTGTGATGGTTATGCCAACTGCAATACCTTTCTTGGTAATTTTGCACTGAAATTCAAGAATGAATGAATTACAGAGACTTAGATGTGCCTTTGCTAGCGGCTGTCCTCTCTACAACTGAAAGCATCCATATGGATTTATAAAGACTCATGGGATTTGAGCCTTAGCTCTGTTAGGCTTATTGTAGAGTCTCTTCCTTTATGCTTCTCTGTGCAATTTTCTTTCTTGTGTTTTCTTAATGTGGGCTTATTGGCCAAAAGGAGACTCTTCGTGAGACTCCACGAAGCAGGACCCCAAGCGAGCTGTGGGTCAGGCTGACAGAAAGCCCTGCCTCCAGGCATGGTCTGAGGGAGAAAGGTCTTTCCCTCTGCTGTGCTTGCTCATGGGGGGAAATAATCTGCTGCCGTCTTAGTAATTATAGGACCCACCACACACACGCGCCTTCTTCCTATACTACGAGGTGACTGAAATGTTGAAGAAAAGCTTAACTTCATTTCTTTCAACGAGCCCTATGCCTTATCTGCATGAGGACATGTGAAACTGTGGCTATAATCCCCTCTCTCCAGGTGTGCATTCATATGAAATGAAATGATGCTATGCAAGTGCGTGGCCTCTGTGGGGCTGTGGGGGAAATGCAGGGAACCAACCAGACACAAAACCCAGTGCCCTCACAGAAATAACAGAGAATTTACACTAATACTGTGTGAAATGTTTCCGCAGCAGCAATGTTTATATTTCAACAACAGTTTATAAAGTCAGTTCAGCAAATCAGAACTCAGTGAAAGGAAGGGTTTAGTAAAAATTCATTTTTTATTGCACAAATGATATTTTGAGACAATTAAAACTAGTTCAGAACAGAATGCGTTACCAGTGAATGAAGCCTGTTTCAACAGGAAGACCTACGGTTGCAGCAGTTAGTCTCTGGGTGTGTTTCCCAACATGGCCTTTCATACACCCCAGCCCTTTTTTCCCTTCCACTCCCTATGCCTGGATGCGAGAAGTGATTGCAGCCCAGGCTGAGGCAGGCAGAGGCCCCACTTCTGCTCTCTGCAAAAGCTAAAGGAGTCCCACGTACTTTAATGGTGTTAATCCTGATCTACTGTGGCACAACTGAGCTTGTAATCTGGCTGTGAAACAATAAATTGCTGCACACTTGAGGGAAAGGTAGTCTTAGGGAAAATCAGGAAAATGCTTTTGTTAAAGGACTGTGAGATTTTTGGTTTTATATTTAGTTTTGGGGTTTTTTTAATCTCTGGTAAGAATTTCAGTTTTTTTCTCAGATCGGTTTGTCACAGCAGGGTAAAATAAAAATAATATAGAGTAAATAATATTTTGGGCTTTGTGGAACTAAATGTAAACAGTGTATTGTTTGTATCAGTGAAACGCATGCCTTTTTCAACATGTCAGGGCACTTCTGATACACTTGTGTTGGCACCATTATACTGTGGTAGGAGGAAATCATTTATTTATTCCCTTTTGGCATCCATAGGATTTAAAGATGAGACATTGCCCTCCTGGATACATAATCCAATTCTGATGCTTTCGTTTTTTCCAGTAAAACAACAATAATTTGATATGTTCCTATTGTCTGAAGCAGTTTTGTCTTGATGAAAGATGTTTTAAGTGGGCAGTGTTTCAGAACAAAATTTCTCTTATGTAGCTTGTCATTATGTGTGTAATTCGTAAGTAAATCTTATCTATTAAATTAATGAGAATGTGGGGAGAAGGAAATATTTTTTGATCAGCGGTAACCAAACTCTGAGAACAGGGAGGAAAAAAGATGTGCAAAAAGCTTCAAAATACAGCACCGCATTGTTTGCAAAAAGCCTGCTGTTTCCTTTATGTCTAACTGATCCGTGCCAGAAGCCCTCTTGAATTTCTACAAGAATAGAGCTTCAGATCATCTGCATTCAGTGCCAGAGTCATGGCCCTGGAACCGATAATTGCCTCTGACAGGATTTAATTACCTTCTCCAGGACCTTTTCTCTGTTTGATTGGAGACCACCCCCTGCCTCCGATCAAATCAGACAGTAATAACACGCCGCGGTGCCGGAGCCAATCCCGAGCGCGGCCGGCGCGGTGACCTTGCCGAGCCGGAGCCGATTGGCGGTGTCGGCCTTGGCGGCGGTGGCAGGCAGCCGTCACCGGCCAGCCACGGGAGATAAGAGAGCAGCAGTAATGCTAATGGAGTCTGTCAGCACGCCGGGCCCCGGGTTGCAGTTGGAGCGCGGCGGCATGGGCAGGCACAAGGCCGCAGAGCCCCAGGCCCCCAGACCCACGGCCGCCTCGGCGGGCTGGTTGCCCTTCAGCGGCCGCGTGCGCTCAGCGCGACGCGGTCGTTTTCGGGAGAGAGCCTTCCTGCGCTCCCCTCCGAAACAAGTGGGGTGGTTTTCCCCGGGGTGAAACCCGCCGGTATTTTGTTACGTAGATGGAGAACGTCGCTTCTTGGTATGCGTCACACAGCCCCTGTTTTTAATATTACCTTGCCACGTGCAGTCACTATATTATTTATGGTCATTTTGATGTAGAGGCTAAATATACCCTTGGCTTTAAGAAAGAAAACTGCATGCCTCCAGCAGTCAGATTTTGGAGACTTAATGCTTTCGAGGTGAAATAGCAGGAGAATTCAGAGTGTGGTAGTTTTTAGCAAATATTTTCTCATTCTCAGAAATTAAGCAAAATCTTTTGCCCGCACCTCATTTAGCAGCTGGATGTCTTGACAGCATTACTGCTTTGAGCGTTTAATTGGCCAGACTTCAACCGTAAGGTGTGCGTAGCAGCCAAGAGTCAATGGATATTCTTTTGGTTTTGTTCAAAGTTATATTGATCTTGGTGCAGGTAAAGGGCTTGTCCCCGCTCCAGCGAAGCCAATGGCCGAGCTCCAGGTGGAGCAGGGGTAGGTCCAGGCTTATTTCATGCTGTATTTGTTGCTTCATCTGCTTTCACCTCAAAGGGAGATGGAAATGCCATGTAGTGAAATGGAGGGAGGGGGCGATTTGATGTCATGGTAACTTCTCCAACTACCCGTACAGCTGTACATAAAATCCAGTGCGGCTAGAGGCAATGCATCTCACAGCACCTCAGACAGCAGCGGGGGGATGCTGATGCGATTCTTTTCCTTGCAGTTCCACTGAGAAGAGCCGCAGTTACCTGGGTGAATGCCTTGCATCCTGGTATTGCCCCTTCCGATCTGAAAGGCCTATCAGTGCAAACAGGGAAAAGGATCACAAACGGTGTTGCAGAAGCAGCGTTACTCAAAGAAGCAGAAGCACGGAAGGGTGGGGGGAGCATGTTCGGTGCTGCATTAGATAATCTAGCCCTTTGTGCAAATGCCCTGTCTTCATTTTGCCAGTTACCCTGTTTCTCCCTTTTCCTAGGCTTTTGTATAACTGAGGATCCAAGATGTTTTCACATGCTCTGAACAGGAACTACAGGGATGTAGGGCTCGCCTAACTCAAGGCTGAGAAACTTCCATATGAATGCGTTGTTTGGAGAAAATAAGTTGTGTTTCTACAAGGCAGCAGATAGCTATGTATGTGTGACTCTGGTCTGACCAAAGGCCAGTTTAGTTGGGAGTTATTTCACCCTTCTGTGGGTGGTCTGGCCACACAGCTGTCTTCTGAGATGAGGAGATGTTAGAAAGAAAAAGGTGGAGGTGCAATTTTCCCCTTTTTCTTTCAAACTTCTGCTAGCATAGAGCAAAGAATGCAGACTGCTTGTATAGCCTGAGACAGTGCACAAACGCTCTTAACTGCAGTGCAAAAGCTCTTCCCTTTTCTCAAAGCAAAGTACTGAAAGATCAAATAGACAACGAACCGTTCTGAGTGCAGGTCCCACCAAAAACGTGGAGGGAAAATCCTCTCACCCTGACTCTGTAAAAGTTTTAATTTCTAGAATGGGCAAAACCACTCGTGTTTTTCTTATTTCAAATAGGAACAGAATAAAACAGAGTGTGTGTCTCTGTGTGTTGGGGGAGGGCGGGTGGAATCTGAGGCAAGTAGCATATTTTTTTTTTTCATTTGCCCAGACAGATTCCACTGTGAACATGTAATGGTTTTCACTGAGGCAGTGTTATTTTAAGGTAAATCTGCTGACTTCAGAATGCATAATCAGTTTCATGATCATAATAAATTATATCACAGCCATCTCTGGTGGAATAACGGAAGGAACTGCACAAAGCAAGAGTGCTAGCACAGCTTGCTGGTTAGGATCCTAGCCTAGAACCCATTTCTTCATTGCTTTGTTAAGCAAATAATTTCAAAAGCATCTGGGACAATTAAAAGCTTATTTTGAAAGCACTGTAGGCACTCTGAATCTAAGTCTCTCTCAAAGATATTTTTGAAGACGTTGCTGCAGTTCAGTTCCGTATCTGTAAATTGGGAATTGCAGCACTTCTTGCAAAGGTGTTGTGTGAATAAATATATCTGACAGAAATTGGAACAAAATGGAAGCTCTCTAAGGACCTCGGATAGACAGACAGGCTACAGACAGGCTGTGGTACGGAGAGCACTTATTCACCAGCAGTCGTAGCTTAAGCAGCTCGGGCATCTATCCCCGCTCCTGTCGGGTTGCTCCCGGCTCTTGCGTTTGTTGCCACAACTGTTTGCACAGCGGAACAGTGAACTTGATCGAGGAATAGATCCAGCTGGTAAAAGATAAAGTATATGCTGACTACATGGCAAAAAACACGTCTGTGCCAGCCAAAACACTGGTTGGCACGTGGGGAGGAAGGAGGATGGGAGCTACTTGAGCAACCTGCCACCAAAAGCAATATCACAGTCTATTCTTATTTTCCAAGGATCTTAAATGATAATCTAGAGCAGTCAAAGTTCTGTTCCAACGTGTGAAAAGGATTGACCATGGTCTGATGAGAAAACTTGGAGATTTTTGTCACTGATTTCTGTACAAGCAAAACTGGCTTTCATTTATATATTAGAAAATAGAAATAAAATAAAACAAAATTTGTTAAACAACTGCGGTAGCCCATGAAAGAGATGATTTAGGAGTAATACTGTCAAGTGTTATAATTTGATTTTTTGGAAGAATTTAATAGAAAACATATAAGGTGGAATGCTGCCTTTGAAAAGACAGTATAATTTTTTATAACTTTTCTTAAAAGCTTATTCTTATGTCTGCTATAGTATAACGTTTTTTAATTACCACTGCCTCATTGTGAGATAAATCATGGTTGTGTTACCCTTTTATATTTGAGATAGAGATACTCATGCTTCAGGTTTGTCTCTCCAGGCTTCATTGGTGGTATACTAAAGATGAATTTCATCTATTCCATGTGACACAGGTTGTTTAACAGGAAAATGTTTTTATTAGAAGAGCTGGGTTAAGGGTCCATCTGGAACCAATTGAATTCTCTAATGGCCTAACCTTCTATTTCTAGAGGGAGAGAGGAGAAAAAGCCGGGAGGAAATTCAGGCTAGCAGTGTAGTTCTGCAATGTGAATTTAAGAACTTTCCCCTCTGCTCCCTCCAGCCTCTTGTTCCTGCTCTCTTGCTGTAATTTGCCACGTCCTCAGCTTTGTACATACAGCTACTTCTATGACTTGCTGTAAATTATACTGTTCAAATAACTGCTGTTAAAAGTCATCATCAAAAAAGGATGGGGGGACCTCTTAAATAGGACAAATATGGGAAGAGTAAATTGTGCTATGGCAAAGGAAATGAACAAGGGTCTATGAGGGATAACCAGGAGCTCCTCAAGCCATTATCACTTGAGCCAGTCATCACTAAAGCCCATATGCCCTATAATTACAGACTCAGTCATAGACTTTGATGATCAGTAGCCCTCTTTGTATTACTGAAATATCGCTGTGTACCTCCCAGGACTGCATGTGAAGGCGTTATCAATATATGAAGTACTATAAAAATGGAAGGCTACATATTGCAGCCTGATTCAAAGTCCAGTGATGATCCCAGATGTCTTTCCATCATTCCAAGTGGCTTTGCAGAGAACCTGTGTGTAGCATTTCCACATCAGATTGGAGGAATTCTGCCTATCATGTGCTACAAGTTAGGCTGAGCTAAAAAAAAAGGGGGGGAGGTTTGCAGTAACATATCTTTAAAGGACTTTTTCATACCAAAAAGACATTGAGGCAGCCTTTGTCCTGATACTGTGTTGTTTATAAGCCCAGAACTTACTGAGCTACCCGTTTTGTAAGCCTGTTCTCACATTCATGCACAATGTTAAGAAATTTCTTTCTCAGATGGAGACAGCCCATAAGACAGCAAATGATTGCTATTTGTCCAGGGCGAAAAGGGCTACACTATATACATCAGTATATGTCATGGGATTCTGAACTTTTTTTTTTATTGCATTGCTTGTTTATGTTCAGAGCGGAGTGTAAGAGTCATTACTGATATATCACTGTATTTGTCTCTGCTGTTTTAATGGCATAAAATAAGGTCTCTGCCTCAACCACCTTAAAATTTTCTTAGCAAGCGATACGGAAAAAAATTCTCCAAGAGAAAATACATTCCCTTTTTGAAGTAGACCATCGAAAACGTTTTATTTCTAAGTCATGTTGTATTCTTAGCTCATACCAGGGTGGACAGATAGCAAAATGTAGAAAAAGAATATTACTTTGTTAATAGAAACAAACCGCTGTGAAGTCTGAAGCTGTGGATTTTGTGTAGCTTGTGTTCCTTCACACCACATCCCTGGCAGAAGCGTTATAGGGTAGAGCATGGCCAGAGGAAATGAACATAAAAAGTGTTGATTATAAAATATTGGTAGATGTACTTGTGTATGTGTTTGGGGAGGAGATAACTGCAGTTCACTCCTAACCCCATCTGCTTAAGTGCACTGCACAGTTATTTGAAAAACCTTATAAAAAAGATAAAATCCTAAGTGTAAAGAGCCTAAAAATGCATCTATATTGAGAAACTGTAGCCAATTGATTATTCAGCTGGCAAAATGGAAATTTCAAGTTGCATAGACAGCTAATTGTGGCCTGCCTATGGAGTGACAGGTCTATAATTTTTAGTTTTGTGCACATTCAAAGCCAGTCACCTTGACACTTAACAGTCCATTATCTGCCGGCCACCGACCATATGATGATATTCAAAGAGTGACAGGTCTTTTCTATTACAGAATGATAAAATGCACTATGCTTTATTTGGATAAAGCTGTCTCCACAGTCAGAACAAACCAGGTGCTTATCTGATCCTTGCATGCAACAATGACATTGGGACACCTCTTACTCCACAGAGCTAACCTTTTCTTTTTTTTGGTGGTTGTTCTTTTGGGATAAAGATGAGTGAAATGAATGAAATTGGTATCCCCAGTATTGTTTTCTAGAAGAAGAGGTAAGCTGGCATTCATATCTATGATTTCTTTCAGTATTAAATAAGATAGATTGCAGGAAGCGTGGGGACCCAGGTCATGCTACTACATGATTCATAATCTAGGGAGAAATGTTTATTTTTTTATAAAAAAGATTGTTGTGCTTTCAGCATGAAAACAGAGCAAGGTCAGGAAATATGTCCCAGGATACTTGCTATCAAGTAACAAAAAACAACAGACTGCCACAAATCATTCTGAGACCTAGCATTTAATTCAAGCTTAACTAAGAGGCTGGATCCAGCCAGAGACTCTACTGCACCTTCCCGGGATGTGGTAAATGTGTCTGTGGCTCTGTCCCGGGGCTGCAGCAAGAACACAAGACTGGTGACCATCTCGCTTTGTAGGAAGAACTTAGCTAGAAAAGCAGACGGTGCTTGGATCTGGTTCTTTAGGTCAGGGTGTTCCCTGCCTGGGCACCTCTTCAGGGAGTTGTGTGGTCCAGGGAGGGCAGGGAAACAGTGCTTCTGTAACAAAAGCTCAAGCCACAGTGGACAGAGTCTCTTCCTTGTACTTTGCTGTGCAAGGAAAGCCGTACCTTCGAGTGCTACAAACAATTTGAGTACAGGAGCTTGTAGTTTTCAGGAACCTAATGGGAGATGGACCTACACAAAAGTCGTGAGCTCTGTTTTGGCCTCAGCACTAGTTTCTGTGTCAAATTATTCTCAGTGAATTGTATTTATTTCTAAGTGTCAATTTTTAGTTGGGAATTCTGAATGTGCCTTTAGAATAACTATTTTTTATCTATTTCTGAAGTTTTATCTGCCCTTTTCAGCTCCCAGTGACATTCGTGCAAAGATGCACACTGATTCATTGTGGACTAGAGGAAGAGGTATATCAGTAGCTGTGCAGAACTTTGCAAAGATAAGTTCTACAAGCAGTTCATTTTGGAATGATCTTAAAATGAAAAAAATCCTGTGAATTACAAATTTACTAAGCAATTTACTTGGGCATGTAGAGTTAGCAATAGTAACCTTTGCCACCGGAAGAGATGATCTGTGGATATTCCAAATTATATACAGCTGCCGTTTTGGTGTTTAGCTCCTTGCTTGTTCAGTAACGAGTGATGATAAATCTGCAACACTTTTGTGATTATTTTTTTTCCTATAAGAAATGTACTTCATATGCAAACATTCAGTCTCCTATGTTCTCATATGTACAGTATATTACACGTATTAATAGCTCTGGAGAAAAGGCTAATGAAGAGAGCATACTCTGAAGAGAACAGTCATGAGACTTCATTTGTTCCCTACATGCTGCACTAATACTAATACACCTTTTACTCTACAGAATGGCTTGTACTTGGGGAATTGTGTTTCATCCAATTTTCTTGCAAATAATGAACAAGTTCCCCAGGTTTATTGGCACTACCTTGTGCACACTTTTTTGGTGTAAATTATTTATTCTACTAATTTAACAGCAAACAGTCCTGGATAGTGAGCTTAGTGAGGCAATTTCATACATATTGGTTGTAGGTTAATTATTTAGGGATTGAGATATCTCTGGTAATGCCAAATAAGTACAGACCTAATCAGAGAAAGCAATTGAATGCGTCTACATTTTCCAAATCTCAGACCGTGCAACTGTTATTTGATGGTCGTTAAGTTTGGTGTTTTATTGCAAAAGAACATGAATGTGTTTGAGGTAGCCCACAAGTTAACCTTTACAGTTCCTGTCATTTCCCAGGCAATCGACTCTTTGGTCACTATAAGCCGGCTAACCAGAATGTTCAGATCCACATATTCTGTTATTCTGGAAATGGAAAGAGTTAAGGATGTTTTTGGATATGTGTCTTGTGGGACAGCTTAATGGTTTGGAAGCTGTTGAAATATGAATGCTGAAGAATCAACAGATAAATCATATTTAGGAGCAAAATAAACATCCTCTGCTGATTTTTTTAGAGGTGGTGTGCAGCCACACTGAGGAGCTAGCTTAACTGTTATAATTGTCACTACTTTATTTTTATAGAGAGATTTTGATGATAATCATTTGAAAAACATGAAACATCTCAAGTCCTATGTAACATCACTGTCCAGTGTCAGTTTAATGGTAATGGGTATTGTGTATTTTTCTTAATTCAATGAGGAAGACATTATTCTTAATTGGTATGAGGTTTTTTCAACTGACATAAAATAAGTTGGGCAATTCATTGGAGAGAAGTGCAAGCTCTGAGTAGAGCCTGGGAAGACAATGAATGAAAAGCAGTGTGAGGAGAAATCTGTGAGCAATGCTTGGTGTGGATAAAATGTTGACATTAAGGCATAATTGCTTCCATTCTGTCATCTTTATTTCTACAGAAAAAATTACCGCTCTGCGCTGTACTGTGCGTGACTCCTTAAATGGCACTCAAAGCAGCCCTTCGGAAGGGCTAGAAACTCTTTATCTTACGTCCATGTTCTAGCACCTCTTCAGTAGCAGCTCAGGGGGTGTTTTATTTTTGAAGATTGCCAATGTAGTAATCTGCTCTGTAGGCTGTTTGTTTCGGTAGGGTTTGGTTTTAGCTCCTCTTTACGTTTGTTTGGTTTTGGTTTTTTAAATACGTGTGTGGAGTCCTTTTTAATGTTAAATTTAAAGCAAATTCCTAAAATGTGCCTTGAAGTTGGAGCAGATGGTGGGGAAGATTTGAGATGACCCCTTTTTTTCTAAGGCAGTTCATTCCACAGTTTTAGGTCAGCCTTCATGGAAGTGCTTGCTCCCTTCCAGATGAGCCCTATCTTTTTGCTTAAGAATCTGTTTTGCTGGAGGTTTGAGTAGTCCACTGCAAAGCTTTAGGATTCACAGGCTTTCCAGTGTAGTGTTTAGAGGATGTGATGGTGAAAGCATGATAGTATGCATTGTCGAAGGGATGTACTGAAACATTCCGCACTAATTTTCTTTAGCACGAAAGCCTTTGTGCCAGATGTGTTGCACTGGTGTAAGAGAGATGAATAACTGAAGCCATTAAATTAACAAGCAGGGTGTGATGGAGTCACTTAGCGGCAGAAAGAAGGAAGCCCTAGTCATTGCCACATAAGGGCATTCTGCTAGCAAGGAATTCAAGAGTACAACTAAACGTGTTTTTTTCATTTCACATTCAGTTAATCTGAGATGCCTCCTAACAATATATTATTTTTCTCGGTTTCACTATGTAAAAAGAAATACAGTCCTTCAAGGAGGATGAAAAGCCTAGATGCATCAGCAGTTCTCTGGTAGGAAGACATGCTAATCTGCTAAAGTCTCCAGTTGCTGTGGCGTTTTTGCATTTGTAAGGAGAGAGCTAATAAAACTCATGGTTCGTGGAAGAAGATAAGAGAACCTTGGATAGTGCTTTAATGATGAAGTGCTTTGGGGAAGCAAGGAGGAGACTTGGGACTAGAGTCTAATGGACAGCTTCTGAAAGAAGCCCAAAAAGATGGGTGTTAAAGTCGGTCCAAGGTTCTGTGTAGCTGTGGGGTGGAATAAATATATGCTTATATTTATTATATAAATATAAAATATATTTATAAATAAATATGTGGAATAAAGGTATGCTTCCAGCCATGATCTTAGAGATCATTCAGCAGCTTGTATTGTATGGAACCATGGAAACTAAAAATTAAAAACATGAAGGGGAGACTGTAACAGTTGGAAGAGTATATGGGGAATCTTGGCAAAAGTATGAAATAAAACATACACAGCTGTGTTAAGGAAAATATTTAACTCAATTTTAAATGCCATGAGTCATTAGGATGTGTTAAAAGGCAAAAACCAGCACAGTATGGTTTTTCAGCAAGAATGAAGAAGGAAAGCTGCATCTCACTTTATTGTCAAATGTTTTAATTACAGGAGTATGCCGCATTTCTGCTTAGGTGCAGGCCCTGTGCTCTTGAGTCCATCAGGTTAGTATTGTACAATTACATGTAGAAATGGAAACACAGATAATCAAAGGCTTCAGAGTTACACAGGGTGAATATAGGAAGGGCTGAACGGGTTTTGTGGAGGATTTGGAGTGATTGGTCATGTTATTGTAGAATCTTATTTTGTCAAGACAAGGTGCCAATGACGTAAGAAAAATGACTTTTTCATAATTCAAGAATTATATGACCTGTTAGGCTGGAAGAAAAGGAAGAATCTCTTAATATTTGACTTCTGTGGACTAGTCATGCAATACAGCTATTTTTCCTACAAAGTTGAGAACGCGTAGGAAATAGAGTTGTGCAGAATAATTAGAATGGAGGAACAGCACATCTAATTTTGTGATACTAGTCTGGCCAATGACTGAGAGCAACAAATGAAAGACACAACTTCGTAAGATGAATGATTTTCTGACTGTGGTAAACCACTTGGTCATTCAGTACAAGGAAGAACAATGGATATGGACTTAGAAAGCAGTGATCGATTGGCCTTTAAAAGTCTCCTAGTTTTGGGAAAAAATGTAAATATTTATTTTACTAACCTAGATGGGGACGCTTCAGCTACTCCAGTGTTTAAAGCTATGCCTGTATAACACATCTTAGAGTTCTGTAAAGAGCTACCTGAAACAAATGTAAATGAACGAGCCAGGTACTGGAAACAATCTGGTTTCTAACAGTAAGGAACTCAACAAGCCCTGATTTATCGTGTTTAAGAAAACACTGGTTTTGAATTCCTTCATCAGTGCAGGGTGCAGTGAAATTAATGGGTTACAAAGGTGTAATTTTGTCGGCTGTGATGCTGCTTCTGGGTGAGTATTCAGTAAGAAAACCCAGGATCCCACCCTGCCAGCTTCCTTGCTTCTGCTTTGCTGATCTGATCTGAGACACTCTTGCTGTAATATGACATGAGATCCAGCGCTGCATTTCTAGTGACAGACTTCAAGTTCCCCCTTCTCTTTGTGGCATTGACTTGAATTTTTGGAGAGAAGATATTATAGACAGGCACAGCAGTAAGGATTTTTAATCCTTTTCATAGCAAAACTCAATGAAAATCTTCAGAAACTCAACATACCTTGTCCGCTAGGCTTTGTGCCATAGCTGCTTTTTTATTTCTGCTGAGAAGCAGTTCTTAAGCAGAGTGCAAGCCAGTAGGAATGACTGTACAAAAGGTGGGATGTTTTCCATTATATTACTGAGCCGTTTCCCAGTTTATTTCCTGGCATCAATAATGGCATGGAGACAAAGCTCACGGCCTATCTACATGAAAAGGAGGGCACAGGGCTGGTTTGGATACAGCCAAAGGGGTCACGGAAACTTGAAATAAGAACATCTGACAGATTCAGGGGGTTCTGTGTGGAATATGGCCTTTAAAAGTCTCAAAAGAGTAACACTTTGTCTTTCAATTACACGTCTTTCAATGAGTCCTCTCATTTTCACATTGTTCTTTAGTATGAAATGTTAAACGGAGATTCCACCTGCCTGTTCCACAAGTAGGTCAGCATTTGATAACTGCATTAAAATTGGCCTTTCCTAAATCCTCTCTCTCACTCTAATCCTTCCTGTCCCTCTCAATTTTCCTATGTTCTAATGCTCCATTATGGAGAAAACGTTGAGTCTTTTTTCAGATTATTTCCAAACTGTCACCCACAATAGAGCTGTTTTATTTTTGGTATGGATCACGTTTCTTCCCCAAAAGCTTCCAAAGATAGACATCACAGATATGATGCCACATGGGAAAGAAGGTTTTTTTACACTCGTGCAAAATTCCATGTCTTTTACTATTGTTCTAAAAAAAAAAAAACCCAAACAATTTTGGGCTTGTGAAAATGTCTTAAAGAATATATTCAGAATATTTAAATATATTTGGTAATTTAATTCTCCAGCCTAACACGCAGTTCATTTTCAGTGTGGCCTATCACTTCTGGTGTGACATTACTGAAAATCTTCTGATTAAAGCCAGCTCTCTTATGCATACTTTACCTCTGTGACCTATGAGTAGCTTGAAACCATTTGAACTCCGTCTAAATTGGATCCCCCTGGTTGTAAGTGTTACTGCATGTCAGTTCTATGTCAGTTGGATGGAAATCTTGCTGCAGAGGATGAAAGTTCACAGCTTAGTATTAATCTACTGGGCAAACTACATCTAATGCCTTCAGTTTTCTTGAAATACAGCTTCTGATGACCTCTGACAGGCAAAATACAGTATAGGATTTTCTAATATTCATTTTTAGTGTAGATATTTAAAATGTAGCATGTATCATCCTTCTGTACCAAATAAGTGTTATGAGACACAAAATTAAGGATAGCGACAGGTGGGTTATTGGGCATGGATCCCTTTGTTAATAAAACATATCTAGGTCCACTACTTCACAGTTGTCTTTTCTCAAAACAGAAAATGCAAATTCTGGCTTCAGTAAAGGAGGCTGTGTACCGATGAACTGCTGGCTGGGATTCCCTTGATATCTGTTGGATGAGACTTTCAAACTCATGTGTGAAGAGGAGTTCAACAAAAAATAATTCCTGAAGCTGCGTGGCTCCTGGAGCAGGCAGCATAAATCATTGAGTGCTGGTGGAGTCTGTCTTTAACTCACAAATAAGAATTTTGAATTTAGCACCAGCTGCTGTTTAAAAGAGAATCTGTACAGATTCATGCAGCCTAGATGACACCATTATCAACATCCTCTGTTACAGAGGGACACCTTTACTCTGCTCTGCCAGCGTTAGGGAGTCTTAAATTGCAAGTCCATTACATTTGGGTTTGCTTTTGAAGTGGCCTTCTTGTATATAAAACTCCAAGCTAAAAAATAAAAAGTCTAATAGGTTCAGGTTTGTAAGTCTGCAACTTGATCTCACGTCAGTTTAAACTAATGGCAAAGCTCATACCTCTTCCAGTAGGAGCAAGTCTAGCTTTTAAATATTTGGTTAGCATCTGAAAGGAAACGGATCCGGCGTTCCTTGAAAATCCCAAATGGTCTCTGAAAATAGTGGGATCTGGTAGGAGGAAAGAAACCTGAGGTTGAGCTCTGGTTTGTGATAGAATAATGCTGATGCTGGGAGGGTTGCCTTTTAGGCACCAGAATTGGATCAAATTCATCTTTCTCAAAACCCTGCTACAGTCCTACTGACGACAACTGAAAAAGCGTGCTTGTGCTGGGCCTGAATGGAGCCTTTGGCTCTTTGAGAAGCCTGTGCTTCAGCCTTGTGTTTAAAAGAAATTTTAGTCTATAGAGTGTGTACCTAGCTTATAGTATCTTTGAGCCCTTCCAACTCCTCTTATCTAACGGCAGTTTGTCATTACAAAACATTGCCATTTGATAAGTCAGATGGAATATCTGATCCGATGACTCTCATCCTGTCATTCCTCTTAGGGAAGTACAAAACAATAGTAATAAATCAATATCAGTATGACCAGAGGTATTTTAAGACAGCAGCTATTGGATCAGTTCTTGGACAGTATAGGAGCATATTTTCCTGTTGTTTCCATTTTTAAACCCAGACTTCTAAAATCCCAAGAGCCTGACTCTTTTTCCTATGAGTCACACAAAGAAATAAATTTTGCATTACAACGTGTGCAGAACCCAGAGTCCAAAACCTTGGAGTTCACAATCTATCAAAAGATATATATACCAAAGTTGGTGGAGCTCCAAGTCGGTGCAGTGCTTGGGTCACACTGACCTCTGGGACACCAGCACTGGACTCATTCAGCTGCAACGCCACGGAAGTTTTCTCTAAGTGCACATGCTGTACATACGCACATTCTGATACAAATATAGAATAACGGCATAGGGACTCTTACAACGATGTAACAAGAACAAGGTATTAAAATAAGGAAATTAAGCAGTTTGCAGATTATGGCAATCTTGTGGCTTGTGGGCTTTAATCATTGATTTTTTGCTTTGCTAATTTGGCGGTATTGAATGTAGGTAAGTGTAGCATCCTGATGCGGCAAATACGTGGAAAGGAGCACACTGATGAAAATCCATCGGAAGATAAGTGAATGTTTCAAAGAAACATGAGGGTGCATAGCTTTCAGATTCTGAACTGAAAGTACTAAAGTGTGGACTGACAGGGGCGATCTCTTCCTTTACTGTTCATTGGCTCACACTATTTATTTTAATAGAGACCCCCAGATATGAAGAAGTAATTTACCCATTGTAGAACTCCCATATGTGGTAAATTTTCTTTTTAAGCTTACAGAGTGCTTTATGATAGGCTAAACTTGACAGAATAGGAAGAAACAAACACCAGTGGATGAAATAGTATGGTTTAATAGTTTTTGCATATGAAATAGCTGGCTAAAAACCATATAACTTAAAAAGAAAAGGTTTCATATCAACAGCTAATGTCTCATCTCAAATATAAGGTTCTGATCTCACGGCAGGGCAGAACATCTGCTCCTTTCAGTTTCATCAGTTTAGCTAGAAGTGAAGCCAATGATTTCAGGGGGCTGAGGGTGATTTTGTAGCTTCTGCTCTCTGACCCAACAACATAAAGTATTGCCTTTAGTCTAAAGCTCGGGCAGAAGCTTAAATATACATTTGTCCAGGCTTACTCTGGATTTTGACCTTCTTAAGGTTAACAGCTTGTTCTGAATGGGAAAGAGTCATTGTCAGACTATTAGTTTATCTTACATCTGGGTAGAGACATCAGCTAATCTGGGGAAGTTTTGTGTCTGGGTTTGTTTCAGAAGCTATAGAGTTTTGCAGGCTTGGCCCCAGACTAGGTATGCCACTGGGCTTGTGGAAAGCCGGGATCTGAACCCCTACTTTTTCCTTTGTTTTTTGCATTGCCATTTTTGTATTTTGAATTTTCTCCCGTTTCACTTCTTTCCAGAGGTGAGACATCTCACTGAACAGGTCACTATGACAATGAGGGTGCCGCAGACACTGTGACTCTGCTTCTCTCAGCTACTGTCAAAGGTTATGCTCTGTGCAAATCTGAACGCACAGCAGGAATCCACGGGAACCCTAAGTGGTCAGAAAGGTACCCTGGTTAAATTCTGAGAATTACAAACTGATTTTATAAACTGGTTTTCTTTTAGAAGGCATTTTTAACAATAAGATCACAGTTTTGAATTTGCAATATTAACATCACAAAAGATGGATTTGTGGTCAGTAGGTCTAAGGGGGGGGGCGGGAGGAAACATTGATAGAAGGCTTCTCAAGTGCATAGTTTTGGTTAACAGTAACTGACAGAGAAAATGACTTCTTAACACATAGGCTTTGAGATCACCTCATGGGGAAAGATGATATCAAACCCCATGGAAATGATGCCTAGATTAGTTTAGAAACTTGAATGTATTACCAGAAAATCCTCTCAAGATTCCACTTACCCTTTTTCTACTAAGCCTCCTATCTGTATATTCCCTAACAGAAGGAAGTCTAGATATTTGTTCGCACTCCTTTCTAATTAGGTTTATTGATAATTAATCTGGATAAATCCATGTGCAGAAACTTCTCATTATCATTCTTTTCAAGCATGATATAGGACCTTCAAGAGGTGTTTGTTTATAGATATTTTCCGTTTTGTGGTTTCTGCTATGTGCATGCCATGGTAAGACTGTGGGTATAGTTTAGTTAAATTTCCAAATCAGACTACACTTTAGAGAAATTGGTGCTTGTTATCGACTGCTTGATCTTGATGATTGCCTTTTGTACGTGCAAATGTTGGTGTGACTGTAATAAATGTCCCGACATAAATATTTTAATTTACATTAGCACACTTTCTATCATTTCTGGGTCCTTTTGTTCTATTTTGCCTTGTGGTTTGTTCGGGGCTTTTTTTGTTACTTCCCAGTTCTTGTTCAGCTCTACAAGCACACTGCCAAGTGGCAGGAGGAATAACATATAGCTTGCAGTCCATCATCTGCATTCCCTTTGCATTAGGTGTAACACTGGCATGAAAATTGGAGCCCCTGCTCCAATTTTTCCAGCTGTGTCTGTCTCCCTGTGATCTTTTTATAAAAATTTTCTGGCAAGTCTTTGAATATGCAAGCTTATATCCCTTTCTTGAGCGTACATACACATGTTGCTATCTCAAAACATGGGTACAACTCAGTAGAATCATTAATGGTTTTTCCAGTAATTTGAGTGTCTTTACTGCTGTCGGCAAACCCTCAAAACATACAATATCTTCTTCCTTTGTCCCCTTGCTCTCAGATTTCTATTCGAGTTTGTTTTGTTTTCATTCAAAATGTATGAATAAAGCAATATCAGGATCTTTTCACTGCCATCTTCAGGTCTTATTTATAGAGTACTTTTACAGCTTCAGGAATTGTTAACTTTTAGGCAATAAATGTCATCTTACTTCTGAGGTTACATTTTTTTTCTTTTCCTTAGCAATATTATTGCTTTAAAACTGTAATACGTTTTCTATTTTGGTTTTTTTCTATTGCCCCAAGGGACTTGAGCTATAACTAGGATTTGCATTGGCCACGGTGCTGTTCTTATTCTGCACATGGTTATGGGTAGAGAGGCGAGAGTGCCAGGGCCAGACATGGTGTTCTATTGGAAGAGCTTGTGCCAAGATTTGAGCTTGAACAATTTGGAGGAGACATGATGTCACTGTCTCCATAAAGTGAATTTGGACAGGGATGTTGTGTTGTATTTTGGGCATGTGTTTCAAAAATAACAATTAAAATAACATCTTATATGTTTCCTTAATTTTTCTATTTACTCTCTGGTTTTACAGTCCTCGCCCTGCATTTCTCGTGTCCTGGCAGTATTTCTGTTTCATTATTTTTCAAGCAGAGTTTGATGACACTGATTTAGCAGTTTCTCACAGTTCACTGCTTCAGTTTTCATCAAATTATACTTCTAGTTATACTAGACACTTTCATCATCAATTTCCATATGCCTCAAAGACACGCAGGGACCGGTTTGCAAACACTGAACTCAAGCGCTACACAATAACTGGAATACAGGATTTTTTTTCCTAGGGTGTCTGAGACAAAGAGTGTAGAATTCCTCTGTTCTTAGCAAGTGTTTTCAGCCTGGATGCATTAAAAAGCTAGATAATAACTGCTATGGGATATTGACTTTAAAACATCCAATCAAGGGATAAAAGTTAACATTAACTAGAGATTATACCATAAGATTTTACCCATATGTTTCCAGAAGCCTGTCTTACATAAGAAAGCACTGCATGTGAATTCAGGCTTTGCTCTTTTACCACAGAATGGGAAGATTCATAAGCATCTGAACTGTATTTTCTGTACATCAGAGTTTGATAATTATGGTAGTTAACATAAAATAAAGATTTTGGCTTCAGGCTCTAGGTTTACATGTACCTTCAGATCAGCAGTGTTACTGGGGACATGCAAAGTGACAAGGCTCCTGGGAATGACCGCGAAAGTCTTTTCCTTCCTTTAGGGAGTCTTGTTCTTAACTTCATGCTCAAATTGGAAAGATCTCCACGTTGCAACGCCTGACCCCTTTAAAGGCTTTCCATTATGTTCCTCCTACAGTTCCCTACAATTTTCTACAAAGGGACCATGTTCTTCACCCAAAGGTAATTTGGAATCCATAAACTGGAACTAGATGTAGATGTGCTGGAGACCATGGTTCTTTATGTCTGTCAAAAGCACAGAGTTAATTATGCAAGGCATGAAGTGAAGCTCTATTTGTTTAGATGTAAAGAGGTTAACTCTGAGTAACTGTTGACAACAGTCATCATCATCATCAGATGAATTGCCATTAAATCTGTAGTCTTCTAAAAAAAATTAAAATCTTCAAGCATAGGAGAAATATTCTCGCTCTGGCACCACCATGTAAATTACTTTACTTGCACTGTGAGCTAAGATCTATTCCAATTTTGCAGTTTGCTTTCCAAGTGGAATTTTGACTGATGTTGAGAATTTCATACATAACTTTCAGTGCAATGGGGCCTCTTCTCAGGGATAGAGAGAAGAATTTTCCTCTGTCTGCAGGAATTCAGTTTGTGGAGTCTGTCATTTGCAGAATGCACCCAACGTGATATAGAACCACTTCACTGAATCTTCTCTCTAAAGTCAGAAGGGCATGGGTAGAGGGAGAGTGTAGACAGGAAGCTTTCTGATATCACTATGACTTCTCAAAACTCATGGGACACAGTTCATCTTACACCCAGGAACAGAAATGTAGTGTGGACAGAGTCTGCCACAGGATGAGATAATCTATGGGATGAAGAGGGGAGGGGGTTGTTGAGTAAGTCAAAGGTCAAGGAGAAGAGGGGTTTGTCATACTCTTTACTGTAGTACTAAATGCCTGTTTCCTGACAGACCTTCAAGTTTTGGAATTATTTGGTACAATGATCTCTGAGTGCCTGAACTGCAGCTGAATTAAACTGAAGGTTTTCTCATGCGTTGGCTTTGACTCAATGCACTGTAGAAAAGTTAAGTGATAAAATGATCACTTGAGGAAAAAGCCACCTACCTTCTCCTAAACAGGTAAATTGATATGCAGTAAATAGGATGTTTGAGCACCTCACATTACTCTTACAGTTGCGTATTCCCTGCCACAGCTCACTGACCAGAAGGTGACCACCAAAAACCTCTCCTGGTAGCACGCCCTGAGCCTCCAGTGTCTGGGGGGTCCTGCAGTAATGTCTTTTCAGTCACTGCTGTGTATCAAACAGTGCTTGCATCTTTATGTATGTACAAAACTGAAGTCACTGCCTGTTCTGTTATGGAAGAATAAATCACCCATACATCCTTCTCAATTTTGAAAACAGAATATTTGATGGAATGTTCAAAATGACAAGAACAAAAATTAATAGGAATGGTTTCTTCTCTGGGTACCTTGACTAGCAGTTACACTGGGAGATTTTAGAAGGGCAAATGACTCTCCTACCACTTTTTTGCGTCACTTTTTATTTCTACGGAGGGCAAGTAGGAAAGTTCCAATCAAATATTTAATTTAACGTAATAGGGGCAAGGCAGCAGACAACCATTATCCTATGACAGTGTTCTGGTCCATCGAATATAAAAAGAATGTCCAGAGGACAACTAGTGGTATTCCCTTCAGTAGTCTTACCTGATGCTCTATCAGCATTATAGTGACATGCTCCTCTCTGTCTGCAGATTCTGACAGAAAGCTCAGGTTTCGCTTCCTTTGGAGAATTGTCCTTTTTCTCCAAAAGCTGGTGCGTTTCTATGGAGAGGCCGTGGATCCTTCCTGAAGGTGTAATGTTTGCTGTAGTGTTGAACAGGTTAGTGTATGGGCCCGTGTCTGTGAGAGAAAAAGTCAGATAAAAATTCATAACATGGAGATTACAAAAATCAAAAGCCAAGAGGCTTTTTTTTTTTTTTTTATTAGGATGTAATTAGCTGCTGGTTCCACTCTGTGATTTTCTTAAGGGAAAGAAGTTCCCAGAGCTAAAAAAACAGTTTGTGTCTTCAACGTTGGAATCCTGGGGTTTTTTTTTTCTTTTTGTTTTTTTGGCCTTTATATCTAATACTGTGTTTTTCTGTTGTTTTCATGTTGTTGGCCAGCATGCACACCAAATGCTCTGTGACTTACGGGCTACAAATGGAGGAAGAAAGCAATGGAGAACTTTTAATCTATCCAACTATATTCTGCAAATTTGGAATGTAGTATCTGCACAGTGGGGCCGAAGCCTAAGCTAATGCAGTTTTCCCCTGTTGTCTTCTGTCCATAGTTACTGGAGAGTGTCTACTTTAATGAGGGGAAGAAGCCTGTTAAGGTATAGTTTTTGGCAGAATCGCAGTGGTCTATATTAGAATATGGTGAGTCCAGTGACTTTCAGTGTAGATTGCTACCAGTGGTTGTCCACTGGATCAAACTCTACTTTCTTAAAATGTTAACAAATCAAAATATGCATTGTCTAGTAGGGTACCAGCAAGCCCCAGCCAGGCTCTGCAGGCTGACACGGAATTCTGTCTGCAGTACAAACATGAACCCTTGATGCTCTGGTCTTAAATCCAGGGAATACATGTATTGAAACAAATGAAACCTCTCTGATACTGTGTCCAAATGAAAAAGATAGCGTGAAACGCTGGCCTAACTTTTCCTGAAACTGTAGCATACTCTATTCTCCTCTTGGTCCTGCACTGCAGCCTGTGGCACTCTCTGTCACGCCTGCCTAAGCATGCAAGAGACTGTGCTGTGGGATAGGCTGGGGAAGTGACCTGCCTCAACCCTCTTTCTGCCTTTTTGGAAGGAGGCTTTTTTAAAAACTGAATTTGTTGTTCTTGTGCGGTTTGCATCCCTGAAGTATGGGAGCAGAAGTGGCAGAAGAGCGGGGCAGTGGTGGAGACACCCTTGAAGTAGCATTGTTCATCGTTTCATATGGTGAGACGTGGCCTTGTAATCAGGTCTTCCCTCCTTTGGTCAGACGATGGCATATTCTTGAGCTAAGTCTGAGACTACTCGCAACAAGCAACATGCAGCAAATTGTGGGGCAAAGTAATGCACTGTATGACACAGTACATCCTGACCAGGTAGGATCTGTATCAGGACAGTATTGTAACCACAGACCACTGTCATGATATACAGTTGGAAAGGTTTTTAGGGTTTTTAAAAATTCCTTTCTGTGTAAAAGATCACTCAAAAAATCTTATTATTTAAGGAATAAGTTCTCAGAGGTGGGCTTTAAATGATACTTTCTTGTATTGCTTTGCAGATACTTAGGGAAGATTTTCCCCAAGGCAAAGAGCAAAGTGAGGTGGGTGTCCATGCCTACTCTGGAGTACCCTATGTGTGTCTCAGAAGTTGTTAGCTCTGTCTTGTGCTTGGCAGAAACTGGAGACAGTGGTATGGTTGTGGTTTAACCCTGGATGGCAACTCAGCCCCACACAGCTGCTCACTCACTCCCCCTCAGTGGGATGGGGGAGAGCATCGTAAGAGTAAAAATGAGAAAATTGTTGGGTTGAGATAAAGACAGTTTAACAGGTAAAGCAAAAGCCGTGCACTCAAGCAAAGCAAAACAAGGAATTCATTCCCTCCTTCCCATGGGCAGGCAGGAGTTCAGCCGTCTCCAGCAAAGCCGGGCTCTGTCACACGTAACGGTGACTTGGGGAGACAAACGCCATCACTCTGAACGTCCCGTCATTCCTTCTTCTTCCCCCACCTTTATATGCTGAGCATGCCGCCATACGGTGTGGGACATCCCTGGGGTCAGTTGGGGTCAGGTCTCCCGGCTGTGCCCCCTCCCAGCTCCTTGTGCCCCCCCAGCCTGCTCGCTGGTGGGGTGGGGTGAGGGGCAGGAAAGGCCTTGGCTCTGTGTCAGCCCTGCTCAGCAGTAACTGAAACATCCCTGGGTTATCAGCACTGTTTTCATCATAAACCCCAAACACAGCCCCCTACCCCGTACCCCCTACCAGGTACTATGAAGAAATTTAACTCTATCCCAGCCAAAACCAGCACAGGTACCTATGAGGTGTGTTAGAGATGACATAATGGATTTTGAAGACTCTGTATGCTTTTTGTGATACTTTTGTGTTTTATAATTTTTAACATGTGTCTGCTACATCTGTTCATTTGATGATACTCACTTTGGGTTTGTAAAAATAAAAAAACAAAATCCAACACAAACTCGGAACATGACTAAGGTTTCATATATAACATACACTTAACTTTACGAATAGGAAGTATTAAAGTTAGCAAAAACTGCTTCTTCACTGTTTTGAATTTCATCCAACTAGCAAAATCACTCCTGTGACACTCACAATAAATGGCTTGTTTAGTATTTAAGTTTTCAAATTTATCCGAGATCCTCTTGTCAAGTGTGTATTAATAAATACACGTTCCAGCCAAAATAAAGATGTTTTCTTTTTCTGTACATTTTGATGCTGCTCCGTGAATTAGAGAAGAAAGGCCACAACATGCAACTCTTTTCCTCAGAAAACCCCCTAATCAATTTAAGAAAAATATTTTTTTTCTTCTTTGAGCAAGTCCAGGGCCAGCATGTTTCTAAAGTGGGTATATCTTTGGAAAGCATACTGTTCTCAGGGAAACAGAAACCAAGGAGTTTGTAAAAAGGAAGAGTTTCGTTATATGCTCTTGACAGAAAATGTTTCAGAGTTTGTCAAGTCATATATTAAAAACAGTGCTCCGATGACTGTATTATAGCTTGCTGTCGTTGCTGAGCATTAGTATTGTGAAAAAGATGTGACCTTAGGATCAGGTCCCAGTGTGGATTCCTATAAGCAAACCCCAAGTACTGCTAACTTTTAGGCCACATCTCTTGCTTTATACACAGACTAGTGAATTAGGTAAATGCTTACCTCAGTACTAGGACACTGAGGTGCCTGGGTAATGCCTGATTTGCCTCTCACCATACAAGGTATCAGAGGGAAGGTCTTTGGGCTTTCTAATTTCCAGTCCAGTCACCTACCCAGGCTTCCACCCTGTTTCTGCCTCTGTGCTAGAAGCTCATTTTTGCAGTGCTTGGGGGCTCCAGGTGTGGTATGAAGGACACAAATACAGGAGAAGTCCTGCTACTGCAGAGAAGGGATGCTGCAGGTTCGGGATCAAACCCGCTTCTCCTCACCCTTTCACCCATGCTTTTATATTTAAGCTGGCAGTGGTACCAGTGAAGCTATCCTGTCCTCTTTGTGTCCCCAGGTGCTCACCTCGCCCCCTGCCTTGTTCCAGCAGAAGCATTTGTGCAGTTATGAAGCGGATGGGGCGGGGAGACTGATCCACCCAAACCAGACCACTTTTCCCTGGTGCTAATGGGGTTGGTTTCCCGGGTAGGGTTCCCAGTTCTCACACGAGGGCTAGCGCAGGGACAGGAGTGGGGTAAGCGGGCTGAATGCTGGGTTGCTTATTTTACAGCAGCATCAGAGTAAGTCAGCTAATGATATTTGTGAAACTATGGCCTCAGACTCCATTCCAGGCAAAGATTGCCCGGAAATGTTGCTTTGATTTGGTGGGGAGGACGACTCATCTGTGGGCCATTTTGTCTGAAACAGGAATTTCCCTTTGGCGGTTCACAGTGCTTACTTCTATTGAAAGGGAAAATAACAACAGTGAAAAAAAATCAGACTGAAAGGTCTAATATTGCATTTGGAAAAAACTTCCACCGTTTGATCTTTTTTTGGGTTGATTTTTCTTAATTTGCCATGTTTCTAAAGAGGACAATCCATCCTAGTGGATTTCTGTCTGGCAATACTGGGGACCCTTCTCATTGTTTTCAGCAACAAAGGAAAACCTGCCTAGTTGCCATGCATATCCAAAGGTTGGCCGGAGTCAAAATTACTTATTTAAAATATGTAGGACACAACTTACTGTTAGGGGCCTGTTCGGAGGTTTTGTTTTCTGTCAGCTCGATTATTCGGAATAATTTGGATTTTTTTCCTTTTCTTCTTTTTTGTTTCTTTTTTTTCTCCCCATTGTAAGTGTTTGACTGTGGAAGTCCCCCCCCGTTTGCTGTCTTGAAAATAAAACAACAAACGCCTCTAATCTCTACTTTGTTACTGTTGTGGCTGTTGACACAATTGCTGTGGATTTTGGATAAAAAAGACCAAAAAATAAAAAACAAACCAAAAAAGACAACAGCAACCTCCCTGATTCTATCTCTCCATAGGAAAGCCCCAATTACCCCAAGATAACGTGCAGCCTCAAAGGCTAACCCTACAGTGCCGTTCCTTTATGTTGTTTTTTCTGGTTGCTGAGGTTAGCTCATCTACCGAAGGCGCACAGCGCTGCGTTCATACCTGATGATGAAAGGTGCGGGGAGATGTGAAAACATGTTTCCAGGATTTTGGGTTTAAAATTGTTGTTATTTATTTATTTGATCATTTATTTAGGCAGAGGGCGAGCCGAGCGGCGACGCGCGGTGCCGGGCCGGCTGCGGGTGAGCGGTGCGAGCCGGGGGGGCGGCCGCGGCCCCCCGGGCGCTGCCCTCCCCGCTCCTCCGGGGCTGGGGCTGCCGGTCCCCCCCCGAGCCCGGCCGGGCTGCGGAGCCCTGCTCCCGCCGGCCTCTCCCGCCGGCTCGGCGGGGGGAGGCTGTGCCGCACTTGGGAAATGCAGCAGCGATTCCTCCCTCCCTCCCTGCCCGGGGGGGTGAAGTGCGAGGCAGCGGGAGGAGCTGTGCGTGTGTGTGTGTGTGCGTGTGCGAGCAGCGCTCCGTGGCCGCCGTGTTTCCTGGTGCCTGCTCCCTGACCCCAGTGGCAGTCCCGCTCACTGCACCGCGCCGCCCTCGCCGCCGCCCCGGACCCACAGCCGGACCCACACCCGCAGCCGGACCCACACCCGGAGCCGGGCCGAGGCCGCCGTCGCCGCCGGGCACCGCGGCGGGGTCGGGCGCAGGCTCTGCCCCGGCCGCGCCCCCGCAGCCCCATGGAGCGGCCCCGCTGCCCGCGCTGAAGGCATCCCCGACCCGCCCGCGGCGGAGGGAAGGTGAGCGGCCCCGGGTCGGTGCCTGCCCGCCGGGGGGGGCCGGCGGGGGGCAGCGGCGCACAAAGCGGCGGGTTAGAGGTGCCGTGTCATGGACGAGAGCGGCGGCGGGGGGGGAGGGGGGGGCAGCAGGCGGGCAGGAGCTCCGGCGGCGGCGCCGGGGCCAGCCTTCTACAAACAATAATAAGGATAAAACTGGCCGCCTGCTCTCCTTGCCTCCCCCGGCGTGACCGCCCCGAGACCGCTGGGTCGGGTCGGTGCGGCGGCGCTTCCCCGCAGCCGAGGCGGCTGTTTCGGCGGCGCTAAGCGAGCCTGCCCTGCCCTCCTCTCCCAGGCCGTGCCCCCGCTGCCCTCCGCCGCCGCCGCCTTGCTCCTGGGCCGGGGTGGCGGGGCTGGGGTGGGGGGCCGGTTTGCAGCGCTGCAAGCGGCCCCGGGGGCGGGAGGCGGTGTGCCGGCTCCTGCTCGGGGTCGGGGCGGGGGGCGCCGCGGCGGGGCCGGGAGGGTAGGCCGGGGAGCTTTGTGCTGGCTGGGGCCAGCGGCAGCGCCGAGCAGCCGGCGGGGGACGGGGCCGCCGGCGCGGAGGGACCCGGGGGGGTGGGTGGGTGCGAGGGGAAGGGGGGGGGGGGGGACATACGCCGCAAAAGTACGGAGGGGTAAAGCGGGTTCCTTCGCCGCTCCCCGGCGGAGTTTCCCCGCTCCGTTTCGCCGGCGGGAGAACCCGCTTTGAAACCCTGATCCCGGAGGCCTCAAGCACTTGGAAACCTTCCGGGGGTGCGGGGGGGCACGGCGCAGTTGGCACTGCCGGGATAAAAAGCAGCGGGCATCTCCCCCCCTCCCGCCGCGCTCCTCCGCGGCTCGCTGTGGAGTTTATTGCATCCCTCCCCCGAGCATCCTTCCCCCCCTCACCCCCCAAATAAAAACCATATCGGCGCTGTGGCAGTTGCGGGGGGGGGGGGGGGGCGGCGGGATGTGAACTTCGGGCGCCGTGGCGCGTATGGCACAAAAACTGCAGCAATGCCCCCTCGGTGGCGGGGGGGGCAGGGCAGGGCAGGGCAGGGGGCGCGGGGCGGGGGCTGCGGCACACGCCGGGACGGGGCCGCGCCGGAGCCATTGGCCGCCCGGAGCCATCAATCACCGGGGGGGCGAGCCCGGCGCCCCGCGGGGCCGCGGCCGGGGCGGCCCGGGGGGCGGCGGGGGCCAGGTACTGGGGGTCGGCGGCGGCGGGGGGCAGTCGGGGTCCGGCCCCCCGGTGCCTCCGCCTGGGAGCCGGCGGGTCGGCGGGAGCCCAGACTTGGCCGCAAACTGCAGCGCGGCATCGCGGGGGCAGCTGCTAAATGGTCCCTGGGGCGGGGGGCGATGAGTGGGGGGGGGGGGGGGGAGGGGGGTGTTATAGCGGGTGGGTGCAACGTGTTTTGTTGCTGTAACAGTGTCGGGATAGTGGATGTATCAACAGAAGGTGTTGACACGGGATTAACCCTTTCCGTCTCCCGCCTTTCACGATTTTCTTTTGCAGCGCGAGACCAGCCAGGAGGCAAATTTCTGAAATTCAGATGAGGAAGGCGTAAATATTTGATTTGGGGGAGATGCGTTGTTGGCGTGCCTGCATCTGCGTGTGCATACGTAGAGCTTCTGGTGTAGCTCCCCGGGAAATGTAACGTTGCGTTTTAAAATGACTTATCTGGGCACGTTCTGCGATAGTTTTTGGACGCTGGAGTTGTACGCTGATTTGAAATCAGCTGCGCGCCAGTTTGTGTCAGCCCTTTCATGCAAAAGTGCCGGTTTATACCTGTGAAACCGAGCCGAGGCGTACCATAGCACGTCTCCCGTCTCGCTGTCGGAACAAATCCACGCTGGAAAAGGGTTGTTCCCAGGATAACAGCTGTATTTGGGAAAATGCTAAAAAAAAAAAAATTTCATTTAGGTTTTTCATTTAGTAATTCTTAACTTAAAACTGCCACAGGAGGCTCGGAAGGTACAGCGCGTTGTTTTACTTGACAGATGTGAAAAATAATGCAATTTTTATGCTTTTGTACTCATCTCCTCTATGTAATCTTCAAAGAGGGATTGCAGTTGGAGAAAGAGGAGCGGTAGCGATTCAAAGTAGCCTTTTTTTTTTTTTAATCTTGGGCCTAAAATAAATGTGTTTAAAGTTTTGAAGCGTTCAGCTCCTTTTTGATTTTTCCTTCAGAGAAGTTCATGGTAAAGAAGGTAATAACTAGGTACTTTTGGTAGGTGAGCTGTAGTACTCTGTGGAGCCCTAAATGGAAATTAGAGAACTGACATGGAAGCCAGCTTCAAATTTTACTTTTTTTTCCCAGTCTGGCATTTGTTGTTGAATTTCATTTTAAAAGGATGCTTTGTTCGACTTTGTCTTAATTTAAGTGTACAGATTCATTCTTAAGGTTAAAGATTGGGACAATAGGAAGCAATTGCGGTTTATATACTTATAATCTTACCAAAAGTCAACTTTAAAGTATTTAATACAGCTATTCAAGTATCCTCTTATCATTTGTTTTATGCCAGTTAGTTGTAATTTCTTTCTGTAACATGGATTGTTATAAACCTTGTAAAAATGCTTATTATCTTTATGTATAATTCTCTCTCATGAGCAAATTGGATTTTTTTTTTCCTGTGAGTGAACTATAATATGAAATCTAATGTACTGACCTTTCTTATGCTAGATTGCTGAAAATAGTGTGATTTTCTGAAAGCCCAAGCATATTTTTGTTGTTGGTTTAACGTGCTGTTTTATATTGTAGCTTTTAATTGCGAAAAAATAACATTAGGCATGTAATTTTCGCACTACTTAATTTATTCAGATGCTAAAGTTCTTGCTGTGAAAAAGAAAAACTTAAGGTGTTTTTTTTTTTTTTCCTGGGAGCTTTGATGGCTACCATTCTTCTTAACGATAGTAATTTCTCTAACAGGAAGATGTTTTCATTTTTATTTACTTTTCAGTGCAGGGCAATTATGCAGCTCTGTGTTGCACACTCTTCGTAGTAGGTATCTCAAAAGAATTACAGTACTTGGATCAGGACTGCAATTTGAAGCAGGTGTTGTGTTTTACTGTTATGCAAAATAACACTAAAATATAATTGTAAGGGAAATTAAGGAAACAGCTGCAAACTTGGTGTGGTAACCACTACATTAAGATTCGTGAGCAGTTGTTGCATGCATCTTACATCAAGGCTAACACAGCAAAGATGTGGTTTAATCAAGCTCACCTTGCTCGTTTTTACTCCTGAAACTATTGCGCTTATTCTTATGAGAGGGGGTTGGTGCAAAGACTAGGCCGTAACCTTAGTTGTGGAGATGTACTGTCTCACTAGTGACTCAGTCTTCAAATGGGAAGTTTATGGTTTAGTTTCATCTTTGTCTTTTTATTTTTTTCCACCCTCCAATAACAAAGAAGATGAAGAATAGAACCCAATTACTGGAATGAAAGTTGCGGAATGTCTTAACCCAACTAACATATGGAAGCCTACATAGGCCTGAGGTTGTAAAATAATAAAATAAATGGCCTATAGCAGGCCATCTGCCATTTGCAGGGCATTTTTTTTTGTGCTTCGTGCCAAACTGGAAATTAGTCTTTGTATTAAAAATATATTTTAAATACAAATCAAAGATTCCAAATGTTTAACATTACACATGGCAAACACATTTCTATCTGGGAGCTGAGGGTAGTCCAGGAAAATCACAGTGGAGAAATATTGCTTAGTTTGATGCTCAGGGCTCAAGTCATTCTCTTCTCTTTTCTAGTTCTTTGTCTTCCCAGTAAGTGCTCATTTATTTTTGGGAATTACACACCAGATACGGTATAGACAAATCCACTATTGCATGTGGCAACTAAAGGTGGGGGGGTTCAACTGATGCAAAGCATCGCGATTTCATGTAAGTCCTTGCAGCTCGGGTAGTGTGCCCCAGCTGAGGGTCCACCTCATAAACAGGGCTTTTAAAGAGCTGCTCATCTTGAAAGTATTCTTCAAACATCAGCTGATCCGTTTTCACAAAATCCTTCTGAAAGGCAGGCAGCTGAGGCATCCTCAGGTTATCGAGTGAAGAAATTGAAGCTCAGATTCTGTGCAGGGAACTCACCAGAGAGATCAGGTTTGGGAAGTCTGGCTGTTGGGCTGATGCTTGTATGCTTCCAGTCTTCATGCAAAATATGTTTAAGAGTACTTTGAAGAAGCGAGAGATGCATAGAGGGGGAAGAGCGTATTTTATTTTATGCAGAAATATTTATGCATAAAATCGCACTTAAATCTGTCAGATAAATCATTACTGTCTGGTGATGAATCCAAACCAGTTGCATTGCTGGTGTACTATAATGTGGATATTTTGTTAACATTGTCTAGATACAGGCTTTTCTCTGGACAGATAAATACTTCGATTCAAAGGTATTTGGGTGTACCTTTTGCTATGCAACTGCAGCATTTTTCTGCTTTGCATCAGCTTCCTCGTAAGTCCCTCAGATGTAACTCATTTCATAAAGCTAAAACAGGGCCTTGAAAACAAGTGTGCGTATTTGCGGAAAGCCATTTGTCCTTCAGGAAAACTGGGTCCTGAATTTTCATGGTTGCAATTAGCACAAGATGTTATTAAAATAAAGAATAGTAAATGTGGAGTATTTAAGTGGAGCTTTCAGCACAGATTCCCCTTGCCCAGAAGATAAAGCCTTAAGCATTCATCCTGTGGATGTATTTAATGATGATGGAGTTAAATGATGAGGTAATTAAGAAAAAATTGTGAATAGTAATGCTTAGAGAATTGGGTGATGGGTACGTCAAAATATAGAAAAAGGTCTTTGAATGGAAATCAGGAGAGGATGGAGTAATATACCTGTGTATGTTTACATCTCCTTTGAGTTTATAGCAGCGTGTGCTTTCTGTCCTGCAGAGGGCTGCGGAGTTGATGAGCTGCTTGGAGTCGGGAGCTGCCTGGAACACGATGCCCTACCCCGCTCCTGGCCTTGGGAAGTTGTGAGCTGCTCATGTCCATAAGGAGGAAGGATGGCTCATGGAATTCCTTCACAAGGCAAAGTTACCATAACTGTGGATGAATACAGCTCCAACCCAACGCAGGCGTTCCACGCACTACAACATTAATCAGAGCAGGTTCCAGCCTCCGCATGTGCATATGTGAGTATTCCTGAGGTTGCCTTGGTGCGGGTGCCTGCGTGTGTGTCTGCGTGTGCGCTGTGACTGAGAACTGCTGCTGAAGGACTGGGTTGAAGACAGGAGAAATTGGTCAGTCACGTTAGCTAACAGGCAAAACGGGTATCGGATTGCTTACGAGGCGGGGTTGAGAAGCACGGCTCCATCACCTCCTGGAGATGACCCTCTCCGCCTGAGGCGCAGTGCCACCGGCTGGGTGGGACTTGCCCCAATCGTGACTAATAGGGTACATTTTCTGAAACTTGTCACTTTACTGATCTCGCTTGAACTCGCCTGAGGGACCCAACGCTTTAAAATTTTCTCCCTTCCCCCAGCCCTTACACTCAGCTGTGAAATAGGCCTAATTGGGACTAATTGTGTCCGTCCCCCGTCCCCCCCAGTCACTGAATCCTTTGTCCTCCCGGTTGCGGGTGGAGCGCGTGCCGCATGCCGCATTCCACTCGCAACCCGCAGCACAAAGGAGTCGGGGGCTGCCCGGCACTTCCTCCCGAGAAGCACATCTACGGCGATAAAACGGCCTCCCTGGCCCCAACCTACCCGGACAAAAGCCTGGGAAGCGGGGAGCTGGAGGCTTCTTGCCTCACCTTGTTATCCCTGGGCATTGTGCGGCCCGCGGGAGCGTTCTGCCGCACGGTGCCCGGGCTCAATGGCTCGCCTCCAGAGCTAAGTGCCAGCTTTAACTCTGAATTTCCTTCCCATTGTTCAGTTAGGTTTGATCTTTATCGGTTATTTCTGTGAAGGTTCTTTTTCTTTTAACATTAATAGACTGAAAAAAACGTGAAACTAAAACAAAGACGACATCTCTTGACCTCCTGCGTGCCATTGTTAGTCAGGATTTTGAACGATGTCACACTATTGAATTTGATAAGGATTTTGCATAATAAGGGGGGAAAAGTTGTACGGTACTTCATTGCATTTTTGTTATGTAGAAGCCTGCCGGAAGAGTCACAATGTAGGAGTTCAGCACCTTCTAATAGGATTTCATGTGGTTACAATCTTCCTAAATGCAGCTTGAGGAAGGATGCTGAAAAGTGTCTGTCATGCATGTGACTTTTCAAGGTGGAAGAAGTTTCTGTTAATTACATTTGATTTAATTACTGCAATGATGATGTAACTCTTCTGGAAGTATTTCCATATCTCGATTCACTTGCAGACCTTTTGTCAACAAATTTCCATTGCATGTTTTGCACTCCAGACTGCACTTCCTGACTGACTTTAAGTGTAAATTCTAGGCAGAGAATGAATTCAGAACAACCAAAAGAAATTTAGAAAGCAGTTTCCAAGAACCCCTTACTGACATTCATTTCAGTGGGGACTGATTTTTAGGACCAAGTGTGGCATTCAACACGGTAAAAATTACGCTACGTTTCAAAAACTCACAAACATTTATACAGCTACTTCCCCAATAATTCGTGTATCTCTTAAATTATATTGACAAATGTTTTAAAAGATTATCTTGCTTGTTTGGAGAGATTGTATAATTTAAATATTGAAACTATGAAGTACAATATAGTGACAGTGTTTTCAGGGGTTTTTAACTGAAATACTGCAGCTTTCTTAAAATTTGGTTTCAAGAAAGGGTGTGGTGCAGTAAAAGGGAGATAAAAATTTAGAAAAATTGGAAAGGGATTAGTCTCAGACTTAAAATGGAAGCAAAGAAAACAACGTTGCAGTGCAAGAGGTGAGTGCAGGTATAGGTCTGGATAGCAAATGATGGGCTTTAGAAAACCTGTTGAAGAAAAAAATGACAGGATGGTACCAGGTGTCTACAGTTGTGGGCAGAGGAGATCAAGGAGGCGAAGGTATGACTATGGCCGCAGGTTTGTGTGATAAGAGCCATAGATTTATTTCTGGGGAGGAGAGACCAGAGCATGTGGTAGCTTCAGAGGGGGTCCTTAGTTGTCTTCTCAATGTCTTGTAATGGACGCATGCGTATTTCTGAAAGAGGGTATCATCGAGCAAGAAACATGAGCAGAAAATCGGTAAAAGCAGTATTAACAAAGAAGCTGTGATCTTTTTACCATATTGTATCTTTGCTAGTGCCACGTTGCGTCAGCTGCCAGGATTGTTTGATTTGATTTGGTTTTACATGCTGCTTTTCTTTTTTGCTATCTTAGAATAATGCATGCATTTGCTTAAAGAGGGAGTTTGAGGAGATTTTTTTTCTTCTCTAGTGAAAAATTTCTTTAAAAAGTCATGGGATGATGAAAAATGAGTAAAGCAAGACAGGAACTGAGCGCTACAACATGTATGTGACTAGCAGGGCAATATATTGCTACAGGGTCCTGCTGCGTACCGTAAATCAGTAGCTGGGTGCAGCTTAAGGACAATGTTCTTTCCTAAAGGAAATAATCTTTTTAGAAGTAATTTCTTTATGGATATGCGACTTCACATGCAAAGGTGAGAACCGGATTCTTGGCGTATACTGAGCCATTTCTGGTTCCAGAATTCTTTGGGCATGACTCTCACACAGAGTTAATGGAGAGCCTGTGGAATGTTGCCAGCGTAAACCTGGTGGTTGAGGTGCTACTGGCGTTACACAGCCTGTTCCGTGGGACACGTGTCCTGCGCGCCTCCTCCCGCTTTCATTTTGTGCCTTTCACATGAGTGTCGTGTAGCTTGATCAGCAGGGATACAGTTCTCTTTTATCATCATTAGATGTATTTTTACACCAGCTCTAGTTAATGAATCTGTTTAAGTGTACTAGTGGGTAAATAACAGTGTATTAAGGCTCCCTTTGCTTAGGCTGGCTGTGACAGCAGTTTTGTCAGTTACTTGGGCTCTGGTATAGTACGACTTTTGGATCAGTTTGTCCAGTCTTTGTATTTTATTTCTCAACTAATTAATGTTTGGACAGGTGTTCTAAAGACAACTTTTACTGTATGATTATTTTGGATAAAGGGATACCATGTTAAATATTTTGTCATCTTGAAGCAGTGCACCCACCTGCAGGTTTCACTTATTTTCTGAGGTTGTTATAAAGTGTTTGTATTTGAATGCCTTGTACAAGCCATGTTTACTTTCAGTTAGTTTTAATTAACTGCATCACCTTAGGTCCCTGCTTTAAAGGGCAACTGCAAAATAATAACAATTATAATGTACCTGCCTTTGCTTCTTAATGTTATTCTTCTGAAAGTCTTTGTACTTTCCTATTTTTTTGTCAGGTATTGTGACTTCAAGAGGCAAATGCTTCTTGCTCCTTCGGTGTAGTGCTGCCAAGTATTATAAGTTGGGGTTGTTTTGTTTATTTAAAAACAAGCTTGTAACCCTCTTCAGACCCTTGAGGTGTTCTGTAAGAGGCTATGGTCAGTGGTGCCGGCGATACCAGTGAGCAGCAGTAGGATGCAGCCTGGGAACAGGATGGGCTCACATGGGAAGAGCTGGCAGCCTGGGGCAGGTATGCTTGAAGCTGCTTCATCCTGTGCAACCACAGCCTCAAAGTAGAGGGGATAAAGAAAATGTCTACTATCGTGAGCAAACATTAGGAAAAAAGTAAAAATGGCTAAACTTAGAAGACAGTTGAATTCTTCAGGTATATTCATCATGTGCTTAGGGTGTTCTCTCTCTTTTTTTTTAAGTTTTTTTTTCTTTTACCTCTGCAGCTTTACAGCAGCCACCACAGTGGGTCTTTAAACCATTTTAATTTAACAGGAATTACTGAGGCACTGTTCTGTGGAACCTTCCCGTCTCACCTGTTTTTTTTTCTGCAGACCAATGAAAAGGAGCTGGGAAGAAAAATGGGACAAACCCCAATGGAAGATTATTTACTTAGGTTTTACCCAGAGGAAGGAATCTTCCTCTTTGGTTACAACATCCCATTTACTTTCAGGGGGAAAATGCCTGTTTTGACAGCTCAGCTGGTGAGGATGAGGGAGTTTTGTGGAGATGAACTGGCTGTAGCCTGAGCTACTGGAGGCTGAGCCTTTTAGAGGAGTTCATTAGCTTTCCTCCAGTCTCACCAGGATGCCTTGGTGGCTTGTTTTTAGGGTACTTGGAGTACATGTTAGAACTCCAGTATGGTTTAAACTCAGTAGTAGGGGAATAAGAAAGATAAAGGTTTCTGTACCAGAGCAAGTGTCTTCTGAATGAGTTCAGGCATACCAGGAGGTACCTTGAACAACCTGTAACTATATAATTTTACTGCCTTTTCTGTACTGGAGTAATTCCCCATGTGTATATTCTTATTTTAAAACAAAGAGTATAAACAGAGTTTTATATTAGTAGACCTATATAGTTGAATAAAGTATTTAAATGTATGAATGTGGGTAAATGTGTATATATAGTAACAATATTAATATAAAAATATGGCTGTATAATTACAGAAGGAAAAACTTTCAACTGTGATGAAGCCATAAATTGTTAAAACCCAGAGATCTTATTAGACTGCTAACCTTGAGAAATAGGATCTTGCATATTTTTTTTTCTTGGGGAAACCATCCTGCATTTAATGGATTTTATAAACTCCCACTGAGATTAGTGGGAAATCATGCATTTGATTTGTAATATTCTCAACTTGTTTCATTTAGGGCATGTGATCTTTAGGGGGAGGGGGAAAGAGTTGGCATTAGTAGAATACGGACTCATTTGACATTTACACAATAGCGGAGTTTGTACATGTAGTAATATCGGTTGAGAGAATACGGAGATTCAGGATTAAGCTAGTTAGCTGTACCTAGCGTGAGTGGGCGAGCTACTTCAGTTGACAATGATGTGATAGAGGATCATAGTTTTGGTGGAAATTGTTGCTCTGTCCATTAATAACACTTACAGAAGCATACGTAGCTTAAGACCACCTAAGTTCCTTTTCACTACTTATTTTTCGAAATAAATTGGAAAAAAACCCCTGTACTCCCTGAAACAAGCAAGTTACATCTGCAGTCTAATCGTGAAACCATGAGTACATTGAGAGAGTGTAGTTAAAACTTGAGCTTTACTTCTGGACACCAGGATTTTTACTGGGGTCATGTCTCACAATCGTGCGATTTTATTCTCCTTTCCCTCGCTGGTCCCTCAGTGGCATGGGTGGCTACTGAAACGCAGCAGTTTACAAACCAGTGAGTTAAGTAAAAAAAACCCTGTTTTTCTTAAGCCAATGGCAGTAGCCCTTCAGCAGCTGCCCCGAAAGCAGCTGAGCTCTCCCTGCAGCAGCGTGGGGAGGCCAACAGCTGTAGGTGAGAATCCTTAAAGCTGTCCCAAAATAAATAGTCCCCACTCAAGAAGAGGGCCATTAACTGATTGCATTTTCTGATTCTCCTGCAGTAGAACAATGGAAGCCAAGTTGCAAAGATGTGAATTGTAACTGTCGTTAAGAAAACTTTTATTGGAGTGTGTGCCTATGTCTGTATGAGTTTAAATAATGAAAGATTTCTGCTGATCTTAACAATTTTAAGTTACTGATTTTTCCAAATCTAAGCATAAAATAAGTTCTAAACTTAAATCTTAGATGTAAAATGAGAGTAAAGATTTTTCATGAGGACACGCTTATATTTAAAGCCTTTTGAGGTGCTTGAGGGGAGCATGCTGGAAGTGACATGTTCATACAGTGGTGATATAGGGCTCAGGGATTGCAGTTTTGTATTAATACTCAAATTTAGGCTTCTTGTATTGTGTCTGTGCAGTGTAGTCATAATATGCTAAACTTGCTTGAAAAAGGTAGGTCAGAAACTTAATCTGTTTTTGCCATTGTAAAAAGGAATAATACCAACCTGCCTTTAAAAAAATGCTGTGACATCCCTGGAAGGCTGATGCTATAAAAGTGCCATTATTATTATTATTATTGTTATAAGTGTAGGACAGGTTTAAAATAATTTTTTTGTCACCATCACCCAATTAGTTGCTATATTTCCAGATTGCCCTGTCCTAAGATGGAAGCCAGGTCTGGTTTAAATTGGTGATAAACCCCTTTAGCTCTAGTGCTAGTGCGAGCAGGCTGCCAGAGCAGCCTCCATACCTATCAGACTCAATCCGTCAGCCCCTCAGTGTGAGGTACCGGCCTTGTGCGGTTACTGCTGGTTGTCGGAATGGAAAGAGCTGTGCCTGTAGGTTTATGTGCAGGGCTGGAAGGGGGGGAAGCTTTTCATACGTGGACTTCAGCGCCGAACCTGCCGCTCCCCAGCTGCTCATTCCTGCTCCTGTGCCACACGCTTTGCCACCTCTAATGTTGGCAGAGTCTCTTGTGAGGCTGCTGTATAGATCATACCGCTGAAATGGTCTGGGTTAAAAATGTCCATTCATTGGTTTTTGTTTTTTTTTTAACAATCAGCTACTTTCAGTCATCTCTTTCTCGGTGTAGCCTCACCAGCAGTGGGTTACGGGGGTGGCCAGCACAGGTGAGGGAGCAATGAGCTTGTGGATCCACCAATGGCAAGGGTGGCAGGAGATGGACGTTTCTTCGCCTTACTTCTTCATTGACAGCACCTTATAGAGTCAGTCTTGCCCCTGTGGTAAACACTGAGAGGGAGAGGAAAGAAAATAGTTTGGTTTTTATGCACGTGTACGTTAATGTTCTTTTATGCCATATTAATCACATAAAGAAGCTTTCTGGTAACAAGTACTTCAATTGTAAGGCCCCATTTCAGTAGCTGAGCGCTAAAAATGGAAATTTTCTTTGTGTGATCTGATTCTCCATTGCAGTGTTAGCTATGTAGTTCATTTAATGGTCAGTCATACTGAGGGACAGTTGACTTATGGTTTCATGTACCATATACAGTGTTTTCGTATCTTACGTGAGGTGTGTGATGGGATCTGACCAGGAGCGCTTCTTGCAGCAGTGGTCCCTACCACGGTACCTTGTGCTGAAGGGAGACTGCTCGCCAAGACAGTTCTTCGCTCTGCAGTAATTAGACAAAAAAGATGGATGTACACTACAATCAGGATGATGTACTGTCACTGGAGGCTTGTACTTTCTTTTTTTTTTTAAATATCAGGGCAGTAGGGATATTGTTGTGGAAGGAGCGGACTCTTGCTTTTGTTTAATGCTTGAAGGGTGAGAGTGTAATCTATCTTGTGAAACAACTTCTAGAGCATAGATTTCCAAACAGGGAGTTAATATTTTACACAGTTTGCAGGCCCCACATGGCAGATTCCATCGTAGAACAGTGTTTGGCTCATGGTTTGCTCCTAGTGGCAGAATGAAGCTGGTCTTCCCTGCCAGCAGTGATGAGAGAGTGTGTTCCCAATGACAAGCGGCTATTCCAAGCCCAAGGGAAGTGCCACACCTACCTACCACACATCATCATCTTTCATTTTACAAATCCTTGTTTAAATATCTCGTTGGACAACTAAGCGAAAGGCAAGTCCTGCAAGCTGCGTATAGTAATTTAACATATGTTTGATGTAGGGCTATTTGAGAAGTGGTCAGGTTTTGGTGATGAACATTGATATTTTTTTTTTTTAAATTATTTTTTTTTATACTGAATGTTGCGTGGTAACTTTTTGAGTTTACATTTCTGATATTGAGTTACCGGGGGTGGCTTGATTTCAACTGTGAAATTAGATAGCACAAGTATCTATGGAAAAATTCAGAAATGGAGAGTCGGCATTTTTTCCCAAGATAACATTTGAAGAGCTTTGGTTTTGCATTCTGTAAAATGTCATGGCATAACTTGAGAAAATAAGTATATATGCTTAGGCATAGCAGAAATACAGTGAGGCAGGGAGATTTCTTTAAAACATAAGGTTGTAAAGTTACTTCTTTGAAGATAAAGTTTGGCATTGGGTTTACCTGCATTGCCCCAAGTGATGAGTGCTAGCAGAGAGAGTGGAGTGCCAGTGTTGGGTAGGAGGTTCCCTTGGTCTTGCACGGTAAAATCGTTCATCTCTTATTTCATGCCAGGTTTTTCCAAGTCCCAAGAGACAGTTCCATCAGGTTGTGAGTTTTGTTTCCTGAAGCAATGGTTTCTTTTTTCCAGTGGTTTGAATCATACTTGGCATATGCAGTTGTAGTTTCATGGACTTCATTGTTATTGTTTCTGCTTGCAGAAGGCCTGGTACTGGCTTTCTGGTCTTTTCTGTGATGTGCACATGCAAAGCAGTGCAAAATGGAGGAAGGAGGTAAGCATGTCTGCATATATTTTATAGAAGGTGTTTCTGAAGACATAAAGATCTTGTTGTTTGATGTGATTTGGAAATTCAGGTCTTGCCCATTTACTTGCACTTTTGATGTGGGCCATTAAGATTGCCATTTTTAGGTCTTATGTGGCAGAGGGCAGGTTTTGTGATACTGTGTGTGGTTGGTTTTAATTATAAAATGAGGAAGTTGTGGCCAGAACATGTATGCATTTGAAACACTGAAGTCAAACCAGTTTTCTCCTGTAGTAAATGTGACTAGACTTCATTTAGTGATTTTTATTTTGATGCCTTTTTCAAACAAAAAGACAGCATGTGATAATCTTGTACTCAGTAACATGTACAGTAGCTGTTAACATACCCGGAGCAGTATCAATTGGTTAGAGCACAAAATTGCCAGTCCGGATCCCAGGTGATAAACTTCAGGTACCTGGAGTTGCAGTCATTTTATTTGTCTCATGAAGAGTTGACCATTCTGCTTGGTCTTCACCTCCATAAACCTGTATGTTTACATAAGCTGTATCTATGCTGCAGGATCTGCTGCACGAAGGTTGGCTGAAACAAAATGCTGGTGGATGAGGGTTGGTGTGGCATCGGGCTGCTGAAGCTTTCAGGGTGGGGGCAGAGAGGATGGCTAGAGAGCAGGTCAGCCAACCTGTAATCCCCACATATGGTCATCCTCTTCACAACTGATGGATCAAGCCCATATGACTTCTTTCTCTTGTCTTGTAGATCAGCATGCTGTCAACAGAGTGCACTTGTGTACTCTCCACTAACAGGGAAATGCCTGCCCCTATTTTTATACGCCCTATTTTACAATGGGTGTATTTTCTAAATTTAAATCATTATGTTGAGGGGAGAGACAGGTAAGAAAATCCCAACTCTCTCCTGTTTTTAGCAAAAGATTTTTTTAAAATGATTATGCTGTATGGTGTCTTGCAAGATCTGTTTTTGTCACAGGTTGTGGATTTCATATTCCTAGACCCTCTCTTAGCATGCTGCTTGAGATTAGGGCTACAGAGATTCCACTGGATGTTGATGAGGAAAACACAGTACTGGAGGCTTCCTCGCAGCACAGTCCCCACTTACTGTACTGGGCATTAACTTATATCCAGCACATTAGACTTAAAAGCACACAGCCATTAAGTGTAGCACTCCTTTCCCAGGAGGGCAGCAGATGGAGAGAGAATGGGGGAGGGAAGGAGAAAGGAGTACGATAGAGGGACTTTATCTGATGTGTTTGTGAGCCAGGAAACTTGCTATTTACCACGTTTACAATTTCTCTGGTATGAGGAATTGAGTGTAGTGACTGGGAGCATCAGGGTCAGCACATTACTCCTAAATGTTTAGCTATTGTATCATTTTATGGGAAGGAAAAGGTGCTAGTCCAGTATATCTTCCCTCATGCTCCTTTTATATAGAGAGCACAAAGAAAAAAGTCATTACTTTTTAATTACTCCGGGTTTCTTTGTTTCTTAAAGCACATTCACTTTTGGCCAGCAGAATTACCAAAGGGTTGTTTTCTTTCCTGTGAATGGTGAAGTAGTAGTTTTTGGGAAAAGAATTGTTCAGAATTAAAATTTCATGTGGTCCAGCATATTTAATAAATAGGAGCCTTGTCCTATACTTGTTAAATGCAGTGATTAGTGACACTCTTACTGCTTCCAGTGGGACAGGATCTGTCACTTAGACATGCCAGATTAAGTGGCTCCCTCAATTTTAAGCTCTGATTCTTACAGGAACTCCTTTTCTCTGGTTGTTAACGATGAACATCTAAGATTAGATTATGATAATTAACAGATATTAAAGAAGAGGGCAATCTCATCTTTATGGTTTGTTTATTTTGTAAATTTCAAGTCAGCCAGGCATTCGCTTCTCCTTCTGGTGGAAAGGAGTGAATAAATGAAACCTAAATAAATACATAATTATACATAAAAATTATATACAACTCAGGTGTAATCTTTGAAATTACTTGAAAGTGTTTTTTGTTTAAATTGTTTTCATTTTGATTATATCTTTCTTGACATTAGTTTGATTTTTGTCATTTTTTGTTTGTTAAACAGTGCTGTTTGCAGCTTTGAAAGGAAGGCATATTTACAAGAAGAACAAATTTTGTTCTGCTCTCGTTGTTATTCTACACCTTGAAAGTTTCCCCTTAGGACATCCTCTTTGGGTTACTGAAGGAGGGTTATGACTCACATTGCAACTTCTTAGATCTTTTTGGAGGGTATTTTAATTGTTTGCACGAAGTTCTTAAGACAGTGTTTCAGCTACAAATGTTGTCAATATAATGAGGCTGCACAGATCAAATATTATGAGTTTCAGACGCCCTCTGAGAATTAAAATGATGATGATAATTAAAATCATGATGACAATCCTCTAGGGGTGGTATATGATTTTTTTTTTCTTTTTTTTTCCCCCCCTCTTCACTGTGACCTGTGGCGGTGTTGTGCTCGGCTGCTTTGCATTGCTGCTTTGTGAGAGCACCGCTGTGTTAATGGAGGGATCACACGTACAGTTTCTCTCAACGTGATGCACATCTTGGCAACAAAATGAAGACCTTTAATTCTTGGAGTTTTCATCATTAGTTGTTACTTATCTATTACCATAAATTCTATGCCTTCAAGAAAACAGGTTGTTTTTAAAATGTATGTGAGTAGAACATTCATTTTCTCTGAGCCAGAGGAGAAAGGAAATCCTGGTATTGGTTTCAAGGAATGGTCTATGTTTAGGGGGGGTTTGGTTTTGTTTTCAGGCTCATTCATCTTGGATATGATTTATACAGAGCATATTTTCCTGAGAAGAACCCTTGCATTCAGTGTAGATTGTCAAGAGGAATATTTATTTAAGTTGAAAATTAACTTTGGATCACCTGGCTTCCTTGATAGTCTCTGTACCATCATTTAATACTGTGAAATGCAGGAGTCACTATTTCCAGTCAGTATTTCTCTCAGCAAGTTTTAAAGACATCATCTTACAGAATGAGAAAGACCTTTTATGAATAATTTTATTCATAATTTTATTCTAAATCAGTAGATTTGGACTGGATATAAGGAAAAAATTTTTTACCCTGAGGGTGATGAAACACTGGCCCAGGTTGCCCAGAGAGGCGGTCGATGCCCCATCCCTGGAAACATTCCAGGTCAGGCTGGACGGGGCTCTGAGCAACCTGATCTGGTTGGGGATGTCCCAGCTCACTGCAGGGGGTTGGACTAGATCTAGATTAGACTAAAGGTCCCTTCCAACCAAACCATTCCATGGTTCTATGATTCAGTGCAGAGTTAAAAGTAAACTGAAACACACAGAGTCAGGAAGTTGGTAGGCGGTGGTGGTGTTTGGTTTTTTTTTTTTTTATTAGTTCAAATTAAATGGGGATCTGTAGAAGGTTTGGTACAAGAAGTGGCAGTTTTCTGGATATCTGTTTGTAAATTGTAAAGAGGCAATGCCATTTCTTTAGGGTCCGGATGCTTGTCCAATAAAATGCAGGAGAAATGTACTGGAGGTGACTAATATAGAATAAATGGAAGATGAGAAATGGATAAATGATCTCAAATACCCAGAAATAACCAGAGATAAGGTGTTGGCCTGATGTATAATTCTTAGCACACCTTGCACCTGCAGCTGTATTTCACTTGTTACAATTTTAGTGTCTGCATATGTGTTTAAAGGCAATCTTGCTCTAGCATGAAGCGTAGCAGTAATGTATAGCGCGTTATTGCTGCAGCAGTAGTATCGGAGTCTGTCTTTCAGGTTTGTATGTGTTTTATTATTTTCCTAACAAAAGCTTTTTTAGATTTTGAGCTTCCAGTCTTATGCCTTGTAGTTGTTCACAAGGGAATCTGGCCATGCTGACCAAGAGGTTGTACGTTAACATACTGAGGCAAGGTCATTTGAACCTTTCAGTGCTGTGCCCGGAACCTAGCAGCTTCAAAGGCACACTTTTTTTTCCCCCCTTTTTTATTCTTTACAATTTTTCTTCTGTTGGGCTTAGTGTGCTTGTGAGTAGTGTCAGTGCACTGGGAACAAATTCTCTTTCTCCACATATGCACACAGAGCTATTGTAGTTACTGTTACAGCTTCTCTCATAAGTTCCCCACAAATGACTGTCTTCTCTTACCTGTAGGGACTTCGCGTGGAGCCGGGAGGGTAGATTAGTCTCTGCCTCCATTCAAACTAGAGTTTCTTCAGAGCACACCAGTTGCCGTGGTGGTCTTTGTTACATGGATGTCTTTATAGGAACTAAAGCAGAGTCCTTTGTGGTTTTTTTAAGGCACTAAACAGCTGTCAGGGGGTAGAGTTTCTGTTGGTTTAGGGTCAGATTAGACAGAGTGTTCTAAACGAAAAATCGGGTATCCTGCTATCTATTCCCCGAGTCATCTAATCTTAAACAATATACTGTACGTTCCTAGGGCATGACAGGGCTGACAAGTATGTTCAAAGAATTAATGGAATTTTTTTGCTCTATTTTCCAAGCAGAAAAAGGCAGAGAACTAAGAGTTAAACTGTTGGCTTGGTGATGGTATAACTTCAGTATGGTATGTATTGGCTATAACTGATGGCTGCTGGAGTTGCCATCCCCAGTGTTCTGATTTTAGCATGCTCCTGAATGCTCTTATCCTGCAGAAGGAACAGTTGGATGATGCATGAAAACACTGCCTGAGCTGCCTTAGTTTGTGCTTCAGTGTATTACCCTAAATGAAAACCAGCTCTAGTTGACTGGAACACTTTGACTTGAAACAGTGATAGTCAAGAACAATGGTGTATGGGTGGCTGTATCTGGGAGAAGTATGGAAGAGAGAGTAAAACCTAGGCTGTCCTTATTTAATTTGTTGCCAAACTTGGGCCAATACCCTGGCTCAGAGCGGGTAATGACACTTACTGGCAGCAGTGCTCCGAGTACTCACGTACCATCATTTAAACAAATATGTTTGAATGTTTACCTAACTTTTGCAGTCATTTTTGGTCCAGTACTGTAGAAGGGTTGTGTTGCTATACATTTGACTACAGATGTGACTTTGTGTTTAAGCATGACGGAGTTGAGGTCTGTTCTCCATGAACATAATGTTTCACCCATTGCCAATTTGCAGTGGTTGTACCACGGTATCTCCTAGTTGTGGTAGGCATTGTGGTTACTGCGGGCTTTTAAAAACAGGTGGATATTATATTAATGCAATGACTACATAGGGCACAGCAAAAAACATTTTCTATTTGTCTCGCGAATGCTGCTTCCTGTGTTTTTGAAATAAAGTCTTCCCTTTGATTACGGAGCTACACTTCTGTTTTCTTTTAGGAGCCGTATGACTGTATTTTGGACATGTCTTCTGCAGTGTGTGATAGAGCTGCCAGTGACCTGGCAGCTCAATGAAGTTAGGAGTTCAACTGTAAAAGGAAAAAGAAACCTTATTCGTTAATCCCCATGTATCTTTTGGTAATTAGTAAAGGTGGTGTGGGTAATTACAAAAAGACTTGAAGGTAAATTGAGACATTTTAGTAGGTATTTCCCCAACTGTGAGAATCTGACTTTGCAATGGCATGGGGGGGGAACTGGTCCACATGTGCAATTTAAATAGGTCTGGATTCTGCATTATAAATATGCACCGGATGCAGGGGAGAAAACTAGCACATTCTCTCAGGGTGCTGTTAGGGCCAAGCAGAATCTCATTAGGGACAACTTCAAAGATCAGTTCCTCACGTCCATAAAAACAAGTGTAAATTATCTTCTGTGAGCCTGCTGTTAGCGGTTTCGCTGTTACATTATGCATGATTCTAGACTGCACGTGGTATGAACAAACTCCACTATGTTTCACTAGTGTTTTTCATTTTTATGTTAAACCCTGTAACTTTGCTATTTATTGGTGTTGTTTTGGCTAATATACTATTTGACTTAAAATTTCCTGTTTTATTAGCTGTTAGTAGTGACACAATGTCTGAAAAGGACTTTTAAGGTTCTACAGTGCTTATGTTTTTGCAGAGGAATAGCATATAGGCAACTCCCTGTATTGACAGCTTTTACTTGCTTTCTCATACTTCTGCTCTCCGTGCTTAGTAAGAAGGTGGCTGCTCCTGACTTTTGGAGTGAATCTTGAAGGAGCTTTCTGTGATGCTGCTCTGCAGCGCGTGACCTTATGTTTATGAAAGTAATAAGAGGGTAGAATTTCAGTAACCAGTGCTTTCACTGGGCGCCATACCCTGTCATATACATTTAAAAGGCCTGTTTGTAATTGTTGCTGGGGAGGTGTTTTGAAATAGTGAAGCTCAATCCCTGTGCGTGGAAGTTTTGTCGCAAGTTGCAGTGGGGTCAAGATTTTTAAGTCTTCATTACCCTTGCAGAAACAGTAAGATGCTGTGGAATGTTTTCCTAAACGGAGCTATATTGCTAAAAAGGGCAAAATATTTTAAAAGCTTTTTTCCTTCTGGTATTTCTGCCTTTTTTTATATGGCTTAATCACTGATGAAGAAACCAGGTTAGGAAAGCATTCACTTGCACACCTAATCAAGGTTCACCACTGCCCTCAGAGGTGATGTTAAACTCCTGAACTGGTCAGCAGTCTGATTTGCACTGTGGTTTCACAAAGACCTGCAACCTGGAGCTGCTTTAAGCTGCTGAAACTAACATCCCTTGTAACATCCACTGTGGTTTGGGAGCTGGTTTAAGCCACTGCTTGTTAAATTCATAATGACAATGAGTGTGTGAAGCCGTGTTTTTATGAGGGCTTTTTTGCCCCCTGTTTTATTGGGGTGGTGGTACTGCCAACTTAAATAGACCTCACTGCTTTGCTCCACTGTTCTCCCACATGTGTCTGTGTTGTATGTGTGACATAATTGGGAATTCAGAATAATCCCCTGGAGTGAGAGGGAAAGAAACTCCGTGTAGCCCAGTTCAGTTCTCCGGTCCTGTTCACCATCTGTCCCTGCAGGCAGTTGCACTGGCACAAGAGGGGAGACTGCTGGAGCAGGAACCAGCCACAGCGAGAGGGGACTGGGAGCTGCAGAGGCTAGTACTGCTGCCGGAAGGCGAGGTTATCAAACTGTATACCCGCACTGGTTGGTAATGGCCTTGTGGTTGATGTATGGCTGACTCTGCAGTTCGTTTGCAGAACTACTTCATGAGACGTAGCTATGAAGTTGTTAGTTTATGTGTTTTGCGGTGTCGGATGGTTTAGAGTTCAGTGTGTAGGTGAATTGTAAAGCTAGAACGAACACACGTGAGACTTTTGTGTAATTTCCAAACAAGACGTAAAGAATTTCCCTCTGTTGTTCAAAGCTACAAGAATAATCAGATAATTTCTACATCCTGAAGGGCCCAAGTGCGCCTGTGGAGATCAGGGCGAATTTGACTTTCTGCAGGGCCAGAGTAGCGCTTTAAAGCGTGGAGAGTGCCAAGCTGCCAACTGTCCTGCTGGTCTTGCCACAGCGAATGACGATGCAAGGCACTGGTTGGTGCAAGGATTGAAAAGAAGTACCCCGTTGTGAACTGCGGGGTAGTGCCTCTGGACCTTCCCTGGTGCTGAGGCATCTGGGAAGCTGCGGGCAGTCAGCATGGTCCCACTGAAATCTGCGCGAACGGGATGGGGTGAATGAAGGATGGTCTTTGCCAAGTGGAGCCTTGGACAGGATGTTCCTTCTCTCCTTGAAAACCTTTAATCCGCATTTAGAGCTCCTACCTGTGGTTCCCCTGGAAGAAAGGGCAGTTAGGCTGAACATAGGCCAAATCTATTTTAGTGAAGTTTGCTGGTATAGTTCTGATGTTAATCATGTTAACAGATCCACCTAATGAGGACACAGATTATGCTGGTAAAAAAGCTTATACTCTTTACAGCAAGCAGCCAGAGAACAGCTATGGAAGCAAAAGTCTTGCTCCTTCCTGGATTTAGTTTTTTGGTTTTGTTTCATATATATCAGATCTTTTACTGTTATAAAAACATTGCAAAAATAATTTCTCTAACTGGCATCACTTTCTTGTGCAGAGTTGTCTGAATTTTAATGAAATTAAAAAATGTTGAGTTCTTTACTCTGGAAAACTCCCAGCCACTTCAGCTGCCTTTTAAAATCTAATGAGCAAAAAGTCTTCCTTTACATTTTCCCCCCCTCACCCCCTGTTCACGAGGTGTAACAGAGGAGAATTTGACAGATCTTTTTTTTTCTGTGATTAAAAAATGAAGGAATCGAAAAAACCCACATGGTGTGTATTTGTTTCTACATGTATGTGCATATGCATATATAGTTGATGCTTACCTGTTTCCCAGAGAGATGTTTACATGCAGTAATAGCTGTACCATTCTCTGGGAGCTTGCTTCCTTTTGACTTTCTCTTGACTTCAGTTTTAAAGCCTGTAAAACCCTGACATGGTTTGTTATCTCGCTAAGGAGTGATCAGCTTCATTAGAAGTTCAAGACTGCGTTTGAGAAGGAAGTCTTCATTTAACATCATTGTTTAGGTCTGGCTCTTTGTCTGACCATAGCGGGCAATGTCTGAAATGGCGATAAGATAAGAAGTGGCAGTGATAGCCATGCCGCAGGGTTACTGGAAGGGCATGAAACAGCGTCTGGCCATTGGACTTTAGAGGTCTGATTCTTAGTTGTAATGGGTGATTGAAATGATGCTCTCGTAGAGCTGGCAGTTAATGCGGCATTCATGTCAGTGTGTCCCTCAGGAAAAACCAAAGTGGTTGTGGGAAAGCAAAGAAGAAAAAAGCAAAGTCTGTAAAACTGAGCAGAGCATAACTCTGTTTTTTATATACAGCATGGTCACTTGCTGCTTTTAAAGCTCAAATAAATGCATGAGGCCATGCAAGGATAATGTTTTGTTCAAGGAAGGTATATTAAAAAAAACAAAAGGTAACAAGAAAGCATGGATTGTTAGGACTGAGGTGCTGGGAAAGAAAAGTGTGGAGAAAGTTGTGAAATACAGCCCCATAGCACAATAAAAACCTTCAGTTACGGCTCTTCTTATCTCGATATATTAAAGTTAATTGCTTTTCTTTCTTCATTCATGGTGTGTGTTTGCTCTTAATTTGTCTGTTTAGGAAGTCTGTTTCCCATCCAAGCCTAATACTGTCTATAACAAAAGGAGTCATCTAGAAGTCAAACATAGGATGCAAGATGAAACTGTGTCTGGAAATAGAGAAAACTCTCATTAGGCTAAGGAGTTTCTTATTTTTGTTTTAACAGGAAGAAAAAAACCCACTTAACATTTAGGAAAATTGCCGTGTAGATCCAACACGTAGCTTTTGCTGAAAGGCACAAGCCACTGCCTTCATTCCTGCTGTGCCCCAGTGCTCCTGTTGCTTCACTTGTGCTTGTACTCACCTGCCCATCTGGTGAGGTGAATCAGCTTGTGGAGGGGCCACACAACTTCCAGGGCTAGTGCAAGTCAGCAGGCACGCCGCGAGCAGCGGCAGGGCGGGCGCAGGAGAATGGCTGCGCGGCTGTCCTGTGAATACTCCCTTCTGGGCTGGGATGCCTGAAGTCTTGACTTGTAGTGCTGGCTCAAGACAGTGCAGCTGCACTGTGAGTGGGATTGGGAAAAGTTTTGGCTGAAAACATGCCTGCAGATGGGGGGTGGTTGGGAGGATGTGACCAGCCACCTGTCTGTAGCCTCCCAGTATAGTGGGAGTCAAAGAAGTCCTTTTATCCCTTTTTCCTGACAAGCACCCATGAAACAGCACATGACTCGCCTTTACACTGGGACTTTTAAGGGGAGCCAAGGCTGTGCTCGTGTATTTTACACTGTTAACCCGCAAATAGTGGCCCTTGCCCGATCTGTGAATAGGATGGATGGTGAAGGCAACAATCTTGATAGGCTTTCTGGTAGGAATTGTTATCTCCCGTGAGTCAGAGCTTGGTGGGACCCTCATGAGAGAGAGATTCGCAGGCTGAGAACTGTCAGGGAAAATCCGGGAGGCACAGGTCTTCGTGGTTAAGTTTCCTCTGTTTTGCTTAGTGGTGTGAAAAATCACAGCGCAGTTTATGCCGTCAACAGCAGTTCCCTGCACTTACTTCAAAATATAAAAGCGGCTGAACATTGTATTATCCTCAACGTACAGCTCTGACATCTTGTTAAACTGGTGGCAGGCCATACTTAATGCCCCAGGGCTGAATTCCCTTTGTACCATACTGCAGTTGTCCCTCCACATATAAGCATGTACCCATCACGCTTGGATTGGAATTGCATATTTGCCATCAGGCTGGGAACTGAAAAGTGAGTGGCACATGCCACGAGTCAGAGACCTTGTTAAATTCCTGTGAGGTTAGATTCCCTTCGGGTAGTTGGCTTGTCTGAGTCGAGCACAGCTAAGCATACCCCTGCTTACTGAGTGGGGTCTTGGGCCTGATGGTACGTACACCTGGCAGGTCGCCTCACGCTGAGAAATAGCTCAGTGGCAAGTCTGTAATTTGGCCTATTCTCTGGGCATGGTTATTCAGCAAAGGTCAAGGACAGAGTGACTTACTGGATCATGTGTGTCTGCACAGGGGGAGAGTGGCTTATAAAGAAGGGTATCGTGGCGCAGTGAATGTCATTGAGCTATATGGAAGTGGTTGTCAGCCACTTTAATTAGCTGTTTCACAAAACACGTACACCAGTGCTTGTTAAACTAAGTTGTATTTATTGCTATCTTGGTGACACAGTGTAAAGGGTATACAGGTATCAAATCATAGTAACAGCAAGGTATTTCTTTGGTGAGAGAGATGGCCTTTGGGGAGATTGTGATGTTTCAGACAAGAAAATGTCATTTGAGTGGGTGGGATGAGCATAGCTCTTTGAAACTGCATGATATTCTCTTTATCAGTTAAAGGTGATAATTATTAAAAAAAAAAATCTAACAATGTTACTTGACAAGGAGAGAAATAGACGTGGTCCTTGTTACTATGGGTAATACAAATGGAAAAAAGCAAGTGCTAGAGGTATTATTATGCCAAAGTAGTTGCTATTGGAAAGTTTCTGAGCCATGTTACCATTTGGTTTCTACAGTAGCCTGCAGACAAAGCCGTTCTTGAGGAAGAGTTTAGAGCAATCAGTTTTCCAGAAGGCAGATTGACCAGAGCCTATTAAGTCTAGAAAGAGCCAGTTTTGCCCTTTAGGGGTATAGTTAGTCTCAAGTCTTCACAGTCAGCAGGAGACGAAGGAGCTCAGGATTTTATAGGCCAAAGTAAACCAGTAGAGTAGAACTAGATGGAATAATCAATTGCAGACGGGATTTCTGGAACAGACTGAAGTATCTTGCCAGTTTTGCCCTTAAGGGCAGCATTTGTTATGAAACAGTCTGTAAGTCTGTTCTTGATTGCCAGAAAGTTTGGAGGGAGGAAGGAGGAAAAAGGTTGCAGGAAATTAGTCACTTTAGTCAAAGAACTAAGAATCTTAACTGCTGATTTTGTTTAATATAGATGACTGTTAAAATATTGATGTGAACAAAATAGTTTCACTTAGCTCACATTCCCGTACCATTACGGGCACTGTGAACTCTGACTTTATTGACTTCAATAAGCACAAGCACAAGCCCTTCATGCTGTCCAACTGGACATTTCAGTGGCAATGCCAGAATGCAGAAATGTAAAGAAAACTGAAAAACAAATGGGTCCAGATGTAAAGGAAGAAATGTCTAAGACAGCTGTTCCCAGGTTTTAAAAGTTGTGGGGGTTTTTTGTTTTGTTTTTTTTTTCTCCTTGAGCAATTTAGTGAATTAGCCCATTTCCATACTTGGAAAATACCCTAGTAGTTACAAGCCTGTTAAAGATGCTGGAAAGTTTTAGTTACTATCTTTTACAGAATGTTTAGTAATAATTTTTTTTTCTGAAAACATAGAAACATTTTTTTTTTTTAACTTTGCAATTCCCCTTAGCCTTGCAAAGCTGCTGTGGAATTCTGTCGTAGTCTGTCTCTGGAAGGTATCTTTCCCGGCTCCATAATGAAAAACAAGTGAAAAGAATTGGCATTTCATTTACATGCGGAGAAAAATTATTGTGGATGGATAGGTGGGTGCAATTTTATACATATTCTTGGTCAAAGCAAAAATGGTTTTTGATTGTTAAAAAACAAAAAAAAACTCCAAAAAACCCCAGAACAACAACCCACCCAAGTTAGTGTAGCTGACAATGAGTGCACCCTGATATTCCATATATTTATGGATTTTGGTTTTGCCAGTTTGTGAGTTCTGTTGTGAATTTGCAAGTAGCTGAAACTTTCGTTAAGGTTTTATTATCGGAATACATATTAGAAATATTTAAGTTTCTTTTCCTTTTAAGTACTAAGACTAGTATGCAGATGGAAACCAGGACTCTGTGTGTGTGTCTGTGTGTGTGTCTGTGTGTGTGTCTGTGTGTGTGTCTGTGTGTGTGTCTGTGTGTGTGTCTGTGTGTGTGTCTGTGTGTGTGTCTGTGTGTGTGTCTGTGTGTGTGTCTGTGTGTGTGTCTGTGTGTGTGTCTGTGTGTGTGTCTGTGTGTGTGTCTGTGTGTGTGTCTGTGTGTGTGTCTGTGTGTGTGTCTGTGTGTGTGTATATATATAGGGAAACTGATTCAGATAGTTCCTACAGAAAAGGCTGTTCTGCAGCTGGTACTCTGAAATTCCTCTTGGTGTGGACACTCATATTCTCTAGGAAAAGTGCTTAAGCTAAATCAGAAAACAGGACTGTGGCTAATAAATAGACTCCCTGGGGAGTCATATAGGAAAAGCTATGGCACTTTGAATTCACGCAGCCTGTCTTACTTCGAGTAACTTTCTCGTATTCTCAAGCCTGAAGAAACCAGAAGATAGATAAAAACAATGAAAAAGATTATTTTGCATGAAAAAAGGGTGTGGGGTTGGTGTGTTGTGTTTTTTTTTTTATTACTTTTGTTGTTGCTTGGGTTTTTGTAACTCATGGTTTGGGGGATCTGAGCTATTTCTTTGTCTTTAGATTATTAATGACAAGTTTGGTGGAATTAATCTCTCTGCATGAGACCTTACGTACCACTGACTATGTGAGCTTAAATGTTGCATTATTCAGTTAATGCCTTACCCACCACAACAGGATGAATTTCACCCACCTTGGTTGTTCCCATCTAAATGTGAAATGATGGTTTCTATTTGTTCTGCTGCAGATAGGATGTTTCATAATTTTTACATGTCTAGTGCATTGGTTGAAGTAATGAAATTCCCTCTTTTGTTTTGAAGTGTAATCAGTGAGATTGCATTTGCATGGTTTGTAACTGAATCACGTAAGTGAAATTACATTGCCTACATCTCATTTTGTATCATAAAATGTTATGTGGTGCAGCTTGTTTACCTCCTTCCTGGAGCTTTTCAGGGTGATATTCTCCCTCTAAATTTCAAAGCTTGAAAACATTTGGTTTTTGTACTTGGCGTAGAAATTACTTTCTGCAGTGCACTTCTGCATCTGCCACGTGAACTAAAATTTTGATAGCGTGCAACGTAAGGATTTGGAAAGCAGCTAGAGTTCAAAGCTTTCAAGGTCTTGTGTTTTGTTGCATATTAAGTGATTACTAAATAGGTTTGTACAATTAGTGACAACCTCTGAGTCATACGTGATAATACCTTACTACTATTCACATGTAGAAACTGCATATTGAGGGGTTTCAGCTTATTTGGCTTTGGAATTGACTTGTAGATAATAATGAAATCAAAATGATTCTGTTTTTCTTCCCTCTCTTCCCCTGCCTTTGTTACTGGCATAGAAGCCAAAGTAAATGCATTTTTAAACTGAGTTTTCTAAAAGTATCCCCGAGGTAGATTTCTATCTTGACTATAATTCATTTTTGGGTTTATTTGTTTTTTGGGGATACATATTTGGAAGTAAATAGTTCAACACAGTAAGAATAATTGCTAACTGCACAAGTCGGTAACAATTCTGATAATATGAATGTCCCAGATACTCCCACTGAGGACTTACAAGTCATTAATTTTATGATAGAACTAGAAGCAGACTGAAAGTGCTCTTAGATAACCTATAACACTGTGGTTGCCCACAAACCCTCTGCCTATTAACTACATTATTGATAGAACCTCCTGATCGTGTATGTAGCAGTGCTTCTCATAATATTTATTGTCTAAAGATGTGTGTCAAATAAATGCCACAGACAAGTTATAGTGATGGTGCAACGAAAACATTCAGTGCTGGTTTTTATCCATAAGATTTTTTTTAACGTTCTGTAAGAAGGTGTTGGTGCTGAGTTCAGCAGCCTCTAGCATGTAAGTACTCGTTGCTTAGGAGAAAGTGTATGAGAACACCAAATAACGAGTGAGATTTGAAAAAGAAAATAAAGGAGGGGAAGAAAGTAAGTTGGAATGAATTGTGCATTTCTAAGGAGTATCTCCAGCTGAAGCTACATGTGTGCAGACATATCTCAGACATGAGATTTTATTTCTCCCCCTGCTATAGCTTTGTCTACCAGGCTTTTTCTCCCTCAAACTAATGTTTGTATCTTGAAATATTGTGGAATGCATACTATTTGACCTGCAGTTTCCTTGTCATAAGTTGTTTAATACTGGAGAGAGAGAGAAAAGAGGGAGAAAGCTATCTGGTATAATCTTTTTAGCTGGGAATGTATTTGGCACAATCTTTTACAAATAAAAGAACCTGCTTTCAGTATCTATGGTACAGCACACTACAGCCCTCTCCAATCCAGTCACCAAGGAATTGCAGCGTTTTGTTGACTGAATCCAGTTCTGTCTGCGACTGGGTTTCATGTTAGACATGTATGTCAGGGAAACGATGTTAGCTGTAACAAAGACAATTGCACTAGAAAGATAAAGGATAGGAAGATAAAAGTGCAAAATTCTCTCCAGTAGATGCCCAAAGTTGACTTTTATGTTTCTGTGTCCCCAGCAAAGTTTCTGTGAAGGGTTGAGAGCATATCTAAGAGCAGAACTTGGTTCTGGTATTTTTTCCCCTACTTGAAAGAAAATTACACAAAATAAATATATAATTTTTTATCCATCCTGAGACTTCAGATCTCTCACCAGTCTAAATCTAGACTTCAAGTTGACTGGTGTCAAAATTTGTGGCAATAGAATTACTAGGAGTATAGAAATGCTAGGCCAGCTGCGTGACTATGTAACATGAAAGCTTAATTTCAATCAACCATTATCATGTACTGAGCTTTTCAGTTACCTGGATGCTGAGTAGGAACCTGTATTTTGGTGTTGGTAGAAGCTAGCTAATAATTTCCTGTCTCTGCTCCTATTAAAAACAAGGACTTAACTTTAGACAGCAATTTAGCTCTTCTGTATTTTGTCATCTTCCTTGCAGAAAGCTTCTTAAACCTTAAGAGGACCTAGAAGCTGAAACCTCTGACAAGGGCTGAAATAATTCATATACATGAGACTGAGTGGGAAAAGGCCTTTCAAGACAGCATAGCTATTATGAAGAGTTTTATCTAGTAGGAAAATAGTGTTGTTAGATGCTCGGATTTTGATGGGAAACATTTTATTACTAATATCTTCAAAAAGTTTGTTAGAGCTTAGATGCAATACGACCTATACATCCTAATGGAGGCAGATTTCTGTAGTGGTTCAGATCCACAAATGGATTTTGTAGGTAACGTACAGTGCCTGCCAATTTACTTCCTTAAAATAGTGTCTGATGCTACATGAATACTAGGAAATTTCTTCTGATTTGAGTTATATGTTCCACTCCGTCTGTTCACTGATCTCCTACGAACATCAGTGACAATTTTGTAGGCACGTTGACGGCGCTCTGTGCCCTTTAACTTAAAAATGGGAACTGGTGACATTTGCCCAGCATGAGTTGTCCTTCCTTTGAACAGGTTTTTTGGACTCGGTTCTATCACCCCTTTGGAAGTCAAATCATAAGGCAGAGCAGCAGAGACACTCATGATTAGCATTTTGTTTAGGGGAGGGCTAACACTTTGCTTGTATGGAGGTTGAATCGCGTTCCATCCCTGGAGAGGGTGATACCGTCAGGTCAGAAAGTAAAATGATTGAAAAGGCTAAGTGCAGAGTTTCTTACTTGCACTGTACAGTTAGCTTGTGGGTTAAAGAACAACACTTTTATTTCCTGAGATGGAAGTCAGTGAAATTTCAAATAGTTACTCTACTTCAGACCAAATATGCATTGAGGGGGAAAAAAATCAGAACCAACCTCAGGTCTTTCTCAGCAAACATCATAGGCTCAGTCCTGTGGGTGTCTAAACACCAAGTATTTGTTTCTGAAACATGGAGATAGATTTTTAGATTTCATAGCAAAATCTGCAATATAATCAGTTCTCCTCAAAATTTTGTACGCCTTCAAGCCCAGTTGTCCAGTTGCCTTATTACGTAAGAGTTATTGTCTATTGCTGAATTTATCACTTCCAGGAAGAAATACTGAGTTATGCTTACGAATTCTCTATATTTTAGGACACTCCAGACTTCATTCTTAGTACAAATGGGCATAAGAAATGCAGTATATACTGCAGTAATTCTCTTAGACAATTCTTTTTCTTTTTTTTTCCTGATAGAACCTAGTGATTATAAGTCCTCTCATTAGTTTTCTACATCTGTCCCTCTGACCTAAATCGTGCTAATTTCTGAGAAAGATGGCATTTTTGATGTGTCAAGTTAGAGAGAAACCAGTTAAATTTAATCTCTCCTGGAGACCTGCTTCTTTTTGGTTTTTGGGGTGGTTTTGCATTATAATTTGAAAAACTGTTTTACTATTGAAGCAAGGGCTAAAGCCTTATTTGTGGTTTGCACCCTAGAAATAAGTTGCCCCATTTTGTGACTCATGCAGTTGGAATAATTGCAGGGATACCACACATTAATTTAGCCTCATTCTTGCTAAGATAGAAGAATGTGAATTTTTCAAATCTCTTTGTTCTTAAATTAAAATTGGATCTAAAGTCTCTCTTCTTTGGGGTTTGGGATGCCAGATTATACTTTGGGTATATCTAATGAGTTGGTGTTTGTAGAGCATATAGTAGGGACATAAAAATGTGCCTTTGGTGTAGAGAGCTATTGATATACCATCCTAGCAGGTGCAGCAAATGAGTTCTTTTGGGGTGGGGGTAAGGCATAATTTATAGCAGTCCCCCAACAACAACAATGAAAGAATGTGGGAAAAGTGCTTCTTGATCACTTTTAATTGAAACCATACTGGCATAAAAATGGCAATTTACTATTTTATTTAAAGGAGGAACTTTTGCCTAGAACTTCGAGTGGTGCTGATACTACTGTTGATACTGTTTTCAGTGGTACTGTTTTGCTTCCCTAACCTTTGGAAAGCCACTTACACCCAAATTTTAGAAGGTATTTCACCGACTAAAAAGAAATCTCATTTGCAAAGGGATGATTAATAGGATTTTCAAAAGTGCTCAAGCAATTCAGTTTCTGAATTTCCATTAATATCAAAAGAGGTTAGGTACTTCAGAAAAAAGACCAGGTGACTATTTGCCCCCAAAGAACACCATAGAAAAATCTGGATTTTACCTCTTTCCGGTCAGTTTTATTACTGACCAGAATCTGGGATTAGCAGAGTTTGCACTCTTAATTAGTTGAGGTTTATGTTGGGCTGAGAAGATGTATTATTATAAATTCCTTATACAGGAGGGTTTTCTTAAGTTTGCCCAAATGATGACAGTGGATAATATAGGTCTTCTCTGTTTAATCTCATAAATCTCACTGGAAGTAAAACAGCTCCAAAACCTGTAATAAAAAGATCCATCATTTCCCTGCAGCTATAATTGTTGGAAATGTTAGCAGTAAGCTGCTGAGTGGTGCATTGAATCCTCCTGTGGGTTTGTAAATGTAATTTATTTTTTTTTTTCCACATTGCACCGAGACACAATTAATGCAATTTCTGAAATAAATATCAGACCTCTGTTTTACAGTTTCCAGAACTATTTTTAAGGTTTTGATGGGTGACACATGTTCATGGAGGTTTCCAGAAGAGGTGTGGCTTTCTAGCTAATTTGGGGTAGTCTGTTCATAGATACGTGTGCTTGTATAAATAAGATTTACCGGTGAAAGTGTTGAAAGGTATTTGCATCCCTTTATTTTTAGTCAGAGAAGAAACCAGATGTTTTCTTGGTGTTTGACCATACTGGAAGATGGAGTCAAGTTAACAAAAGCACTAATGTGTATGATTTAAACAATTAATGGCTGACAGCGGCCAACTAAAGCAATGCTGTATTTTGACATTCATTGTGTTTATTGAGAGGAAATTAGTATTTGGCTTTGTGTCATTCCGCATGTGTTGTTATCACAAAGTCAGCTCTGTGTATGTGCACGTATATATTTTTCTGGCTGGGGATGTCTGGATATTCATATGATGTGCTGAATTTACACTGTAAGAATTTGCAGACAGCGCACCTTTCATTGGAGGGTACAACATGACCAGATAACCTGTCTGTCCCCTTCATCAAAGTTTTTGTAGTTTCCCTTTCAAAATCAGGAAATCAGTTATAAATACTGAGAAGTTAAATCTTTTACCAAACCATTTTATGAAGTAGTCACTACAGCTTCAAAATTATTTATAAAAGGCCTGTTTTGTCTGGAATTTTTAAATTCAAGTTATGGAGTGATAATAATTCCTGACTGACTAGTGTGAATTTTCAGGCCCGCAGCTCCTTACCTAGGGGTGTTGGCACAGTGAGTCTGGAGGTTCGTCTTCTGCACAACAGGCAGGAGCGAGAGACATACTGAGCTTCCACATCTCCTACGTTAGCCACGGAGGGGCCACCAGTGAGCTCTCTAATACGAGGCGGGTGTGGGAAAGGAGCTCCTGGGAGGGGAGGCAGAGGTGCCGAGGTGGCCCCTTGGAGGTTGCTGATTTGCAGTTGTTTTCTTACCTGGTGCGCTGGCTTTTGCCTCCTCTCTGGCAGCGGGCGTGAGGCTGAAGCAACCATCTGTGGCGTGCTGTTACCAGAGTGTTTGCCCTACTGGGTTTCCTTCCACCACCCCACCTGTGTTTTTCTCCAGTTTGTTTGCTACCCTGTTGGCTGAGGAAAGCCACGGTAACCTGTGGTGTCTGGCTTTACTCATGGGCACTATAATTTCTTAAGCAAGAAAATGAGAATGGTTGCTGACGCCTGGGTGTGTGTGGTATTCTCCTTCACTGCCTCCCCCTTTTCCAGGCATGTACTATGTTTTCCTTTTTATAAGTTTCTATTACTGGGCCATCTTACTGTAGAGTCCTCCTTAGGATTGGGATCTACAGCTGATGATGCTAGAGGTTTTTTCCAACCTTAATGATTCTGAGATTCTATGAGATGGGTGCTGTCATGGTGATAATTGTGAGAAATAAGAGTGCTTCAGTAGAGGGGAAACAAGAAAATGCCTGGATCTTCCAAGATGCCTTACAAATTTGGGGAACCGCATCCCAGCAGCTGTGGGAGATGCAGTTGGAGAGCAACACAGACACAGAAAGCTTGCTCCTGTGTAGCTTTGGGAGAGTGAAGCAGCTCAAAAGATTCTGAGTAAGCTCTAATGGAGAACGGGCACTGTGTCTGCTCCGCGCTTACTTGATGCTACAATTTTGGTTTTTAATCTGATAGTGTATGAAGTCTTTTAGTAATGTGCCCATGTTCATATCAGCTTGATCAACTAAACTAAAGGACACCACATTTTAAGACTTACGTTAACGTTATGAGTTGCAGATTTTAAATTCAGATGTTAAATTTTTGTTTCAAAGAATACACACATTTACAGTTTGATTTTGATGTAGTCCTTCTGGTCTGTGACATTAAAAGCTGGCTCTAAAATGATGAAGTTGGCATAACTGTCCTGGGATTTTTTAAAAAAATCAGAACAATTACACATCTTTATTTTCATTCAATTTCTTGAACATCTGCAGGCATATGGATGCACGTCATGCATTTTTCTTCAACTTGAGAGATCTGTTGATATGTTTTGACAAAAATAGTGAAGGCACAGGTCTCACATGATCACCCAGTCCCAGGACTTGTGACTGGCTCTAAGAGCAATAACAAATATCACAATATAACAAAGTTATATTGGCTACAGTAACAAATACTTTCAGTACAGTAGGCCAGGAGTTTTCACAGAATTCCCATTATTCTCTTCTCCTTCCCATGCCAGAAGGAGCATGTGTAGAGGCAGAGGTATGAATTCAAAGAAAGAAAAAGATGAAGATGTAGAAAATATTGCTCTTGTTTTCCAGTTTCAATAAAATTATCTTCTGTTGCCTTAGCAGAGGAGGGGGAACTAACAGCACTTAGAAACAAGCTTTTTAAAGTGTTTTTGCAGAAAATGTTTGTGTTTGAATCGTAAAATAAATATACCAAGCCAACTGGCTCTTTGAAAAAGTATTTGGTTTACAAATTTCGAAAATAGAGCTAGCAGGAAGAGTATGAAGGTTTTGCAAGAGGAAGATGAACTGCAAATAAATAAAACTCTGACTATTCATAGCAAGTATGAGTAGGTGTTGTTCTTTTTAAGCTAGTAATACAGATATGTTTTTAATATAGAATAGTTACTACGTAGCATGTCTCCAATTGAGTTCCAAAACAGTAGAGTAAATGCAACAACACACAGAGATTTTATGTGGTACACAGACTTGAAGTCTGTGCTTAAATGGATCTATAATGAATACTAATTTAGTGGTCATAAAAACCAAACCCACAAATTCAGTCACAGATAAAACCCAGTGGAGAAATTATTAAGAGGTGAAAAGACAGCCTACATCACGACAAAGTCTGCGAAGGACATGGGCCCGTATGTCGTGGGACTGTTCGTGCATCTGGTGAGCCCGGGAAAGAGTAAAATTACGCGCTCTTCTGCGCTGACCGCTGGCTTGTTCACCTGTAGCAGAGCTGACAGAAACAGCTTAAAAAGTAGTGGACTGTAAGCAGCAACAGTGCCGGTTTGAGTTGTAGCATTTGGGGGGGGTGATGATTTTCAGCATCTGTAAATGTTTTGTCCAGCATAGGTGCTGCATTCATCAGAGTGATTTATTCCACTTTAGGAACTGGAAATTCTTCCTGGCTTAATGTTTAAGATTTTTATTTCGTTTTCATGGATGAATTGGTTTCTTGGGAATTGTTCTATGAGAGGGGATTTGGGGTCTGCATATCTCAAAACCCAAGAGAGCAGGGAAGTGAAAAGGCTGTGGATTCAGCTCTCTAAGCACAGGCGTTCCCGGGGACTGGCTAACCCAGCCAGATCCCTGTATTTTCAGCATTTGAACTCACCCGTGCAGAATTATCCTTTGGAATCAAAACTTTATTTCTTTCAGAAAAATGGTGCTTGTGTCTTTTCTAAATTTTCTTTAAAAACAGGATCCCAGTGTAATTCTGCCTGCAGCTATGTCTCTTGGAGGTACTTGCTAACACTGCTGATTTATAAGACATCATTATGAGTAACTAGCATAAGCTTGGGCTGAAATACACAGCGAATGCGTCTGTTCCAGTGTGACATCCTAAATCAAGTCCTTTGCCTCTGTGCATGTGAAAGGCCCAGCGTTTCCCTCCTCTGAGTTTCTGAATTCAGCCCTCCTACCTCACTCTCAAAATCCCTTTGATAACTTGCTGATTGTTGTTTAATTATTTAATCTCAGCTTTTAAAACGTAAAGCCATGACAGAATTTGCTGCCTGATGGATGAGGGCAGCGTAAAACTCCAAGCCCGTGTGGTGCCCGGGAGCATCACTGGGTGCCAGCAGCCCAGCCAACACCGCGCGCGGGCGGCCGTGCACGCAGCCGGCAGGGCACGGGGCAGCGCTCGGCTTGCTTGCCTACCGGCCCCGCTGTCTTGGAAGTGCCATGGTAACCGTGGTTTTGGAGGAAAATACCGATTAGTGATAGCTGAGCAAGCCAAATTGGAGCCTGGTTTATGTTGTTTGATTCAGCTGCAGCAATGCGTGAGGAACTATATATTTGAGGTTTGTACCTAAGGGACTCTTTCTCTAAATGAGAACAACTGGTGGTAAGGGCAGTTTAGCAAAGCCAAGTAACTATCTGATAAAGTCCTTACAGGAGTGTATGAAGATTACATTGTCCCTTCTGATTCCTAAAGCCTCGTCATAAATGCATTAAATGTGACAGATCTTACATTACTGTCATGGTCTTAGAAAGCAGTCATTGCTCAACTGCCTTGTGGGATTTCAATCTGGGTCTCACGTAAACTTTTGAAAAAACGCTTAAGTGCCTGATTTTCTAGATAAGTACCTATTAACAGCTGTCTGTAAAGTAAGTTAGATGCCCAAAATAATTTACTAACAAAATCTTCGTTTGTTTTGATACCTGGCTGTTTTTTTAGGTTGTTTTCCACTTCCTGATTGCTGTATTAATCCTAACGTATCACCATTTAGATTTTTCTGGAATCACATTTACTGCATCTCTCCATGAGCATGCTTTTCCAAATGCAGTGAACAAGTCTGTAAAATGTTCTAGTCTGCCAGCTCAAGAAGACTGAAGAATAAAGTGGTGGTGGTGATGGAGAGTGTCAAAGTTAGCTGGATACACTGTGCTTGGAGGAAATGGTAAAGAATATGTTGGAGAGCTGGAGGTGGGCAGGGCTGAAATAATTATTTTATCTCCTGCTGAATTGCAGTGAGGGTCAGGTGCATAACTATTACAGAGCTTTTAGAAATTCCTGTCTGTCATCCCCAGTGTTGGGTTGTGAGGTGACCAGACCACCAGAAGAAGGGATGACGTTCACAGCCCAGGTAGAAGCCTGCCAGCGAGCGGTGTCTTGCCAAAAGCTGTGGAAGGTTAATGCCTTGCCTACTGCGGTAGCTGATCGCACAAATTCAGAGGCAAATCCTCTCACGACGTAGTGACACAGAAAAATCTGGCATTAGTCTGCCATACTGTAGCTGTGGATGAAAAGGAAACTTGAGCCTTTAGGACTGGCAATAACACTTTTATTAAGTTTCTATTGAAGGACTGTTTTGAGTAAGATAAATGGATGGGCTGAACACAATACAATAACCTTCAGTATCTCACTTTCAAATACTTAGTAGGCAAGTACTACTGAATAAGAGAAGAAATTAAGCTAAGATATAGAAAAAAGGTTACTTGGCAACATCGCAGTGTTTGTAAAGAAGAGAAAGAAGGGTCACGAACTTAATGGATTTTGATTATAGAATTTTCTGTAAGTCAGTCATTGCATGAATAGAAAAATCCTAAACCAGATTTTGGTGTCATAGTCTAATAGGAATTGCCTAAAGCAAAACAGGGTTTGTTTGGAAACAAACTGCAGAGAACAGCAGAAGCATAGCTGCTGTGTGCAAACAAAATTGGACTCCCCAGAGGCAGGCTGTGCTGGTCGTAGCTCAAGCAGAGACATCCTGAACAAGGTACGGGGTACTGATGAAAGTAGGTGTTCATTTTTTGTGTTGTCTGGAGTGAACATACTTAGAAGTGTGGAAATGTTGATTCAGAGACCCCCGTGTTTACTGTGTGTGACATACTATTAAAAAAGTTTCAGCTTACCTTCAGTAATTGGAAGACACCAAAGACAAAAGCACTATGGCCTGTAATTACAGTTCTGCCCAGCTTGCCAGTGTGATTTAATGGGTAAATGAATTTTTCCTCTGTAATAGTAACCTTATTAATTTCTGACCCTGGCAGAGAAGAATCCATTGATTGTCAGAGTTCAAATTTTTGCAGTGGATTTCCGTAGTGGTAACCAGTTGTATGACTGGACTAATCGTATCTGGTGCTTTGGGTGGAATAGGAGGTGCAATACCAAAACCAAAAAATATTATCCCCCAACTGCCATTTCCATCCAGTCCAGCCTGCAGTAAAATCTGGTTTTAAAGTAAAGAGCAAATTAAAGTAAACATGATCTTGTAAATATTGAATATTGCAAATTAATTCAGTGGACCATGGCAACCAAATGTTGTATGTTTACAGTAAATACAGCTTGATTGGAAATATTTATAGTACCTAGGAAAATGCAGTCTAACAAATAATATTTCCTCCCCCACCACCCCCCATGCTAAAATTTTGGCTGTTAGTAAACATTCTACCAAATCTAAAAGACTCAGTAAAATCTTGTTAGGAAGTGCGTTCACGTGGACATTTTTCCATCAGAGACCAGGACATATCCATACGTGGTTTGATTTCTTGAACCACTGTAAACTCCCCAATGTAGGGAGCTGCCATTGCTCTGTGGCGGATGCTTTTGGTCTTTCTCACTTATGTAGGGAGCTGAGATTAAAAGACACTGGTGGAAGTTCTCACCCAGTTCAGTGTATCGTAAGTACTGAATACTAATTTAGTTTACTAAAAATAATAAACATAGTTCAATAAATAACAGAATACTTCAAAATTCTATATTTTTGTAGGATTTGTGCTTTATGTTCTGTTACTGACTGTACATCTCATTACAGCTACTGGGATTTATGGAAAACAGATTCACAGTGATGTGTGCTAGTTTCATGTTTTTATTCTCAGTGTGGAGAGCAAAATTAATAAAACCTTTTTAATTTTCTTTTTACTTTTAGGCACCGATTTTTGAATGTTTTGCCAGTTTGTCCCAATAAGTCTTAGAACAGCATTATTTTGGGTGCTTTAAAATACTTAGAGCTTGGTTTCACTGCTCTGGTGGACTCCTAGTGGAGTATTTTTCTGACATAACTCCTATGTACCTCAAAATTTCTAGCTGAAGCGAAGCTCTAACCATGTTCGAAGTTGCACATCAGTGCAATGGGTTGAAGTTTTGTGGAGTTGGTATGGGGTTTTCTGTGGTGTTAATCAAGATGCTGTGCTGTTCAAATGTTGAGTTAAATTGAGCAAAATCAAATTATGGTAACTGCAGAGAAAGTAGGCAGTGGGTTGCCTTTTGTATTTTATTTTGTTACAAATTAGAATGCCTAACCACCAAGTGTGCATAAAGCATTTCTCTTCCCTATTATTTTTCTCTGTTCTGCTTAAATTTAAAAAACAAAAAACCCAAAACACCTCAAAACCAAAGTTCTTTGCTGGGTCACAAATGTAGCTTGCAAATAACCAGCTGAACTAAAGTTTTAACATCATTGGCTATAGAAAAAAAAAAAATGTTTTATCTATGGTTGCTTAGTGCTCTACCACATCAGTTCCCGACTATAGTTTGGGAAGATGAGCTCAGGAGTTTGTACGAGGGCAAGAAGTTGTCATTAGGCTCAGTCCTGCAATTTCCAGGCTTCATCGAAGCACTCCTGAATGTACCTGATTATGTGTAAACAAATATTCCTGCTGGAATCTGTAGGAGTGCCTGTGCCCTTGAACAAAATCACAAGCTAAGCTGCTCAGCTCAAGTGAGAGCCTGTTGCTGGCCCACCTGCGAGACCTGTTATTTAATGGCCTGTGCACTTGTTCATGTGTAAGGCAGATGATGGAAAAAATATATCTGAATTCAGTGTCTCTCAAATAAATTTTTTCCAATGTTTAAATTAACTTTAGTATCAGAAACTGGCCATATCTTGTGTATTTTTTTAATCTTCCTTTCCTACCAGGTAAGTATTTAAGAAGCATTCTGGTGCCTTCTGGATTCTTGTCGGTGTTGCATTACAGAGTCATTTCTTTCAGCATGGTGTGTGTAAATGGATGTGTATGTGTGTGCATGCACGCTTATGTAGAAATAGAGCTGTGTTGATATCTGAAATAATAGATGTGAGGGCTTTAACCTTGTAACTGTTACGAGATCTTTATGTGTCTGCTTTAGGGTCGACCCTATCCCATATGACACTCCAAAACCAGCGGGCCACACGCGATTTGTCTGCGTCTCAGACACACACTCCAGAACAGATGGCATCCAGATGCCTTATGGGGACATCCTTCTCCACACGGGCGATTTCACCGAACTGGGGCTGCCCTCAGAGGTTAAGAAGTTTAATGACTGGTTAGGTAAGGAATTACTGCGTTTTGGTGACCCCAATTAACCTCTCCTGTCCAAGTGTCAGTCACTGCCTCCTAATTGAATTAGAGCACTTGAAAATCCCCCCTACCCTTGCTTCACTTGTCCTCATGTGATGTGCTGTTTCTAGCCTCAGTATGATTCTGTTAATTAAGTCAAATTTAGAGACTTTAGTGTATTCCTGCATTATCCTGGGGGAGAATATACTGTCATTCCACAGCAAGGACTACGTAGCCTTCTGTGTGCGCTGAGGGGGTGGTGGCACCTCATACGAATGTATACAGCGTCTTGTTAGTTGACGCTGGTGGGGTTTTAAGTCCACAGCCAAAACTATTGCTTGCTGCATTTTGGGTTTACCTTAATTGAAAGCAGTGCTGAAAGTTAAAACATCCTTGGAAATGATGAAAGTCCTGCTTCCCACCACATAGGAGAGCAAAATCAATAATACTGTTTGGAAGAGGAGAATTTTTTGGGGGTGGCATTCGCATGATTTTCCCCTTTGAGTTAACTGGCATTTCAAATTTGAACGCAGGCACTCGGTGCCTCTTCGGTAGAATGCCTTTTGTATTCTGCTGCAGTTGATAGCAGTGCCTTGAATAGTGTGTTGCTACAGATGAGGGCAATTAAGTTGCAACAGCAGAAGACCAAAATGAAGGAGGGGAACTTGTGCAGGATGCTTCTGTTACAAATGCCACTAGTAGGCTGGCTGTGTACTGCCACGTCGTCACTTGCATTACAAACAGTCAGAGGTGAAGGTGACTTAAGCAGCTGATCTTCAAGAAATGTTAGAATGAATTTACAGCATTATATAAAAGCCTTTGAAAGCATAGCTTTGTCATCATGCTTTACCTCCATCCCTGCACTCTCTCTCGCCTGCTGTATGATGGCCACATCTCTACATGCCTTTAACAGTATCATTTTATTCCATTGGAGTTCCTTGGCTGACCCTTCAAGAGATAAGTAAAGAACATTTGGATTTACAAAAGGATTTTTTAAATAGAAGAGCTTCCACATTCTCCATCTTTTCACCCTTCTTTGTATTTCTCCATACTATTCTTCTTATCTTCCTTCTGACCTCCTGATTTCCACAGCCCAATTTTAAATAATGTTTTTCCTTCTCTATTGCTGTGTATGTGGGACTGGGGCTTCCAGATACTGCCATATTACTGTAATGTAATTTTATCATTCTTATTGCTGGAAAGAAGCACTAGATTTTACGGACTCACAACTACCCTTTTTCTAGGAGTGTAATTGCAGGGACTGGGAAGTAAGAAGTGTTAGAAGTAGGTGGCTATGTACACAGGCTGAGAGAAGAGACACAGTAGGAATCGTCTTCCTCAACTTCTGAGTGTTCTTTGTGATAACCTGCAAATGTTACTGTTGTGAGGAGGAGGGGCAAGCAAGGCAAGGGCAGTTCGAGGCTGCACAGCTTCACTGGGAGTGGGTGGTGTGGGTCCCACCAAGCCTAAGCCCTCCTGGAGAAGCTGGTTCAGTTGTTACAGATGCCAGGCAGTTGCAGAAGAGGAATTGCTTTCTGGAGACCGTACGCCTCCGGTGTCTACCTTGATCGCGCTGCGAAGAGCAGTGTCTGGTTACCACAGCTCTTCTTTGGACTTTGGGTCATTTCACAAGCGGTGTTTTGATATGGCCAGAGCCCATGCCCAGTGCTTGGCACTTGAAAACGCTCACTCAGTACTGCTGAAAGCCAAAACAAGTGAGCTGCTAGTGTGTTTTCACCCTTTTGTGGGGAATCTTACAGTATGGGCAGCCACTTGGCATTGCTTGTGTGTAACAGGTGTTTCATGACGTTATTTCATCACATAGATCTTTGGTTTAACATTTGCAACTGACGAATTGTAACCCGTTGAATAGGTTTTGTTCCAGCCTCAGTAATTTACCATGGGGCTTTCTTAGCATATATATAGTTCTTGTAGAATTCAGTATAGTATTTATCTGAGAAAGCAGGTTTTGCATTCTTTAGCAGTCAGTGTCACTGAAATTGGAAGCTTTGACTGTGTGAGGACCCACCGGCTTTGGTCAGACTTTTGTATTTCAGGTACAGAGAAAACATAATTTTTTGTTTGGTTGGTGGGCTGTTTTTTTTTGTTGTGTGTGGTGTTTTTTGGATTGTTGTTGGTTTTTTTTTTTACATGCACAGAGTCCACTTGCGTTTTCATATAGATGACGAAGCCAGTTGTTAGGTTTCTGGCATAAGGTGAGGGAGCAAATTGATTTCTCTGTGGAATCTTGTTGCGTTGGTGAATACTTGCTCCAGTGCTCTCCTCTCCTCATCTGGAATCAAAACACTATGAAGTCAGGCTTACCTTTTTGCCACTTTATTTCAGGCTCCTATCTGCAAAATGAGAGTAATCATATGCTATTTACTATGCATATTGTGAAGATTAATACCTTCAAGGTTGTGAAGTGATGACACATAATAGTTCAAAAAATACATACCGGTAGCAGGCAGAAGCAAGCAGGATTCCTTTTTCTTCTGCCATATAGTGGGAGGCATCTTTTTTCATCGTAGTTGGCAGGAACCTTATTCCAAAGTGATGTGCTGAGAACCCCTGTCAAATAGAGCGTTGTCCTTGTAGAAGGGGGTTTTCATATCTTTTGTGTGTGTGGTTTTCTCCACTCGCAATGGTGTTGTAAAGCAGTAACGAAGACAAAACATTTGTATTGTTTATACCTTGAGGGAGAGAAGTGAGATCAAAGCCAGACTTCATTCTACAGCTTTTTACCTGCTTTGTGGTAAAACAACAGGACCTCATCTCCACTAGGATTATATGATGAGATAACTAAAACAAAATAACTATGCATAATTTTCTTGGCTGTAAAGCCAAGGCAAGAGTTAAAAGATTATTATTCTGAACCCCTGCATCGTTTGTATTTCACTGGGTGTTACATATGCCAGAGTTATACAGGACTGAAAGCACTTCTGTCAGCCCTGCAATTTCATGTTTTGTGGGTCTTGCATCCCTTTGCAACTCTTCAGGTATCTCACCTGAGCAGAACGTTCAGCATCATGCCCATCCATTTCACTAACATTTATCCTTCTTCCTCATCTCTGCAGTCAAATAATGGAACATGCTTTCCATGCCTTCTTTCCTGCTCTTTCTAGCTCTCAGCCCTTCCTGCAACTTTTACTAATTCTTACGCATTTTTCGCTTTGGCTGATAAATTTCATTATTGGTTTTGCATGAAAGTCATCTGGGCTCATGCATTGAATAACCTCTGTGGTCACTTAGTGACTACATACACTGGCTGAGGTAATTCATTCACTTTTGTTTTGGTGTGAACATGTCCCCTGGGTCCTGTAACTGCTGTAATCACTTGACCTTAGTGACTGTTAAATGCTTTAAACACAGTTATTTTAAATTTATAATTGTTTTCATTAAAAATCTCTTATAGTAACTTAACTGACCTTGCAGTAAACACAGCATTATATGCTGAGGAAGAATTGAGACGTTGTTCTATGACCAATATATTTATTACTGAATGTTTCAACATACTATTATTATCACTGTTCATATTTTTCCCATCCATTCTCATTCAGTCATCTATGGGAAATGAAATACAGGAATATCTAATTATAGCTCTGTCTTCATAGTGCAGTATTTCCTTTTCCGTGTGATGGGAAATGATTGAATAACTCATAAGAACTGAAGAGAAAGCAAAGATAAATTCAGGCAGATAGATCTTTAATGAGTGACGATATGTTTATTGTGCTCAATTAGTATGGGACTGATTATTCACACAAGTAAGGATATGCACAATTTGCATCGGTTGAGTAATTTTTCTCAAATAGCCAGTTTTGTTCTTTTTTGGTCTAGTGGTTATCTCTTACTGTGTTCATTTTTGGTTGGGGTGTTTCTTCCATGCAAGATTCCTAATATAAGGCACGTTACTGGACAAACTAGGCAGTGGTAGAAATGAATAAATCCAGTAGGTGAAATTACTGCTGGTTAATGTCTGTGGAACTGAGAGTAGAATTTAGCTAGGTGTTTTCTGAGTTGTTCTGGGATTTAGCAACTTGGCTGCTTAATGTTTTTTCTTTCATGTCTTGCTTTTGTTTTCAATGCATGTGTCTTCTCATTTCTGTGGGATAATGTCTTGAGGAACTTGGTGAACGGTTTAGTGGCCAAATACGTATGAATTTGTACTGGAAGAAATATTTCTTTACCTGTAATATATTCTTGCCTTTAGTGAAAACATTGTTGATAATGCTAAAATAAAAATTGAGCCTTTTTTCTCTGGTGTAGTTCTCCTCTCGTGTTACTTAAAGTGAGAAGAAAAGAATTATTATACTATTTTAATGTGGAGGTTTTCTTGTTACAGTATGCATATGTGGTGTGGTCCTCAGAAACATATCATCAGTTCTTTTAAAGTTCACTTTTGTGTGATTGTTTAGTTATGGAAAATAGTAACTCCAGCTTGGAATTGCTGGCTGTTACATGGAATTGATGACAAAATGGGAAGAGCACTGGAAATGTGGTGTTGCTCTCGGAGGTGTGGACAGACATGTGGTTCCAGTGTACACTTAGATTTCTGAATTAGTACAGTAGAAACTTGAAATTGTGTTCAAAACTGTAAGGCAGACGCCTGCCAAAATAGTGTTTGATCTTGAAGATAGTATAATGTGAAAAAAATGAACTGTAACAAAATAGTGTAATAGTAAGATCGAGCTCTTTTCTTATCACTGTTTAAAAATTCAGGGTCACATTCCTCTTGTGTCCTTTCTCAGTCTCTCTGGTCTGGCTCAGTTATTCTCTCATTTTATCTAGGCTTCATCTGCTCCCCAGGCATATTTCATTTAGGGTTTTATGTGAGTGTGTTCCTTTTGTGAATGTACACTGAAAACAGTTTCGTTGTGATGAAGTATTTGTTCTTGAGAACTTTTGCTCCAAAAAAATGTGTTTCTGATATGAATTATTTTAGCATCTGATGTGACAGTTTTTTATAAAAACAAACCAATAAGCTCTAAATTTCTCCAAATTCAAAGGGATTATAGCTCAAAGTATTCTGAACTAATTTAGAACCAGAAGGAAGCTTATGAATATTTTAAAGTAAAATTATGGCAATGAAAACAAATCTTTTCCCATTTTTATAAACGGATTTATTTCTGATTTGTGTTTTACCATCTGGAGCATTTTTTGAACCCTATATTGCTCTCCTTGTTATAGCTAGAATGAATAATTGACTAAACATAAAATACCATTTTGATGAACAAAACTCTTCGCACTTGAAAAAAATTGCGTTCACTGCAAGTGAAAGAAAATGCTGAGGTAGCTTTAATCCTGTATGTATGTATGAGTTTTGCACAGCTGTTCTGGGAGAGGGAAGCAACTCCCTGGAAAATCTATTAGTCTAATTTTCAAAACAGCTATATCTTTTGCGACTGGCTCTGGAGAGGAGCTTCTTTAGTCTTCAGACAACGGAATGAGATACGCTTATTTTAAGAAGAGGTTGAGCTGGTTGCTGAAGACAGTTGACTCTTCCATTGGTGTTGGCATTCTGCTCTCCCTCTGATTCTGCTAGGAGTTTCATGTGATTTGCAGGATCCCCACCATATCGCCTGCCTATTTCAGAGGTGGTCAGAACTGGAATATAATGGAGACCTGAAGGTGCACTGGCAAGCGCACACAGACAGATTTTTTGCGTCTACTTGCTTATTCATTCAAGTTGCTAATAGGTGCTGAACATTATGAGGTTGGAATATGTTGGTGCAATGTCATTTTAAAAAACCCCCAGATTTATAAGATGAAATCTAGAGTGTTCAAGTTTTTTTGGTTTGGTGGGTTTTTTTTTATTTAGTTCTCTGGGTTGTGTGTCTCACTCTGTCTTTATGATAAAGACTTTAAAAGCTTCTTCCAAGTTTATTTAGGATTTATTGCAGTATCGCTACTTAAGAATATTTCCTTGCTTTTGTTCTAACTTTAACTTAAAATCTCATTTGTACTTAGTTTTAAATTCCCATATAGCTTGACTAAATGAATCATCAGTGCTCAGCTGTTATTTGCGTACACCTGTTTGAGATCTATTAATACTAATTTTAATGTTTTTTCTTCTCAGGATCACAAAAATAATTTGAATATTTCATTTTACTGTACTTACAAAATAGTGGGGAAAAAATAGCCATGGGGGTTTATAGTAATAAGCTGGATAATGTTTTCCTGATGTAGCAATCTACAATGAAATGTGAAAACAGAATTGGAAAAAAAACCCAGTGGAAAAAAATAATATTTTCGTGCAATGGTTATTATAGTTGCTTCTTCATATTTATCCTCTGCTCAGAGTCAGACACTAGATGCTTTGTGGAAAAGAGAACCCTAGAAGTATAACTTAAAAGGTAAAATACAAGAAATTGTATAGAAATGAGCGTTAAGGTAGTAAAACTTCGACGGATTAAAGTGGAATTTGTCCATGAGAAGCAGCGTAAGTTTATTCATATCTGATCAGTTTTTTCTTGTTTTGCTCTTGTTATTCCTGCCAACTTTTCATGAAGAAATTTCACAAGAAACTGTTTTTACTCTCTGAGTTTTTTCCCCGAACCATAGTCACTAATTTACTAGAGATACAGTGTAAAATTCTCTATACAAGTTGTGTACTACCTGCTATGTTCAGTCAAACCAGACATTAAGGTGTTATTTGACAGCCATTACAACACTTGGCTCATGTGAAATGTGCTTTCAAAGAGAATAATGTTTGGGATTGAGTGGCTCTTTATATGTTTAAACCCAACGTATTCATTTGGTAGTTTTCAATGAAAGAAAGGAGCCAGCGAGCACTGGAAAGTATTGCACAACTCTTGGACAGGACTTTCAATCACAATAATTGCTCAGTCATTTCTTGGATCTGCTTCCCTGGACTGCTGTTGTCTTAAAGGGGGAGGTGATCAGGTTTCAAATAACAAACCATAACCAAAACAAATTTATAAAATAACCAAAATAATTCTTCCTTTCAATTCCCTCTTTCCTGCAAATCCACTTTATAACAGAACAAAGATTTATGCTGGGTGTATTGACCAAACATGAAATAAGCAATACCACCCAAATAGAAAGTTTTATAGATATTGTCATCAGATTCTTCCTCCGGCATTGCCGCTGCAGCTGTGTATCATGAGAATGATTTTAATGCAAAGCAAAGTACGTATTCTTTGTACACCATTGATTTATTTTGTCACTTACAAATTAAATTTTGCATCGGAAATACAAAGTGCAAAAATGCCTCTCTCCTAAATTTTCACATCATGTACACCGTATTAACAATACCTAATTAAAATAAAAAGTGTCTCTGTTAGTAGAGCATCAAATTCCTGCTTGGAAAGAACAATGGTTTCGGGGTGGAGGAGTTGCTTTGAGCAGGGAGAGGTTGGGGCTGGGGTGAGAAAGCACTGCAGATTTTAGTGTAATGTGTAGTGTTCAAAGAAATTTTATTTCATCATAAAGATTAGCAGGCTGTGTAATTCAATTTAGAGCTGGTTGGCAGTGTCCTGTCTATTACAAAGCTTTTTTTTTTTTTTTTTTAAATCACCACTATTGTGTTGGGTTTTTTTTTTAAATGTTGTATGCAACTACAGAACTGAGCAGACAGCAAGAATGATCTTTGGGTTTTGTGCTTCCCAGCCCCTTCCTCTTTTCAGTTCTGTGTGTTAGGAAATGCATGAGATTACCTTAAACTGAGCTACAAAACTGTATCTCAGTGAAATGCCATCATGCATTTTTTTTTTTAGCTTGTATAAAATGGTTTGGGTTTTTTTTTTTCATGGCCAGCCACTGAGAGTGAAGATCTGCTAAAAATGTTAGACTGGGGGGGTGGGGTGTTGAATCAAGCTTAAAACTCAAATGTTAGCATTTATTCACACTGTTGTGGACATTACTATGCTGTAGAAAAGCAACATACAGCACTTTATGTTAATGCAAGACTGGCAGACCTTTATCTTACAGTAATTGCCTATACTAGGGGGTTAATAAATGTTCCAAGAATTACTGACTTCTTTTTTTGTTAAAGAAAAATAGGTAGTTGCTTCTTGCTGGCTATAACCAGCCTGCATAGCTCGTTAATTAACCCTCTTGTTGCAGTGGGTTGAAGCTGAGTATTTGAGCTCTGACAAATTCCGCATGCATCTTATGTATTGGGAGCGATGTGTCTTGGCACAAAAGGGCTGCAAAGTAAAGATGCGTGCAACTCCACCTCTCCCATCCACCCCCGTTGCGCCTGTTAGAAGAACTTGAAGTCTTTATTGACTCTGTTTAGGGAGTATATCGATTTCAGAGGATGGGTATTACATTCGTGGGCACTCTGGTACCACTGGTGGGGAGAAAAAGGAGAAGAGAACCTCTTCTTCCAGAGCTCAAGGAATTTGTCTTTTTTGTCCTGCTTTGTGATCCTGAGCATAACAGTGTGAATAGCAGTGCTTGCTCCGTAGGGTGCTTACAAGACCCATAGGGAGCATCTTCTCTTGGTGACCCTGGTACAAGGCTGGGAGGACCTGCTCTGCTGCCACATCCCGTGGCACTGGGCTGGTCCCAGCACTCGGCTCGCATGCGTGTCCTTCCACAGCTTTGGGAATTGATTTCTCAGGTCTTGGGATCATGTCGAGGCTCGGGTCACTTCAGTGCCTCACTTCCCTTCTCATCCTGTACCCCAGCTGTGAGGAGATGGTTACCAAACCATCGCTTACTATTGATGGTACATTTAGTAGGGAAGGAACAAAGCACGACAGGGGACAGCAATGTAACGAGAGAAGTAAGAAGATGCAAAGCCAACACAGAAGAGAACAAAATAGCAACCAATGGGGGGTGTGGGGGGGTGAGACATGGGGGCTACAAAGGAGAGAGACAAATGAGAGCACAGGGCTATAAAGTAGGGGAGATTCATGTGCTTCATCCAGGGTTTCATTTCTTCCCAAGTTAAAGAAATTAAGAAATGGGTGCTCAGAAACACTCTGTACTTGGATTTTCCTGTAACTGGTGATAAGTGAACCTTAAAGACCCCAGAATTATGTACATCTTTTCTAATGAATCAGAATCTTTAATATTACAGGCTGGGCAGAGTGCAATAGCTCCTTTTCTCCTGAATGCTGCCATTAAATATTTTTGGTGTAACTAGCCAACATGGAGAGTTTTAGTTTAAAACACAGCTGCAAATGATAAAAAAATTACCCGCACTTCCTTACTTTTACCTGAGCTGCTCTCCCCTGTACGTTACTCTTAAGGCTCCCCACTCCCTAAGCAGCATTTGGCATTTGACTTCACTCCTGAGAGATGAGCAGAAAAGCTGCAAGGCAACCGTGAAGTTTCCTGCATTTTTGTGCAGGAGATGTCTTCTGAACATTGTGGGGAAGGACTTCGTTCCTTCTGCTCTCCTCTGTCCCTGCTGCAAGCTTCGGTGGTCGCTGGGAATGAAATAATGTAGCTCTAGCCATACTGGTGGTCCCGAGAGTAAAGTTCCCGAACTAGCATCCCCTCATAAAACCCCATGTGAAGTAGCTCCCAGGCTGTAGGGAAAGCCACTGGCCATTTGCAGTCTCCTGGTTGTAAATTATAATCCTGTGCCATTAGCTGGAGCGTGGAAGGTGGGGAGGGATTGCCTGAGCAAGGATGGCTGAAGGGATGCCCTACTGCGGCAGTCGCCTGGGCTGCCCCTGGGGACGGAGGGAAGGAAGAGCCGCTGGCTGTGGCACGGTGACTGACAGCTCCGGCCATCTATGTTAAAATGGGTCCTGGCATTTGAGTGAGTTACTAGAGAGGATGTGTGTGTGGTTATAGTGGAAGCAATACAGCCATTCATAAACAAATGCTTCCGTGAAGCCAGCTGTAAAAACAATGATGCTTGCCTTTGAGGTGAAAGGGCAAAACCTTAGCAAAAAGGAGTATAAATAAGAATTAAACTGTTACCCTTGTGTAAGCGACTGAAATAGCTGTTCTCTTAGTTCATTGTCTTAATGACCACCTCTGATTAACTATAGTTGTCGCTTTATTCAGCAAAACTTGATGTCTGCATATCATGCCTTTTTACGACAATTTTTTCATCCTTTTTTCTTTTTTTTTTTTAAGTCTAGAAATTATGGCTAAAATGGGTAAGTCAAGAGAGACCCTACTCTGCAGAAAGCACACGAGATGAAAAGTTGCAAATGCTGCATGCCCCAACAGTTAATGATAGCATTTAATTACAGAGAAATGTTTATTCATGTACCAGAATCCTCAGTGTACTTCTGTACACAAAAGGAAACTACAGATGCTGCATCATACAGATTTTGCAGCACCTTATGAAAATATTACTGTAAATTCAAATGCACAGATACAAGTACCATAAATCTCACCTATCCATTTAACATTTCAATACCTTAGGAGGCTTGCTGCTTAACACTGTCCTTAAAAGGAGCAGAGGTGGCTGTAGTGAAGGACCTATGTAGTTGTAGCAACAAGGATAGGAAAGATAAGAGTTTCACCTGAATTCCGCCACAAATAAAGCACTCAAACTCTTTGTAGTGCAGAATGGAGTTTAGATTACATACACTCTTCTTCATTCAGCTGTTTTGTCCTTCCTTCTTTGGAAGGACAATTACGAGGTGTTTCAATGCATACGCTTGCCCACTAAAATGCAAAGGACCGGCACCTTGGATTTTTAAAAAACTTCAGTCTGAACTCTCTGTCATGAGGTCCCGGGATGCTGTAACATAAATAATTTGGTAACTGAGATTCTGCAAAGCCAGGAGAAGAGAGGAAGTGGCAAGAAAGCAAGATTCAGAACTCAGAAATCACTGGTGCAAATTTCCATAGTTATCGCTCTAGACCTCTACCAGGCTTTAAGTTTCCTTCTCTCTCTCTCTTTTTAGTGTCTGGGGTTACTATATATGCTTAAACTTACAAGGAAGGTATGTGAGGCTATGTGCCATTCTGCCCAGGCAACTCTAGATGGCTAGGGGAAAAAAAAACCCAAACCTGTATAAGAGGAATTCAGTTCCTTGTAATAACATGATACAGCTGGAGTGATTTGGTTGTCGTCTTTAGTAGCTAAGAAACCTCTCTGTGGGCTGCGTTATTAAAAGGAATTTCCTTACAGGGCTCAGGAGATTCCTGGTATCTGAGTTCATCTTGAAAGACTATAATGGAATGTTTAGGTTTATTTAGAATAATAAATTTAAACGTGGGATTCAGAAAACAATACTGGAGGTTCATAAAGACCTGTCTGAATATTTTTAGTTGACTGTAATTTCTGTTTGCGTTCTCTCTGTACTTTAAAAAGAAAGATTTCAGGTAAGGACTGTGGAGGCACTTCTGAAATACAGTACATAGTCCTGTCAGATGCATGTTGGGCTGCTTCTAGAAATGGACTTTACTTCAGGTTTTAGATTTCTCCTCTTCTGACTTAGAAAAGGAATAAACAATTCCCAACAAACATCAGCATCGCCACCCGAAAATATGTTCAAAACCACCTTTGAATATTAAACTTGCTGCTTATCCTTAAGTGTTTACAAGTAAAAGCACAAAACATGACCACAGGGTAAAATTTCAAAAGCAGCTAATTGCTTTAGCACACTGGCAAATGTTACATTCTCAAGGTTATTAAAAAGCTGATGTCCTGCTTTTAGACAGCAGTCTATGCTTTTAAAACCTTTGGGATATTTAAAAAAATAATTTATCTTATTTCTTCTTTCTCCTTTCACTTTATTTTCCTTGTGATTGTTCTTGCTGTCCTTGCTTATTATATTTTCCTGTATCATTATGGTATTTTATCCACATTACATTAGTACTGGTAGTCAGTTAAGGCTGAGCCACAGTATGTTTTGTAGTTTACCGATAACGTACTAAAAAAATGACAGTTTTGAAAGGAAGGATTTCAGTTCCATGTATGGCAATTGAGAAGTTACGTAAAATATGCTGTATTTTAGAAAGAAGATTAAAATAGTTATCAGAAGTTTCTTGTTTATGTAGTTGAGATTTTCCTTCTCACAAGAAACACCCTGATCGTCTTCCTAGGATACAGGAAAAAGGAGGCATTTGGAGGGATTTTCCCAGAACTATTGGCTAGGCTTTACCAGGGTATGAGATAGAGGGAGGCGTCTGCCTACTGCTTGGTGCAGTGTAAGCCTTAGAAACTTGCATTTAAAAGTGAGAAAACAAGCAATGGGAGCAAGTTCAGAGAGGAGAGAAACAGGAGAATGTTTTTTTGTGATTATATGTGTTTCCTGATTGATTGACTTGTTTATCTGAAGATAGGTAGGTAGATTTTGGGAGTACCCTGATAGAGATGTGTGTTTCAGTCCTGTGGCCAGAAAAGGTTTGCTCACATAAAGGACCCTGTCAATAAGGCAGAAAAATTTGGGGCAGGATCTAGATCTGGGTCCTGTACTCATAATTCTAATTTCTTTCAGTAAGTTTTCCTTCAGTAAGTAGGGAAGAATTGATATTCAGACTTGCTTCTCTTTTAAATAAAGATTTTACTTTGCATGGAAAATCTTGTCCTTAGCGTTTGCTGGCCTTTTGCAGTGTGAAAATATATGTACATGAAAATATCAAGACATTGTCTGTGATAATTATGATTAGCTTAATTACTTTCTGTATAATTGTTTCTCAAGATGACCTCCTTTTTGATGGCTTTTATTCATTTATTTTAGAAAAAAAAAGACTTAATTGGGATTGTAAATTACAGAGACAAAAGGGTGTGCTATGGGAAGTAGGTCCAGATCCGTTTGTGTCACACAGTGACTGCTGGTTTTTATATTCTTAAGATTCATGGAGAAAAATCATTTAAATTGATACGGTATGTGCGTGCACAAGGTAATATCAACAACCAATATATTATTTCAAAATCTGGTGAGTTTCTTTATAGAGGATTAGGTTATATAGTGTGGGGGGACTCAGAAAAGAAAATAGAATTGTGTATTGATGCCTTTAGAAATATTATTTGAGGGCAATAAAACGTTCCCTGAAATTCCCTCCTGAGTGGAGAAAATGGAGTTTGTTTGCAGTAATTGCATTTTCTAGCATTTGCTTTCGCACTTTCCAATATGAGTTAAGCCAATTGGAACCTGTGATTTCGTTTTGCTTATTGGCAAAAGTACCATGTAAATTGATCTGTGATGCATTTATAGGGAATGCTTTGAAAATTTTGAAATAGAGATGGCTTTTTCTTATTAGATTTAGATAGTATTAGGGTTCATTTCTATATTTTAGCCTAATGTAATAGTAACCAAAAATGTTCCTTTTCAATTTAGTCTTAATCAAGTTCAAGGAGAACATTTCTACTTAGCCCTACTGGCACTGGGAAGGCAGAGTTTATGTTCCCATGCACAGCCTTGGTACTCAGAGTTCAAGATCTGAGCCATTCGAAACCACACTGAGCTGAAATTTGTCTAAAACTTGTCAGCCCCGGTATATTAAGATCTTGATGACAAGAGAAAATGTAAAATTCTGTTGGGCAAAATTAACATATATCTATGTATTTGCAGTATACACGCACTATAGACCTTGAACTACAGGGGCTTAGATGCAAATCTCATTATAAATGTAATTACGCAGTAATTCTGTTTAGAGGAACACCCTTCAGCTCTGCCAGATAAAAGATATTCTTGCCTGAAAAGCTTATATATTTTCCCAAATGAATGCTCTTCCACTTAGAGGATCTCTTTGAAAGTGCACACATCGCACCAAAGCAGGCGTGGTAGTCCTTTATGTATTGCTTTGCTACGGGAAAGGAAAGAGTAGCGGGAAATACCGTTTCTGCAAGAAGCATTTTTTTAAAATGAAAGGGAAAAATAAGGCTATTGTGATTTCCAGGGAGGGTGTTATTTTCAGAGTTTGCTAAATTTAAAGGGAAATGTCGTAGCTGTCAGCTTTTTTAAATTTTTAATTTAATTTAGGTGATTTTTTTTTTTCTTTAAAGCTCCATCTTTTAGGTTACATAATTACAAGCCAGAAGAAAAGGCATTTGCAGGGACTAGCAAGTAGAGAAATCTGTGCTCCTTCTGTTTCAAATTTCATAATTTTAAAGTCGATTTGGGGTCATTTTACACCTAAAGTTGGCAGTGCTGTGAGCTGCAAAATCCGGAGGCTTTTTTGTTTTTGAGGTTAGACTAAACAAAAACTTCACATTCTGTCTGTTTCAAAACAAATAAATGTCAGTTATTAATTGATAAAACTTCAGTGAAGCTTTCCGTGTTTCACGAAAAAATGTTTCAATAACAGTAGCTCAGTAAATTCAAACCAACTTGGAGATCAAAACCCAACACATGTGGTGTCAGAGTAATCCTAAGGAAGACACGGAATGCTGAAGTAAAACGCAAAAGATTGTCGCTTATGTTGTGCTACATTTTTTCTTTTAACAGAGAGGAGAAGGATATTAATCACAAACAGTTACATTAGAATAATGTTATGGTTGAGACATAAATACATAAAAGCAAGGAATTGTTACCAATGTCAAAGCATCACTAAATCAGACCCTGTGTTAACTAGGTTTTGCTGTATACGGTTCATACTGCACTGGGCGATGTTACAGCCCAGTGTTGTGCGAAATTCACTTTATTTACCTCTGGGAGAGAGAACAAGTGGGTGCACTTGGTATTAGGTTCCGCTGATTCTGCAGTATCAGACTTCTCCTAAGTGCCCTTATAGGTTAAGTAGCACCTGTACCTGCAGTCGCTCGGAGAGGACTGCATTTGCTGCAGTACCTTGGCACTACATAGCTGAGTTATAGGTGCTGAGGCAAGAGTCACTCAATGCTTCCTTGCTTTCATGGGTTTATGACTCAACCTCGGCATTATTGTAACGTAGTTTTTTGTGTTTAATGTTTCTTAGACTTGGTTTTCCATTGCCAGCATGGAAGAAATCCTAATGCATGAGTTTCAGAGGAGAAGGTAGCAGTCTGAACCTGCTGTGTGGCTCGATCCGCAAGTGTGAGTATTAACGCTAGAGCTGTCAGGCCTTGTGAAAATTAATGAAGCCTGACGGTTACAGAGTGAAAGGTCAGAGGCAGAGCTTGCACTTACCTAACATTTCTGTTTTGTTGTGTCTAACAGTGTTTTCAACAAAAGGCAGCTTTAATATACAAGCTTTAGATTTATCACAGGAATTCAAGGGTCTCAGCCTTTGCTTCTCCCTGTGCTGTGGTCTGATGTTTTCTTTGCATAAAGGCAAAACAGTTAAACTTTCATTCATCTACCCTTCTTGGCTGCGTTGCCCATGTGTGTTTTGCTGTATTCTTCTTTCTCCAAAATTTTCTTTTGGAGGGGAAAGAAAAACGAAACAAAACATCTGAACTGGTTATAGTTTAAAAAGCTGGTAGAATACTTTTCATCGAGAAGATTTTGAGAGATCTTGTACTTCAGCTCTTTGTACTTCTTTAGAAGCATGTTCTGGTTTTGTGCATGCTCCATCTTTTATTTGCCTGCTTTTTTGTTTTTAGTTATTTCATTCTGTGGATTCCTACAGACACAGAGAGGTAAAATGCGTAGAAATAAATGGGTTATGCTTTCAGCTGGTATGTTGGTTGACATCAGTATTAGGTATTCCATTGAGGACTTCTGGTGAAGGGTGTTTGATTAAAACAGCCAGGATACTTTCACAGTCAGTTGGTCAATCTTATAATACTAGAGATGATGTTTGGTTTTTCCTACCCAGTTTTGGATCTTAGTACCTGCAGTTGATTGTTGATGTGAGAAGCCCAGCTTATCATTTGAAAGTTTGAGTCTATGTAACTGTTCTTACACAGCCTTAACTCCTTTGTGACGGAGAAATGAGCCTTTGAGGTACTCTGTCTTTCAAAAAGCTGAAAAGGGCCTTTGTGTGTTGCGGTTGTGCTGTAAATGCTGGGAAGAGAGAGTGGGCTCTCCATGAGAAACCTTGATGAAGAGTTACAGAGCTGATGAGCAGCAGCAAGTTCTGCTGGTTGCCCTCGCCTGCTGCCCGTTGGTGGACAGCTTGGGCAGCTGTGGCCAGGCACATGATAGCAACCTGTACTGCTGTGAGGGCTGGAGGTCTGTAGGAACGACACAAAATCTGCACCTTCAGTGTTTATCTCTGGACGTGTGTGTAGTTGATTATAGGTGAATGCTCCATGACCAGTTTTGCATTTTTTAAGAGTATATGAACTACCATAAATAGGAAATGATTCACTTGCACAGGCATCTCACTTGTACAGATTTTCCCTCTTTTTGAAGGGACTATGATTTGTACTTCAAGGTTTCTCAACCAGTTTCTCAACATACGTCCAAAGGGTCTAGGAGGCTATGACATGGGCATGAAAATGCTTCACGTTTCGTGGAAGTGTGGTTTGAATAGTTAATGCCTGTGTATGCATATTTGGAGCTTCACATCAAAAGCACTTGCGTAGCATTTTTGTGTAAATACAGGTTTCTACCACTATATAGACAGCTAGTAGCACATTATTTCTTAGTCCCCTACTTCCCTGTGAATTTTGTAGGTAACAGTAGTCAAAAAATAATGATTTTCTATTTTTATAGGGACTCAGCAGTTAAACATTCATTGCCAGACAGACTCCTTTTCATGTCTGGCAGCTCTACAGAACTTGGGTTGTGTGACTAAATTGTACTTGTATGAAGCATGCCATTAAAATGGGAACAGTTGTTCAACAGATTAAGGACTCCAGGATCAGGTACTTAAGGTGAACTTAAAAAACCACTGGAACACCTACTTACTTAGGTTAAAAAAACCCAACAACCCCCCGCCCTTCCCACCTTCCCCCCCTTATTCTGTGTAGCAGGTGTATTAAAAGTCAGTCAGTTGCTCAGCTAACGCTTTAAAGTGGTTGCAGCCACCAAAAGAAGTTGGTCCTGCCGTACCAGCATTCACAGAGCCTCATTCCTTTTTTGCTAAATCGGTTTTCAGCTGGATCAGTTTCCTGATCCACTGTGCTCTGCAGCTGCCAAATCCTTGTGGTGGCAGACGAGGGAGGATGAAATACCTTGGCGGACAAAGGTATGTGGGACTGTAGCTTAAGGGTTGACTTGTTAAACAAGAAGTCACAGAAGTCGTCTGAGGCTCCCAGAACAATGTATTTACTATAAACAATTCAATTTTTACAAGTTATTCACAGTTAACTATCTTTACTTTTATTTGAGCAAGAGAGTGATACTGACCTTTTGTCTTCCAACAACCTGTCTAACTACAGTGTTTGTTTTCTTGATCAATGGTTACATTGTACCCTTGCTTCTGCTGTTGACAGCAGGTGCTGAAAAACATCTTAGCCAAAATAATATAAACACATCTAGAATTCACACCCTGTGTGTGTATACACACAAATATATAGGATTTCAAATAGTCCAGTATAAGAGATTCTACTTTGCAGACTCGGTGCCCTAATCATTTTTAGTAGCTGTAACTTTAGCCTTTTGATCTCACCTGTTAAATATTTAAGTATTTTTAATTTAAACTCAGTTATTACCCTGGGAGGTGATAATTGGGGTTTCTGAAGTGCGCATCCCAGCAAAGAGATCAAACTCTTTTCCTTGTTTGAAAAGTGATACTTCTGTCTGTTTTCCAGAATCACAGTATAAACTAGAATGAATACTATTACTGGTGCATGATGGAAAATTTAAGTTAGGAAATTAGGGTAATAAAGGCCAAATGTAGCTGACAAAAACTTAGTGAAGGATAATGAGGAAATGCCTTTCAACCTGTGTATTGTGCGTCTCTATGGACAGCACAGATGTATATATGCAGAAGGTCAGCAGATTATGGACAAAGGGCAGGACTGGCAAAAGAAAACACGCCAAAATATTTCATAAATTGTATCAGAGAGAATGAATGCTGCGTACTGCCACAGGGCCATTCGGAAAGGGAAGACCTGAAGGCAATGAATAAATAGCTAATGTGATTGCAGGTAATTTATTACTGTGATTAGTGCTGTGCCGTCTTTCCTCAGGGAAGAGGAGAGAAATGGATGAGATGTCCTCATGCTGTGCTCCCCTTTGCTTGGGCCTGGCTTTTGATGTGTTTGCATGTTGATGAGCGGTGTTGCTTCTTGCTACTTACAGAGCCAGCTCCAGAAAAGGAAAGCAAAATGTGGCTCGTTACAAGGTCGGGGACCTTGGTGTCCATTCTATGGTAAATATTAAAGTATGTACAAATATGGAGTGACACACATCTCGTCTCACTGCTGGATGGGGGACCTGGGTCTGCAGCCCTGACAGCCACAGCCAGCACTGGCTGCTCCCCGGCTCGCAGGCTGTGGGTGTGCAGTACCGCGGAGCTACAGCTTACAGGTAGATGTTGGCAAACTATGGTCCCTGTGGGGTTCCTCCTCCAGGGCCTGTTTCACCTCATCCCCAAGATGCTGGTCCTTGGGTTTCATTGGCAGGGCCGTGTCCTGAGCTCCTCAGTGGCACCGAGGAGAGGCTGTTCTCTCCCAGGGGCCCTCGGCTCCCCGGTGCCTTCCTGGCTCTCAAGAACTGACCAAGTAGAGCCTCTCCTTAGTCATACTATTTGGTTTTCCCTACTGATTTCAGGTGCTTATATAACATGTACAATGTTAGATTTGTATGTTTTAATTATCACTGATGCCACCATTGGTTTGGCTTTTTGTGTCCTGTGTTTCTTCAAATTAAGCCCTCTTTTTCAAAGTGTCAAGAAAAAAAACACATTGACTTCAAGCAAAATGTTCCACACTGAATTGAACATAATAGCAGCAAAATGTGCTGATACTAAAATCTATCAAAATACATGGGAGAAAGTGTAAAACCTGAACATTTATCCAGTAAGATGAGAAGCTTTCTCTGCGAAAACTGGCAAATGTTGATAACTTGGCAGAAATCTTCACCACCCTACTTCTTGGAATTTAATCACATCCAGCTTGTTTTGGGGGAATGATAGTTATGACAAGTGTATCAAATTTCATGCCACTGGTATCTTTTATGTTTCCGGAGAGGAGAAAATAGCAATTCTACCTTGTGCCCAGGAGTCATGGGAAGCAGGAATTGTAGGTACCTGCCACATCGAGTTTTTAAATAAAAATTAATTGCAGAGCAGTATGTAGCATAGATGGGGAAGGGGAGGGAAGAGAGTGAGGCATAAACTGTAGAGGAGCATTTATTGCATCTCCCCCAGCTTTTAATCTAATGCAGCACTGCAGAGAGTTATGAATATGCATGATCTGCATTTTGCTCAGATGTGAGGTGTCTATGAAGATGTCTGCCTGTTTTTTTGGGGGGGATTTATAGACTTTTGTTTCTCTATCCAGAATTAACTAGCTTTGCAAAGATGATGTTTATATACATATCTTGTGTAATTCCTGTTTCCCTGCTGTAAATATTGAAAAGCAGAGGATTTTGACTGATTCCCCTTAAGTCTTATTTAGGGTAAAGTTAATCATCTTGTAAATACTTACAGTGTTACTTTGAAAGATACTTTTCAAAAAAACCACAAACCCAAACAGTTTTCAAAGTTGAAAAATTAGTTTTAAACTAGCAGAGCTGCATCTATTTAGGAGAACTGTATTCATGAGAAATACATGCTATCTGATTCTGTGTTCCTTGAGGCAGATGTTGGGAGTACCAGAACTGGGAGGTGGATATGTAGATGTCCACTTACATTTTGCTGCCTTTATGGGAAAAAACAAAACCAAACCCAACCTTTTCTAAATTATTATTAGGAATATACTCCAAAATGAATGATTTGGTATAAGACTAGGATATCAGGTGTATGGTGAAGGTAGTAGAAGGGACGTGTGAGTCTGGTTTTAGCTTTGATGCAAACTTATGTGTGATTTTTGGCAAGTCACAGTGGGACAGATTTTGTAAAAGAACCTAACCTCTGTGAAGACACCATAGTGTGGGACCATATTTTTAAGGGAGCTCAGCACCTAGTATTTTTATTTGGTAGGTCTGTCACTGGTTGTTGGTATCAAGTGCTTGAAAAATCTGTCTCTGAACTCCAAAAATCTGGTCTGTGGGCCTGATCCATGCCTCATTGCAAACAATGGAAATAATTGCCCTGACTTCAGGTGATCAAGCCTGTAGTCTTTATCTCTGACCCTCATGGTAAATGAATTAACCACATTTCCTTTTTCCTACCTTATGTCTTATTTGCTTGAGTTTCATGGTTTCTTCTACATGTGCACTGCTTACAGAAATGAGATACTACCATAAAGTGAATACTAATACAACTAATGATAATACTGATTAAAAAAAAGTTTAAGTCCATTGCAAGTTAATTGGCGCTTTGGAGAACAGGCTAGGTAGGTCTGGGAGTAAATGTCACTTCTTAAATGTTTTGGGTTCCATACGAATTCATCCAAATAATGGCATAATAAAAACCAACAGCACCAGCAGCCTAATTCAGTACCCCACGCCTGGTACCCTTGCGACATACTTGTGAGACATTCTGCAGTCCCTGCTCTACCTTCCCACTCAGACCCCCGAGGTATCTTACTGCAGGTCACGCCTGTGGATTAGGACTCAGGACTGCTGACTCTGGCCCAGTCCCATGAATGATGTGGTAGGACTCAGAGTCACATCTTAGGCTAATCTAAATCACTGTGCCATCAGCTGAGAGCAAGGGAGCAGTAGTGGTTAATGCCACCTTTGGAGCTGGTTTGGTGCCTACCAGCTTGTTTCGTTTAATGCTTTTTATTATAACATTGCTTTATGTGACTTTTGTATTACTTTACATTTTAACACAGTTTCATTCAATGGAAGAGAAGCAGCGTTAATAACTTCAGATCAACATGGAGATGCACACAGATCTTGGGTTTTTCATTCTGTCACTGCTAGCTGTCTACTTATTGTGCCGGCAATGCTGGTGTGGGAGGAAAACGTGCTAATTAAGTCCTCTTTTTTGTTATTTCAGGAAACCTACCATATGAATATAAAATAGTGATTGCTGGGAATCATGAACTGACATTTGATAAGGAATTCATGGCAGACCTTGTTAAACAAGATTACTACCGCTTTCCCTCTGTGTCCAAATTGAAACCAGAGGACTTTGACAATGTTCAGTCCCTCCTGACAAATAGTATTTACTTACAAGATTCAGAGATAACAGTTAAAGGATTCCGAATATACGGTGCCCCATGGTAAGTCTCAATTTAAACTTTCTTTGCTGTTTATTACTTGAACCACAGCAGGAATCATTCCTGCTGAAAATGCATGAAGCTGCTTTGTTGCATTGCCCTGCAAAACAGTATCGAACTTAGCTGTAAACCACTCTGAAACAATTGCGCCACATTTTTTGTGGATAAATAGGCTATATTTAGCCCGGTGTGTGAAATAAGAGAAAAAGAATTTTATAATTGTTTCTGTTCTGCCTGCTGAATGCACTTTAAAAATTGTGGACTCGATATCCACTCTGTGCTTGTGGGTTAACTGCAGTGGTATCTTAGTGTGTATTAGAGAAGGAAGCTCCATTATACTGTATGCTGTTTAGGTACTTGTCTGCTGTGCTAATAGATTAGCGTTGGTTGTGTTTAACACCCACACAGCACAAGGTTCAAGGCAGCAGGCGCTTTAAGTGTTATTTCTGATCACTTCTAGGCATTGTTTTCTTTTGCTTGTAAAGTTGTGAAAATCAAATTTCAAGCCAGTTTTGATTTCATTTCACCCCTGTGCCAAGCATATGCAGGAAAAATTGCTGTCCAGTTTTGTACTAAGGAGACTCTTCCTTGTTTTCTTCTCTACATGTTGTTTAGTTGTGATGCCTGATACCTCTCTGTGGAGTCTTGGGTGACACTTGTTTTAAGTCCTTATGCTAACAGCCGCCACAGTCCTTTGAGGCTGTACCAGAAACCTGAACTTTGGTGATGGTGGTAATCGTTACACTAACTGGCATTCTCAATTGTCAGCTGAAGTACTTAGATGTTAATTTATGCACACCTATAAGAAGGGTTTATTATACGCTTATCTGTCTGAAGTCAAGCTTGCTTTGAAGGTGAAAGTAGGAGAGGAAGCGGGAATGGCAGGGGCTGAGCCAAAGAATGGGGCAAACGTACACAGACATTAGAAATTTCCCCCTTCATCTCATCTCTTGGACTGCTCACTTGGCCCGCAGGCCTTGGTGATTCATACAACGCACGTGTTGATGCTTTGGCCAGTGCTGGCTAGATAACAGTGCTGTAGCTCTGTACCTCACATTCTTGACTTAGGGTATTAATTTTTTAATTTAAAAGTCATAGCCTTTAGCTAGTAGTTAAAATCAGACTGACATCGCTTAGCTTGAAAAAAAAAAAAACCACCACCAAAAAAACCAACTCTAAGTCCTGCAGTATCAGCTAATTGGGAGAGATGATCTTAATTCAGGTTAGGAATCATGTCTTAAAGATATTTGAAAGTAATATTTTCTGTATAGCAGCACATAAGTCACAGAAGAAAATGGCACAGAAAGGCCTTGGGTAGTATGAGGTGCATTTGAGACTTGCTGCAAGGTGAGCAGCTGTGTGAGCTGGAAGGTTAGCTGCTCAGATTAAGATTGTGTTCAATATCTTTCATATGTATGTCTCAGACTCGGGGCTTGTGTTCTGCAGGCATCCAATGATTACGAAACTTAGACATCTTTTCAGATTTATTTGGTGCAGATTTATCTGAACTCCGCTTACTACAGAGATGCTGGAGAGATCTGGAGGAGATCCTTTTCCCCATCCAAGTCTGGGGAAAAGTATCTCTGGGGAAGAGAGAGCTTTACATTTACATTTATATGTACTGGCAAAATGTAGTGATCTTCTTCGCCCCCGCCCCGCTCCTTTGCTTCCCGAATCCATAATGGCAATCTGTCACCCTTTTGTCTCTGGCTGCATTTAGAAGTTCTCTCATTTTGCAGATATACATGGATTCAGAACGTTTGTTCTGAAGTATTAAGGGATGCCACATCACGGAAATGAGTTGTTTTAACCATAACAAGTGAATGGCACACCTGTTCTGACCTAGTCATAGAAGACAAATGTTAATTATTCCTCCCACTCCATCAGTTATCCACTGATAACTGGATTTTTCCCATTAGTGATCAACGGGAAATAAAGCTAGATTGCTGGAAAAGCATGCTGAGTTCCAACAAAGTGCAGACTTCTCTCTTGAAGGAGGTTTCATTTGCGTTCAACTGTGAAAAACTGTTGTCAAAGCATGTTTGGGGCAGCTGATGATGCGGAGTTGAGACTATTGTTTTGAGTACAGCTTTTTAAACCAGCTAGTCTGTGTTTGTAGAATAGTCTTTTCTCTTCCCCCCGACCCCACCATGTGAAAATTCAGCTACTTTCCTGCATTGTAGTTGGTCTTTGAGAGGAAGGAAAAGTCACATCAGATACTGGAAAAATCTGTTCCAAATCTGTTCTGTGCCTGGCAACTGAGACAGAACGATCAGACAAGCCTGTTAGCACTTCTTACTTTTTTTCTCCTTCCCCTCCAATCACATCTCACTCTACTACTATAAATCTTCAGATTACCCCAAAGGAAGAGAGTTTGTGGGAGTTTTGTATGTATTTATGGCCTCCTTCCCCCAATTAGTTCTGTCACAGAAGTGGAACACTGGTCATTAACCCAGAAGATGCTCCAACCTTAAAATGAGATAAGTTGGCATGTTCAATTTATGTGCATTTTTGTAAGTATTTCCAGAGGGAAAAAAAAAATTCTCATTTGCTGATAAAGCTATTGGTTTTAATTTAAAAAGAGGGATCAAACCAAGAATAACAGCTGTGATTCTGGAGGTTCCAGCCTGTCAGGGGTTTCTAAGAAGTAATTGCCAGAAGACTGGGAAAACTGGCTATAAGTCATCTATCTATTTAGAAAATGTAAATTGCCAACTCAGTGTAACTACAGAAAAGAAATATCAGTCCATATTCATTACATGTTATTACTCAGGGTACATCTGAAAGCTTTCTAAAGACCTAAGAGAATTCAAGTAGTGCCTCCTAACTTACAATTTAGTAGAATTTGTATGTAGAAAATAACTTACAATACACGGGAGCATTCGTGTGTATTTGCAATTGGAACGTGCGGTGGTGCATATCAACAGCCTCTAAGGAGCAGAAAATTTGAATTTAGCCTGATGGTTCTGAGAGTATTAAATGGCGTTAGCTGGAGGGGAGTTGAAAACAGAGTTATCAGCCCCTAAAAGAGAAAAGAGCAAGGGTGGGACATGAATCACGCTCAGAGTTCTGCTCGTTTTCAGAGGTAGAGAATGTAACTGACATTTTCACACCTTAAATAGGATTCTTTGATGTACCTCGAAGGAGCAAAATGGCTGAAGATTTTCCATTTGGTCTATAGATAACACAAAAACATTTCCCTCCTTTCTCTTCCTTTTGACTTTGCCCTATGAACCTGGCTTGTTTGGTGGGAAAATAATTGATAGTTCATGCAGTCAAAACTCTTAAAGATTCCAATGGAAACATTTTCTCCTTTGGAAACTTGAGGTTGAGGCTACTTCCCAACCAGGACAAAAAATGCAAACAGTAATGGATAGATGAATTTTTAAATCTTGAAACTCCCTTTGTAAAATATGTGTAACCATAACTCATACTGATGCATCTGTAAACGTGTAAAGACAGACAGTCTCTCTCTACTGCAGCTTTAGGCGCTGAATATGTATAAGTGAATACATATAAGTTTTATTTAAATTCAAACGTTATTTTAAAATGCGTGTGTTTTTAAAATTATATTTGAAACTGTTCATCCGTGCTAAGGACTGAATTTACTATAATGTTATAGATGTTTGAATACAAGTATTCTAGCAATGTCTGTTTTCTAATGAAGCTTTAAAAGCATTCAAACCACCAGAGAACTGCAGTTAGCTGGAGCCAGAATTTGTTTAAACCACGTTTTGACAGAAATAATTGTTCAGGGAGAATATGTTTCTCTGTTTTATTTTGTTCTGCTGCTCAGCTCTACAGGTAGCTTTTTTGGTTTGTTAGAAAGACAAAGATAGCTGAAATGAAAAAGTATTCTGATAACCTTTATTTTGTGTGTATAGAAATTTATGGTAGTTCGTTTGATGAACAATGAGGCAGTGGGCTTATTTATGGGTTTAAAATTCTGTTCTCCGTAAAAATTCCACAAAAAATATCACAAGCCATAAGTATAATTTAATCTAATAAAGCGATCATTTCCAGTATTTCTAGCTGTTAAAATATATGGGCAAATTCCACCCATATTTAGCAGAATGAAAACTAAAACTGAAGACTCAAGATGGTCAACATAATATATTTCTCTACATAACTATAGATAGATGAACCTTTTTTGGGGAAGAAAATGTTTAATATAAAAGCTAATTCAATATAAACCAATGCATTTTAATGGTTAATGCAATCAACTTTTTGGAAATAACTGGAAAGCACAAACATAAAAGATTATAATTGATTATTTAAATAATGACTGAAATCTGTGATTTGCATCATTGTGATGAAAATCAATTCATCCTGAATGAAGCCCGGAATAAAGCTCTTCCCTTCTGACAGGAACAGCAGCATTGTTCAGCAATATCCTGCACATTTGTCAAGTTGTAGCTTGTTCAGGTCTCAAGAACAGAAGCACAAAGCTGGCCTCCCAGTTGCTTTTAATGAATACTAGTAGGTTTTTCTTATGTCCAAGAATTTGATCTGTAGGGTGATCCAGAGGTCAAGAACAAACGGATCGCTATCGCTCACCTCTGCAAAGCCAAGGCTTTCATTTGATTTTTTTAGTAACTCTAGAGGAAGTGCCTTAACTCTTTTTCAGAAGCAAAATTTTAATTGGCATAGACAATGCAGCCTTAAGAAAGTATAGACAGGTACAGTTATCTCCTTTAAAAATAATGTTTTGTGCAATTTTTTTCTTCTCTTCTTAGCCCAGTGGAAAATTTGGGCGTTTCATCAAATGGTTTTGCGTAAGTTTGAACCTATTTCTGTAACTGTTTCTTTCGCTGCTTCCTTTGCAATCATATTAATACAAATAGCGCTTAAGTTAGTACGTCTCCCTTCTGATCAGTGTTTTCAGACTTTGTTTATCCTGTCAGAAAAGCATCAGATGATTTTTTTTTTTCTTTTCAATTATAAGTTTTGTAATGCATCATGGATTTTGCTGACAGTCTTCAAGTTCTTGAAATAGCAAGCAAATTAACAGCAGATATTGAGCGTGAGGACTGGAAAACCAATTGGCAACTCACATGATAGGATTCAGATATACTCATGGGTTGGAATGGATCTCATTTCTTTTATTTTCATAGTCTTAGCTGGCAATTAGCTTGTGCCTACAAAAGGGAGGAATAGAAATTGGACTACTCAGCAATAAAGTTCTTCATTGCTCTTTAGCAGTGAGGAAACCAGGGGAGACTGGCCAAGACTGTTGGTGTTGTACCAGTTTTTCAGGAATTCCGGCGTTTATGCAGTAGAAATCAGCAACTGAGAAAAGTATTGGCAAAGACTGAAGTCTTCTGTCTGTGTGTTAAACAAACACACCACCACTGTAGCGTGGCTGTGTTTAAAGGTGCAGACTTCTGTTTCATTTTTCTTGGCATTTGTCCTTCAAGTCTCTCATTTTAGGATCGAAGAATGTATTCCCCTTGGCCTAGAATTGCAGCGGTTTGTTTACATTTTTTGGCTTGTTGGAAGGGTCACTGGTTTTTCTTCAGTCTCTTTGATATCAGATTCACTTCTAAGTAAAAAGTTGTTCTGTTTACTTTTAAAAGCTAGCTGTCTTCCCCGTTCCCCACCCCCGCTTCCCCCCCTTTTCTTCCCCCCCCCCCCCCCCCAAATGTGACAAGTTTGGGACATGGGTAGTTTCACTGACTCAGTGAGATTAGTAATAAGTTTTGATTAAGTATATAACTATCGCTTAAATACAGATACACATATTAAGAGCTTTGCTGAAGTAAGTTGTAATTGGAAAAACAGCAAGTTTGCAGGTGACACCAAGCTAGGCAGTGCGTTGACACACCAGAAGGATGGGATTTCATCTAGACAAGCTGGAGAGGTGGGCCTGTGAGGACCTCATGAGGTTCAACAAGGCCAAATGCAAGGTCCTGACCCTTGGCTGGAGCAACCCCCTGGTATCAATACAGGCTGGGGAAGAAGAGAGTGAGAGCAGCCCTGCAGAAAAGGGCTTGGGGGTACCAGTGAATGAAAAGCTGGACGTGAGGCAACAATGTGCGCTCGCAGCCCAGAATGCCAACTGTATCCTGGGCTTCATGAGAAGAAGCATGGGCAGCAGGTCAAGGGAGGTGATTCTGCCCCTCTGCTCTGCCCTGGTGAGACCCCCTGCAGCACTGTGTCCAGCTCTGGAGCCCTGAGCACAGGAAGGACATGGAGCTGTTGGAGCGAGTCCAGAGGAGGCCACAAAAATGATCTGAGGGCTGGAGCACCTCTCCTGTGGGGACAGGCTGAGAGAGTTGGGGTTGTTCAGCTCGGAGAAAAAAAGGCTCTGGGGAGACCTTATTGTGGCCATTCAGTACTCGAACAGGGCCTACAGGAAGGATGAGGGCAATCTCTTTAGCAAGGCATGTTGTGATAGGACAAGGGGTGATGTTTTTAAACGAAAGGAGAGTAGATTTGGACCAAATATAAGAAAAAATTTTTTACTCCGAGAGTGTTGAAACACTGGAACAGGTTGCCCAGAGAGGTGGTAGATGCCCCATCCCTGGAAACATTCAAGGTCAGGTTGGACGGGGCTCTGAGCAACCCGATCTCATTGAAGATGTCCTTGCTCACTGCAGGGGGGTTGGACTAGGTGGCCTCTAAAGGTCCCTTCCAATCGAAAATATTTTATGACATCCTCAAGTGTCTTTACAAGATGCAGTGAAATGAATGAGATTGGGGTGGGGGGTGACAGGGGTGTAGGTGGGTCTTGTCCTGTGCCCTGTCAGGAATGTGAAACAGGTGCAGTCTGCAGGTGGTTTGTTTCATAGTTCTTTTATTTAGGACAAACAGGAAAAGACTTGGAAGAATTGACACGGCTTCAGGTAGAGCTGATAGCTGATGATAAAGCTCACCTGATGTGATGGTGATAAAATGCAACAGAAATGGAAGAGAAATTAAGTTTGAAAAACTGCATTTGGATTTAATACAAGAAGTAAGTCAAGTAGCAAGTGACTAAATTTTGTTAGCTCCCAGTGAAGGATAAGATTTCTCATGACTGTTTTCAAGATGATTTGGGTCATATTTATCTAATAGATATTGATCAGAATGCTAACTTTACCCTGACATGTGTATGAAATGCTTAAAGTAATTCACAGAGGCTATGAAATAAAGCAAAAATTGCACAAGAACTTCAAATAAGAGAACAGTGGTCGTGAATCAGAGCATAGACATAAAGGTCAAGAGTGACAGCTACATTCATCAGATTCTCATGAGAATCTGTTCAGTAGAATATATCTGGCACCTTACTGCAGAATTGGTCAACATTCATGGATTCAGTTGAAAATCAATGAAGACCGCCAGGTATTTATAACCACCTCTAAAATGTTTAGGTGCTAGTGTATATTATGGTTTGCGTGTATCCTGAAGTATAAGGCTTGCTGACATTTCTGACTCTACTAGTTAAAGATCAAAATCTTAATATGGCTGAGAGCTATGTTTGTATACGTGCACGGAGAGAAGGCTTAAGCAGTGGTTTACAAGCAAGATGTCAACAGCTTATCATCCTGCCTTCATAGATGTGACTGAGTTGCATACACCCTTAAGTACAGAAGGCCTCACAAGCTGCGATGCCTTGCAGATAATTTTGCACAGACAATGATATCATTTTAGGGCCTGTGTGCACAGTATACCTCGGAGAAAATTATGCAAGTTACCACCTAGTAAGTCCATTCTGTGTTCCTCCTCTTCAGCGTTTTAGATAAATGCTAAACAGAGTGTCCTTTAATATGTGCTTCACTGTTTGCCTTACATACTGACATGCATGTCGTGCTTGGAAACCCTGTGCCTGTGGCTAGTTTGACAAAGGAAATAATGCCTTCTAGAAAATGAGCTCATGGTGATTTGAAATAATCTGACACGTGTCATCGTATTTATTTTGTGAGTACTTGAGTATTGTATCTGCAGATCTGCCAGCTTGTCTGTCCTCTGCTTCTGGAGAGCTCTCACCTTCTGTTTTGATGCTTCAGCAGCATGTGTTGGATGGGTAAGACTGACAAAAAGTTGTGTGGTCAGGTTCTTAAAAAAAAATCCAGGTTATTTCTGTTCGCATGTGAATTAGTGTATCTTACTGGCAAAAGCTGATGTTTGCAGCTGCTAGCTGTATTGCCCTCTTGAGTAAGGTTTACAAGTTTGTACCCTGAGAATATACTTAGGGATTGTGTATCAGCTTAAATTTTAGGTAAAGAAAGCTTTATGTAAGAAGGAAGGATGAATCTTTCAGTCTCTTTTTCCTGGCACAGATTTTAATGCATCTTGTTTCCAAAACCAGGAATGTAATAAAAAAGGACTGCAAGAAAGGTGTTCTCTTTAACACCTCTCTTAGTGTTCCATCTGGACTGCTTGGGACATTTCCATGTCCTCTATTGCAGGAAAATGGAGGAGAAAGGCAAACTAACTGCTAATCTGAAAGCTATAGTCCTAAAGTGTTTCCCCTTTTAATATGGGATGCCCCAATATGCTGTAATCCTCAGGTTTGTGGATATCTGAATTTGTTTTTTTTTTTTAAGTTCTGAGTAAGTTTGTCTCCCACTGCTGCTTGTGAATATAACACAGGTTTTGTATTTGTTGAGAAACCTAGAAAATACCATTTTAAGGAAGAACGTCTTCAGTTGCCTAACCTGAAGATTATAGCCAATCAAATGGAATACTTTCGAAAACAGAGAAGTAGTTTTCCTCAGAGGCATGAAAAAGTTCCATCATTTTCCTTACGGTATTTGTGTAGACGCTCCACATTGTACATGCATAACTCCTAATTGTGTTGAACATCAGCAGAACTCCAGGTAATGAAAAAATGTATGTTATCTTCCATTTCATTTCAGAGGGATTTATTTGTAGGAGTTTTCTTTGGCTGAGTACCTTTTCCTCATGAGGTGGACTCCAGCTCAGGGCCAGGAAAATCCTCTGCCCAGGATGGCATGGCAGGAGTCTCACTCCTCGCGGGGTCATATGGGGTATGTGGGATCTCTGCTGGGTCTTAGCACCTGCTACCGTATTGCAGTGGCAGCAGTGTTTTGAGTAACAGTCATTCATTATATGCCAATATTGTGCTTGCTGATCCATGTATGTATAAGTGAAAAGTATAGCTCCTGCTAATTTTATAATCATCTAGTATCAACAGCAATTTAGGTGATACTTAAAGTGTGAGACGAAAGTATGTTTTGTTTCAAAGAAAGATTTTGTTTCGTAAATTTTGGAGTCAAAATACAGAAAATATTCAGAGATGCAGAGGCTGATCGTCCATCTGGAAGTGAGCCGCTGGAGCACAGAACAGCGAGACCTTGCCATAAGGATGTGCCTTTAGCTTATAATTACTAGCAGTCAAACCACCTAGAGTCTACACCTTTTCTTATTTATATTCCAGTCCTGCAACCTTCCCTATTCTCTTGTGCCTTTGTTCTATTAATCTACAAAACAGGGCTCGACTTGTGATTAGTCCTTAGAGGTTGTTTCTATTAATCAGGCTGCAAAACAGGTCTACTTGGATGTTCTGTTGCAAGTGCTTAATGTGCTTTCCTCATCAGTCCAAGGCACAGAGCTGCTAGGGATGGTTTAAATGGCAATGAAATCAGTGATGTGTCTGCTGCGCTTTCTTTCTGTTTACATCTTGATTGTGTTGCTGTACGATGGGGAAAATAGAAAGAGGGAAAAAATTGCAGTCCTATAGAAAATCGCTTAAGCTAGTGACATTTGTGGCTCCATGTTGATAGAGAGCTAACTGGCAGCTGCAGGACAGATCCTGTCACAGCAGTACTGCTTGGTAGGTGTGTTCTGAATGAGAACTTGCCCCATCTTTAAATGTGAGGATTAAAATTCAGGCTTTGATCACAAATAGGGGCCTAAGTTTAAACTCTTTTACAGAGTTTTAAAGATAAATCTATCCCCATAACATTCAGAGGATCTTTTAAAATAGTGTGTATTCTTCTGCAGTAGATAGAAAGCCAGACAGATTTCTGCTGATGTGTGTATATATATAACAGAAAATAGTCTAAGAGTTTGTGGAATATAAACAAAGAAAACCCAAACTGAACTGTTCTGTAATGCTTCCATTATTAGAACTTATCGTAAAATTTGAACAATAAACAGCATATGTAGTGAGAAACTAATCTAGTTTTATTATAGAAGATATTACTAACTATAAAAGCATAATGATTTATGCTTCTAATTAAATACAGTATTTCCTCCCTGTAGGAGGACAGTATCTATTTTTAAAACGTATCAGAAGAAACAAACCAGACCCCTAGTTATTTTTTTCTATACTGTTCCTTTGGTTCTATTTTTTTTTTTACTTTTTGTTATGTTGATTATGTATTTCTTTGCCAGCTCAATAAAGTCTGTCACTGAACTAAAGAACTTAGGCTGCTGTCTGGAAAAAAACCCTGGCCCTGAGGCAGCGGGGTTTCTCTCAGCTGCTGTGCTTGCCTCTCACAGTGCTCATGTCCGTTTTTTTTCTGTCCATGCCTCAATTTCTCTAGTGCACAACCTTAAATTACCAGCCTTTGCAAAACTGGCCCAGTCTTGACTTCTAGTGAAGTCCAAACCTGAGTTCTTGCTGGCTAGGCTGAGAACTGGTCTCTTACTGCTCTGTGCCGTCGTTTAACCGCTGATTTGAAAGGCTTTGTGCTGCCTCGCCCCCAACTGCAGACTGCTTCATTAGGCTGTGGTTTGTCCAGTTTGACCTTCCATGGCCTAAAGAACAGAGTTAAATGCCAGCGTGACACCTCCCTCCCTCGCCTGACGCAGTGCAGAGGTAATGCCTTCGGTGTGGTGCCTTATCGCTGACGTGATCCTGACACGAATAGCTGAGTGAGCCGCTTTTGCACAGCCAAGTAACCTGTTTAACAGCAATTAAGAAGGGGTCCCCAGATGTATCATGCCTTGCAAATTCATTGTGCCCGCTCATTATTGTGTTGGTTGAGGAGGAGCTGGGGTTCTGGGTTATCGCCACCCTCTCCCTGCAGCAAACCCAAGGTGCTACAGAGGGCTAACCGTTTGAAGGTCCCATGTAGTAAAGCCATTTTCCAGAGCGTTGCAGACTAGTAAAAACAGTCACTTAAGCAAATTAGTAATAGTTTGTACTGTCCAAGGTAATTTTGTTTCCAATTCTAGCTGTCTTTGGATTATGTTGTTTCAAAGCCACCACTGTGAAATTTTACATATCTTGTTCTTATTAGGAAGTCAGAAGAAATATCCCCCCAACGTGTTTTTTTTTCTAGTCCCCTTTTGGTCATTTCATTTTCACCAGCTATTCCTGCTGTTTTTTTTCCTTCTTTCTTCTTTTTTCCTCCCTCCTTGTCATTTCCCATGTTATCTGAGAAATCACTCTTCCTGCATTGATTCATTTCGACCAGAGTCTGGAAGGCACAGAGAATCAAATTAACTAATATTTTACTTTTGCATGTGATTAATGCTAATGCTTACAAAGAAGAAAATACTTTACTGTGATTTAATTTTCATTCTCCGGTTGATTCCCAGTGATTTAATTTTGCAGAGGGTTGTCTCTCTGCTTATTGTCTCTTACAGAATCAGTGAAGTTAGAGATGGAAAAGACCAAAGATTTTGCCATCGCAGGATCATCTCCTGTGCTTTATTTTTGAATGTTTTGGGCAATCTTAGTGAATGAAGGAGTTTTAGTTAATTCCTTTTGAGATTGTTCCATAGTGTAATAGGTGTCACAAATGGGAACTAATACTCTGCTTATATTCCTCCTGTGTGCATTTCGTTAAAACAAACAAACAAACAAAAACAAACCATATTGTACCATACTTGGTGAGATGAGCCTAAAGGTTTCTTGTACCTTTCGAGATGTTTATATTCTTGTATCTTTCAGACCCTGTGTCCATTTAATTACATAGTCAATCTTTGTAATCCTTTCAAGTTTTTCTCTTTTGCGCTTTCTTATTTCTCGTGAGGTTTGTTTTTTATTTAATTGATATTTCTGGGTGTTGTTTTTTGGTTGGTGTGGTGTGTTTGTGGGTGTTTTTTTTGTTTGGGTTCTTGTTGGTGATTTTGTCTGGTTTGGCGTTTTTGTTGGTTGTTTTTTGTGGCTTTTTTATTTTTTAATTAAATGAAATCTTCAGAAGAGGCTAAGAACCAAACCCCGGTACTCTGCATGGATGTCTCTAATGTGCTGTATGGTTGAGTAGAAATACTTGGCTAACTGGTGCAGTATGGTGACCGTATGTTTCATTGCTTCTGCAGAAAGTCCAGACGTGCATCACAGTGTTTTTTTGATGTCTTGTGATACATCCATGTGTGTATCCCAGATCATTTTTTCTTTTTCTCCACTCGTGTTGCAAGCTTTTCATAATTTGCTGTCAGCTGCTGCCCTTAGGTCTTTTGTTTTAGCTTAATGGCTTTTGGGTTTCTTGCTTTCACTTATTATTTATGTTTTTAAAGTCTTCTCAGATGTATTAGCCTGCATTTCTTTCAGAAGGAGTCCTGTTTTCTTACTTCTCTCAGTGTTTCTAACCTCTTTTGGCATAATTTCTTTCCCCACTGTCATGTTTTAACACCTCTCACTGTATTGGAATCTGTGAATTTAATTAATGTACTGTTTACCCATTCTTCCAGTTCATTAATAAAGATGTTAAATAAAACTGATCCTAATAGCAGTCCCTGTGGCAATCCACTAGCACCTCCCTTGTGCTGCTGCAATCTATTTGTTTATAGCCCTTTAGCCACTGTTCGTCTGTGAGATAGTCCTCACAGGCAAGCCAACCTTAGGGTTTTGAAAAGGGATCGTATCACATTTTGCCGAAGTCTGGGACGTTACAGTCTACTGTACTATTTTCATCTACTGACTTGACTGAATTTAATATATTTACAAAAATTAAATGTGGTGAAATGGAGCTATGATTTTGGAGCACTTTGAAATCTTAGCAGCTGAGTAGCTATAATTCTCCTTTCTTACAGCAATTACACCTCCTCCACCCCCCACCCCAATTACACCGTAATTTTATTCTGTGCTGAATTTAGACTTACTAGGAGATAAATCTCAGTATCACTTCTTAATTCACGGTGTACAGATCAGCACCACGTTTCTCACTGCTTCTCCAGGATCTGTTTTTAAAAACAGAAGTACTCCAGATAGTATTTTTCTGTTAATATTTCAAGCTTTGAATTATTTATTGCTTGTTTGTCAGCAGTCATTGTGGGCAGAGCTTTGTAATTTTGTAATTTTATGTATTTTATATATATATATATATATGTATAGATCTGTCTGAAATTTTGTTCACCTGTTTGCAAAAGCAATAGTAAACTCTTGCCTTAATTTTAAGTGCACACTTTCATTCCTGTGGAAATTTTAAAGATTCGTCTGTGTGCTTAAGTTCAGCACAGTTTAAGTGCTTTTCTTGCTGTGCAGCGTGGGGGTATCGTTAGGTTAGTAGCCCACTGAATTTCTATTTCATTCAAATTCAAAGATATTTAAAATTGCAATAGGAAAGATCTTTTTCTTCCTGACTTCTTTCATTTACATTATATGCATCTATATGAACTTGAATAGCAAGTTGTGTCATCAGCAGTTGAATAAAAACAAACTTGGGAAATTTCTGCTTCTTCTACATATTTTTGCCTTGATTTTACAAGCTCAGTGCAAGAGTTGATTTTTACATTATAGAGTGTAGTGTTTATTTGTCACAGCTTGGTTGGAATGGCATGCTGTTCAAATCACAACTGAATCATCATAACCGGGAGAAGAAGAGGTATTAAAATATGGGTCACAGCCCTGACTTACGGCTGTGGTAATCTGGAGCTATAGTAACATAAAAGCAGAGCGCTTGTTACCTTTGGTTGGTTGGGGCTGGGGAGCATTGCAGTCTGAATGAAGGGTCACTCATGGCATGCGTGGTGCTCGTACATCGCTGACCGCTCTGAGCTGGGACTTCTTGCTTCTCCCCGCTGAAGAGGGCGACTTCTCCAGTGGCAACTAAGCAGTGAGATGCTGTGTTAAGTGACTTGAGAGTGATTTTGATGTTGCCCTGCAAGCACTTAAATCCCACTGGAACTGGGGAAGGGAAAGGAGGCTGGGAGACAGACAACATAATCTCAGTTCTACAATCAGTAACACTGGGTCTGAGCTCTGCCATATTACCTGTTAATACAGACTTCCTCCAAGTCAGCTGGGTTTCCGATTCATTCCCCAGAGCATAGAATCGGGGGGGTGTGCTGACTGCAAGGGGGACACAGGTACTGCGGTAGCTGTGCTCCAGATTTTGAACCAGTCAAGTTTATACTGGGTAAATACTTTGCATGTTGCTGCTGCAGTGTTTTCATTTGGGGTTTTGATCTAGTATTGGGTATGCTAAAATGGGATTTACTGCCTTGTTGAATGATGATTTTGGAAGAGAATTAGTACTTCAGTAAGATCTGCTAATAATGAATAGTGAGAGATGGACTGACAGGTTCAGTGTGTATCTCTGTACTTCTGTAAACTTAAGCATATCCAATTTGAGTTTAAGTGCTTTCTGTATAAAGCAGGTAATGGAAAGTGGCTGTGATAGATTTTTAAACAGCGTTACTTAGCTGGTGTTATGTTCTTAGTGTGTTGAACCTTGAAGAGAAATGCATTAGGAAGTTCCTGTACCCTCCCATCAGAAGGCCATGTGATTTGCGTTTATGCATGTATGTGAAAGGCAGTTTCACACAGGGGACCACTGTGAAATAATTTTAATTCAGGCATATTTCAGAAAGATGAGAGGGTAAGAAGATACAATAAATGCATTGGTTTCTTCAGGAGGCGAACTGTTGGGTCATGGGTTCTTGGTATAAAGGAGAGAGTGCTCTAGACAGGTGTCCATAGTTTGTGAGAGTTGGTCGCATATGCATGTCAGAAATGCCTTTGAAATTAATAATTAGCACAGTTATCACACAAGTAGAGACCATGTATCTTCAAGGAGATCTGGTCCTTCTACTGCTTCTTGAATGATACTGTGCCGGTATGTATCACAGTTTAATGATATGACTTTTTAATTATAGTATTTCATCTATATTGTTTACTGCAGCCTGCAGCAATCGGTGGAACTGAATTTTTAAGGTTTGTTTTCGGACCTGCAGACTGCTAGGCAGCTGCTGCATATGCTGACTGTGCTTCCAGTTGAGAGACACGTGGTTGCCCAAAGGATGGAGCATATGGGTGAGGGAACAGGGAAGGGGAGTCCTAGCTCTGACACTCACTGTTTGGGGAATAGCGAGGCACTGGTTTCTATGCCTTAATTTCTTCATCTACAAAATGAGGCTTGTAATATTTATATGCGTTTCTCACTGCTTGCCATTTGGACAGTAGTTTCAGCATTTGAAGCACTGTGACTGTGCCAAGTATTACTATTAACTTATTTTTAGCGAGATGATCCAGCAAGGTACTGAGAAGACACAGACGTACTTTGATGAATGATTTCAAAGGAGCCAGTGGGACTGTTTGCCTGCTTGAAGTTTGTGTACTTGCTTAAGTACTTGGCTGGATCATGGCACTGGAAAGCTTAAGTAGGTGTCTATTTTCTTCAGGATAAGAAGGGGCGTATTTGAGATACTGTTGAAGTGGAAGAGATAGCTGTGTTACTTGAAGTGGGAACTGATAACGTGTGATTTCAGGACACTTGAAGCCCTCTTTTCCAAAAGGAGGAAGGTTAATAAAAAGTGTGCACTGAGCTTACTTCCTGAAATTTCTCTTTGGGATGGTAAATGCATCACTCATTAAAAATGAGTTTATTAAGAAAGATTAAAAGAATGCAGACAAGCTTCAGGCTGTGCTGCGGTAGAATGGAGTCGGGTAAAACCATCTGAAATTGCTGGAAATGCTGTGCTCACCTGCCGCTACCTGAACCAGGCGATGGGCTGGCAAATGTGCCATTACTATAGAAACTGTTCCCCAGACTATGTCTGTACCCGAACGCCTGTTGAGAACTTCTCCCAAGGAAGCGATGAGTTGTCAAAGACCCGCACAATCCCAGCCCTCCTCTCCCCACCCCAAACTCCGAGTCCAGCCTGTTTGTTTTCCACAGGGCTGTTAGGATGTTGCTTATTTTTCCAATAGACCCACCTTGGCACTAAGTATCTGTGGGTAAGACATTTAGACTTCAAAGGAATTTAGACCTTCGTTTGAACTTGAGGGTGGGCCACACATAAGCACCTGTGGGAAGAAGGGCACCTTTGTACCTCACAAAATAATGCTAAGACTCATTTCTACCTACTAATAACCACGCCCTGCTCTGTATTTAAAATCAGACTAAAAACAGAAGACTCAATCTTCAATCAAAGGCACTTCCCAGGTATTTGAGAAGAGAGTCCCTGCAGTCCAGGCGGTGAAAACAGACACGTCTTCTTACCTTCTATCAAAAGCAGTGTTGAAATGTAGGGCCTGTTATTGTATATTTATTCAGGCATCAATCACAATCAAGCCTCCTGCTAGTTCATCTGTAAGGGCATTGTAATCCTATTTTTATCAGTTCCTTCCTGTACCTCAGACAGTTAAAATAGCATGAGTAGGGGTCAGAAATATCTTAATGGGTTTGGTTCCCAGAGATATCAGTGACCAGAGGAAGAGTTTTGCAGAAATTTCTTCCTGAGCTGATAAGGTAGATAAACAGGGGCAAGGTGCAGAGCGAGGGCATGCTGTGGGAAGTGGAGCATTGGATGGCACTGTAAAGGAGCTGCAGAAAGATTAGCTAGACAGGGTTACTTATGGGAAGACCTCAGGAGCAGACGGAAAATAAGTGTTACCATGTTTGCCGAGTTACCCATTTGGAAAAGAGAGTGTTTCATCTTTTCCAGGGTGGGCTAGTTTAAGTCTAAGTGATTTTTGTAATTGGCTTTGCTCTTGTTTTCGCTTTTGTACTTCTTAAAAAAATCTATGAGTGATTATTTATTTGAAGAAAGCTGATTGTCGCTGATTGGCAATGTTTCATTCTTGTTAACTTTGGACGGTATGCCACTTACTCTTATTTAAATAACAGCATAGCTTAATATACATTAGAGTAATTACATTTTATTTTACATTTTTACACTTCACATTTTTGGCAGACGTACTTCAAAATTTTCTGGTTATGAAGTGATGAATTATGCTTTTTAAACTCTTCTGTCATTAATTGAGGCTGTCTTTGGATGCAAAGTAGAATTAATTTATGATTGAACTCAGTGAATGGTTTACCAGAATAAAACTACCTTAGAACTTCTAAATAAAGGCAAAGTAGGTTCATTACAGCAAATTTTATCTTCTAAGACTAAGTATTACCTTTGTCTCAGTTTTTAAACTGACCTATTGTTCCTGGTCAAGCTAGTCTTTCAAGATTGGAGAGATAATGGACTTAGTCTTTCATTCTTAGGTTTTAGTCCTATGTTGCAGGTAGCACCTTTGCTTTTATGATTCTAAGTCTATTTTATTTTAGGTGGTTTTTTTTCATTTTAATTAAACATTAATATGAACTACTTGTATGAGCTAAAATAAAAATATATATTATGTTCTCCAAAAGCAGAGACTAATCCTGTTAAAAAAAAAAGTTTTCAGTAAACTGTGATTCTCAGAGCTTATTTGGGGACTTCTGAGTGTTCAGTGGCTTGACTTTTAACTTTAGGAGCAATTACACACTGCTTACTTTTTAGGATATTAATGATTTTAATACATTATTGTAAGTGTAGACTTCATGTGGGTAGTTATAGATTGATGGTAAATGCTAATAATAATCAGCTGTCCAAGACAGTAGTAATGTACTTAATATAAACTGGAATTCATTATGTAAAAACCCAAAATAAAAATGCATGTCAATTAAATCAGAAATACAAGTTTTTCTCACCACCACCACCGTTTGTTGTTGTGAATCTTAATAATTTCTGCTGCAAGTCTGTTATAAACTTGCTGAAGAGACCAGAGAAGCCACGCGTCAAGCTACTTTTCTACTTAGTACTTTTTTTTTTCTTCCTTCCCCTTAATGTGCTAGGGGTTGCAGCTGCTTATGAAACTTGGGTTTATGTTCAGTTACACAATATGAGGAGTTTATGCTAACAATGTGCTGAAGATTTTGAATGGCATTCCACCATGTTTTTATTTTAATTTTAGTTGATAATTATTCTAATTGTGTATTCCAAAATATCCTTTCTCATGGAAACTTATTTAAAATAAATTGCACAAGAAAGCAACCAATCAGTAAAGTCAGAAATATTTTTGGAGACTGAATGACTTTCACAAGCGACAAAAGAGTGAAAACATCAGCATTCTTCCATCGTGAATAGTGAAAACTAGGAACAACTAATAAAAAGCAATCCCGCTTATTGCAAACTAAAACTGCATACGTAGTAAGCTAAACTTCAGTATTTCTGTACTTCTGGGGTTGTGTGATGCTTTCTGGAACACACCTAACGCAAACTGAGATGAACTTGGTGAACTTGGGTACAGCTGCAAGTTCTGGAAAGCTGTAGTGCTCTTCACAAAGCCTGCTGGATTCAGTCCATCAGGGCTGAGAGCAAGCAAGCACGGCAGGTAGGCCTTTCCCAGGGGTGTCTCGCAGATTTCCTTGTTTGCCTTTTTCGTTTCTGTAAAGGAAGTTCCTTGTGGTTTTCAGCCTACCTCTGGAAAGCACTGCCCTTTCATACAGAAGCGTCATGCTGAATTGTGCATTAAAAATCTTAGATAATTATAATTTCGTAGCAGCTGGCCTTACAACAAGAGCAATAAAATCTTATTGTTTGAGGAATAAGCTGTAGTTCAATGAGAAACTCTGCAGTTACAATAATATAGGTTTTTCTTTTGTTGCTGTTCTTAACTAGCCGTTCAAGAAATATTAATTGTTTCTGGAGGCATGCTACGAAAGTTAATTCAAAAGTTGCTCTGACTTTTTTTTCCCCTCTTTAAATCACAAGGAGGTAAAGATCAGTGTGAGCAAAGGAGGTCATTCTAGTTGGAATAAATAGTGGGGGCAGAGGGGGTTGTGACTTTCATATCACAGCTTTCATGTAATACTTCTACTTCCAATTATATTGGACTTTCCTCATGCCACTCTGAAGGTAATATTTTAGGTGAAGTCATTTTACTCCAGCAAAACCTGACAAGGGCAAACTTGGTGAAGGTATAGGAACCACTTGTGCTCATATTCTGTTCCAGAAACTAGGTTTTTTCATTAGCGTGGTGATTCTTTAAAACAGCCGCCCTCAAGGTAGCCGAGCAGCACGGGGAGCTCCCCAGGCTCTGAGCAGAAAATCCATCTCATGCTGCTGCTCTGTGGCTCCCGGTCAGATACACGGCACGTGTAACCGTTCAGGATTGGAAAGCTACTGTTGAAGCAAGGAAGCTTACAGACTGTGGTTTCTATGCTTGATTTCTCAAATATGCAGTGACGCTGCTGAAAGTAAGCAGAGGAGTCCATCCTGCAAATTTGGGTGTGAAAAATTTCATTTGCTGCAAGCGGCTCCCCTGAATGCATGTCAGAAACTGTGCGTGTTTGTGGAAACACGGTCTTTCTTCTCTTCCTGCTTCCTCACTGTGTTTTCACCATTTGTATCTACTCTTCTACATTTTGATTCTATGGGGATTTTATATAGACAAATCAATAACATGCCTCTAATCCTTTGTGTAAAATTTTGCTAGCTCTAAAGAGGGTGGTGCTTTATAAGCAAGGTATGATCAAGAGCTCACTTCATCTTTCCATTGACTACAGTGAACATTTGGTCCAGTCCTTCTGATTCCACCTTCATGCATTTCCAACATTTTAGTATCAGTATCATTAATGAAATATGTTTTACAATAAGTCTGCAGTAAATATCTTGCTGCTAGTCACCGGGAATTAAATCTTGATACAGTTTAAATCAATGGGCAAACTTCTCATTTCAGTGGGAGATGACATTTCAGTCCCTGTGAATCACTGTCAAATCTGGGGTGAGAAGACGGGGGACCATTGTACCCCCTCAAGACAGATAGGGACTCACTCTGTTTTGGTATGTTTTGCAGTCAAGCAGAAATTACTGTATAAACCTCGCATTGTATGCCTGATACTTTCCAGCTAAAATAAGATATTTTATAGAGGCTTTGGTAAACATAAGCTTAAAGGGTAAATGGTAGATTATAAAACACAGAAAATGGCAAATCATATTTGCCTATGTGCATACATAGCTCTTGTAAAACAGCAGACTGACCTGGGTGGCTTTGGACAAGGAAATTGATTGCAGTGGCCATGCAATATTGAGAGAGCAAAGAGAAGTGTCTGGATTTTAGCAGGATTGGACTAGCAGGTTTCAGAGATTTCCAATCTGCTAGTGCCAAATAAGGCTTTTTTGGCTATGAGGTAGTGTCTGATTATGGCACCATGTTCTAAAACACGGCACTTATTATAAATAAATCTACTGTAGTAATCATAATGAACTATCAAATAATTATCTCCGATAGTTACCCTATGTGAACTGGTTTTCATAATTCAGTATCTTTAAATATGCTAAAAAAGTATATCTGTTTCCATGAATGGTGTGAGCAAAAGGCCCTGATAATTAAGTCATTTTCTCTTTGGGAAGAATAGAATTACCATCTGAAATATTTATAGCAAATATCTCAGTGACCATATAATGGATCAAGTCCAGTTTGAAGTCACCCTTTCCTATAGCTTGAGTTCAACAGGAGTTAAAATATCTTTGCATAACACGAGTAGAAGTTAAAAATGTCATTAGTCTCTATTTTATCACTAAGGTTTATTGTAAAAAGATAAAATCCCAAGTGTACCAAATGGGGGGGGGAAGGAGTGGAGAGTGAAAAAGAGGCACCAGATTTACAAAGAACAAAGAAAATGTCTGATAACTATAGTTCAGGATAGGAACGTAGAAAAGTTGAGAGGAAATCTAAGATAACTAGAAGTTTTGATGCTGAGCTGGCAAAACTGGTGTAGTTTAACTGAGAATCTGAAAAATCCATGTTGAAAGCACTCGGTCATAAAAGCATCTTCAGCATCTGCAGAAAGGCTGTATCGGTTTATTGGAAAACTCAATAGATGCATTTTTAGGTCCTAGATAACTTTCTGACTGTGGTCCTCTGAGTCTGACCCAAAGCTTATTGAAGCCAGTGGGGTTTTTTCCACTGATCTCAGTAGGCTTTAAATTATTTGCTTGATCCCAAAGTTCTTAGAAAACAGATGAGGAAAATTTAAATACTGTACTTGGAATTCCGCCTGATTAAGGATTTACATTATGACATACAGCATACAGGCTCAACCATATCTCCATCTTGATGCCAGCTTTGACATCTTAATAACTTAGAAAAACATATTTAAGTCTCCAGGCCTGTAAAAATTTGAAAATGGCTTTTGCCTTGTGGCTGCAGAGAGTCCTTCATTGCAGCTGTAGTCTGAAAAGTTATGGGGGTTCTGTGTTTTCCACAGTGTAGATGTATTCCAACATTTCAGCGTATTATTTTAAGAACTTCCTTACACTCAGCAGGTATCAGTTCGTTATGCAGATGAAAATAAAAGATTAGGGATGAAAGCCAGCTCCCTCTGAAATCAGTAGCATTGGCTCCTCAGTTCTGTAAATGCAGGATTTCATTTTAAAAGTTAGTTCAGAAGACAAAAAGCCTTCCCAATAGAAGGCATGACCAGTATAGTTTCATACTAGAGGACTAAATAGAGGACCCTTATAATTCCAACTGCTTTTCAGCTGTACTGCTACTTTTGGAGATGTAAACATAACTGTTTGAAACAGTATGTTAAATTCTTGCAAATTTCTTTAAAGCTATTAAAAGTGTCACTAAATAATTTTAATTCTAAAAAGAAATTTGTTTTAATTTTAAATTTTTTAAAATTTAAATTGTGATGCAGTCCAATACTATTACACTTTAGAAAGGCAGATGGGAAGGATAAGGGAAAGCATCTAATCCACACACCACCTTTATAATAACCCTATTTATAATGTGGGCTGAAAACGTAGAGCTTCTTAAGTTAAATTGGGTGGACTTGAAAGCATCAAAGCTGAATATTTTATGTGAAGCTTGTCAAGGGCCCTTACTAAAATAGCTTAAAAGCAGTATCACAGTTACCGCCTTATAAGCATTGCACTTCCAGAGAAGAAACATGCTGAAGGGTTTTCAATATTGCCAGAAGTTGGCATATATATTTTTTAGGTGTCAGATTTTATATGCTGTGTATATACATGCATGCTCATGTGAACAAACACCTTTCTCACAGTTCTTTTGTGGAAGCTTTATTTTATATAATGCATCATGTTCCTTAAGGTGCAGTAATTATTTTTTGTTGGTTTTAGGTTTGGAGGTTTGGTTTTTTAAAGTATTATTATTTTTTATTGCTATTATTGTAATTGTTATTATTATTTAAAAGCTGAGAGTTAAAGCTAAGCAAGTGTTCCTAAGCAACTTTTTTTTTTGTTAAAGCAGCACCTGCAATCCATCCCAGCTGCTTTAAACATCAGCCTGTGGACAAGTTGAATTACACTTTGCAAAGGCTTGGCCCTCTCCATTGTCTATAAAGGAGCCCAGCAAACTAGCTTGTACCAAACATTTGACTTTTGAATGGCTAAATTTAGCTGACAAGGACTCTAGTATTAATAGACATGCATTCACTGTACCTAATAATAACAGGTCATATTTGTTCCCAATGCATTGTAAGAAATAAAGCTACAGCAGGGGTAGACTTCAGTAAGGATATCGTGACAGTGATTGAGACACTGAAAAATGTTAAGCATTGTGGAAAACTGCTTATGACAGCCAGCAATTGCTTGTATTATGCATGCTTTGCTAATTCATCTATCTGAATACAAGTTGCAGTTAAGCAATTAAACATTGAAACAAAGGTAAATACTGCCCTCCCTTTTAAAAAGTCTTGTTTACAGGCAGAAGTTGAACTGCTCTAACATTTGATGAACAAAGTTTGATAAGGACTCATGTGTTTTGATATGCAAGTATGTCAATCTAACATGCAAAATCATGCTCATTTTCTGTGCACTTTTTTACTTTATTGTAATGGCGTAGCATGTACTGTAGCATATCTCGTTCAGATACCAATATATAGGAAAAAAAAATATATGGAATATATTACGTGTGTGTGTGCACACGCATGCATAGACTTACTGGCCTTCCCTGTAGGGGATGGTGAGGCTATTCCTCTAGGGTTTTTTGTTTGATTATTCTTTTTTTAAACAGTATTTAATTTGTGTCCCCTGAATGAGGAGGACTTTCTGAGGAAGTTTTTTAGCCACTTCAGTATTGAATTAACTGAAGTCACTGCCCACGGTCTTCTGCTTCCCTTCCCCCTTCTATCTTCTAGCTGTAGTAAAGGAATGGTAAGCTAAGGAAATGGCCTGAGCTATGGGTCTCCTGGGGGCAGGTAACCTGCATTGCTGGAAGAGTAAGTTTTCAGCTGCTTCCCCTATTGAGCTCTGAAAATATATCCCCAAAATAGAGTATATCTCACTCCTATCATCTAAGTCATGGAAGATTCTCATCATTTGGGGCCACAGTTGTGTACTGCTAAAGAAAATAGTTGTATAGGTTTACATCTTCAGGGGAATCTAGCCAAAACGTGGTGCAGAACCCTATTTTTACCCTACCTCTACTACTCAAAAGTTTGTTTCCTAATGCTTATAAGAGAGACCATGGTGACCTCTGTTTTTTGTTACACAGAAGGTATTGTGATAGTCAAAATGATTTCTTCTGAGGATAAAGGCTAGTGAAGACTGAATAACAGCTTGTATCAGAGAATGGATGGCAGCAGGGCCTTATAAAGAGGGTAGAATGTGAAGTTTTAAAGTGGATGTTGCTAATAGAAATGCACCTTTTCATATCTCTGTGCTTTCAGAAGCAGGGCAATATCAAAGAGCAGAACAGTGAGAGATGACTTATTGAAAAATAAATCATGGGTGAAATTTTGAATATTGACTTCATTGAGACCAGCATTTCACACACACTGCTACGGGCGCTGGATGTTCCTAGATGGAGGTTGCGGCATACAAATGCTCCCTGCTCCTTTTTTAGCATTGCTCAGAAAGTCATTGCCATGAGTGGCAAGTCTTCCTGTCTCATTGAGGCGAGGTACACAGGAGCGTTATTCAGAGTGAGCACTTACTCAAATGGAAGAGAGAGTGAGTAAGCAATCTTTAGGTGTTAATTGATAATATAAGCCCACCTATTTTTCTTTTAGTGGTTACCAGCTCTATGACATGAGCAAGGCTATATAAAGAAGTTGCCTTTTAAAGGCAGAAGATTGTTATTTCATTACAGCAAGAGATTTAGAAAAAAGAAACTTAAGTTCAGAGTTTGATCCTTAGAACAATTCATTGTAGTTAATAGAAACACTCACATCAGCTAGAGTAATGATAAATATTACCATGGTCTTCTCCACACTGTCACTGAAAGGAAGTCTGCAGGTTCTGAAATCCCAGTGAGCAGGAGGCGTCATCTTGTGTGCGAAAGTTTTCTGAAGGATGTCGTCTTTTTTCTTTTTTAATTGATACCATCCAAGCCTTGCTCTATTAATACATATAAAATATGTATTATGGCCACATGGCTCAATCTTCTGTATTACAGGGGGTTTGTTGCTGTCAGTCTCTCATTAACCTTAGTGAGATAACTTGTGGTAGTAAAGTAAAAGAAATATTTCCAAGATGTGACCCTTAGTGGTGCTTTTTAAGTACGTATTTATGTACGTACATACATACCAAGTTTTCTTAACCACTGCTCTGTATTTCAGCCTGCATGAAGTCACACTGACGAGCTTACCTCTGTTAGCAACAATACCTGGGAGTGGACCAGGAGCCAGGGGCAAAAGTAAATTTTCATGCTTGCCAGGCATGGTTCGTTGGAGAAACCAGCTCTGTTGCTTTCTTGTGCCTTTGCTTATCTGTCATTGTGGCAATACATAGTGACATTTCAAACTGCTAGCATGGAAATAAGATAAAAAGTGCTTGGGACAACTGGGAAATTTCATTTAGACAGAATGTCAGACCCTAGTCTCCAGTGAAAATACTGTAGGTTTACCATGTCCAGCTTTGCGATATCATTTGATGTGAAATTAAATCAGAGGCCAGCCATGAACAGGAAGGCAGTTGAGCCTGTTCAGTTTTAGTTTGTCGTACAATTCTGGTACTCCTGATCTCGGTTCCTTGCAAGAGTAAGTTGCAATGGCTCGCCGTTTATAAAGGTGTTTTGAAAGCATTATTCCCACAGAAATATCTTTTTAATTCCTTGGATTACCTTGAAGTTTGAAGTCTGTTAAGTCTCTAAAAAAACTTGTTCTGTCCCTCGTTGTTCTTGTGGATTGAGTTCTTGCTGGCTAACAGTTATTTTGCTTTGCACAGTAACTTAACACTGATATTTCAGGACAAATAGGCACCAGTGTGGCTCCTGAATGGGTGAGTTACATGTATTCATAAGCCGTTCCATTCATTTCTCTGACATGGAAAAAAGGGTAGGGCTGCTTTCATCCTGCTGCCAACCCTTTTATCTCTAAAGAATCAAATTTCAGGAAACCTTTCTGCCTAGGTCAAAATTTCAAAGGGATCCTGTAATATTTAAAAGTTTAGCATCTTAATTCTCATCATTTTAAGGGGAATGTTTCTTTTCCCTGAGAAGACAAAACAAAGCAGCCCCCAATCCAAAACAGAAACCAATCAAAAAAACTAGAGCAAACGCAGGTCTGGAGATGTGGGGGTTAGTAAAAATGTGTTTAGTGTTACTTCACTTCCTACTATTCAGGACACAACACATTGTTAAAACTGATGCGGTATTTATACACATTGTGGTTATGGCTGTAGTCGGGGCTATTGTTGAAGAATGTTATACAGACATTTATCATAGTATGTCAGTAAACCCATTGTAAAAATGTCCTAGTAGTTAAATGAGGCTTAGATTTAATGAGGTTCTAAGAAAGGACTGCTTTTTTATCATACTGTAAATAAGGTTCCTATAGCAATGTCATTGGGATTAACATGCAGTTTTATTTTGTTTCAAAATAAGAGCAATACGTCCATGAAGTTAGGCAAGCAATTTAAAGACTACACTTTCACAAAGCCTTTGAGGAAGGTCATACTCTGACTGCACAGTGATAGTAAATGAAGGTGTGACGTTATAAAAAATTCAAACCTCCCCCCCCCCATAATAGTATAATCTAGGTAATAAAATCCTAACACTAATAATATACTATGTTAATGGCTAAGTAATATATTGCCAATGGCAGAAAAATCCTCTTCGTTACTTTTTAAAAAGATACTTAACATATTTCCAAATTTTTGTGCCACTTCATATGCTAATGGTGAACTGACATTAATACATGTTTTTACCACTGCTGCCACTGAGCAATGTGAAAATGAGGCTCATAACCATTAAGATTTTACCCACCAACGTTTATTTTTCTTGTAGCTGTGAAAACAGCCATCTAAAGCTCCAAAAGGTAGTCATTTGGACCACATTTTAGCTTTCTACATTTATTTTCAATCTGACATCTTTTCTGTGACATATAGGGGACGTGCCTTATGTTGCTTAAATTAGAAAGTATGAAACTGTAAGGGGAAATAAATGTAATTTTAACTATTCAAAAGGACATTGTCAACAGCAGAAGATTAGGAAGGAAAGAGTGTCTTAATTATTCTTCATTTCTTTTACAGTAGGGGGGTGCGTTGTTTTCTGTAAAGCTGTCGTTTGATGGTAAAGCTTTAAGTGAGTTTGCCATCAGGGAAGCAGTCCCTGCCCTGGATAACCAGTCCTCAGCCTAGTGCTGCCACTCTCCAGTCCCTTGTTTGTGCTGTTGAAGATTGTAATCCTGTAAAACCAAATAACTGAAAAGCTCTTCCAGGTGTTTTTTTTTTTAAACACTGGTGAAGTCAGTGACCCCATCTCAGTCTCACCAGTACTACCAGAAGGGAGCGGTGCCTGTGGCATGGAGGAGCAGGGAAGGCTCGGGAGAGAGGCAGGAGGTTTTCCAAGTGGTTTTGCTGCCAAATATTGATAATGTTGTACACTTCAGTGCTGAGTGTTCTAACCTCCGGTCAAGATGGGTGACAGATAAACACCTCACTGCAAGTCTCTCTAGTTTTTGTATATCAAATTGTGCTAGTCGGCTCGCAAGGGACAGCTGTCCACAGCGTAGAAGGAAGGAGTACCCTGGGCTCTTGCCTTTCCGACAGCCTGCTGCGAGCCCTGGGATGGAGCGCGGCTGCCTGGCAGCCTGACTCACCCAAGTGAGAGGCACAGAACCCAGTTCTGCATCATTTGATTCCAATTTTAGTATCGCTGCCTTTAAGAGGAAGATCCAGACAATGGAGTATTCTCAGGGAAGAAAAAAAAAATCATTCAGGATGAGGATATTTGGATCCATGGCAGCAGCCATAAGCACAGCAGCTTTCCTCTTCCACCGAGAACGATTTCGACTTAGCCAGGGACCTGCATGCCCCATCAGTGTCCAACGTTCCCCTTTGGCAGCACGTTTCCTTTCAGCTGCTACATTCTCTGCTTAAACCTTTCCGGGCGCATTGCTAGGGGGGTGATTCTGAGTGCTTTATCCTACAAGAGTAGATTCCTGCAGCTCTCTATTTAGAAGGCTATTTAATGTTAGCTCTCTATTCATTTGGAAATAATGGTGTTGGGGAAAAAAAATTAATTAAAATGGCTTCAGAAAGTAGTTAATTATAAAGCCTACCATGGCCTGAAGTATAAAATACATTGCAGACTGAGAAATCATGTAGGGGTGCATTACTAAAATAATTAATTTAAAATTTTACATATATCACCCACACAGCAAATGCCGTGGCTGCTGCTAAAATGAGTCCAGTGCCCTTCAAAAACTGTGAGCATCTCTTGTATCTCCCACTCAGTCCCTTTTAGATATGCTTGTTTTCTTCTTTACTATGGGCATGCACTTTGTGTTAAGAACATCTATTTTGTGGAAAGGCTTTGGGTAAGAAATTAAATCTTCACCGCACTTATTTTAGCATTATCATTGTGTTTTGTGGGGCCAGGGTGTTACTCGTTGAGTGCCCAATCGAACACAGTCAAGAGGTGCACAGACCTAACTGCTACCTGTGCCGTGCTTCCTTCATCTGGTGCAGCATCTGCATTGATCTGGATCAGTTAGTGTCAGCTGTTAAACTAGTCTTAGACCATTCACAATCCTGCCAGTTCTCTCAAGGGATAACGGAGATGTAGGGCCATGCTGGTGTGCTGGCCTTATGCCACCACGGGATCCCATCAAGGCAATCCTTTTTCAGCACTGTAGTACCAAACTCATGGCTTTTCTGTGCTAGTGACGCTGTGTTTGCCTATATATGCCAAATGGAGTTAAGTATTGCACAGCCTCACCTTTCAGTGCAGGAAAATGGCTGGTGGGTTTTGGTATTTGGGGGTAGGGGGTTGGTTTCGTTTTGGTTTTTTGGTTGGGTTTTTTTTGGGGGGGTGGGGGGGTGTTTTTTTGTTTGTTTTTTTCCCCTTTACTTTTGAAGAAACAAGAATGCATCCTGTGCAGGCTCTGGTTTTGTGATCACATCCAAACCATACCTGCTCTCTGGTAGCTATCAATATGCTGAGATTCTTCCCTCTTGTCAGTCTAATTTCTAGTTGGTACAGGTTCTTGACATTCAGTGCTTTATCAAACGTAGGCTGCTTGGCACCTATTACCACTGATCTCAGCATTGCTAATAAACAGCAACATCAAGGCCATATTTTCTGGTTTCTGTCAGACCACTGCTTTCCTGGGTGAAATAAAAGTCCTATTAACATGCTCCTCCTCATTGGCTCTGACAGCTTGATTAATTAGGCCCCCTCTTTAGATGACCTCTGCACTGACACGACAAGGAGGTGAATATAAAATGAATAGTTTGCCCACATAATGGCCTACTGCAAGTTTCAGATTTTTATCAGATCAGACTGAAGTCCGGGGCTTGTATTAAAACCTACAGGGTACAGCAATATATGGCTGCGGGTTATGAACCGCAGGCTTTACAACATGGTTAAAGAATTAAAACCAAACCAATCCTAGCCATCCTGATATATTGGCTTCTCCTATAAAAATTAATCTTTCCTTTACTCTCTTGACCATACAATACAAATCTAATTCGTTTACATTATCAAATAAAATGACCTTTTGTTTTCAACAGATTTTTTTATTGCCAGAAAATACGGTATGTTAACTCTGTGGTTATTCAGCCTCCCATAAAATACTAATATAAAGCCATTATTCTAGTGCCACTCTAAATGTCAGTCTGCCTTTCTATTATAAACCACTAGTTCACAGGCTTGTAACTCATCAGTAAAAAATTTACTTCAGGTGAGAACTTGGAATATGAGCTCACAACTTGTCTTTGCAAGTGTATTTTTTTAAAATATAAATGTATATGATCCCAAGGGATGAATATGTAATTGTGAACCTATAGCACAGCATTTGCAGCACCAGAACCATCTGATCTTGCCAGCACGTTGCTTGCTGGACTGTGCCCCTGACTGGGGCTGATGCTTTGCAGTTCCAGGAGAAGCAGTTTGGTCAGGCAGCTACACAGATGTTTTGGACCTACACTGCAATTCAACTATGAGGCAACTCAGCTTTCCATAAAACCTGGAGTTTTGACTGGTGGTTGATAAGAAAGACAACTTATTTACCTTTTTTTTTTTTTCCCTGCTGCTTGCTTGCACTTGATTAGGTTCCGTCAACAGTCTCTTGAGGGGAATTAGGTGTTGCATGTGTTGCCTTGGAGAGGTGTGCAGGTCAAAATCCACCAAGGTGAGAACTGGAAAGAACATGAATAGCATTTTGTTGATCAGGTGGAGTCACTGATACTGAGGTAAAAATTCTGCTACATTGGTTTCTAATTAAAGTTTTCATGTTAGGTTTTTTTTTACCAGAAGAGTCAAATTAACTCTCATTCAGTCTGTGGTAATCTGCATCTCCCACAAACCTCTTTGAAGGGACAACATGAAGGTGGGTGAGCCTAAAATTAAATGTTGTGTAAATTGACCTGCATGTAATCCGAGTTCCTTGTTTAATGATCTTGAAGCCAACAAAAGTGAGTGACCCATGCTTAAACAGATCCTTTTCAATTAAAATAATTCTCCTTTTACCTCTGTGACGCCAAACGCTCTCTACAGTCTTTTAAGCAGCTTCTGCTTCTTTTATGACTCTCGTAGTTTTTTTTCTCAGCGTCTTGTGTCTTTTTCTTTTCCTTTGTGTTCATCTGTTGATCATGTAACTGTATTACTTGAATTGATTTGCTAAATTGGCTCATACATAAGACAGCTCCTCCAGGTAATAACCTTACAATGTTAGCTTATATTACTAGGGTCATGCCTGAGTGCTACAGCAGTTGGAGTTTTCATTGGTTGGGGAGTGCATTGTGCCATTTCTTCAAGTTATTTGTTGGACTCTTTGCCACAGGCAGAGCAACTGGAGATAAATGTATTTTTATACATATGTGTGTATATATATATATACACACACACTCTCTCTCACACATTGTAGGCATGTAATACTGGGTATAGGATTTTTCTACGTGTTAACTTTGTTTGAATACAAGTCTCCTGAGGTTTCCTGAGCTGAGAAGGAGGTGTGATATGCATTTGGAGATCTGTGATCACCCCTTTCCCTAGATGACTTTTTTTTAGTTTCTTCGTTGACAGAATTTGACAAATTAAGTAGCAATGTTTTTGGATGAAGATTGGACAGGAATTGCTAACTTTCCCTTCCTGCAGATTCCAAAGTGGGATCACAGTTTTCAGTAAAGGTGAAATTTTGAGTAGGCCAGATGTTAAATTTATGCACAAAGCAAAGGCTGTAATAAATGAAGAAAATTCAGCAAATCTGCATATCTTTTCAATAAATGACATTTCCTAAAACTTAAAATTAAATAGTAAACCAGTATTATTGCTAAAAGTCAAGCCATGATATATTAAACTTTACTTGAATGCCAAATAAGCATGTGTTGTGACACTGGAAACTCTTTGTTTTGGCTGTTTTCATCTGGTTAGCGAGGGTAAGCGACTTGACATCCAGCTTCAAGAATAAGCTGAAACGGAAGGTAGCACAGACTTCAAACAAACAAGAAGTGCTGGGAGCATCCTGTGACCTAATTATAACTAACTGTTTCCATTCTTTTCTGTAAATTTTCAGAAGATTATGTTACAAGTTCCTACAGTTAAATATCATGGGGTATGTGTACATGGAAGCCTAATACATGTGCAACTTGTTTGGTTTTCCTACCAGGTATTCTGGAAAGTTTCAGTTTCTTCTTGAAGAATGTTAAGCAGCATTTTGAGCAAAACATAAATAAAAATAGTGATGGTATTTATAGATAAACAGCACCATCTGGCAATAAGCAATCTCAGTGACTGATTTAAGTCATTGGAGTAGATAAAGATAATTGACTTACTGTTAAAGACTAATAGTGAAAATCATGGAGGGTGGCATTCTGTGTCTACCATCTGATTCACTTTAAGCAAGTCACTTAGGCATATATTCTGACAAATTTGTTCTTGATGTAGTCAATCTAGTTCTACACAGTACCTCTGAACAGCGCTCCATCTAGACTGTTCTGAGGCTGAATTCATTGTTACTTGTACTTGAAAAGAGTTTTTGAAAGCCTTTGAATTCCTGTGATGCAGGTTTGTGCTTAGTCCTTTTTTTTTTTTTTTTTTTCTTTTCGTCATTTCTTAAATTTTCAGAAACAACAGACTGGTTTGTTAGCTTCGTAATTAGATCAGGAAAAGCAAGGGCAACCCAGGTATCCCGAACATAAAGGCACAAAGACCAAAATCTTTGCTTCTTGATTCCATGTGCTAGAGCATGGAGGTGTGCTATATGGAAAGCTCTAAAGCAATGCAAAAACAAGAGCTAAATTTGGCTCTGATGTAAGCCCACTTACTTTATAACTTGGAGTCCTTTTTAGGTGCGTACTACTAACCAGTTTTACTGTGAGAGATTGAGTACTGGGTTTCATTCCTAAGTGGCTCAAAACATAGACGTGGTATCTAGTAGGTATTCCTCTAAGTATAAAATGGCAAGTCTCTTGTTTACAGAGGATTGTCTTCAGAGAACAACAGACTGAGAAAAGTTACTTTCTTTCAGGTTAGCCCAATTATTGCCTTTTCCTCCATCATCTGTGGCTGGGTTTTGCTCCATGGCTTCTAGAAGTAGTGACATCATCTAGCGTTCTCCCTCATTTGTTAGTCAGGACTTAAAAGTGATAGGGCCTGCAAGAACTGGAGCTAGTACAAGGACTGATGACAGCGGTATCGAGGGGCTGTGGCCTTTCTCGGCAGCAACAAATGGGTACGTTGGCTCGGCGGCTCTCAGGGAGTCCCCAGCCAAAATTAATCATCTTGGGGAAGACTCACCTTTCACGTTGATGTCATTAAGTTACATATATGAAGAGCAGTATGGGTGCAGATGCATAGTTATGTAAAGGTGCCGAAACACTACATAAAAACATGTATCTGGGATTCCTCTAGTTTGTGGCTTAGGCATTTATTAATGAATAAGCAATCATGTTGTCCTCTGACCAGTGTAGCCTCTCAGAGGAACTACAGAGATGGTGAAGAATTCTGTTTTAAGTAGCATTCAAAAACATGACGTTTCTAGATGCTGTTTCTTAGGAACAAGAACCAAATTTACCAATAGGGCAGGCAGGCGTAACTACTTTTGAGTGTTTTATTTGTTATACTACCTTCTGTGTGGCAACATTTGTTTCACAGTTCATAGAAGAAGCAAGCTACTTTTCGAAGGGTAGCCATCATCAGTATTTTCCAAACGCTACTTTTAGAAATATATAAACTGTTCAACGGAAGCTACGGGATGCGATTACATCTGTACAGATTTTGCTTTCTTATGCGTCACAGGCACACATGCTCCCCAGGTGAATAAGAAATATGCACAAATATGTGTGTGTTGGAGAGGTCTTTACTTCCCTTTTGCTTTTGCTCTGCTTTAATTTGTGTTGTCATTGCAGAAACAGGGCTGCTAATAAAACCCTCTTCCAGATCCACCTGGGGTGGAAGCTTTGTCAATTCGCATTTCCTGCATGGTTAAGAAGAGGCATGTAGAAAATTAATTTAGGATGTAATACAACTAGGATATTATGATCATGTTTACTAGTAGAAACCAAGCATCTAAGCCTGTCTCTCAGAATGGACATTCTGTTTATGTTGTGGTGAGGTCTTAGGCCAAGAACTCCTTCCTCCAGACAGATATTCTATGATTCTCTATGTTTCTACAAAGACCGCAAAATTCTGCCATAACAATTTGAGGAGTTCAAGCTCTTTTCAATCCTGCAGCATCCCAAAGGTGCATGTACTCTGCAGAGGATGCGGTATGGGAATGAAGGGGAGGATATGCCCATGCTAGAACGAGAAGAGGTTCTGTAAATGAGGCCAGCATGGTACTTTGTAGGCCTGAGGTACTGCCACGGTGCTCCCATTGCCGTGCGGGGAAACACAGTGTACTTACTGTATGGACCCAGCTGAGGCTGATGCTAGCTTAAATCAGGTCTATCCTTCAAGGCATCCTCAACCATATGCAGCACAGAAATATGCAAGGTCTAATACTTGCTTGTGTTAGTAGGCCTTTGTAATTCTGTTCTTTTTAAAAGTAGAATGAAATTAGCCCTTGAGTCAAGTTTGAATTATTTTCATATTTTGGGGATATTAAAATATCTCCCAGATCTCATTAAGTAAAGCCCTAAATAAAATAATTGCAATACAGTTAGGGATTGGAAAACCTCAGAAGATTTGGAGGAAATTTCCTCTTTGAGCAATTCAGACACTTAAGGAAAGGTTGTCTGAGTCATAAACTTTAAAAATTCATATACTCCTTTCCTCTCCTTTCCAGTATCCACTGGCTTCCTGGTGTCATCCCCACCTCTGCTTTGTTGTGTATTTGTTCTCCCTGTCCTCAGGGAGTCCTGTGCTGTGCGTCCTGTTGTCCTCCGTGTCTTGTGATCCTCCATGACATCGCTGGCATTTTAACCTCCTGCCTGTCTTCTCCTCTGGCCTCAAGTTTCTTAAACCCTGGCATGTTGTTATGCTTTTCTTTACACAACTTCCTTCTGTTTTCTTTTATTCTAAATACATCTTCTCCAGAGAAGGTGAGATGTGGTCTTAAATACGGTCTGTAGTGTGCTGGTATTGTTAACACAAAACATGTGAACTGAGCGGATGTCTTATGTTCCTCCTCCAAAACTCAGCACTAATCATTCCAGACACAGGATAGAAGATGCCTTTGGTTGGTATGGGCCATCAGAGAAACCAAGCACTGAAATGTCTCCACAGGGGCAGCAGACTTTAGATTTGGGGACCAGAGCTTGGTTACCTGTCAATAAAAGCTGGGGCAGCCTGGGAGCAGCAAAGGCAGAGATGCGCAGAGAGTGGGAAGAACTGCAAGATGCATAAGGGAATTCTCTTCACGTAGTTTTCCAGCCATATGGATGGCTAAAGCTGCACTTACTCCTGTATCTGTCCCTGTTTTAGGCAATAATCCGGCCCAGATCAGCACATCCATGGAACGTGCTGAATGGCAGCAGTTAAGGTCCTAGCTTTTTCTCTCTTACCACTAGAAATCTAACCACGGGTCTCTGTCTGACAGGCATCTAAGCTAAAATCTCCATTGACCAGTTTGTACAACCTGAGGTAGAAACCGAGAACAAGGTGTATACCAGGTCACACTAGCCTGTGGTGATGAGGTGGTTGCTGCAACTTTTTCATTGTGGAGGACTGCTTCGTAGAGAAGAGACATTGTGTGGACTCTTCCTCTCCAATCAGGTTGGATGTGTGGGGGTTGCGTTTCTCAAATACTTTGTCATTTAGACAAGCAGCAAGTGTTTAGAGGTTGTAGTTATGTGAGTTGCAAGAGAGAGGAGTCCTACCAAAAAAATTACCAGCAGCTGGTTTTGTAACATCGTAAAAATAGCAGAGCTACGTTTGAGAGACTTGCTGACTTCTGTGCGGGTCAGTAATAAGGAGATACATACAGTAACATGGCTAACGTAATCACAGTACTGGTAACCCACTTTCATGAGAGCTTCAGCTGTTTAAAGATGCAGGGTAAGCAAAATCCCAAGGAACCAGACCCCGTGATGCTTCTTTTGGTTGTGTATTACTGTCCTCACTTTCTAAATGGGACACTGAGGGCACAGCAGGTAAGTGCTAGTGGGAATGAAATACAGCTCGAGCCACCAGACTGTGCCTTTTACTGATATCACAACATCACATATAACGAGCACATTTAGGAAATTGTTTAGACTTTAAGACTTCCTGGTGGCTGTTATATTATGAAAGAGCATCTGAATATTCACTGTAAGAACGAGCTTAACAAAAAAAAGCTTTTGTAGCACTGAAGGCAAGTTTCAGAGTCTTTACAGAAGCTCTTATCTTGTAAAATGTGCTTCCCTGATACATTGTGCACTTGCCCTGCTCAGCCTTTTGTTTCCATGATTACACGCACTCTTCTCCCGCGCCCTTCTCCCTTGCCCCACGCTACAGTCCCGTTTTGTGTATTCCCAGTGGCCACGCTCTGTCCATTGACTGAATGGAGACGGGCACGTGTGTGCAGCTCTGTCCTGGCAAACATTTGTGCGTGGCGTTTGGGGCGGAGGGAGGAGGAATGAAAGGCTTTTCTTTTCTGTGCACAAAGGCCTTTTTTTTCCTTTCCTTTTTTTTTTTTTTTTAACCACTTCTGCAGTTTGTTCTCTGCTGCTCCGCTGCACTGCTGCAGCTTTCGTCTAGGACTGTAACAGGTACTTTGGGGATATGTTTGTAGGCGAGTCCTGTAACTGAACAAGTCTAGGAGTGCGTATCGATGTCCAGCCCACCGTTTTTGTTCTGCTAATGGAACTGTCTCTCTCCCTCGTGAGCTAGGTCTGCGTGTGCAGTTTGAATGCTGACAAAAATAAGGAGCATTTCATTATCGTTACTAGCTGTGTAGCAGTGCTTCCTGCAGCGATGCCTTTTAGACACCCCTTCGGCTGTTGTCCTGTGGAAGGAAACAGGCTGAGTTTTTTGCCTCCTGTGCACTCTACTCATTGGATTAAGGGTAAAATTGAAGCTTTCCTAAAAGACTGTGTAGCCTTAAAAATTAATTACCTCATGGGTTTTAATCTCATGTATTAATTTTTTCTAATCCTGTTTAGAAGTAACTGTTGAAATAAATGGATTTACGGGTGGAATCTAGAAGGTCTCATTGTACATTTACCTTTTGAGTTGTTGAACTCTGAGGATCAGGTAATTAAATCAATGAGCCAGAGAAGAGATGAAAGTAGGTAGTAGGAGATACCATCCTTTAAAATGTTAAAATTCTAGGAGTTGAAATTCCTGTATCACCTGAGTGAACTTGGCCATGGCCTTGTGTCTGCTGTTTCCCTGTGTGACGGTGTTGCTTCTGAGGTGAATGCACAAAGGGGAGCGGTTGTGATTTTGTGTCATAAAATAATGCTCCGTCACTGTGCTTGTATTTTTTTTTAATGTAATAGTAAAATAGTAAAACCATACAAAGTTACCTGGGAGAAGGGTGATCCAGTCATCTGCTGAAGGGGCAGCTCTCTGCCTTTAAAAGCAGATGGGTTTGTGTGTCTTGCCGGGGGTTCTCGAAATGAACCTCCAAAAGGAGGGTGAGTCTTGTCACGAAGCTTAGGATCCCCTCCTTCTTGGTATTATGTCAAGCGGTGTCCGTGCCTCTTGCAGCACAAGGTGTGAAGGTAATATGCAGCCTACTGCATAAGCATTCCTTTAATTATAGAAAATGTAACTTCCAAAATGCCAGGTGGAGGGGGATCTGTGGGGATTCCTGTGTAGAAATGAAGAACGGAACGATGGGCCAGGTGTCTGCCTTTCATGAGGATATTCCCTGTGTCACATCTGGTGCCAGCATAACTGCTCTCCCTAAATGATAAGGAAGCTTTGCAGTCAGGGGAGGGCTGAGCTGTCAGGTGAGCTGGGGATCAAGAATTATCATGACTGTTTGATGGCACGTGAAGGATGCTGTGAAGTGCAGCGTGGTTCTGACAAGCAGAGGCTCAATTAGGTTCTCCCGGACGTGGGCTGACACACCGGGCAAGTGGGACCTGTGTCACACCGTGTGCATCATGTATGAGGAAGTGTTCTGGTCTGTCAAACATAAAATGACAAAATCATTTGTAATCTCTCATTACTAATCCCTGTGGTTTTTACATCTACGACTCCCTTGTGGCATTATTCAACAGCTGATTGCTTTCTTTTCTTGCCAGCTACTTAAAAATGAAGTATACTATTAATGTTTTTAGGAGCTAATTGAAATCTTTTACTTAGAACTGTATAAGAAAGAAAAATATGTCAGATCTTAAATACAGTTACTAATGACCAAGTAGCCTTCACTAATTATTTGCACCTGATTGCAACTTACCACAGATGGGTGCAGCAAGAGTTCATTATAGACACCTCTTCCTAGATGTGACATAGTTTCTCCCAGGAAGTAATGAGCTCGAGAAGATGTTGCAGAAGGCACATAACTGCATGCATAGTTTTTTTTCTTCTAAATTATTTAGAAGTTGAGAGCAACTCTGTTTAACCCTTACGTATGCAAAACAGGGCACTAATAGGAGTGAAATATTCCTATCTGATATCCCTTGATAGGATGCTACCTACCTATTTTGTGTTTCCTGCATGCATTTAAGGTTTGCTGGGGGTAAACAGCTATTCATCAGTCCTCTCACGGGATTCACAGTACATCAACTCCATTTTGTCTGCACTGCAACACAGCGTAGTGCAAACATCGGATGACCTTCCCTGTGATCTCATCTAAACCTGAATCTGTGCCATAAAGCCATTTTTCCTTACTGGTGGTGTTCTGAACATGTCCTCCTTCTGCTTGGCTTTCTGGCAAGGCCTGAACTGCCTCAGAGAGGCAGGGGCCGGTGACTCTCGGCTTGCCTTGTCAGAGCACAGTGCTCTCATTCAATAGGCAGTACAGGGTCATGTTTTAAACATCTGAAACCTAAATCTGTAATCCAGGTGTTTTTCCAGTCATGCCCTCTCTTCTCCCCAATTTATTCATTTCGTATGAAAATATTTAGTATATTAAAGCAGTACTTGACTGTCTTTTTTGTGCACACGCTGCATAATGGGGAAGGTTTCTCCAAAATTTTCTTACAAGTGGATTCCCATGTGGTGCCTGTTAGTCACAGCTAATTACAGAGGCTGGTGAATGAAGAATATATTGGAGCTCAGGTTCCCCTCCTCCTCCTCCCCCAGTGCTTCAGAAGAAAATAAAATAAAAAACCTGCAGACAAGTCCAGGTTTTTCTGTGGCTGTAGTCTCCAAAGAGCTCCAGAGAGATCACAGATGTGGTTTCACATTTCAGGTTTAACTATGGTGTAATGACTACAGTATTATCTGCAGGAGAAATGCAAGTGGGGAAAGAATCATTAATTGACAGTGAAAAGTTCAACCTATGCGCTGTGTGTTTGTTTTTTTAAGCAGCTGAATGTTTAGCCAAACCATATTTTAACTTCTAACTGCTGCAGCCCTGAAGGTTACGTTAATCTTGATATGCTAAAACCTAGGAGCATTATAGGAAAGGAAATTTAGATATGTGTTTCAGAAAGGTCAATTATAGAAAAGCAGAAACACTTGTGATTTAGTTGAAGCTAAGACACATGCTTCGGTTTTAATTCAGTTACGTACAAACCCCCTGTGAGGTACGTTGACCTTACTTCACAGCGTATGAACTTTTAAAAGTGCTTCAGTGGGTGCGGAGTAAGCCAGCAGTGAGAGGTGAAGTTTCATTGTTGTGCACATTAGGAACCCGTAGCTCACATAAAATGTTTAGCTAACATCTAATTTTCCCCATCTTTTGTTAGCGTTCATCCAGCATCCAGGAAGTCTGCTAGGTTGAACAAGTTCCTATGTGTGTGTAGTATAAGTGTTAGTTCAGTAGGGCTGCATGGGCTATGTCTATTATTTGTTAAAGGTACCAGTGACCTTCCTGTTCCTACATTAGCAGCGCCTGCTGTCTCCCCATCCTGCTGCTTGTCGGGAATTCAGATTGTACGTATAGCTGAGTATAATCTTCATTGGTCAAATTATTGTCTCTGGAAAACAAAATATTTTAATTACAAAAAAAAAATTAGAGATGTAAACTCAGCAGAAAATTTCCACTTAAATGCATATTTGAGGCTGAAAAGGCATAATTTAGAGGGTGCAGGAGGCAGATTACATAATGAAATTATGTAGGACTCTAAATGATCTCTCTCTTTTCAACAGGGATGCATTTCTTTAAGGTTGTTTTGTGGTTGGGTTTTCCCCCCCTGTCCTTATTTTTTATTTTCAGAACTGCGGTACACAGAAGACTGCAAGAGTAGCTTGAACTCTGAGAAAGATGTCCCCAAATGACTAGGGCTAGGAGAGGAGTATCCTACCAGGAAAATGAAGCAACCCAGTCTAAATCTGTTGCGTGAGCTGTAGGAAACACATACATGGATGAAAACTCTTAAAAATAGTACGTTGCTCACAGCTGTATAAAAAGCTGTTAGTAACGGATGTAAATATTACAGTATCTCTTAAGATTGCTCTGTGTACCTACCTGATAATGAAGGGCTTTATTATACTATTCCTGCATCAAAATGATGCAATATGGCTGTTATACCTCGAAAAAGTACTCCTGGAAGATCTGCTTTTCATTACTGTGTGCCTGGGTTGATGGATAAACCAATGCCTCAGACAGTGCTGTGCTATGATGGCGGAGTCTGAGGATCTCAGTTTTCCTTAAGAAATACTAAATTATTTTTAAACTATAAGATCTATTGAAAAAGTCACTGTGAGGCTAAACGTTGTATGATCAGGACATCTAGGAGGCTCAGGAGTTCAAAGCCAAGTTATGTGACAATGTTCTGATATTAAAAGTGCTAAAAGAAGCAAATTTGAGTTTAGTGAAATACCGTGGTATACAGAGGGTGCTTGTAACTGCAGGATCATACAGCCTTCCCGTTGAGCTGCTACCCGCTAGCTGCCCTGCCCTGACCTGTGAGAAACTGACTCTTGCCTCCAAACAACTTTTTGAGATTTCTGCTTGTTTTGGTAGGTAACATAAGGAAGGACTTAGGTTTGAACATCCCCAAACTTTGGAAAAAAAGCTTTAGATTTAGACTGTGTAATTTTAACTTTTTTCCCTTTCTCTCTAGCGAGTAAATGCCCGCAGGGCTGAATACTCTTGAAGTACAAAAGGAGCATAGGATATTAATCTAAATTCAAATGTGTAGGTTAGTGTATGTATTTATTTGAATCAGTCTGTTTTTAGAGGCATCCCCTTCAAAAAGGCTGTCTGCAAGTAATCTCTGAAGCACAGACATTGTTTTAATTCTGAAAAATTGGAGAAGGGAAGATATTTTTATTTTACACTGATGCAGTTCATCTTATTTTCCCCCAAAGGACACCGTGGTTTAATGGATGGGGCTTTAACCTACCCAGAGGTCAGTCTTTGCTAGACAAGTGGAACCTTATTCCTGAGGGAATTGATATACTAATGACACATGGACCTCCCCTTGGTAAGTGAAACAATAGCTGTGTGTGATTTTTTTTTTCATGAGAATTTTACTTTCAAAATAAGCAAAATTAATGATTCTATAAGCTATACTGCAATCGCACCCTAACTCGTGAATTTAAAAAAGCCTTTTTGGAAGAAGTGTAAAGTGATGCTTAGGCTTAGCAGATCTTATGAGCTCCAGGTGTTTTCTTCATTACATTTTTTGTTAAACTCAAGCTAGGGAAGATCAAAGATCTGACTCCATAGCTGTTACAGTTTGACATTTTATTTAGGAACAGTATTTATCTGACAAACAGTTTCCAATCTTGTATGATTTTTCAGAGATTGAGTAAAACTTTCAGAACATTTTTCTACTACAATGACATGCTTCCTTAAGGTTTTAAAGTATGCAGTCAAGAGTTCAGGAATATGTAGTTATATATTCTCCTTGATAATGTCCTTGTAAACTTAGAATATGTAACAGTAGTTTTAAAGATATTAATTGGCTTATAGCAAATTTGTGATGGAATAAAATTATGTTCTCAGATAATTGTTCTTTACTCAAACTAATGACAGGTGAGCACCAGTCTATGAATGCATAATTTGTGGGGTTTTTTTTTCATTAAGTAGCTGTAGTTTTAATTTTCATTTAGTTAAATTTTGCTTGCCTTGTAAATGTAATTCACTGATCCCCATTTTAATTCTGAGTTCTAAACTAAGTTCTGCTGGTCTCAAAAAGACACTGAGATGATCATTCAGCAGAGGCAGGAGTACTCAGTTTTGTCATATGTAAAGTCATTAAAGCCCACACTAAAACCGTTTGAAAATTCTCACAAGTTTTTCCCTATCCTGTACCCCACAAGACAGTATTATGTATTATTTACTGCTTTTCTTTAAGACACATGTGATAAGCAGCGTACAGAATCACAGAATCTCAGGTTGGAAGGGACCTCAGGGATCATCTAGTCCAACATGTGTAGGACCATGTTTTAAATGTTTCAGTTGGTTTTACAACAACTGAGCATCTGCCTTTTATAAATATGGCTTATCAGGATAAGAAAGTGTGTCAGCCTCTTCTTCATTACCATTTTTGTTAGTAGACTGTGATTTTTGTCAGGGTTTTACTAAAGTCTTGAAGTCCAAGGGGTCAGATCATCACACGATCACATGAAGTCACTGACTTTTGAGATGGTAGCAAACATAAGAAAAACTTCCGAGAATTGCGAGGTGCCATTATAAAAGCATTTAAATGCTGGCTGGTTGGCTCAGTGCTCTCACAGAGCTTCTCAGTCAGGAATTAATGCGTGCTTATGTTTTGTACCGCAATTAAGAGCCAGCAATCTAAGCAGAGCTAAGGAAAAAAGAAGTCCAGAAAGTTTTTGGCCAGTAATGTCCTTACTGCTCCTTTTATATCCTGCTTACTCTTTTTATACTACTTAGAGAATGTTGTAAGACGATCTGCAAATTCTTTTTCATCTTACTTGAGCTACCAGTGTGCTGCTGTGATAAAGCAGCGATACACCATGCACTGACAGTGGAGCACACCAGAGATATTGAAAACCAACGCTTTGAATAGCACTCTCTTAATCTGTTTATTTTCCCAAAGAAGCAAAAAACCCCACAAGCGTGTTTATAATGTTTCATGGGTGCTATTTTAAATGGGTTGCTAATCCATCTGCTCTGAACTGGATTCATATAGAAATACTGTGATGCTGCAGACACTAATGAGTGCTTTAATTGAATAAGCATACTTAAATTTTGGTTCTGATGGAGGAAATGAAGTTCAATTTCAAAAGATAGGCACCATATTTTAACTACAGACACTGATTAGGTGTTAGTACTGTGCCTAAAAGAGGGAGGTCTAAGTCTCAGCCTGCATGATAATATTGACAAAATGCTGCTTCTTAAATTATGTAAATATTAAGGGAGTTAGAGATGTAACTGGACTCCTTGTTCTCTCCAAAATTCAGTCAAGTTCATGTCACAACATGTTTTTACTACCTGGGATAAACTTGGCACTGGGTGTAATTACTTTAAAGTTAGTAGAACAGTGCTACGGTTGGATGTGGCTCCTGATTTCCCTCTTACTCCTCCTCATTCTTATTGCCCTGCTGATCTTTATCGGTGCTAGACCAGGCAGCAGACTTCTGTAATAACTGACATCAGGTTTTTTGCATTCTCCCATATTATCCGTAGGACTGAGCGGCAATGTGTAGTCAGCACCAGCTTGTTGGAGGCTGTTGTGCTACATTACTTGTTGCTGAACGGGGACTCAGAAGTAACCTGACATTTGCAGACTGTGGTCCTCTGGAAGTTGTGGGAGGCTGTATTTTAAACCTGTGGGGTGGCAGAGGTATTGGGTCATAGATCAGCTGATCTTTCAGAGGTATTTTGTTTCTGGAGTAACCACCTAGCTGGCTTGGGAAGCTGTCTGCTCTAAGAGCAAGGGAACAAAGGAAGAAAAATCTGCAGCAGTGCCGGGAATAAATGTCCCAGGGTTTCAAGGTGGAAGATGAGTTTAAACCTATAGTTTAAAAAACCAAATCACATCCAGAAAAATATTAATGCAGGTGGAGGGAGGAAATCTTACAGAAGACAAAATGACAGTGAAACATTTCTTAAAAGCCATTGTGCGCTTTAATGGAGAGGTTACGACTACAGATAATGTAATAAACCTCTGTGAATTATGACTTCCTGAAAGACGACGTGAAACCTTACCTGAATAGAGAAAATTAATAGTATCGATTGCATTTTTGCCTTCAGGTTTTCGAGACTGGGTTCCAAAGGAGCTGCAGAGAGTGGGTTGTGTGGAACTGCTGAACACGGTTCAGAGGCGAGTAAGGCCCAAACTCCATGTCTTTGGTGGGATTCATGAAGGTAAGGAGCAGTGCTACTCCTCTCTTCAGTCTCGGGCTGGTTTCCAACAAGTGTGTTTCAGTGGTGTATTGCAAAGGATGGATAATGGAGTATTGGACCCAAGTAGGTAGGGAATTGAGGGGAGCGATTGCACGCACACCACTCTGTAGATTTATGCCGGAATTAAAACAGACTGTTTCAAGAATGTGTGCTACATTTAGCCACCTACATCTTTGACTGTGCAAAGGTTGTTCTATACAGGTTATTTGAGAGCAATTCAAATTTTGACAAACTTGGTTAGAGAAACAGATGACATTCCCCACACTTGCAAGGCAAAATGAAAATTATCCTCATTATTCTAAGCATAGAGGCCAGGAAGGGTGCTAGGGAAAAAACAAAATCGAAGATGACTTGCTCTCTCAGCTCACCTCCCTCAGCGTATAAGGAAAATCGGAAAGGGAGGGTATCTTGGGTCAGAATTCACTTTGTATACATTTCTAAAAGCATCCTGCAATACAGTTTGTACAGTGTATGTTACCTTCCAACAGTCTCATATTTTAGAAGAGAGATTTCGCCACTGTCAGTACCAGATGAGGCAGAGTGTGAAGCTTCAGAAACTAATAAGCTTAGTTTGTGGCAGTGGAAGAGACTGAGAGATTAAATCCATTTTGGAGATACTTAAATATTTAATACAATTTTGTAGCTTTCATGTGGCTGAGAGACAAACACTAGGATTTCTGCCTGAGAGAGTGTATAAGACTATGTGACCCTAGAACTCAAAATTACACATTAAATGCTTTATATTGTCTCCCCTGGAGGTTTCTCCATTGACTCTAATTAGGTTCTCCATAGGCTTAAAGATTTGGAGGACTTCATAAAAGAAAAATAAAAAAGGACAGCTTTCTCAACTAGCGGTGTTGGTTTCTCTGAAGCCCTCGTGACTTCATGCCATGAGTTTCATGCCTGGTATCTGTAAATAAAGAGTTTATTATCGAAATATTGACATGACCCGAAGTATAGCGGCATGAATAGCAGGCTTTTAATGCATCCAGGAAAAGATTGTATATTTTGTATAAATATTAATCCTTGCATATTAAGAATAAGCAAATGCAGCAAGACTTCCAGCTAAAACATGTAAACTGTCTATGGCCTTTATTAGGTACATTGGACGCTGAAAATCCTGGTTGTAATAGTGTTAAGTAATGGGAGAGGAAGGTATTTTAATGTACAAGATTATTATGAGAAAGCGCCAAGGAACCACTTTAAATCTGATCGGAAAGGTGGTAGCAGATATTAAAAGTGAACATTCAAATACATTCTTAGAAGAACACTGACAAAAAAGTTAAAATCATGTTTACTGCTAACGCTGAGGACATCAGAACAGCTTGTTTCTTGTACAGAAACAAATAGCCAAGTGTTAAGAGTATTACCTTACAGTGCAATTAATTCTCATTCAACTCCAGCTGAGATGAATGTGCACCACATTCCGTTCAATCAACGGAGGCTATACACATGTTTTGGTGATGCAGGATTTTTTCCTGGTTGATAAGCAAGAACAACCACAAACAAGGTTTTTTCCACCATGAGATGATCTAAATCAAAATTGCCAGTCTAAATAAATAAAGTAATACAGGTGGACAATGCAGCAACTCTGAAGTGATTATTCTTTCTGATAGACACTGTGGGTAGCTGTATTTATCCTGGCTTTCAGACAGTGGTGATCTGTACTGTATTATAATGGTTTAAAAGAAAAAAGAGTTTTCCCCTGTGGGTTAGTGATGGGAAGTTCTCTTCCTCCATGAAACTCTGATTTATTTTTTTTTTTTTAAAGTACATCTGGTGCCAAATTCTTCCTAGATTTTTTTCTAGCTCCTTTGTTAGCTTTTTGTTAATGTCAGCTGAAAACAATGGCAAAGCTCTCTCGCCTTTTGCACTGGTGGCACTGGAGCGCCCCTATCCTCTTATCCTTCAGAGAATGTCCATAAGAGGAGAGCTTCTGCCTCCTCAGTGTTTCTGTACTTCTGTTGTCATTAATTTTCTCACATCACATTTGTTGAATGAAGGCTCAGGTATGACTCAATTCATGGGTCGCTATAGTTTCCTCCACTTGCCCAGAAGTACAGAGTTATGTCTGATGTGCAGCAAGTGGGGAGAGAAGGTAGAGGCCAGCAGAGAAACGGCATTGCTGCTGGTTCCTCAGACACCCTCTGAGGAAGAGCATTGCTGGCCAGACGTTTAGAAGGCTGAGAAGAGTCTTCAGCATCCTGAAACTGATGCCACAGTGTTACTGAGGAGTCAAGTCCTTGGCATGCTGAAAAACCTGTGATTAATATTCGCTACTTCTTGCTTTTTTTATTTGGGAACAAGTTATCAAGATCCCTTCGTAATGAAAAGCAGTCATCTCTTTAACCTTCACCTTAATTTTCTGCTTAAGCAAGGGGTCATCCATTGACCTCCAGTGCTCTGTTGTGTTTATAGCAGGAGATTCCTTTCCTTAGTCATGATTTTCACTGGTAGATAACATACATACATACAAACATATATATAAAAGTAGATATGTATGTATGTTTATTTTTACCCTGCTAATGAATTTCTGAGGTTTCACGAGCCAGCATGAGCACCAGCTTGGCAGTCCTGTGATGAGGAACTGGATAAGTGCTAGCATGGGGAAAAGCTACCGGCTTCGGTTCATTGCCAAGAGAGGCTTTTGTAGGTGAAACCAAAGTGACTTCTGAATCTTTTGCTCCTGATTGGTCATTTTCTTATGACAGACGTTACAGGCATGCAAACCACAGCTCACTAATTAAGTAATTAGCAAAACTACACGCGTGGTTTTGTCTCTGTTTCTGCTGTATCCAATTGCAACAAAGATTTTTCCAAGGGGGGGAAAAGTTTGTGCATAAAACAAAAGTCTCAGTTCTTATTTCAAATACATATGTTGTATTTTTTTTTCAATCAAGCCTTTGTGGCAGCTTTCAGGAGCTTGTATCATTTTGAAGGGATTAATTCAATTTTATTCCAAAGCATTGATCCCACAACAAGTTTTCAGTGCAGCTGCCCACAGGCAGTATCGTTTGTTTATATTACAGTAAGCGTGACACATTCTCCCTACAGGTTACGGCATTATGACAGACGGTTACACAACGTACATCAATGCTTCAACATGTACAGTCAGCTTTCAACCAACCAACCCTCCAATTATATTTGACCTTCCAACCCCTCAAGGATCATGAAGCACTACTGCACATTTGGAACTGGGGAAGGTCTATAAACTGCCATTTTCTAATTATAAAACTTACATTCTGTTACATGTTTGTTTCAAAATGGGGGGCGGGGAGAATTTGGGGGAACAATGGGGCTTTTGTTTTGGGGTGGGTTTTGGGTTTTTTTGGGTTTTTTTTGTAAATTGCTGGTACAAAAGAAATGAGAAGAAAAGTTAGAGGTTGTGCTTTTTGGAAATGCAGCATTCATTTTAAATAAAGCATTGTGAATTTGTAAAATGAATTTTGTTTTTCAATAAATTTGCCATTGTAAATTGTTATAGTGTTCTCAAAAGGACAGCCAAGCTTTCTTTTAATAAGTGAGAGACCTTATTTTAATATTATATTATAAGCTAAAAAATAGGCAGCATTTAAAAACACCCAAATTTGCACAACTTATGTTATTATCGGGGTTTTTTAAGTGTCTTCTTTTTCCGTAGGTCTAAGTGTTAGCTTTTCATCTCCATTTGTATCAAAATTTTTTTAGTAGCACAAACAATATTTTGGGGTCCATTTACCTCTTGATCTGTGTGCATGTACTGAAACTTGTTTCTATTAACAGTAGAGTGCAGCAAGGGGAAAACTGACTTCTTGGTTGTTTGTCTCTACCTGCTTTATACGTTAAAGACTGATATAGATAGCCACAGCCTGTATGTGATATCTACCTTTTATTGTGTGTTTTTAAATTATTTTAGCTTTAAAAGACTGGGGGGTGAAAGCTGCAAAGAGCAGGTATTTCATGCAGTAAAAAAAAAAATGTAAATGCGGACTCCTTTTAAATATGAATTTATATATATATGTATTTTTTGTGCATTATAACTAAGCTAGGATTTAATATTGCCAGTATAGCATCTGCAAAATTATGCTGTACAGCACATCTAAATTATGAAGGATGTGACACATTTTCCAAGTGCTCAAGGCCTTCAAGAGCCCGAGTTAAATCTTTGTCGTAGTTCAGGCATGTATAGAGTCAAATGGATACAATCAAGCCTAACTAAAATAAGGCTTAGTTGTCCTTTATATTTAAATATTCTTCTTGTCTTTTTATTCCCTTTTTCTTATTTTGCACTGTGTGTAAATGCAATCTCGCTAGCACAAAATATTGTTGCAGATAGGTATTTCTGTTCTACCACTGTAAATGCTATTGAGCTTTGTTCTGTTTTATGTTACATTGTTAATGGAATTTAGAAAAGCAGTTGTTTCTTTAAATTTATTGTGATATTATATCTAGCGGCCTTTATATGCAAATAAAATTGCAAGATTTTTAAATATGTGGTTTAAGGGAATTTTGCATTTTTCGGTGGCATTTGGGGGGGCAGTGGTAAGGGTAAGTAAGAACTTTTCTACTTCTCAATAAATTTTTATTGCTTACTATTCATAGCATGTCAGTTGGGTCGATAAAGCACTCAGACTTCTTCCGTTTCTCTGCCATCCATCTTTCCATTCCTTTTAGACAGAAGAGATTTTGTCTTCAGCTGTTACAATTCAGTGCAACCAAGTTTGCGCAGTTAAGGCTTGTAGGATGCTATTCCAGACAGCATGAGGAAAAATTGATTAGGCAGTAACCTTTGTACTTCCTCACTTGGTCATTAGTACTGAGCTGCAGGTGCCTTATGCTCATCCACTATGGGTTAAGAAATGAATAGTCATGGGTGAAATACATCACTTCTTATCTGGATCTCTTCTCAGTTTCGTGGCTACAGCAGGATCCACCACTGGCAAGAGAATTGTAGGGGAGTGAGGTTCAGTGTTTGCCGATAGAATGGCAAACACAACAGGACCTGCTGGTATTGCTGCAATACAGTTAAGTACACAGTGACAGAATCTTGTTTGAAAATAGAAGTTATGGCTGTGAAAATCCAGTTTCAAACATGAGAAGTAATGCACTGTTTTCATTAATCTGCAGTAACATGAAACAAGACTTGGAGAGCCACAGAGTATTCCCATTTATCTTAGCAGGTTGTTAACTGTTGACATTATTTTGATACAAAGGTTATAGACAACAAATTCTAGGCTCCTACAGCAGAGTGCTACCTAGATGGCTGCTGCTTGTGTATTTTGATGCAATGCGCGTTACAGGTAACTATGGAGTTAGGCTGGAATTTTCAGATTTATAAGGCTGCTATACAAGAGTCTTTTCTGGGAAGGAAGCTGCTGTACCTCTTAAATCTTGTTCTTGTTTTGTATATGGAATTTGTCAGGTTTCCTTATGATATAGACCTTCACTCTTTTAATATCTGCCCTGCTTTGCTTGCAGTGCTGTTTATTTTATCAATTGAGCCAAAGGGAAAGTGGTCACCAAGTATCAGTCCTTCCTTTTGGATGTAGAAGGATCTGTCTTCCGGGGTTTTTTTCAGCCAGGAATGGGAAGACTAGGGAATTGGTTTTGGCAACCACAGCTGTTTAGGGACAAAGAACATGGCTACATGTAAGATGGCTGTCCTTCCTCATATAAAGCGTTCTCTTGGAGCACATAGAAATCATGGGTATAGCGTTCCTTCGATCATTCTCTTTCATTGATCTGTTGCTTATTGTCACTGCATAAGGAGGAATTATCCGTTGCCCGGGGTGCTTTGTAGGCCCATGAACTTCCAGGCGAGCAGAGAATAGCCACTGCATATGGATTGCTCTCCAGCCTTCTGAAGGATCTGGCGCCTCTCCACGAGCTAGGACAGGTACAGTCCATGGCACCAGTCTGTCATTCTTCACTTCAGGTATCTGCCTCTACTGAAACCCAGGTTGTTCCTAAAGCAGAAACTCTAAGCCAGCAGCTTTGTTCCAGGATTTGAGCAGCCCAAAGCCTTCTGGCAGCAGACAGAGAGAGCCAGGTTAGTAAAGGCTGGCATAAGTTCAACCAGGAGTCTGCCTTGGGTAAGACCGGTAGTGAGAACATACTAGAAGGGAGGCCTTGAAGAAGCAAAAGTCTGTACCAGACTCTGCAATAAACTATAAACCAGTTCATGTAGCTGTAGGTGTCCTAAAGGTGTGTATCTTTTGGTTTCAACTGTTCACCATGCAGCTTTTTGGCTGTGAGGTGCAGCAGCTGTGTTATCAAGGGGTTCTGCGCTGGGGCGGAGGGCCTGGATTTGTAACAACAGGCAAAGACTCTCTACTTCCATTTAGACAAGCATCAAGCACAGTCGCTGGTTTGTCAACAGCTGATGTTGGTGGTGAATACAGCTGTTAATTTAGAGAAATACCTAATCTTCAGGGGTACTTTCTGAGCATGCGTTTTTCTCTTGTATGGTTTGTCTTTTTCTCCCTGGCTCTGTCAGCTTCACCTTGCATGCTGCTGGTTATTTAGCACTGAGCTTGTTCTTTTCCATGGCAGGGTCTTTTAATTTATCTCTTTTTAATTTTATTCCCTCAATTTTCCTTCATCCTTTCAGAAACTGATGTAGCTTTTTCTCTTCTGAGAAAGCTATCATTTTGGCTAGTGGCAATTACAAAAAGGCCAGGAAAACATTAGCAGTTTGGCACTTTTTTCTTTATGTACTCTTTAGAAATTTTGAAATGCATATGTGTCTGTCTGCTATCACAGGCAGGTAATTTTCCTTTGCTGGATGTCAGCCACCTCTGACAATCAGGGTAAATGGGACACAGTACGATTTGAAGAAGTTTGATTTCACAGCGAGGCAAAAGTGTGATGAATCTGCTTCTCTTCAAGGATCCTTCACTACTAAAAGTAGCTCGATATCTGTATGCAGAATCAACCTTGGATAATTAGTCTTTCTCTGGAGTCTGATCCAAGCCCATTGAACTCACCAGGAGTCTTTCTATTGACTTCGGCTGGCTTTGGATCAGACACCTGGCATCTCTCTGGATTGTGTTTCTGTCTATTACTCATCCTTCAGACTGGAGGAGGTGGTCCCTGGTTAACATGCAAGAACCTCTTGGCAGGAAGAGGGACCTACCTATTGTAAGTGCTGAATCTTTCCAAGTGATTGATTAACAGCAGCGTAGTCGATTAACCTTTCTTCTTCTGAGAGCAGCTTTCATCTAGTCATCTCGATAAGGCTGAAAGCAGTCAAGGCCTTTATCAGGGGAGGGCTGCTCCCCTGATGTTCCCCAGAGGTGATTGGTTCCCAATTCTCTCTGCATAGTGAATTTAGTGAATTCAGCAGACCTTGAGGTCAAGCATTTATTAGGCTAAGAGACTGTCAAATCAATCTGGTCTACTCCAGGCAAGTTCTACCAGGAGAATGGGTTTTGCCAAGACTCTGTCTAAGAAACAGATTGATGGCTAACTCGTGGTTGAAGCTGCCTTTCTCTTTTCCATTTTCCGTGAATCAGATTTTTCCCCTCACTGACACCAATATTTTCTCCCTAGACAAATTTTATTAAGGAAACTCCTGGAAACCATCTGTAATTTAAGTCGCAGAGAGACTTCCAAACTCTGTAGGCCTTCCATGCTGTGTTAAATTGACCCAAGGGCTTTCTTTCAGACCTTGCTTTTGACCACACCTGATTGAATTACATTTCTGGAATTTTCTTTTCACCCCTTCTCCTCTGTTCCTCCCCACCTTTTTTTTTTTTAACTTGATATTTTCTAACAGTTATAGACAGGCAGGGATCCTGATTTTCCCTGCCCAACGTGATAACTTCTTATTGGAAAGAGAAATGCATTGTAAAAGCTGCATGGAACAAAGCCTGCAGCACAAAGCAGTGTACTTTGTCTTTCCTCTATTTTGAGATATAGATCCTAACTTCCTTGCAGACTCCTCATTTGCAGTAACCAGACTTTCATGCCCCATTGTCATTGCTAATTTACATTCACGTGCTACTCAGAATAATGTTATGATCAGGCTTGGACAACTGTGTCAGCTGTCAGCCCTTGCAGGACACCCTGTGCACTTTTGCAGGAAGTCCCAGCCGTGAAAGCACCGTCTGACCTACAGAAGAAGCACAAAGAAAGGGACCGTAATAAAAGAGCACAGCCTAAGTGCAACGTGGAAGACCAAAGTCGGGTTTTAACATCTAGTCTTCAGTTCCTGTCAGCCTAATCAAGAGAAAATGCAAGAGAACTCTTGAGTGCGTTTGGCGCATTAAGTTGGTTTTCAGTCATCCACATTGTTTTATTTTTCTCCCCATCTAGTTACCACTTTCTGTACCTCCATCTCTGGCCTGAGCCAGCCAGTGTTGTAATGATTCAATTAGGATGTGGCTATAAGGATACATCTCATTTTGTTTTGCCTCTGAATTTTTCTGAGGAAGTTTTCCTCAGGCTCAATTTGCTTTTTGATGATTATAGAATAGAATCAGAGGATTCCTTCATTTCTTCTAGGCAGCATCTCCCTGCAATTCTTATCACACAATTTAGTCACTTGTATTGTACCTAAGGTTTACATTAATGGAAGAGGGTCTGAGAAAAATGTGTATCTCAATTTAGAATAGCTGAATGAGTGGCCTACATCCATCTCTGCCTCAAAAGGTGGGTAGTATCTATCTAAGTACATGGCTCAGTGGTACAATAGTGCTTGTGAGCTTTATGAACTGAGGAGTTAGGACTGCAAGAGTCCTAGGAGTTTAGATAAACTACAAAATATTCAAACATAGACTTGAAAGTATAGACTTAAAGTCATAAAAGACAAGTCTTCCTCAAATCCATTTATATGTATTTTTGTACTACCGTTACGATTAATGTGTCTCAAACGTGTGAGCCTGTTGCCAAGGGCTTTCAGTGATGGACTGTTAGAAAAGGAACAGCACAAAAAATTTAAGGTGTTTTGCATACTGAGTAAAAGCATTTTCAACTATCACTGCCATGTAAGGGTTTCAGCTAAATATTTTTTCTTTTCTGGCTGCTGAGCGTCACTGCAATTGGAGGAAGAGTGTAACTTTTTTTTGTTAACTGTCGGTGTAGGTAGTATTGTCCAAAGTCAACGTGGATCTGGTGGTTTGGGAGCTCATCATGCACATAAGAAGGAATCTCCCAGGCTGAGGGAGAGGGTGCTGAAAAGGTAGGAGAAAAGGAGTCTCTTGAGTTAACGGATAGAAAAGTGACCAATTTGTCCAAGATCTCTCAGGAGATCTCACAATCCTAAGAACCGAATCTGCATCTCCTGAGCAGTGTTCTAGCTCTTTAATTACAGTTTTCCTTTTTGTACACTTGCCTTTGCCAATAGGTGGAGAAACCAATTCCTTTGTTGCCCCAAGAACAAAGCTGCTGCTATGAAAATCATCCCAGGATCCTGGAACACTGGCTTGTGACAGGGGAGACTTCCAGCTAGACAGAAAACAAAAATCAAAGCCAATTCCTGCATTTTTAATTAAGCTAGAATAGAAGGAGGATGAACAGGTAAAACCAAGCTCTTGGTAACAGAACAAGCAATCTCTATTAGACGAACAGCAAAACCTTTATCAATCATCAGAAAGTGTTACAGTGCATCTTATGTTGCACTTATGTTTTTTCTTCAGCAGGCAGAAAAGTGATGAATTAGCTTAGTCCAAACTCTGAAGATGGTAACTATCATAGATTCTTTAAAAGGTCTGAATCAGGTACAAAATCTTTACATTACTGTAAGATACAGACTACAGCCCTATCAGTAACACCACATTGTTATTGGCTTTGTGTTATGAGGTATCTAGAGAATTTTGGAGGCAACGTATTTGAGCATTGTATTGACACTACAAGGCATCTGGCTTAAGCCCAACTCAGGCTGGGAGAATGGCAGTTCCTAAGAGGAGCTAAATTGTATTGATCAAGGTCTCCTAATCAACAGAACAACTTCTTGTACCAAGTGCTATTGAATTTACCATAGACTTAAAACTACAAAATACATAGGCTTATTATTCATAACCAATTTTACTATACATAAAACTGAAATTCAATAGCTGTATTGGCTTAAAATGAAAGTCAAGTGGTTTATTTTTATCTTGGATTTGGGTTTCTATTGTCACACTGAGAAAGATTTTCAGGTATCTTTACATTGCCAGGAACATTTGAAAAATCCTATTGGACACACCATCACTTTGGTGGCATTTAAGTCCATCACCTTATGTTACCTAGAAGTACATTAAAAAAATAAAATCCAGTTTTGTGACACGTCGTATGCAAAAAATCTTACCTGTTTCTCCAAGATTACTTTGGAGCTACTACAGTTACCAGTTAGACTTAAGCACAGTGGATAGTTGCAGATAGAATTTACTGTTCTTAATATAATGCCCCACAGCAAACCATCGGCGATGAAAATACCGCTCAGAAAAGCTGCGGCTCTCACTTGCATGACAGTGGCACTCCAGGCAAGGCTAAGACCTTCCTGACTTGCTGTTACGTGTCTAACATGGTAATAGAGTCCCTTTACTGTGAAGCCCAAGTCAAGCAAGAATCAGGAAAAGCTAAAACCCAGGAACTATGCTATTTTTACTGTTGGAGCAGCCATGAGACAAAAATTAAGCTAATCAGCCACAGTCACACCAGTGACCTGTGGCCAAACTAAGGATTGATACTTATTTCCTGATCTGACAGCTTGCTGCTGTTCAGTTCCCCACAGCTACTTGTTTAGAAAGATCTTAGAATGAGAATGAGCCAGCTTCCTAACCCTAACTCGGAGAAACAAAATAATTTAAAAACCCACAAAGCATTTCACATCACACCTATCACTTGACCCAATGATAACCAATAGATACCAGAAAGGGTACTCTAAAGACATACTGGATTTGCAGGCCTAAGTACGTAGGCTATAACTACTGCAAATGTTAGACAAACACTATTTTGTGACTTGTTTACGGAAATCTTCCTCCTTCTGGTAAAGCTTACATGGGTGTGTGCCAAAGTGCCCAGGAAGGAACAATTTTAAGACCATCCCACCTCAGATTTTTTCCGGTTTGTTTTGGGGTCATGGGGTGTTGGTTTCGGGGGTTTTTGTTTCTTGTTTTTTTGGTATGGTGTTTTGTTTGGGTTTTTGTGGTGGGCTTTTTTTTTTTTTTTTTTTTTTTTGTGAAGTAGTTCACATGGCACGATTCCTTGGGCAGGAAGTGGCTGTGTTGAAATCTTAATCCCAGTTTAATTTTTTTCAGACCAGCCACTCGGACCTCTATGTGCTGTGCAGTAAATTTTTTTCTTAAACTGTGTTTTGATAGATTTAGCTCCCTGCTGTAAAGACATGCTCGAACAATGTGGGCAGGTAAGCAGCATGGTTGCGCTGGTGATTTAGAGTTTGCTGGCTTTTATATGGAACAAGAGGAAAGCTGGTCTGGTGTCAGCAGTCATTACCTTCTGTCTGTGATGTGCTTTCCCGACACAGTGGCACTTGAGAGACTGCTTTGTAACTACATTACTATGAAAACAGACTTTTCCAAGGAACAAATTCTCTATCTGGAGTGTAGTAACCGTATGCAGACAAACCCAGCTGTAGCTGTGGCTTTCACTAGTATCATTTACAGGCCCGAATATTTGTATAAATGCCAGTTAAGCTGTGGTAGCATTATTTGTCACAGAAATCTTGGCCATATAATGAAAATACCCCACTTTCTGTTGCCAGACAATTTGAAGAGGACTTTTACTGCAATAAATCAGCCTTGTGTGATTGCAGAATTGCGGTAGGTAGTTCCAGCGTTTCTATGGATCTGATTTTATGAAATTGGTGATACAACTTGTGTGGGTTCAGGATGCAGGATTATGAAATTACTGACAAAACAACAAGACCTGATGGGTTATAAGATGAGCAGTTCTATCTGATGGAACAGTCTTAAAGCCCAAGAATACGGCAAAGCAAGAAATACTGGAAATATGTTTAGAAGGAGATAACACAAAATTTGCTCCCTCCTCCAAATATACATTCAAACAAGAACGTTTTGTCCCAAGTAAGTCTGACCAGCAGCAAATGTAACACTGATTTTAGAAATTATTATGAAGCACAATGCACGTGCCTATGAATCATCCTGCAAATTAATTTGTATATTTAGTTACTGAAGTAGCTCTGCATACTTTTCTGGCCTCTAAAAATCAGCATGTAGCTGTGCTATTGCCCATTTCTTACTATACACATAGGCCAACGCTGTGATGATAATTCGATACATCTGCAGTAAGAAGTATATGACCTGCCATCTAGGTCAACTGGTTCTTTTTCCTTTGAGACAAGATAGTAGCTCTTCATAGCAAATGAAGCCTCTCTAATCTTTAACCATTGTCCATTTACACATGAGTAAATAGGTTAAACTGTTCATAAAATGACAGAATCATACCAAAGAGTATTACAAAGTGGCAGTAGCAAAACTGAAAAGCAGTCCATTATATTCTGCTCTGGATAGTACCTGCCAACATACTGAAGACTGAGTACAGTATTGGATAATGATCAGGTTAATGGGTATGGGGAAATATGGTTATTCAGAAAGGATTCTTGCCCTCATTCCTCCTGCCAGGGGACATGAGCGCTCTCATGACAGCCCCCCAGAGCTCAGCACAGCCACTCACCAGTTTCCTGCAAGCGAGGACCCTTCCCCAGCAACTAACTGGCCATAAGCAAGTAAACTGTGCCTGATTATGCTACAGTTGTGTCTCTGCATAAAAGAGCAGCGGGTTTCATTTCAAAATTCATTCTTATTTTCCTGCTGACTTCTTTGTGGTCTAGAAGGTACAGTATCCTTTCAGTCGTACAGCACGTTTCCTCCTCTGCAGCAGTACCCCTGCGGTCTGCTCCTGCCAGCCGTCAGGCTGAGCGCTGGGGAGCCACCACGGGTTCCCCTTGCCTGCACCCGCCACCCCACAGGACTTCCCCAAAGCAATGGGAACAGCTACCTGAAATGGGCAGGAGCGAGAACAAGTGGTAGGCGGTAGCAATATGTTTTATAGTATGTTGGCATGCACAGCAGAATGGTATTCTTCCAGGATATAAATAAGCATAAAAGAATATCGGTATTACTCTATCAAGCAGGAATGATTAACTGAGCTAGGCAGTTTCCCAAGCCCATCATTGTATCTTACACTCTAGAAAGCTGCTATGATCCTATAATAATCACTGGACGTTATCTTTCCATTTGGGTGGTTTGTCCAATATAATTCTGCCAGGACTTACAGCTCATCCCTACTGTAATAGGTCACCATATGCTTCACATCTGGTCCTACAAAAAAAGCCATATTACACATACGATGGCAACTACTTTAGGGGACAGTCTCCAGAGACCCATAAGTGTGACTAGCAGTCTTGACAGCTTAGCAGTTTCATTAATCAGCATTAAAACCTCATTTTACTATTACAGGCATAATTACTACAAGTTCAAATGATGACTAAAATAAGCAATTTCATGAGTTTTGTTATTTAGTGAGCTGATATAGCCAATTTTTTCTAGGATGCAGGCACATAAAAAACACCAAGTCCACCATTTCGTATCATCAAAAGTCATTGGATAAAATTAACCCCATCAGTGATGACAGAGTAGAAGTGTATTTAAGCAGAAAACAAGAGAAGGATGCAGGCTTCTTCATATTTATGTTTCCCAGAAGTCAGATCTCTGGTTTGTCACAGGAGAAAGTGCTGCATTAAGATTGCCTAGAATATCTGAACATCTGCTGCCAGGTGAGTATTTCAGTTTACGATTGGGACCTACCTTTAGCTTTTATCTGAGAGGGGGAGGGGAAAAGGAAAAATAAACCCAGTTTGCAGACAATAGCATGCAGAGAAAGTACGTCTCCTCTTGCCTCACGTGCCATGTCTTGGAACCCACTGGTATTTAAAGCTTGAAACATTTTATTTTCTATATGTTTGCTATAGAAGATTGAAACTTGATACAAATTCATAAAATCATAGAATCATTGAGGTTGGAGAAGACCTTTAAGATCATCAAGTCCAATTGTCAGCCCAGCACCACCATGCCTCCTGAATTCTTAATTTGGAATACTTCAGTCTTCCTATGAGGATAAAACACAGGAGCTTGGATTACTCACTGACTGCCATGTGCAATTCCGTGCATGTTTCTGTTGTTCCTCTCCAGTGTCCTAACAGCCTTTTCTTAACATACTATCCTCTAAAACATTACTAAGAGGAGGCTATGCAAGGTGGACAGGTACCTTCTAACTTTCAATAGTTCATATTGTGAACTGCAAGAAGTCAGCCCAGCAAACTGGGAAAAATGTCCTTTAAAAGAGCCAGAGAATAATAATTTGGTTCTCTTCTCCATTACCCACTGAATCAAAATTAATCCTGTCCTCTATACAGTACAGCTGACAGCTTTTGACTTCACTGGCTCTGGGTCCACAGCCTTTGAGAGGACTCCCTTTTGTGCCACCAGTGAATGGGCCAGAAAAAGCACAAAAATTTTATCTACTTTAAGCTTCTACTTTCTTCTTCCCTACTGAAAGAAGAGTTACTTTCCAACAAATTTAATGAACATTTGGGACTTCTGGCCCCCAGATTCGGTGTGGCAGCAAGGTATATGTACTGCCTTAAAGCAGGATAAGTGCCTAATTTCCAGGTGGTTCATTATAACAGGAAATCTAAAAGTGCTCTGGAACAGCGGACAGGCCTCTGTTCTGCGTATGTCCTGTGGGCACCTCTTCAAAAACAATTCCTTCAGCACTTGCAGTCAAAATTTCCCCTTTTCCTTCTGAGGGGAAGAAAGTTGTTTCATTCTTCTCACACAAGGGTGACTAGTGTGGTTTTGGTGGGCAGCTTTTGGGTACTCAGCATTACCAGTAAGGACGTACCTGTTTTAAACAAACTATGTTACAGACAGCTACAAAGCAAGGAAAGATATTTATCCCTGGCACTGCGATTAGATTGGGTTTGCTCTGTATCCCACCTTTAAATACGCTCGATATTGGGGTAAATGAGCAGGGATGCTGCGCTGTGAGGTCCCTTTAAGGGCCATCCATGGTCAGAGCAGGCTGGCTCCCTGCCAGGTTAGAAACTGGAGCAGGAGGCACTGGAAATCCCTTGAAAACTGTCATTTTTCAAACTGCCAAGAACTGTGATGCTAATCAAGGAAAACACGGGAGATGTACTGGATTCTTTACATAAGCAGGTCTCCAGGGTTGAAATTTATTTTAAGCTTGGGCTTATTTTTAGAGAGTTTCTTGCTGTTGTTGTCAAACCTATGCTAAAGCAATTATTGCCTGTGAGGGTCACCCAGAGTTCAGTATTATTGAAAAACTTACAGGAGGGCTGTGAATGGCCTGAACAGCTCAGGAGAGCAGCCTGCACAGGCTCTTCACTTAAAGAAGCAGAGCAGCTGCCTTCTGGCCCCCAGCCTTCCTCCTTCTATTTTTATTTTTTTAAACGAGAAGCAGGTTTGAACCCTTTTCTTTAATTGCATCAAGCCATACTGCTGAGAAACCCCTCCCTGCTCTAAGTAGCTGATTCCCTCCCCAAATGCAAACCCTGACCTGTACTAGGTTGGAAGCCCCATCCTCCTTTTGCCTGCCCTCTCAGGGATATCGAGCAAGCCATCATTAGGTTTCAGAGCAACCTACTGAGACAAGATCTGTTTTGATGTAGTCTAAAATGGATGAACCAAGATATAGGCAAGATAAAGTTACCACAAATGAAAACAGTGCGGCTGTTCCTGCACTTGAAAGCTGTAATGCTAAGAACTTGCACAGAGAAAGAAGCCTGTGCTAGGGAGAAAGAGTGGGACAGGGACAGCAGGGATCCTGGGCTGGCTGTTCAAAGGAAAGACGATGATTTTATGACGCTGCGTCAGAGCACTGTAGCCATCCTCTCCAGCACAGAAGGAGGATTCAACAACCTAGGCAAGTACTATATTCTTGTGTGAAAGCCATATTCATTGCTTTTCTCCCTGCTATAAAAGACTGGAATACTTGTGAGGCCAGAGCTGTCCCAAAATGCATTATATTTTGACAGTTATGCTCCAGAGAAAAGTAGGATGGCTGTAGCTGTTGTTTTGGGGTGGGAGGAGAGATTTCAAAAACAACAACAACGAAGTCAGAAAACTGCCTTCTTTCCATACTTACCTCATGCACTTTTTGAAGCAGACCATCAGCTGCTATGAATTTGCACACTTTGCTGAGGGCTGAGGAGCTAAACCGCTTCATTTATAGCAGCTGCAGGTGGAGGGCTACTTTACATGTGTGTGTATTTTTATATGCAGGTATACATACAACATCGTAATGTTTTCAGTTTTGTGTGTGTGTGTACATATACACCAAAAATGGATGCGTGATGAGGCTTTGTGCATTGACAAGCATCCACAGGTGTTAAGGCAGCTGGTTTTGTGGGATACGTGCGTGCACACACAGACTTTGAGGACTGTTTTCATTATATTCAACTGAGAGGGTTTTTAATAACAGGGCTCAAGAAGTTGCAAGAGAGGTTTATTTTCAACTTCTCTGTCATTCATGAAAAATACTGCTCGCAGATAAACCTGTTTATTAACTCAAAGAGTTGTGATTATAGGCAATCCTCAGGACAAACCTCAGACAATACAGAAATGCCACAATTCTTGTCATGAATGGATTTTAGTAGGTACTGTGGAACTGCAGAAGAGCAGGTACAGGCCTAATCCTGCACCCAGGGGAGTCAAAGGTTTTGCCTCTAATCTCAAAAGTGCAGGCAAGCTCCAGTACTGCTAAGGCGAGTCAGACACAATAGTTTTATTTGGTAGCAGAGAATAGAAACAAAATCAGAATTCTGATACCAGCTTTTGGTGGAAACCTATTTTCTTCCCTCATCATCATTCTCATATTTAATAATTAGAAGTATGTGTACTAGGTAAATACAGCAGGATCAAAATAATTTACTGATGGAGAGGCTGAGGCCTTCAGGAAAGGGTCAGTCTTTTTTGCCTGTGAGGGTGCTGTCAGCATAAATAATTATCATGAACTTCAACTCCAAGCAATCAAACTTCATCATATTGAAGAAGCCCCATTAAATGTTCAGATTGTTCTTAATTTGATCTAGTGCAGTCAATTCCTTAGGGAAAGAGAGACTGCAAAAAAATCAATACAGCATCGCAAAGGAAGCTGAGGTGTCTTCGTCACGTCTACCAGAAGAAGTGGAACCATCTGGAGAAGGAGAGTTTGTCTCAGTCGCACTGAGCCACAAGGGCAATTAAGCTTGTGAACTGGTCAGAAACCCTCCAATTGCTTGGACCGCATGATGAGTTTCAAAGGCAACTCAGCTGAGGCTCAAAGCAGCATTTCTTGTAAAGCTCTGCTAAGGCGGTCTTAAGCTCCTCGTATAGGTTTCCTTGTCTCCCAGTTCTTATCCAGCCAGTTTGGATGACAGCATCTGGTCTGCCATGACGATGGTTTTCCACCGCTCACGGCGTGCAGCTGGCAGGCTGCTGGGGCAATCGCTGCTGCCTCGCCTCGGGTTTAACTTCTGTCTTCAGAGAGTGATGCAGGTTTCAATGCACCTTCTGTACCCTTTCTGTTTATAGTTCTGCAAGTCAAAATATACTACTGGTTTCAATTTATTTTTTTAAAAAGCTTCCAGTCATCGCTTTTGTCAGAGGACATAGTGAAATAGTAGACGTTAAAAGGGAAAGATCCTGAATTTGTGGGCAAAACGAAGAATCAGAATCTAATGCATTAGATCGAGCTTTAATATTTGTAACATGTTGACTTATTTAACTATACTAGCTGTACCTGTATAAACATTAGATTAAATTAGCCCCTTTTCCTACCCTATGTATCTTGCACTGTGAGCTTCTGCTGCACTACCTGTTGCAATTGTTATTAGAGGGCACTAGAAAGTTGAAATAATTGGCACGGGCTTTTTTGTTAGAACTGCTCTTAGCTCTCATGACATAAAAATTACCCTCTGTCACTTTGTAGATATTCTTTTAACCAAAGTTTGTATTGAAACACCTCTAAACAGAAGAACAGCTTGTGGTAAGCGGATTTTTTTTTGCCTCATATTTTGATCGTAGGACTGTGGTAAAAATTTAACTTTAAAAATCCCAGAAAAATTAATACAGCCAAGGCCATTTAAAAAGTAAAATGCCTTTTCATTTGAAAGCTCTCTACCTGCCCACTTAAAGGAGAGGGAATTGCACATGTGCATTGGGCTTTGGGGAGCTGTGTTTTCCACCAAGAAGAGAATGAGAGATGGTGCTTCTGAATTTTGTCTCAGCTAACTAAATTAATTTTGTGTCAGAGATGTTGCAAATGACACAGATAAAGATTTTACAGGAAGATTTCATGGTATTTACCTTTCTCATTGCTGGTTGAATATTGGGAAACTTGACCTAATTCAGAGCAAGAATAACAACTCTTCCTCTTTCAAGTGGGCTTCAGTGGACAAAAGGTGCCTTCCTCCTGCTCCTCAGAGGTAAAGAAACCAAGCAGGCTTTCGTACTGCTGTAGCCTTTCCCCTATAGCAGGTTCAGAGTGCACGCTTAAATCTGCAAAGGGAGGATGCCCAGCTTTCCCTTGCCTTTTCAAAATAAACAAACAAAACTTTTAGCTTGCTCGTACCAAGCAGCCACCTTTTTGTGTGGCAGAAGATGGCTTTTGACTGACTGACACGGCAGGTGCCGCGGGAACCAAGACAATTCTGCATTTCAGCTGATTGTTGTCATTACCAAAGCCTATTATCTAGGGTAATAAAGTTTAAGATTAAGGGGATTCTGGATGTTTGTGTTATTCTCCACAAAGCTTATCTTCTAATAGACCAGCTGCTTTATTACACTTCGCCCACCCCTTCTCATTGTATAGAGAAGCCACATGTACGAAAGGGAACGCACTGAGACAGACCTTGGCTACCAGCTGGGAATATCACATCGCCCTCAGCCTCCATCTGGGAGTATTAAGTTACCAGCAGTTGCCAGCTGGGAACGTCGCATCTTCCACCTTGCCCAGCAAAGCACATCGCATTACTGTCAGGCTTCTGCCAAGACCATAACCCGGTTGTGTTCCCACTCTTCTTCTTCATGACTTGGGTGCACCTCATGCAACTGCTCTGGCTCTGCTGGCCCACGATGACCATCCCTGCTTTGTAGTAGAAATGCAAGTATTCAGATGAAAGAGTCTCCTTATTCTGTTCTCTGGCATATGCCCTTGAAAAAAAATGTTAAACATCTGTAGCAGAAAGTACTCAAATGAATCTGCCAGCTATTCATCACTTGGAGAATTTATGGATGTCTTTCCTTTAAGTCTTAAACCTTGCATTCGCTGAAGGCCACAACATGGAGATATTATTGCCACATATCTTATACCAAATGGGTAATCAAATAACCTCAGGTCAGGGTAGGGGGGCATGGACAGATACCCTGTATTTTGTCCCCCCCCTTTTTTTTTTCTTCTCTAGATCTATCCTAGGTGCATTTTAGAAAATAGGCTCTGCCAGTGTAACATCCTGCCTTCCTTACAGCATATGTGAGAACATTAAAATAACATTAGCATTTCACTTTAGATCCAAAGATCTTGGAGTGTTTCAGAGGGACAGAAGCAGATGGGAGGAACAGGCCAACAGAAACCTTACAAAATTCAGCAAGGACAAATGCAAAGTCCTGTACTTTGGAGGGACTAATGTTGTGATAGGACTGGGAGCAGCCACGCTGAAAAAACTGTGGGTCATGGAAGGTAGTGAGCTGAACGTGAACCAGCAGTGTGCCGTGGCAGCAAAGGCAGCCCACAGCATCAGGGCTGTGTTAGGAAGAGCACAGACAGTAGATGAAGTGGTCAGACTCCTGTCCTTGGCACTTGTTAGGCCACACCTATAATATTGTGTCCAGTTCTGGGGCCTCTGATGTAAGGAAGATGAAGAAACTATGAACTACAAAAATTATTTTATCTACCTTCTGTATTACCATCCGATTCTTCAATAGGCGTGTCCTTAACAACAGCCCTGATAATACAATAGGTGAGGGAAGTGCAATAGCATGTCAACTCCAACGTCCCTCTCCTTCATTGAACGCGCTCAGTATCATATCTTATGATACCTTATAGCTCCAAAAGGAAGACTAGGACTGACAGTTTTGGTCTTTGGGGATGGCATTACCTTTAATTAGCAGATAAGACTATCCCTAACTTAGAAACTGAGTAGTCTTTGGGATTGACATGATAAAGCCAGAATAAACTGTCTCGAGGTTGAGCATGGCTTCAAGTATCGCTTATTTCCATCCCTGATTCAGACACACTCTATTCGTATTGGCTCAAGAAAACAAGCACATCCAGGATCAATATACTTTAGGGGTCAGGTGGGAGTAAGAGAAGAGGAGTAGTGGTGAGGTGATTCTCATATTTCTTTGAGGCATATTAATATTTCCTTGGCCACAAAACATAGATCACAGGTGTCCTAAACTCCAGAATAAAGCAGGTCTTTGTTAGAAGGTGCATAACACTTGTATGAGCTGGAAGCCCTGTAGGTATCTTTAACAGATACGAAACGTTACCGGGAAAACAGGAAGGAGGAGTGGCAATCAGGAGTCAAAATAGACTGCATAGATGGAATGACTTTGGCTCTTCTTCTGTTCTGGGACATATGCAACAGTAATACACACTGACAAACGAAGGCAATAATGTGCATGACTCTGCAAACTCAGAGTCAAGATAAAAAGACCAGGTGAGAATTAACCAAGTAACAACAAAAAAGCCAAAAGTATATAAACCAGGAGATTTTTCCCTTCAGTAATTCACTGTTTGGAAAGATCTAGTCTGTCTGACTAGAAATTGAGATCAGAGCACAGAGTGTACATACACTACAGTGACAATACCACAGTTCAGACTCTTGCAAGCTGCTTTATCATAAGGCAACAGCACTTAATTTAGCTTTTAATAAAAAGTGTCAGAAGATTAAGACCAAGCTGAAGATTTCTACTGCCATCCTGGGATTTAGAGGTTGTGCTGAAATCATTAATACAACCACTATTTGAACTCTTTTGATCACCAAGTATTAAATTCATCCATAAGTACATAAATCCTAGGAAGCAGGAAAGCAGAGCTACCCAGCATCGACAGCCCTTTTTCACTTGCTTTTCTCATCATTGCCTGTGGTTGTAATGTTTTTCAATCATCTCTTGGACTGCATGAAAAGCCAATACTACAGTCCCTCCCCATAAAATGCCATAGTAATTCTCTTAGAATCTCCATTTTCTTATTTCAGACTCCCTCAGAACATGCATTAAAATCCCAGGTGGCTTAGTTCCCTCCCCAGGGTTCCTCGGCATGCTTTGTGCCACCCCTGTGTGCAGAGAAGCAGGCTTGACTTTGCCCTCTGCTCTTTATAGCCAGCAGGTATTTCTCAGGTGCATTTAAATGATGCTGATGAGTCCAGATACATTTGCAGTATCCCCAGTTGCAATAGCCCAGCTGAGTGCTGAATGGGGCGAGACAAATTTCATGGGTCGATATAGGAATGTACCTCTTTGTTCCCCTGGGGAATCCAAGTACATTATACATTCCTGCACTGAATGTCTGGCTGTATGTTAGGGGAGGCTGTGAGATGGGATGCCGCCATCCCTCCTTTCCGTCCACAGGGGCAGGAGCAAAGGTCTGGTTCAAACACACAACAGGGCAGCACCTGTTCTGCTCAGGTTTTTGGGGAACGTCGGTCCTTCTTTTTCATGCTATTCTCTTACTAGTGTGTATGGCTTTTGGATTTATCCCTGAAGATTTTATTCCGTATTTTATTATGATGATGTTGAGTCCACAGGTATGAGTACTCATCTGCTGGCAGAGCTGACTTCACAGAGCTGTTCTGGCTTGCACATGCCACTGTGGTAGGTCTGGTTGTAGGTCCTACCACTTTTATCCTGTGCTGTGGTAATGAAGAAGAAAGCTTTTTGTCTTTTTCTTAAAAAATAAAATGAGTGGCTAATATAAAAACCACCCTCTAAAGCCAGAAGACCTCAAACCATTTATTTAAAACAAAGTCTATATTGGAGTGGACGAGTAAGCGCAGCACTCCAGGAACTCTAATAGCAATTAAAAAAAAAAATTATTTCAGAAGTTCTTAACAAACATTTCTCAATCAGACAAAGGATTATGTTAATGAGCCTGCTGAGTTGATACTGCCTTCCCACAGCCACAGCTTTTAAGACAATGGTCACGTTTTCTTCTAAAAACAACTCACTCATTAAAAGAAAGACCTCCAGAATACACAGATTCTCACAGAGAAACAATTCCTCTAATTATATTTTCTATTCCACTTTAGGGAGTATTTGGATAAAATCATCACTCCAAAATATGGTGCCATTTTTTCATATTCTTTCTTTTCACATAGTTTTTCTACCCTAAAATGAAGATTTGTGTGAAACCTCTATTTACTATTGCAGAAAACCGTTGGTTCGGGTTTTACTTTTAAGCACCCCCTCACTGCAGTGCTGACAGCTCAGGTTAGATTATGAGATCTCTGAGGAGGTGAAATGGTCTTAGTAATGCTTTCAACTTTCATTACTCAGCCAGATTGTGGAGTCTATCAATTATACCCACATTGACACGCTGGTGAATTAATTGGCGCGGTTGACAAGGACAGCTATTACCCCGTGTTGTTCTGACAGCTGGGTTTGATATCAGAAATTTGTCAACCTTCCCCTTCATGTGAGCTGCTGGAGGAACAGTTGAGTAGATCAGGCGAGGACATTGCAAGATTTTTTTTTTCCTTCTATAATCTCAACATCTGGTGATAACCTAAACCCTAAATAAAATCATGGACATTCATAACATCAATAAGCAAAGAGCACGCCAGACCTGTGCTATAAAACAATCTCCTGTCTGAGCTGACAAAGCATTCAAGAATCCAGAAAACTCATTTATTATCAGAAAAGTTAGCACCTTTCAGTAATGACTTTCTATGTGTCCTTCAAGTGCCAGCTGTACTTATTGGGTGGAAGTATTTTAGGTTTATCTGGGTTTGGGGACTGGCGGTTACAAGACAGCTTAAACTTCACCTTGCTTAAGATCAGGGGCAAGATTTGAGTTACAGTTGGATGTAAGTAGTTCTGGGCACAGAGCACCTTGCTTTGGAGCCGTGCTGCTCACTGGCTACCACTGCCCCACTTTGAGACAGTTTTGATGGTTTCTCATTTTCTTTCTTTTCCATGGCTGCTCAAGAAAGCTTCTCCCTTGCATTTTAAGACCAGATTAGAGAATTACTTAATATTTTAACAAAGAAAACAACACGTGGGTGTGCTCCCCCTGCATCTGGCAAACACCCTCTGGCCCCACAGCCTTAGTCTTAGTCTTAGTGCTCCCTCCTCCAGAGGGAAACTCCTCAGCTGGTCCCCAGCTCAGCAAGAAATCGTCCCTTTCTGGGTAAAGAGCAAAAGCCAGCCCTTGGCTTTGTCCCCACTGCACCCCACCAATGGACACAGAGAGGGAAAAGTGCCCTTGCAGCCAGCAGTCCCTCTCTGAGCCTGACGGGAGAATGGAATGAAAATAGACTTATTCTTGCAGCCTAAAGCAGCTTAGGAGCGAACCCTCAGACATGTAACTTCATTAGGTCTAGAATTTAGCACCAGTCATGCTCAAAAGTTAATTTGTAAACAATTAGTATGTGATAAAGCTATTAGAGAGCCCAAAACTTCCTAATTCCCCAGCTCAGTAAAGAAATACCAACAACTTGGCTTTCCTACGGCCACAGAGCAAATGGCTGGTGTACTGGGGAGAGAAGCAGATGCTTTGGGGCAGTCCTTCAGCCACAAATGAAGTATTTTTTTTCTTGAAATAGAAAGGTTTTTTTTTTAAATAATAATCTATTGTCAGCATCCGTTAACATAAGAATGCAGACATGGACAGGCTTTCAGCTAGGCTCTGAAAGGGACTCAATCCACAGGGAGACTGGTCTGGCTAGCTGGTGGCACCACGAGAGTGGAGTCCAGGCCTGACAGCTGGCCTCACTGGTCCCGCATTTAGGAAGAAAGCACGGAGGCATGGAGAGGTGGCCAGAACTGCCTGAACTGGCCAGCAAAGGTTGGTGGAGTCCCCATCTCAGTGCTTTGCTTCAAAGTGAGCGAAGCATTTGTCTCCATGTAGATAATTGCTATAAATCCTTTCTCCTACAACTGCATTTCCCTTCCTTGAGAAACAATGATGAGGAGCTACTCCCCTCCACCCATTAGCCAGTAATCCCTGGGTTAATTGTAGGTCTTGACAGGATTTCAGCACAGGCTAGGTACTGATGTGCACAGCGCTCTGAAGATTTCAGAAAACTCTGGCTATGCCAACAGCATTTAGAAAGATTTATTGGGAGGCACTCAAACACCTAAGGAATTAAAGCACAGTGGCTAGGTGGCAACAGAGCAGGAGGAGCGATGTCTGGTTACCTCCTAGGCAGTTAGATGGTAAGGGTATTTTTTTGCACTTCCCCACACTCCCACTAAGAAGCCTTTAAATCTGTGTTTCTTGAGACTATGCTTGCTGCTTAGAAGACCAAAAAGGACTTAATTTTTAAATATTGTCAAGACCATGGTGTGGTGAAGCATTGCTGTCCTGGACAGTGCTTGGCTAAAAGCTTCAAAATGTCAAATGACCATATTATAATTAGATCTGAAAATTACCAGTCTTAAAAAGATAATAATGCATCCAGTTTTTTGTTATACCTTACTAATTTTGATAGCAAATGGTGTACGCTAGAGATTCAATCATCCAAAGCTTGGTGAAAAGATACATAGGAATTGCTATTACAGTGTTTATGACTCTGTTGAGGGGAAATAGCTGTAACCAGCTCATTTATTTTCTTTGACCAGGTCCCAGGTCACATGTTAGTGGATGGCAAGTTCGTTTTATTTGACACACAGACAGGTGGTTAACACCAAACTTCTTTAGCAGCCAGTCCAAGAAAAGTAAAGTTAAAAAAGTAAAGGTCTTGTTATAACACATTAAAAAAACCCAACCTAGCAGAAGGTGATCTGGCAGTCTCAACCCCACAGATTCTTGTAGGAAAAATTTGCCTCATGAAAGTCAGTTGTTCCACTTACACGACCACGGGCTGCTCGCACGTGCAAGGGTTTCCAAAGCTCACCTGCAGGGCTGCTTGCCTTCCACTGGAACAAGCACAGTGATATATGCCTGCCCCAGCCTCAGCCCATAAAAAAAAATGGACTCCTGGATGGTTTCTTATTCTGCATTTCATCCCAGAAAAACCTAAGATGGGGCAAGAATGCAAGGGAAAAAGCGTGCTTATTCCTTCTACATCTGGCTGCAAAACTGTAAGCGATAAATCGTTTGCAAAGAGCTGGAAACGTGCAATGGACAAAACATACCCCAATCTCTGCAAGTTTGGTGGTATCACCTCTGAATTAAATGGATGGTTTAGAAAGGTGATTCCATCAGTGAGCAGAGAAAGTTGCAAAAATTAAATGCAGTTTAATGATGAAACATTTCGATTTTTGAGACGCTACATTAAATTACGCACCTGTACATCAAATTAACTTTCAAGTCAAAGTGACCTTTGGTCAAGGTATATTGAAATAATCTTATTTTATGAAATATTTGTTAGGGAAAAAACGCACATGACATACATAGATTTTGCCATTTGAGATACTTGTCTTACTAAATTAAAAAATACAGCCTTGTACGTGTTCATTAGCAGCTAAAGAAGCACAGGGGTACATACAGTTATTGTGATCACACTGAAGTGTTAACTTACTAGAGCCAGAACTGCTGGAGTAGATTTCTTTTAGAAAAAGGATGGTCAAGTAGACATAGGCAGTAAGATTACCTTTAAAATGTTTTACTGTAGACCTAAAATAGCTACCCAGCTTAAAAGAAAAAGAGAGAGAAGGGGAGGGGGGAAAGAGGGAGGGAGAACATAATTTCAAAACCCTTAGCTTATTTTTAATTTATAGTCCTTGGAAAAAAAATAAGTGGATAGCCCAATCATTTATATGCCTGGGCAAAAGCAATACATCTATATAAAAGTACAGTGATATATTTCTGTTGCTAGTTTAATGTGCTGCTCTGTGCCCTGCGTGTTCTGATTCATTGGAGAGCAGCAATCATGTCGACAGGAGCTGTTCTTCAGTTCCCATCAGCGACAACTAAAGGCCAATTCAAGGTTGTGGTGGGGTCATGAATCTAACATAGTCACTGATAGAACAATTTCCCTTCTGCATGACACTGTCGGTGGGACACAGAGGGAATATATGGCAAGGACTGCTGCAGGTATGTCTTGTTATTCTCATCCCTCCTCTGCCCCCATGTCCCCTCCTTTCTTATTTTTAATTTTTGGCGATGGTCTGTGCTGTTAACAAGGAGTCTCTGGGGAATACAGAATCAGTCAGTGGAAAATATGAAGAGAGGAAACTTCTAAGCCTTCAAGAAACCAGCATACTCCTGGCCTCTGTGCCGGGCAACACAGCAACATCAGCTCAGTTCGAAAGCTGGGTCCACCCCAAGACTGTAAGAGCTGTACATCCCTGCCAGACTTATAAACAAGAAAGATGCTGGACCAAACTCCACAGTGATTTTGCCTCTGGAGCAGCACCCTTTGAATGAAATAGAAAGGCATTTTTACCTGGACATAACCCCACCAGAGTCACTATCCTGTGGTATGAAAATCAGACCTGACTTTTGCCTGTCAACGCTGTTCTTTTCACACACTGAAGCCTGTAGTGAGCTTTCCAGGGGACTTGGCACAAGCACTGAACAAGTCACAGAAAAAAAGAGCCAACTCCCACTATTGTTTCTGCCATACATGTCCCAGGGAGAGCAGATTTTGGACCAGATGAGTAATATTTCATTCTCGTGCCGCTATTAGTCATCACGAGACTGTACAGTTAATACGGTGTGGCTTAGCCCTGCAAATTCTAACCACCGGGTGTGGGGCTGATGTTGAGGAGCAACTGCATTGCAGCTGATAGAAATACCTAATGCAGTAAGCTTTACATTTTGAAAAATTACTTCCAGTACCTCGTCTGCAGACTGTACTGTTTTCTGCCTTCCCTTAGAAGAAGCAGACCTGTAAAATGTGGATTCACAGATTTTGTTACAAAGAGACCACATAGTACTGCAGTTCATTTGTAATTAATGTTGAAATGATGTTAAAAAGAGCTTCAGACCACCAGTTCAAAATTTAAATAATCAGCTACAGCAAGGAACATAGTTATACTCAATGCTTTGTATCTCCCATGCCTCGAAAGCTAGACCTAGATCATATCTACAGTGAATGGGAATAGGTCCAAGCTTTTCTTACGACCAAATTTTCCTCCCTTGTGCATTATGCTCATTCACACCCAGAGCTAGGCTGTGCTGTAGGGGTCTCTGAAAAGGCCATAAGTGAACTTAACCCTGCAGAGGCTCAAGTCCTCCTTTAATGGGCTGAACACAGAAAGGCTGAAAGGACGACGACCCTTCCTATTTCTACAGATGCTGTTTGGCAGGGGCATGGGGAGCTCAGCCAGCCTGTGGGGTTGAGCTTGTTTGTCGGTTCAGTCTTCCCCTTCTGATGCAAATGCACCAGGCACAACGCAGTGAGGAGGGGGGAGAGGGAGCTATGGCAGTACCAGAAAGCAGGAGGAGCCCTGAGAGGAACTCTGCTCTCTTCAGGGACCTCCCCGGATTTCTAGTGAATGTCCTTCAAATTATCTTCTGCCCTCCCTTTAAAATAAGGGGGTTCCCTCCTTGTTTTAAGCACCTTCAAAGATAGAGGAACCCCAGTCTGCCTTTTGCCTTTGATCTCCAAGACAACTTCAATGAGAGTTTACATGGAAACACCAACAGGGCCCATTTTAGGTATCTAAACAAAATTTAGGTCCTCTCCTCATCTCTACTGCTGTGGCCTTTAAGACTTTTCAGGCCATGGGCATTTCACCGCTCAGCTTTAGGAAACCTGAATGCACCTTGGCATGCACGTTGGTATCAGGATCCTTAGCAGAAGGAGCACAGGGGTTTTCATGTGAGTCGTACGATGGACCAAGCACAGCCTCAAGCACTACTGAGGCTTCAGTATATCAAGCAGTGTTGTAGTGTATGTGGGTGGTATTTTGGTGGCCTCCCCAGAGTCAGCACGTGGGCGCGCAACCACGTTCCTTGCATGAGTAGTATCATGAACAGGACCTCAGTGGAGGCTGAAATGAAGGACCTTGTTCTGAGCACTCTTCAACTGGTAGGCAAAGGCGCGGGGGGTGGTCACCTGCTCTTTTGCAGTGGTTGGTTTCACGGGCATCACTAGTACATCTGCTCACACACACACACACTGATACTAAAACATGGATGATAAATGAGGTAAATTGTCCCTTTTTCAGTGCCAATGACCCTTCAACAACATGCAAAGCAGTTTTGCCTCTGCCTGGGTTTGGCTGGGTCCATGAAAGTCCAGACAACCTTCCCAGTCCCAGAGACAGTCCTTCTCAAGGCTGGGAGGCATTGGCAAAGCAAAGCCTGAAAAGAGATAGTGGGTCTGTGTGTGAGCTGGGGTGTAAATGTAAGGCTTCAGATCCCAAAGTTATTCCACAGTTACCAGCTACAAATACTAAAATCACGGTGCTTCTGGGAAACATTGGAACCAAATTAACAAAAAGCTCAAATCTAAAAATATAGCTGTAATTTACTATTCCCTTTAATAGAATTTTATTCCTGTACTTGTTATAATGAAGGTATTTATAGATAACGTAAAAAAAGGGACTGGAATTTTGTATTTATGAATAATAAGGAAGAGCTGTAAATGGAAAGAAGAGAAGTTGTGCAACATTCCTGCTGAAATGCACGCTTCCCCAACCACATCCCATCAAGAATGTTAAATCTATCCGCTAACTCTTGACTCTGGCTCAGGCTCTGTCAGCTGTAGGCAGCTGTGTTTAAGCCTGTGATGGTTTTTTACTCTTGTTTATACTGTTATAGTTGCTCCTAATCAAACTGGCTGCAGATAAGATCACAGCATGTATTTGAACTCAAAGGTGAAAGAGCACATCTTTATCCCCTTATTGACCAATGTCAACGTGTGTGTGGACATCTGTCACGCCACAGGTGAAGAAAATGGAGGGTCTAAAACCTCTTGTCCTCAGGCATTACACCTACACTCTGTTTTTAGCCCTTCTTTGGGTAGAATCTTTTGCCATATCGATTTCACTTGCATTAAAAATTCTTCTCTGGAAATGAAAGTCTTGGATCTGTCTCATTATTTTAGATCTGAGCTGGCAACTGAGTTAATATTAAAATGACATACACACACAAATCACATTTCCTGTGTTACAAATAACGGGAGCAAAGCGAATATACCAACATTAATAATTTACCTCATGAGCTTAGCTCTTTTTATTTTTTCTGGAATTTCCACAAGCAGATTGCAACTTCCTCCTATTTATTCATTATTCAAATTCAGTCAACAATTTAAAAGAAAATGTTTACCTACCAGATAGCTTGCATTTTGCTTCCATTTTCACTACTCAGTATTTGTAACAAAGTGTTAGTCATAATAATGTAATTAAATCACATAAAATAAGTTCTAGTCCTCAGCTAAACCAAAATGTAATACTTCTGGGAAAAAATACTGCCCATGTGTCTATAAAAATCAAGTTCCCATAAATAGTCTTGTCTATGTCTGAATTTCATCTACATTCATTCACACTAACAACTCAGCTGCTTAGATGTTTAGCAAATGATCATTAAAACAGGCAAAGCAGCTTTATTTCCTTGCCTGTCTCTAAAGAAAATACATTTTCTTTCCTTTAGCAATCTTTAATCTATTCTGCTCCACAGTTCTTCCCCTTCCCCCTGGTTCTGCAGGTGCCATTAACAAATAAAAGGCTACTGACAACAGATGTCTTTTATTAACTTCCTAGAAGCAGCCCTTGGGTTTCTGCAGATCCATGGGCCACAAGCAGAAACCAATACTAAGCAAAAGAAACCTTGCATGTCAGAACCAGATCAATGACGACTCTTTCACTCTTCCCCTAATACTTGTTTTGTTTTCATTTTTCTTACCCAGGACAAGTTGCTTCATCCCTTTTTAGTTATTTTAATTGTTAATTTTTAATCATAGTTCTAATTTATTGGGGACTAACGAGACATGAAACCTGCACATAGAAGCTTAAGAGGCACCAGACCGATCTTTGCTGTTTCTCCCTATCCGGTTTCAGCTAAGCATCCAGGTGCCCCTCGCACTTTCAGAAACCTCTGCCATAGTGGTAGGATGCAATTGCTTTCCATCACAGCTGAAAGACAGCACCCCATGAGCCCTAAGCCCTTACTATGTACCGCAAATCCAAGCAGAAGACCAAATTTGATCAGACATGATCCCCGTGGGCGAACAGCGTTAAGTTATTTCGTCAAGCCCCATGGGCTGGCGTGGTTCCTGTGAGGTGAGCTACCCAGGTGGCTTTTGATTACTGGCTGGAATATCTGTAACTTCAAGTGAGAATAGAAATAAGCATACAGAGACAAAAAAAAAAACCTGTCCTAGGAGACAGCATTACTAAAGCATACTTAGGAGAGGTTTCTCTCTGCTGCTCCTCTGTAATGATAGCATAACTTTCAGCCGTCTGCCACAGCAATCACCGATCATGATCAAATTGTGTATGAAACCTGTAGACTGCTCTGTTAGACACCGTAAAGATTAGACGTGCGTGCCAACCGGGCAGCTGTTCCAGCACTAGCACTGCAAGTCCTACAACAGGAGGCGGAGTTCTACCAAAAAGTAATTATTTCTTATAGAATTAACATAGCAAATATGGAGTACTAGGTGACAGCTGTATGTGAACTGCAGATCTTCCATTGCTAAAGCATAAATGGTTGCTCTTCATAAGAGTGAAATATGACTCTGCAGCATTACATGGCTGCCCTGTCAACAGGGCTTGCCCACAGCGGACACTGGCTACCCTGGCCACCGCTGGCAGGACCTGATAGATACCTCCAAGGTCTGACCCAAGTGCGGCTGGGCACTTACAGCAGCTGCTGGATTGAAAGGCATTTATATGATTCACCCGTGCAAGAAGATGTCATTCCATGGAGGATTTCTGACAACCCGTTCTTCGGTGCCACTAAACGAATGTAAAGGTGCTAACGCTAGTTCGCGTGTGTACAGCTCTTAGAAATGAGCAAAGGCCTTTCCGAAGCAGAGCTGAGTCACGGCAGGAACCATGGTGCTGTTGAGAGGGATGTGCGAAGGCATGGTCCGCAGCAGGCATGCCAGCTCTCGGAGGGCAGGGGTCTCTTCTTCTAAATCTGTTGTGCCTTCTGAACTGCAGTGCTCTCTCTGCAGTTTTGGAGCAGACAGAATAGATTTAGAAAGTGCCTGCTTATCGATTTATAGTCTTCATGCTGCACATAGCTTTTTATTAAAGAAAGCAGATACTCAATAGTGTTAACTAGTAATGGGAATTGACTTTTCACTAATTGCACAGAACCTGGCATTAATACACTTTAATAGAAAATAGGCCTGTGCACTCCAGATCAATCCAGAAGTTCTTCCTGACTATGCTACAGACAAAGGACTCCAACAACAACAACAACAACAACATGGCTAAGTAAGAGATTTTATTTATTTATTTATTATTGCTCCAATTATCGAGATAAGGACATCTCTCCAGGGAACAAGGGAAACACTTTAACTCGGCTGCTCGTCCGCTGTTTGTTTGCTTCATAGGGATCTTTATTTCCTGGTGTGTTATTCTGCCCCATTCGCCTAGTTTGCACACGAAGAAGCTTTTTGTCTGCCTCAGGTTGAGTGGAATGCAGGCAGAATAAATATCCTGGAAGTAAGGATGACATTAGAAATAAACCAATTTATTATTTAATGAATATTATAAATATTTATAAATAAATATTTAGTACTGTTATAAGCTTGTTTTAAATGCTAATGTTAATTTTATGTTAATGTTATGAAACAAATTCTCTATGAGTTCAGTTTCACCTTCTGGTTTCTCATTAGAGGAGCACAAGGGGATTACCAGCTGTGCCCTGCTGAGCACCGTCTCCCTCCCCAGCCCTTCGCCTCCAGTCAGCCCTCTCTTGAACTACTCCTTCACTTGAAAAGCTCCAGCTTCCACAAGAGCAGTCCCAGCCTGGTGATCTTGCTGGGTTTCTCTTTTCGTCCAGGGGCTGTGTAGACACAGAAGCAATTTGCTGTGTCAAAAAGGTTGGTTGGTTGTTAATAACCCCTCAAGGTTATCTCAGGTCCCCAGGGCTCAGCAGCTGCTTGCTGAGAAGAGGCCAGGAGTTTGTCGGGCACAGCCGAGGACAGACAGTGTGCTCACTTACAAACATTGCAGTTTTCACCCAAGTGTTGTCATTAATTTTGAATATTTTACAAAAACAAGTCTTGCTGCCATTATGCAGTTTCAATTTACTTTGCATCGCCTGTCAGCCACTCAGTAAAAAAGTTGAAGACAGACAAAATGGGATCAAGACTCAGTCACTGTCCCGCAGAAACTCTCATAGAAAATGAGAATATATGCTCTCACAGCAAATAGCGGTTCAAAGTGGAGCAAATTGGAGTCCCGGCCTCTTTTAGGCACTATTACCAGTCAAATAAAGCAGCTAATAATAAAGGATTGCTGTTTTATTTCATGCACTTAAATAAAACAGATTGGCAAAACCTTACTAATGGTTTGTGACACGCGCGCGTTATACCAGCCAGCGCCTGGAGACAGGCCCCTGCAGAAAAGCAGGTTTTTCACCAGCTTCAGCCTTCTAAAGGGTGCAAGTCCACGACTCTAGCCGAATGAAGGTTGAAGCTCCCTCACCTTTATAACTACCCCTTCCATAGTTACTGGCTGCTTTTAGATGTTCCTTTAGCTTCCTCTGAGCCCAACTGATAAAGAGCCCTGTCCCCTGGGGCACTGGCAGTGATACGGGGGCTGACAAAGGCGGTGCTAATTAATGATTCATGCTCGTTAATGATGTATGTTTGTGTCACAAGAAAATAATTTTTAGCTCCCTGTAGTTCGGATAGCTTGACGACTTCTGTTGCTGGCCCCCGTCAAGCAGACCCCGAGATGAGCCGGGATACAGCAACGCTGTATTTCTCCCCATGGAGGTGAAAGCAGTTCTGAAAAACAAATCTTAAACACTTGAATGCTTCTGACCCACCACAACACTCCTTGTATGACAGAGCCAAACTACGGTGGGAAAGTCCCTCCACAGGGGAGGGGATACTCCGAAATCTTTGCAGCTCACCCACCACACTGCATCCCTTCTGCTGGGGAGACAACCTCCCCTGGTCCTTGTTGCGGCTATCCTGAAGCGCCGTGCTAAACATGCTCAATAACCGCCCAGCGAAGTGTTGAGAACTCTGCAATTTTTTTGTCTTATGTATTTTGTTGCTGATAGTTTATCAAAGAAATGACAACTCAAACCACAGCTCAGTGTTAAGAAAATAATAGCAGTTTACCATGACTACTATTTAAAAGCATGTTATGATACTGTCTGTAAAACACTGCTAATATATTGTTAATATCCTATCCTGAAGTGAATTTATGCCATTATTAATCAGTGATAAAGCCATCTATATTTCTCCCCTTTTCCTAATACGGTAGCTTCTACCCAAAGAGCCACTCTACTCCTAGTGCCAGACATTTAGTTGCTTCATACCTGCAGATATGCAGAGTAACTTGCCCCACAGCAACGTTTTATTTACTAAGACAGGACTTAGAAGTGAAAGGTTAACCATTTCTGATCATAACCTTGGCTTTGCACTTCTAGTAATTATCCTTTAATTGCGTTACCTGATTTGAAATAGAGCTGTAATTGGAAAAAAACAATTTGACATTCCCTGATGCATACTCTGACACGCATTATTTGCTTTTTATTCAAATATAAATGTTCTCTGTAATACTATCAAAGAAAGAGGAAAAATAAAGCAAAATTGAAATGTCAGTAGCAATTTCTGACATGTGAGAGGCATCATCACCTAGTGCTGGATGGTAGACACGGGTTTTCAATTCACTTTAAAAAAATAAAATTGTGAAATTAGCAGAGTCCGAGGAAAGGAGAGATGCAAAGGGGGAAAGAGCTACAGCTCCGTTCCTCCAGGAGCTCTCTGTCGCACATGGTAATATCAAAATACCCAGCCAGCTACCAGCTGTAATTGAGTGATGAATGGGCCCTTCAGATTATATTGAAGCAGAAGATACAGAAGGATAATTTCCAACCTTCCAGTTAACTACTGAACAATTGTTACAGCCAATAAAAGTCAATGAAATGCAGGTCCCCTTTACTCATACCCTACAGGACAGGACATCCACTTAGGTAGAAAAGCGGTTTTACACCTTCCTTCTCAGGCAGATTCAAACAAATCCACTTTGATCAGTGGCAACCTACAGCACATCATTTGCACCTTGCATTTCTGAGAGGCGAGCTCCAACTAGTTTGGCTGGATCAACAGCATATACAGTCCTATATGCACTCACATATACCCACACATCTTCACTGAGATTTGGATGAAGTAACTACCGGATGGGGCTCAGGATCTGAATCAGCCCTAGACCATTTGGGGCACCATGCCCCCAAATTTAATTTAATTATTAAAAAAAATTTAAATGAATTACAGGTATAAAGTTAGTGGGTTAGGTTCTGCCATTCTGGAGGAAAAATATTACTTAAAAATAAGGAATCAGTATGTGCTCAGACAGTAGGTGAGGAAAACTGTGGCCCAGCACGTTACCCCGGTTTGGGATGGGGGTACCCAGTAGGGATGGGGGTGCGTGCAGGTAGAGCTGGATGTTGCAGTTCACTCACACTGGAGGAGGAGAAACTGCAGACATCTTCTGCAGCGACTCCTATGATGGATGTCCTTTGTCAGCAGCCCTGCATTCTCATTTGCTCCAAACCAGATCTAGTCCAATGTTTTACTTCAAAGAGTCAGCAGTTCAGAAGCAAGAAATTAACACAGGGGAGCCATAAAGCAGAGGTAGTTGGCACAGACTAGGCTGGATAAATTGTGCCATTCTGTTTTTTTGATAAAAGCAACAACAAACCCAAAACACAACAGTTGGAAGAAAACCTCTTGAAAAAAATAAAATTGTGGGTTTGCCTAGAGATATAACCAACTTGCATTAGTGTAAGTTAATTACTTTGCGCTTTCTACCCAGCCAGTTTATTATGACCACGTCCAACACAAAGCATATGAAAAGTCATCTATTCTACCTCTCCATGTTCGGCTGCCTGTGCCCGTCTCCAGGCCTGACTGTGAACCCCAACAGGAAGCCCAAATATTTCACAGGGACTTCAGCCTTCTCCGGATCTGGCCTTTAGGGGACGATCCTGTAAAGGTTACCCAAACATTTTATTTTGGGACCCCAGCAGCAGAAGGAGATTTTATTTTGGGCGTACACTGATGGTTGCTCTGTAACTGCCTTCCACAGTGCCTTAGGCTCACAGGATCTCGGGCGCAGTCTCTACGCTTGTGTCAGTACAAAAGCATACGTAACAGGCGAGGGTGAACGGTGGCTTTGTCCGAACAGTCCTGCCAGCTTCGTCGCTTTATCATGACACATTTCACTTGTGCAGAACCCACCTCTTTGCTTGGCCTGCTTACCCACCTAGGTAATCACACTGAAGTCAATAGGACTGTTAATACGAGCTCACTATTGAGACAGACCAGCTTGCTATTGCCAATGAAATACACAGAAAAACTGACTTGCTGGAACAGCATAGCTGAGATTTGAGGACCCCCCAGTGATCATCTGAGGATCCTGTACAATTTAAGGAGTCTTGCTTGAGGTTAGGCATACTACACAGGTGTATTTAACAGAGTAATAATACTGATTTTTCTCTTTTCTTAGAGATAGAGCCGAAACTCCCAGCAAGCAGCATGAAGATAATAACTGAAAAGTAAGCTGAAATATAACCACTCTAATTAACACAAATTAAAAAGAGCTGGTTTTCAGGAGAAAGGCTGCAGCAACATTGAAGTCAGCTGGCGGGATCCAGCCCACCTGATTGGAAACTGCCGGGGGAGTCACCTGCCAGAGTACTGCTGTGTTATAAAGCAGAAGGAAAGGAGCAGCTTGGAGGTTTGAATTTTTTTTTTTTTTTGTGTAGTAAACTTTTAATAGAAAATGAGCTGAAGAGAAAACTTTTTCTCTTGAATGTATTTGGATTATCAGATACTCCTAGGAAAGGTTAACTAGGACAAGAAATGTTAAATTTAGGAAGCTTACTTTGCTACTAAAGCAAGTCAGTAAAATCTGATTTTTCTACCTTTAAGCAAAGCAATTGTGTTAATGGAATAGCTCTGCAGTCTTAATATGTGCATTAGATTATGGTGCTTGTTTCTTCTTTATCTGGGCTGGACTCTGGAGAACATACTTTCATCCTTACTTGCAGTTTTAGATGGTTTATGAGGCCTTAAGAACTATGAATTGATTAGGATCACAGTGATTTCTCTCTGGGAAGTTTTAAAGTTCTGATGGCTCTGGTAAGTGGCTCGCTTGGGATGCTTAGCTGGTGCTTGCTGGGACTATTTTGGGTTTTCTTATATATGTCAATTAATGTGGTCTGCTTTGTTGTATTAATTCAGTATCTAAAATGAACAATTTAAACTAGGTAGAGCAAGCAATGTGCAAGAACAAATGGAAGAATAACAAGAAGAAAATTAGAATAGGACAGAAGAGAGTTGTTTTTACTTCTGGTTGCAGCCCTGGGCTCTGCATGGACACTGAATCGCTATTTACTCTCAGGAGATTATAGTAGATAGTGCTGTCACCTGCTGGTGAGATGGAGAACTGAGTTTATTGCACTCTCGTTGTTAATATTGCCCTAACTAGAGCCTAGAGGGGCAGGTCATTTAGTGTGCTATACAGATTTAATTTGTTAGTGAGTACACCAGCTGTGAAGGGCTGCCAAAGGAAGCTGGGGAAAGAGGAGAAGAATTAGGGCAATTTTCTCACTACTCTAGTAATAGTAGGAGACCCAGGGAGACTTTCCCATCCCCAGCTGCCCCTCTTGTCTTTCTCCACCCTGGCCTACCATAGTTTATATTAGGCTGCTTCTAGTTGCTACGGTAGCTACTTTGGTAATATACTGTCAGAATATTTTGTTTGCCTGAGAAAGAGGACACGTGCAGTTCTCCAGCTGTGTATTGCACCCTGGCAGTGGCACCAGTGGGGGTGTCAGGAAGTCTTCTGTTTTATTAGTGAGTGCAGGACCCTGCTGTGAGTTGGTTTCTTGACTACCTAATACTGAATTTCTAAGGGAATCCTCAGGCGGAAGCTTTAAACCAAGGTTTTATAGTGAACACTGTAAGCTGTAAATATATCTGTAAAGAATTGTGTTGATCTCCACTTACAGAACTAAGGTATTTGGGGTAAGGGGGTGGGTGAGAAGACTTTATGAAGGACCAAAAAGAAAATCCATTTCTCTGAAGTACTAATCTTGTGCTTGAGTCTGCTATATTTCAACCTCACAGATGCGAGTAATGCATCCCTTGTCTCGGGCTTGATTCCTGAATCTGTCCGACAATGAGACCCCCTCCGCTCAGACGGCTGGGGATGCATCCCTAAGAGGGGTACCGGGGAGGTTCGCAGGAAGCTGATGCCCTCTGCTGGGCATGAGGAACTTCGACAATGTAAACCCCTTCTTTCCGAGCAGGATAATGCATTTTGAGGGGGCGGGGCGGGGGGGAACAACCCCAAAACCCTGCTAAAAGGGAACGGGACAGTTTAATTGCAATCGTTCACAGCCCCTGCAATATTTAATATGTGCATTTCAAACTGCACTTAGATCAAGTGTAATTAGATTTGAAATCTAATTGCAGCGAATGGGTCTATCAATAGTTCTGGTTAAAGCTTCCACACTGGTAGATGCAACTTGTAATTCAAGATCTTTAAATACAAATATAATCCTTTTAATAAACTGTTCCTGTACTATTAGTAGGATTTAAAAGCAAGTATAACTTAAAGCTGGAGAGAGCTGTTTAGCCTGTTTAAATAATGTCATTAGTATGATATTGAATGGCTAGAAGTCAGCGTAAAGGTAAATAAAACTTTAAGAATGTTTGCTAAAGAATTACTGGGGAAACTTATTTGGATCGTGAGGGACAAGCTACTGCATGTCTGTACATACTATATTCCACTGAAAAATCCATTGAAAAATGCTGAAACTCTGTATTTATTAAGACACAAATATGACCAAAAATGTGACACTAATTTTAATGGAAAGCAAAGTAATTGAAACTGGAAATTGTATGTTTATGTTTTTTCATGAAACTAGGAGAATGTGAAGGCTTTAATGCTGATTCAGCAAGTTGCTGCTGTTTCTATCACATAACAGGTGACAGATGTCCACCTGAGCGCTTAACCGCTGTGTAGCTATGTCACCGCAGGATTTCAGTGCGAGCTCGTGTGCCGTTGTCTGTTGGTCCGTTCTGGCTAATATAGGAACCACCTATGCAAAAAGGCTAAAAACATTAAAACAGGTCTAAAATAATAAAAAAATTGGTTACCTTATCTGTGTTTTTTTTTCCCTTGGAGGCTTTAATTCTGACTTCTGGATTTATAAAATCATGCTTTTTGTGTAGGTCTGTCCACTTCCTGCTGTTTCTGATGTCTTGAATGGTCAGCCAAGAGGTTCAGAAGTTAGTCTCCTGATGTTGATTTCCAAGAGTTATGAACTTAATTAAAAGGAAACCAAATTCATGCTGTGTCTAAGGATAGGGTTATATCTCCCAAAGATAAATGCCTTCTAGTAGCATAGATGCTGAAAATGTTAATGTAACACCTTCTCCAAGTTAATTACCTGACTGTACTACGTTGTTGTTTGAGTATTTACAATCTCTGAGTATTTAACAGAAAGCCCTCCCAGGGCACATTTTATCACTTTGAAAATTTCAACTCCACTAAGGAGGACAAAAAAAGAGAAACATCCTGTCTCAGGTATGACCCCAAACTTCTGTGGTAACTCTCACAAGATCCACCAAAGAATTCTCACTGGCTTTAGAAGATGTTAAATTTGACCATGTTCTAAACTTGATGTGAATTTTGCTGTGTGTGGGAAAGAAACCAAAGCAGTACTTAACACTGTACTTAAGAGATCACAAATCTGGAGCTTCTGTTCACAAAACTCAAACTAATCCATGGGATATGTATTATTCACAGATTCTTTTATTGTCATTAATTTTTGTTTTGAATACATAAACCTTATCTAGGTATTAATTTTTGCCATTAACATCAAAAGGCAAGTTTTAACATGGTAACTAGTGTATACCTGCCGTTGGCTTTTCTCTTCAATGCACTGAGTTTAAAGCGATTGTTATACCTGGTTTATGAACTTTGGCATTTATGGAAAGTAGTCGTTTCCTTTGGTTATATTAAAAGAACATACTGTTTAACAGGCTTAGCTGTAGAGTAATTCTGAAAGATGGGGAACTACATATGCTATTGGGAACAGTATGCAGTCACTTTTAGATGATGATAAAATAGTCTTGTATTACACTGATGGGATAAGTGTGTGGTGTTTATAAAAACATATAGAAAATCAGAAATTTGTAGCTGTAAGCATTTTAGATCTAGCAAGCTGGTAAAGTTTGACTTGCAACAATGTCTTGTAACACAAAAAAGATGAGGGGGACATGGAAGTCTATGAAAAAATACTATTGAGCCCTAAATATGTAAGCAGGACGTATGAACAACCAACACCCAAACCCCCTGTTTTACTGGGAAAAACCCCAAATGTCTCCTGTAGTTTCTATAGCAATCAACAGTACCCAGCACTCAGCACAGCTTTTTAGCCAAGCAGCAGTCCTATGCATTATGTTCGGAAACAACTCGAGTACTTTATTTGGGAAAGTATCATTCCTAGTGAACCTGTAAAATGAGAGACTGTATATGCTTTTTGGAGACTTAATGGAGGTGGAGAGATACAGTTCTAATAATGGGATGCTCTAGGCCACTTTACTGGCAGACTTGCACTTCAGTGAAATGCTTTAACTGCTACTGGATCCAAAGCCTGTCAACTTAAATGGTACGTTATATTCATCAAACAGTTGGAAGCCTGTTAAGTTTGTTAACAATGGGTACTGCTGACTCTGGTCTAATTTAATAAATACATAAAAATTGTGAGATTGTACCAGCTTTTCCCTCTCAGTTTCATGGAGGTATCTATTTATATTTTCATCTAATTCAAAAGGTTGCTTAAGAGATGAAACAGTTCCAAACATGGATCAAGCCCACAAGATTAATTGCTCTGTAAGGATAAGCATGCTCTGTAGTCAACAAAGTAAAAAGTATTAAATGCCACTTGTGTGTAAGGGAAGCCACGGCTATCCCTCTGTGGTGGTGCTGTCTGGAAGAGTGTAAAGTGTGGTGCTCTCCCTAAATAAACTCATGTGATGGTTCATGTGACAAATGTGGCTGGAATCCAAGGCCAATAAGACAGATGTTCATTGGAAGAACAGTCAATGCTCTGACCAAAAGAAAGTGTGTTTAATTTTGCAGCAGATTTAATAAAAATGTAGTATAAGTTGATGCTTATACTTTACTAGGACCAGCAGATGTCAGTATGACTCAAAGCATGGCTTTGAATTTTAGCGAGGCAACCTTCCTGACACTTCTCAGAATGAAAATTATCTAAGTAAAATAGCAAGATTATAAAGCTTTATCAAATAAATCTTCAGCAATCAATCATTAACAGTATTCTTGAATAAATGTGACCTAACAGACACGCTAGTTTCCAAGTCTAAATACCTCAAAACCACAACAAATACTAAGGAGTATCAATGTTACTCAGATTTCAATATAAAGTGTTTTTTAAATAAAAGTTATATTGTAAAATGTTAATATTTTGAGAACAGATATTGCATCAACCAAATATAATTTCAATTTAACTGTGTTTTTTTCTTGTAGTCTGGATACTCTTAGTTTGGGAATAGACACTCAAATTCATTTCAGCTGCATGTAAATATTTGCCTTAAAAACAAGCAAAAAGGGGAGGGGGCTGTTAAGTTCCAGTCCAACTACATACTGATAAATGCAGCAAAATTACTTCAATTGTGTTATATAGAAACCAACGAAACAGTACAATAACTAAATACTTTAACATAATTTTTCAATGCCTTGACTATTTAATAGCACTTTAACAGTAAGGCTTGAATTCATAAGGAACAACCTCATCTCAATTCCCAGTAACTCACATGGGATCTGAACTCCTAAATGCCTTTGAATCCATTCAAGTGGACAGGGTTGAATTTATCAGAGGTAGCTGGGATAATCTATAGAAGATACAGCATTTGCTGTTGATCTTGGAGACACCTTTATTAATACTGCATGTATATTCACAGAGAACTTTTAGCATTCCACATAAAACAGATTCAAAACCCATGAAATCCTGAACTACAGAAGGAAAAATGAAGGATATGTGGAGATAGTACACCATATAAAACAGTATATGAAACTATGGTGAGTGGCTTAGGATATCTCACATGAAAATTTAGCATCTTAAATACAGTGAAATACTATTCAATGAGAACCTACTCAGATGACTAACAAGACTGAGTACAAGGTGGAACGAAGTATGGAAAGACAGTAGTATGATTAAGAATATCTCCATAATCATACTGAAAATAAATGTGAAAGCAAGCACATTAATCGTGTGGATCATGATAAATTCCAATGGCTTTCATTAAACCACTAAATGGTGAATGTGTGGTGTTTACTCAAAGCACGGAATATATACTCAGTATAAATGATGTGCATATACGCTAACCTACATGTTTATTTCTAATTATTTCTCCTCCTTCTATCTCAATTTGCTCATATAGCCACTTGCGGTCACAGCGACATTCAGCTCCACACTTGGTGGAGCTACACTTGGGACAAGCATAGAAACATCCCAGGCAATCTTCATCGAGACAGTCACACAGGTCCATTCCACTGTACAGCAGTAGTCCCTGGCTATCGTAGACTTTACTCTTCGCTGGTATAACTTGCCTGTGTAATGAAAAACAGTAGTTATTTCCATGTTAAGAAATCCACCTATTTTGATGCCAGGCTGCTAACAGTTGCAGGCAGAGGTTTGCTTTCATCAGGTGTTCGTTTTAACACTCTATTAATTTAAAAGATGTATCCACGTTACAGTATCTGCACTATAGTGCTTTGGAAATAATTTCAAGAATGGGAAGTTTTTATTTCTTCAATAGCACACTTATTCAACCACTTATGAATATTCTTAGGTATATGACGTAAACTTCAGATTACCTTTCAGATGATGTGAAATGATCCCTTAATTTACTCTTCCTTTGCAATGTGTAGCTGTAATTCAAAGGAGGTCATGTAGAATCATTTAGGTTGCACATATCCTAATTTAAAAGTACTTTTTAATGCTTTTATCATTACATCTCTGCAACAGTACTATTTAACTGCAGAATCACAGAAAACCTCTGTTTGTAAGGGGCCTCTGGAAGTTACCTTGCCTGACCCTCTGTTCAAGGCCAGGTCGACGCCAGTTGGGTTGCTTAGGGCTGCATCTAGTTGAGTTCTGAATAGCTCCACTGTCAGATGCCTCAACATTTTTGATCCAATGTTTTACTACATACATAGAAAAAGTTTTTCTAACAGATTATCAAAATTCCCCTGGTTGCCACTTGTGCCCAAACTGAGTAGAAGAAACAAATGGAAAGAAAAAGGATGTGTGGTTTGTGAACAGCACGTCTAGTGTCTGTTTGTCTTGTAAAGTTAAACTTAGGCGGAGAGCAGGGGAAGGAAGGTATTAATGTGATCCTTCTTGCATGTTTTAACAAATACTGTATGACTAGTTAAACCTGGGGCTTCTGGCAATCTCCTCTTAGGACAAGATTGAATCGGTCCAAACTTTTAGTGGAAAACGACAGACAATATTCAGCTGCATACACCCTTCCTCTGTAGAAAGCATGATTTTAAAATCAGTCACATTAGAAGGCTGTAATCTGTTACCTAGTGTTGTCTGACTTGGACACTAACTTCCTCTTTTAAAAGGAAGGTAAGGTCCTAACTTGCACTTTTGTTTATAAAGTGTAATTACTGAGTTTATTGAAAGATTGCTCCAATATTTTAAGTATAGTCTACTTGATCTTACTGTACTCAAATTGAGCCTATTATCAGAATTTTACATTATGCATAAATTAATAGCTTCATCTACAATCTGTGTAATAGCCACCCCTTACCAAATACTTGTTTGTATTCTAATTGCCTGAAACATGGACCGTATGCTAATGCTTTATCTTCTGTTTTGTTTATCTCAGTAATGACAGTGAGCTTTAACATCCTCAAAACCAAAAAAGCAATCCATAAAGATGCAAACGTGCATATAGAAAATGTTATAGTGTTACAGGGATACTGATGACCATCAAAGCTATTTTGTTTTGAAGGGAAAGTTAAAGATAAGGTAAATAGAGGAAATGGCTCACCTGTCTGAATTAAATGATGCAATTTTTGTTTGCAGTCTTCTTTTTTCCCTTTTACTGGTCTCAGGAGTGAACTCAGTCTGTCGTCCTGGATTAGCAAACTGTAGAGACTTTAAAGCCTTAGCTGTACGCCCCTGAAAAAAGACAGAATATCTCATTTAATTACAAATACAAACCTAAATCATTAAGAAAATGTCCAGTCAACCCAGGATACTGTAATAACTTAGGTAAATTTTTGAGCTGAACTGTAAGCACTGGATTTCCCAGGAGAAACAACTTCAGTCTGGGAACTTTTATACTGGAGAATTGTACCAGTCTCAAAACCCAACAATACAAGCTTTACAGTATCAGTTTTCATCAATGCTTTCAAATGTCACCCCCTATCAGTCTCCTAATCATACTGACATGTAATTGAAAAATAGTTGGGCAACAGCCCCTGGGCTGACAGGGACAACAGCTCCTAGAAGGCAATTCTGCTTTGCTACAGGGCATATATGGATGAGTTCTTGCTGACTTGGTTGCCTACACTTCTACTGATTACCTGTATGCATCTTGAACAATGCATCCAACAATGTATAAGCTGTATTCTAAACTTGGCACTTAAAGCATTACCCCCCCCAGTTCATTGCTGCCTCTGAACAAATGCCATGGCCTTCACAGCTCAGATGCACCACAAGAGTACACTTAATTCACCTCAACATGCATTCACTTGGCAATGAACTGCTAGAGAAAGTGGAGTTTTCTTAAACTGAAGAGACTGAATTAGAGGTTTACCTCAACATCCTTAGAAGCAGCCTTTGCAGCGTTCAGTTTTAAGCACACAAGCTTGTTTTTTGCTAGGCTTGTGTAACAGCTTAAAATACCAGCAGCAGTCTGGTATTTACACAAACTTACGAGGTGTAGTCACCCTAATAAACACAATCATTTGAATTTAAAAGGCCATAATATTAAACTAGTGAAGATTATCTTTTTAAGGTCCTCCAAATGAAGGCTTAAATACAGTAAACTCCCACACCTCTAAAAGACTACACCTTTTCATATTTCTGTTAAAAAACTTAATTTCTTTATGTAGGACTTGTAAGAAGCCCAATTCCAATAGTTTGCAAAACTTGGGGGCGGTGGGCTGAGAAAACTGATCCATATACGTACATCTGAATCAAGTTTTCTTCTTTGGCGATCTTCAGATTCAACATCCACGCTTCCGTTTATTATCTGCATACATTTGGGACAAAGCTTCCAACCAGGTACAAACTGTCTTCCAAACTTGGCGCTTAGAAAAGCTGCGTCATCTAAGTCAATTGCACGTAAGTTTTTCTTTGATAGTTTTCTGTGTATATTAAAGGGATCGCAACATGATTTTTGTAAGTCTTCAAATCTTTCAATGTAAATCTTTGCATGGTGGAAGCAGATTGTATTGTTCTCTGAAAGGGTTATTCCAGTCCTAAGCTGAAGTAACAGTAGGTCAGAAGAAGATAGATCTTGCTTGGTCTTGAAGCCAGTGTGACGGGTAATATAGGTCTTATGGCATTCATTGGTAGCTTGAAGCTGAACTCCAACTGAACAAGGATCCATTTTACTTTAGCAGAGCAATTTATTTCACTTATTTTGCCTAAAATCAGTTCTTTGAAGTCTTTAATAGTTTCTATGAAGATCACCCTAGGGGAAGCATTACAATCAATCAGATTTGTGCGCCAAACCTGTAGCTGTAAGCTTGACAGACTAGGTTTAAGTATTTTAAAAAACATGTAAAGAAATTATAGCCTTCTAGTCTAGGTAAGACTAAAAACACATTGAATTTAATTCTGGAATGAAACCATGCATCTTGTATGCCTTTCAGAGACATTTTTTTCCCAACTGCAACAAGTATCAATTAAAAAATATTAGTAGCGTTACTTTCTCAAAAACAACCTGGGAGCAAGGTACGAGGTGATGAGTTGTTCAGACAGCAGCCTGCTCTGGTCATCAGTTTCCTGGGGCCCCACCTTTCTTGGCACAATCCCTGCTACTCAAGACCAGTTGTTAAGATGGCCCGCAGGAAGAGACTCCTGGTGGCTAAACAGTTCACCCATCCTATTTCCAAGTAGTTTCTAGGAAAAAATGCTGCTGGAGGTTGGCTGCCCAGGCATTCTGGTGTCAGTTAGCAACTCACATCCAACACCGCTTTCCTGTGTGCTCTTTCCACGTCTACCAGATGCAGGCCAAAACACAGCACCAACCTGAGCCTTTTCAAGAAACAGCCTGTGGTATACACACAGATCAGTGGTTCTAGATGTGTGCAGCTGTGGTCACGTGGCCTTTGCATGCAGCTCTCTCCAACTGAGTGCAATGTCTGTTTGATGTCAATACTGGGCAGTTATTTAAACACAAATACAGTCACCAAATACAAAGCCAGCTGCTGCAGAGCGATCTTGTACTCATGCCAAAGTTTGCTGTAAATCCAATGCTGGTCCTAAAACATCAGAGCCTGAGCCCATCTTGCTCTATTTTCTACTGCAATATAAAGGACAAATTTCTACCAAAAGAATTAATTTGCTTCCAAAACCTCTGAGAACCTTCCTTACAATGAATACAACCTACGAAGGTTCTTAATGGTCACCTACACACTATTCTGCAAAGACTAAGTCAGAGAAATTAGAAAGCATAGTGTGCTGGTTTTGGTGGAGATAGAATTAAATTTCTTCACAGTAGCTTGTATGGGGCTATTTTTGGGATTTGCTGTGAAAATAGTGTTGATAACATGCTGATGTTTTAGGTACTGCTAAGCAGTGCTTACACAGCGTCAAGGCCTTTTCTGCTGCTCAGACTTGCCCCATTGGCAAGTAGGTTGGAGGTGCACAAAAAGGTGGGAGGGGGCACAGCTGACCCCAACTGACCAAAAGGATATTCCACACCATATGGTGTCATGCTCAGCAATAAAATCGGGGGAGGGAGGTTGCTGGGGGAGGTAGGTTGCTGGGGCGGGGGGGGGGGGGGGGGCTGCTACTCAGGGACTGGCTGGACATTGGTTGATGGTTAGCAACTGTTTCCACTTACATTGCTTGTTCTTCTTGGGTTTTATTCCTCTTTTTTTTCTTTTCCTTACAATTTGAAAAAAAATCTTTTTTATTATTAAACTGTTTATTTCAACCCACAGATTTCTTTCTCACTTTTCCCTTTCCTATCCTCCCTCCCATCCCACTGCAGGGGAGTGAGTGAGCAGCTGTGCAGTGCTTAGCTGCCAGCTGGGGTCAAACCACAACACAGTTACTATTTGTGCTAACCACTGAACAGGGTAATATGGCTTTTTAATCAATAAAAGTGTCAGCCAATTGCATAACGGAAAAAGTCTGGGATGCTACTTTCAATAAAAAAAAGCAAACAGCATCTCACACAACCTAATGACATGAAATGTGTAAGTTTATCCAATATACATAAATATGAACATAGAAGAGCAAAAGTTTAACAGAGACCAACGAGAAGTTAACAGGCTTTTAAAAATTACTCTGAAAAGCCACTGCCTGGAGCGTTTTTGCTGAACTCCTCAATCGTGACAACTGCGAATCAGTTACGCAACACATTTTCATATATTAAACTGTATGCACAGTGATTTAAAGGTCTTGCATAGGACATGATGCTATTGTCTAGTGATTTAACTGATCCAAGCATATAAGATATGCTGGGCTATACTCAGGCCCGTAAAATTGTTTTGAAGTCTAATTTTATACCTGATTCAAGACAGAACTGAGTATACCTCAACAATTACTTTTCTCAGCCTATAGTTAAGAATGCTCACCTTTCACATTTAAATTAATGCAAGAATAATAGAGGCACAAAGATTCCTGAATATAGAGGCACAATGTTATAAACACCCAAGTTTGCAAAAAAATAGGGTGTGTATTTCATTCTGAAAATAAAGCAAACTTGTTTCTGTTTTTTGCAAGTTATCTGAAAATAGAAAGACTTAAATATTCTAATACTTAACACTGATTTCTCAGGTCAAAACCTAAATCCTGTATTTTAAACACTAAAACTAGTCCAGTCCTAAATTGCTCTTAATTCTTCTTCACTGAAATTGCTGTATTCTAAGTTAACTAAGCCCTCTCCTGCAGTTCTGACCCTGCACGGCTCTTCAGATCTGCACTGTATTATGCAAATAAGGAATAAAGTGTAGGTATCAGTGAGGTTTAAAAAAAAATCTTATTCTCAGTGCCTGCTAAGCACTAACAGTGCTCTGTTATGTTTTACTACACAAAAGTTGCAGTGCCTTCACCTATTTATGAACTTTTACTGTGGTACAGACATTTAATAATTTTTATTTTCCCTCTCTCTTTTAAGGACCATCTGTCAAACTTTACCATTCTAGTAAAACAGCTACACTCAGAACTTATCTTTCTTCCATGAAGGTGCACAAAGCTTGTCTTTCAAACTGAGGTAACTGGAACTGTGTGATCAAAGCTCACTGCAGCTGAGTTAACATTTTAACAGCAATTTAGCTAATACCAAATAACTCAATTCAAAGAAATCTGTTGTAGCTAAGCACCAAGCTTGCTTCAAATGCTAGTGTGTGTACTTTTTATTCCTCCTGAGATGGGGGGTGGGGGTATCAATGAGGAAGCACACTAGGTCAATACAAGACTAATGATCTGAATTTTCAAAATTTCCATATGCATTAGAAGTCAGAACTCTTGGAAGACGTACTGCTTAAAAAAATATCTTATTCTTTATAAAACAGAAAATAATTATTACACTGCTATCTTTGGCAGGCATCTCTTTTGACAGACAGCTACACTACCAGAAATATGCTATATTAAACAGAGGGAAAGCATATCAAGTGTACCACCACAGTCTGTTCGAATGATAGTGTGCTCATGACATAACTTAGGCAGCTCATCCACCTGGTTTGTAAGAACTCCCGGTAGAGGCTTCAGAGGCGTTTCTTCCCTCCTCCCCTTGGGAGGAATATGCGGTTTTTTTGCCTTTGATTTCTCTTTGGTGTAAATAGGAAGGAGCTTCAAAAACCAACTACTTAAATGAAGGCCTGTATTCTCACCTGTGAAATCATGAATTACCGTTTACTGCAACAAACACAATAACCTAAAGCAGAAGACAGCGACAAGCAAAGCGCTCGTGCAGGATAAGCCTGCCGCGTTAGCGCAGATTCAGCAAGTGTTTTCTAGCTTCTTGCTGCAGACAGAAACAAAGGATGGAGGAAACTATAGTTTAGGCTGGCAGCGCCGGGTTGTAAGTGGAAGGGAACGAACGGTCGTGAAATTGCAGCTGGGAGCCCGTGTCACAACACGTTATGCCGGATGCTCAGCAGCGGCGCGGCACAGCAGAGCCCCGTCCAAACGGTAACAGCCGCTGGGCAGGGCTGCCTGGCCGCACCGTGCGCTAGCCCGCAGGTGAGCCCGGCGGCTGGCTCGCTCCCGCGGCGGGCACTAGCCCTCCCTCCGAAAGGCCCGCTTGCCTGGGCGGAGGGCACGGCGGGCCCGCCCCGGGCTGGGCGGGCGCCACCGGCAAGGGAAGGGCTGGGCTCGGCGCGGCTCCCACCCCGCCCCGCCGCCGCGGCCCCTCGCCTCGCACCGTCCGTCCCGCTGCCGGCCCCGCGACCCCTCGGGCGGCGGGAGGGTCCCCCGGTACCTTAACGCCGGCTTTCAGCGGCCGTTCACCGCCAGCTCACCACAGAGCGGCGCTTCTCCCTGGGGACGGGGAACGGCAGCACCCGCCGCGGAGGGGGAGGGCTGCGGATGTCACGTGGCCTGGCGCACGCTCGTTCCGTGCGCGACGTGCGGCGCCGCGGGGTGCCGCTGACGGCGCGCATGCGCTGCGAGCGCGCAGGGGAGGTGGGGCTGAGGCGGCAGCGCTCTGTACCTCAGCGGGGCGGGGAACGCGGCTGTCCTCGATCGCTGCGGGGGAAGGCCCGGGGGACACCGGCTTCGGGGGTTGTTTCGCGTGTCGCGGAGGGCCGGGTACCAGGCGGTACCAGGCGAGTGAAGTGCCGGCCGTCAGGCAGCCCCGGGCTGCCGCACGTGGGAATTGGCCGAGCCAGCGGCGGCACGTCAGGCTTCGCGTCGGAGCCGAAGCTGTGCGAACCCCTCTCCGCCCCCGACGAAGGGCGGTGGGAGGCAGGGCCCTGCCGACGGGGCGGTGCCGCGCGGGGCGCGGTGAGGAGACCTGCCTTGTGAGAATAGGGAGGGCTCTCGGTGTGCTCGCGTTGTCCCGAAAAGCGGGTTCGTTCGCCCGGTGTGCGGAACGCCAAAATGCACGCAGACCGGCGGTATGTTATTATTTTCATTTGTGCGCAAGGATGGGCGCTGCGGTAACCCCCCACAGCTGCCACCTCGCACCCAGACACCACCAGGTGTTCGCAGAGTTCAATGTGTCAGTCATAGCTGATATTCCCGCCCCGCAGCTGATCATTGGTTAGTTTCCTTCTCACGTCATCCTAAGGGTGCAACTCCCTTTAAATTTACCACGCATGCTCAGAGAGTAAGGGGCTTATTTGAGGAGGGTGTTTTCCGGTCTACGGGCGTGATTTTTAGCATTGTAATGAGGCTAGTTCAGCTGAAGGACACTTAGTTCTTATCAACATCGCAATTAGTTGTTCTCCTTGACTATACACTTTATCACCCAGTTCTCAGCGTCTTCTGAGGTGGGATGCTCCCCTCTATCAGTCTCCCTCAGCTCTTGTCAAGGATAGTGTCATAAAACAAATACATCCCTATCTCTCAGCTCCCTTCTGTGACCGCCAAAATCTGTTTTGCAAGGCTTATGTGGTTCATTGTTATTGCTTAGCAGAACATTCAGTTTTCTTCAGGGTATAACTCAGACTAGGGCAGTCACAGGGGATAATTAAATTCTTTTTCCACTCAGGTTCCTTGCAACACTGTTACCTCCTCCTGCCCCACAGTCAGTGCTACTGAAGCTGTTATTTATTTTAAATAAAAATCTCGAAAATCTGTTGCTTCATTTAGTTAAAAATAAAACCAAACAGTTTCTTGGTCACTAGAATGTCTCAAAAGTCTGTTACTTGGGTTTTTTTTTCTTTTTTTTATTCTGTAATTTTTTCAGGACAATGGGTCTTCCTAGGGAGGAGGTATGAAATTTTGACTATTACTCGTTTGTTCTATGGCTAGACAGTGACACACCCCCTACTTTTTCCTGGAGTTTTTTTTGGAATGATAATGATAATAAATAAAACACAGATGCCTTAATAAGTGCCTTAAGTTTGTAATATTGATAAAAGAAAGCCTTAAATTACCACTTATGCTTATAGAATATTTTTGTTGGTTTATGAGAAAAAAAGTGCTGGATAAGAGTATTTTCCTTCTGTTTCTGTCAGGTTGCTCTCCTTCCAGACTGGGTTCAACCTGGATTTTTTGAGAGGGTGTGACCCCTGTTCCCAAACCTCTTCAAAGGCAGGATAGCCTTTTGAAAACATTGCTCTTCTTTTAAATGAGATGTGACATGCAGACTTGTTAGGCACTGGGCTGCTCTGCCTGTGTCGCTCCTGTCCTGCCCAATAACTGCCTTTTGCTGAGCTATGACACAATGAGACAGAAAAGATCTGTGAGATCATCTGCTATATGTTTCTGCCCACTTGGAGCTATTGACCGTAGTACATCAGTATATCACAGCCCAATAACATTAGCAACAAATTAAGGCCACCCAGTTAGTCATGCTAGAGGCTTAATTCTCCCTCCCCAATCATTTATAACTAAATAATTACCAACTGGCTTTCCAGCAGATTTTTCAGTGGATGGTAATAGTAAGAAAGCTGAATTATAGTCAGAGCAAATACAGAAAGGCATGGTATGAACCTAAACCTATAATGAGCCATAGAAACTAATATTAGTAACAGAGTAGTGAGTAATCACTAATCACTCATTACTTGAGGCTTGACACAGCTGATGGATAGTGTGATAACAGGTGACACCTCTTTCTAAACAAATAAATGATTTTGGGACTGAGCTAGGGTAATGGTTAGTTCAATAGAAGCCAGTCTTGATTCACCATAAATATTTGGGTGTAAATCTCAGTGGTTAAAGTTGTGATTCAATCAGCTTTTGGGCCTGGTTTCATTGGAAGCATTCTTAAACTGACGCTATGTCAGAATCTTGGATTTGGCAAATACTAGCCAAGCTCAAAAGAAACTAAATTTACCTTAAAGGGCAGAATGGTTGGCTTGAAATATGTAACCAACTTAAGCTAAAAAAGTTAAAAATACACAAATTCCTTGAGGCCTAGGAGTAGTTTCTTATGGCTCTGCTGTATTTTGCCATTAGAAAAAAATCTTGTTATAATGAAGTACTGAAGCCAACTGGGCACAAATGTTAGAAACAGTACCAAAGATCCAATGCAGCAAAATGGGGGGCTTTCTCTTGCCATCTGTTATTCAGAGTAGCCTTTGTCTGCACTGGTAAAGAGATCAGCAAAAGGATATTTTCAGGTAGGAATGTGATTTTGAAATTGTCTGTATCCCTTTAAAATGCCAGATTATAAATCAGGGCGTCTTTTCATCTAACGTTTTGCAAGAATGTTGAAGAACATAGTTGCATAGTTGTCTGAAAATAACTAAAAGCCTGTGGAGGTGAGAAATAATTTTATGCTTGCTTCAGGAGATACCCAGGATTCTAAAGCACAGGAATATAAAACTTTAATCTTAATGTGACAGTTACAGCATGGAGGCTGTGCCATTTTCTGTTTGTCCACCCAATCATTAAAGAAAGCCATTGAATTCCATATATATTGCTTAAGTCATACATTGGCTCAATGATGACAGAGAGACTGCGAAGTGCTATCATTCAAGGAGGGTTCAGTAAGGCTTCCTCTGCTGACTTGTACTGCTTAGCATGAAACGGGTGGAATTAATGAAGGGGAATAATTCATGAGAGGAGATATTTGAGATACAGGTTGTGACATCAATTTGTATTAAATAAACATAGGAAGAGCAGTGAGGTGCGTGTATTTGCTTTTTCAGTGTTAGTGTCAATCTGTGAGGCTGATTGTATAGGGTTAGATACAGGTTTTGGGTTATCTGGGTGTTAACTTGTAACAAGTCTGCCATCCATGGATATAGACAGTTTTTGGTTGAGCACATTATCTTTTATTGATATAAATGGAGCTGTGCCTTAAGGAGGGAGAAGTTTGGGGTTTAGAGTAAAAAGATGCTAGATATGAAAGCAAAAGGTAACAGGATCATGAGACTAGATGTGGTAAAAATATTCTCATATATTTTGATAATACTGGGCTGGAATTTAAATTTGTTTCTCTGCTGATGCAGCTTGACTCCATATGCCATTTTCATACATAAGTGCATCTGAACACTGTCAAAGCTTGTGCTGCAAAGGAATATGCCAAGGTAGTTTTTAATAGATTTCATGTTGAAGAGTAGTAGAAGTCATACTCTTTGAATCCCATTTTGGTCTGCTTGCTAAGTTTCAGTGATTAGTGTGGGCCTCAGTTCACTCACATGTAAAATTAAATAAAGTAGTATTGACCTATATCATCACTTAAAAATTCCTATGTCTTTCTATCACCCCAATTTTCCAGAATTTGAAGCAGTGATGGATTTGTTACTGACCTGCGAAACATTAGGACAGACTCAGAAGGGTGATATTAGCACTGTATTCAATACAGTAAAAATTCCAGGTAGCTCAGCTCAATTTCAAAGATAATCAAGCAAAACTTTTACAGGAGAGGAGTACCTGAGAAAGCACAAAAAGCAAGATTTTGGTAATATTTCTGCCAAGAGCACTACCTGGGTTTTAAGTTTTTCATAACTTTACCTGTCCCACGAACAGCGTTGTTTTAAGAGGTACAGTGTATCCAGAGAAAACTTGCAGAAATTCAGTTTAGCTACATAATATCCAGGCTGTCCTAGAAACCAGAAAAATGCCGGTAAGGGTTAGAGAAGTGATTTAATTTCTTCTTCAATCTAAGCAAGTTTGAGGATGCTGTTAAACTGTTTTTTATTAAAGTGAAACAATAAGATACAAAAGGTTCTGTACTAGTGGAGTATTGCATGAAATGTCTCTTTTAAACTTAAGTGTTAAATGAAAATGAAATTTGCTTATTATTATATTTGGCATATTTGATAAGAAAAAAAGCACCTAATTAAGGTTATATATTCTTGTTACAACCAGAGATCCTATTTCTTTTCTTTGAAGCTTTTAGGCAAACAGCTCCCTGTGTCCAGCTCCTAGCAAATGTGCTGGAATGCTAAGTAGGCATAGATGTTTTCTGTTCTGAGATTTTTTATGATTTTCGTGTGAAGTATTGTCATGTGCTCTTTCAGAAACAAAGTCAGAGGTAAAGAGAGTGATTGTAGCAGGGAAAGAGGAAGGAAAAAGCTGACAGTTTTGCTAGGGAGCATTTAGGCATAAATGGAAAAAAGAAAACCTTTACTATCAAGGAGTACCCCAGTAAATTCAGTGTGAAGAGGCAAAATTCTGTGTGAGGTGCAGTTCAAAACCTTTGATGCTACTTAAGAAGTAGGAAGACTCAAGGCAGAAAGGGGAGCTGTATCAGTTGAAAGGGTTGTTGTGAATTACTAGGCTCTTGTTAAAAAAAAAAAAAAGACTTGATCAGAGAAAGCAGGTGACAAATCTGGATTGAATCCTAAAATGCATTTGGAAGCTGTCACTCTTCTTACACCTTGTATACTCCCTTATGCTATGGGGATCCCCAGCTCAGGGGACTTCTTCTGTGACTGATCATTACAGTCTGGGAGTAAGAGCCTGTTCAAATATTGCTTGTGGAATAAAAACATTAGTTTATGGAAGGATGAAAGAAGAGGACTTTGGAGAATTTATTATGTTGCCATTAGATTTATGTTGTCCAACTTATTTTTTTTTCTTTTGTGTTGCCATTTGTTAAGTTGTCTTGCCTTCACCCTTTACAAGGACCTCCAGTTTCCTTTGAATGACACCTAAATAAATACATTTTATTACAAGCGTGGGTAAGTGTTCATGTCACGCTTTTGCCCACACAAACTCAAATACAAGCATAAAGACATTAACTAAACCATAAACAGAGTTGTAAATAAGTAGCCCACATAAGTTTTACCTCATCAAAAATGCAATGCCAAGTGCTGCATATTATTTAAGAGTCAGGAACTAATGACTTCTCACCAACAGAACTGTTTCTTTCACATTAAATCTTAAAGTTGCCAAAAGTCGGGATATCACCATAAAGCTAATGGTTTTAAAAAAACATCCTAAAAGGTACTTTGGGATATTTTGTAACATGATAATAACTTTTATTTTCTAAGATATGGATATAAAAGCATGCATATACACTCTTAAATAACTTTCTGGCCTGGTTGTGGTTTATTTTTATTTTAATTTGACAATGTTAGAAAGATTATGGATTATTTTCAAAATTTGCATTCAAATTTTAACCCACAAATGTTGAATATTTGGATGCTTATCACACTGCATTTTTTGAGTAATATATTTCTATCCTGCCAGGCTGAAAAAACCCTAAAAATCCCCTCAACACTTTGACTCTCACTGTGTCACAATAAGAATCATCTGCTTTACTGGCATCTGACTTTGGGATACCCCTTTGGGAATCTTTTGCCCTTTCCAGACTGATTTCTTGATAGCCTTTATAAATTTATTGACTGGAACATTCTGTCTGTCTGCTCAGTGAGATCTTTCTTTTTTGTGTGTTGAGCAGGATTTTGGCTGCTACTTCCAATCTGCTCCTCTTGTTTGAGCAACTTCACAGATGATGTAGCATCACCCCGTTGCTATACTGTGTTCTTTGCTTCAGGGCTGAAGAGAACGTGCTTAGAAACATGGATGTCTGCTGTCCTTTGGAACTGGTGCAGTGTCTCTCTGCCAGGTTTGTATCTCATTAGAAAGCCCCAGTAGACAGCATTTGTGTCTCAGATGGTGCTGATTTTTGGGAGAAGTTTTCTTTACCCATCTGTAAAGATACTGATTTTATTTCTCATTCAGAAAGCAGGGACACTAGTTTTTGCTGTTATTAAAAGTAATCTGATTCAACCTCTTTCTAGTCTTTTAGAGAGCAACTAATATTTGCACAGACCTAAGGCCAGTTAATGCTTACTCACTGGTAACAGGTTCTGGTGTTCAAGGAATTTAGGATTTGACCTTTGCTAAGAAAAGTGTCCTCTTCATGCTTGGTTTGATGGAAAATGAAGGTTGTTAATCTGACAGTAGGCAAATCAAATACAAATGGGGAAGCGACTGTTTTTGCATTGGTGTGTGCTCAAGCATTTATCTTTTTCCTTTTTCCTAATGCACCCTGGTGTCCAAGGATGCAAACAGCAGATACTGAGTACGTGCCTGTGAGTGGGCACTGAGTTTGAATGTAAGCATGGGTTTATGGGTCATGCATCTGAGGAAGCCTTGTATGATTGTTTTCTATTATATAGCAGGACTTGATTCGTGGTTATTTTACATTTCTTCTATGCTGTCTGCCACAGAAAGCAAGCTCTAAGGCTGTCTTAATTGAACACTGAAGTTGAGGAGAAGAAATGGACAGATCAGCATTCAGGTCTAGGATTGTTGGTTGTGTAGCTGCCACCAGCTATCGACATGGGCTGTGGTTAAGTCCTAATTTTGGAAAACTTATCCAGCACAGATTGCTAGCAGTTATTATTAGCCATATCCTGGAAACTCTTGTGTATATTGTCTGCAAAAGGAGAAATTTTCCTGTGATATTTTTACTAAAGGAAAACTTTTACTCTGTCGACATGGCTATACTGGCATAACAGTGTTTCTGCTACTATGGGTAGCTGACACATACTATAGTTTAGAAGGATGTTTTCCAGAGCAAATCACATGTATCTTAACAGTCAGCAGTTTGTTATGTTATTGAGGAGGTCCTAAACAATATCGTTTAGAGAAGTTGAATGACTTGCTGAAATCCTGAAGCAGTTCAGTAGCAAAGTAAGAATGCACCTAGCAAGTCTCCGTGTAGACTTATGTCCCTGAGAGCACCTGTGCAAGGTTTTATTGGTGCAGTTGTACTGGTATAATGCATATGGGAAACATATTTTAGTATAGCCTGTTGCTTTAGTGAGGCCCTGCTGCAAGAGTACCTTTGCTTGCTAGTCCTAACACATCAATTCTACCACACTTCCCCAGTTACACTCATGGAACAGCGAGTCCTGAAATGCTTGTGACAAGGAACGTCAGAAACTGACTCTTATGTTTGACTATCAAGTGGGTTGCAAAACTTCTTATTGAACATAAAGCCTTGCTATTAAAGTGGTCGGTGTGGCTGGGTACATACATAAACCAAAAAGAAATGTATCTCTGAGCTTAGATTTTTTTCAGTCCTCTTCTGTTACAGGGGTTGGGGTCCACACAAAATTCTGTAGCTGTATCCTTCAGTTCTACAGCATTCTGCTCCATGACTCACTGTACATAAAACTTTTCTATCAACTGTAGCTGTGGGAATCATCATGTTTTATCACCAGAGAGTGATTTTTTTTTTTTTTCCTTCAAGTGTGGGAGACAGTTACATTGTCCAGCAGTTTTAGAGCCTTGTGACAAACTGCTGACCTAAAACTGCACTGTTTGCCCCCTGAATTTCATGCATCATTATGTATTTGGAGAGAAGATGGTGCATTTGTCTGCAACTGGAAGGTCTGTTAGCAGGTACCAGCAAATACTGCAAAGAGTCAGAGTCTAAACGTAGTGGCTGTTAACTTCCAAAAACTAATGTAAAACCATCACATATTGTATTAGGCAGTGTTATTTTAAAAATGTTCAAGCAATCAAATTTTGTAATTTTCTTATCCTCTGTCATTTTGAAAAGTAAAACAGGAAAACTTCTGATAAATGATGGGAGAAAATGCAAGTGTTTCCCACTCCCCCAAAAAAAACACAACAAAACATGTCAGAGTCATACTGATACTATTGCTTATTATGCTGGAACAAACCAATTTATGGGTCAGTCAATCTACAGTGAATCAAGAGTGTTGTACAGTAGTTTATAAGTTACAGCAACAGTTTTCTTTATAGCTTGTATTGATTCCAAGTAACATACTTAAGAGAGGACACCTCAGCTTCCTGAGGCAAGGACAAAAGAAAGCTATTACCACCTGAAAAGGTGAAACTATTCTAAAGATGACCTAGAAGTGTCTTAGTTTTGACAGTAATTATAAGCTTTTATTTTTCAAATCAAATTTTCATCTTATGTATTTATTGAAAGCTAGAGAACAAGAAAGATGGTGATACAATGCAACATGCAGTTAAAATTTCTTTATGGAGGGAGGAGGGATTAGCGTTGTATACTTCATCGAGCCTTCTTGTTTCTGAAGGCTTTTTAGTATCATTCCAGTGCCAACTTTGTAGCTGAGGGGAAGAGGAAGGTCCTGGTGATTAGGGCCTCTAAGTGAGTCACTACATGCCCACAAAGAACAGAGGGAAGACTCTGTGAGTGTATCTAACCTCTGGTTCCTGGGATCAGCTGGAGTCTGCTTTAGACCCATGGTGCAGGCTCAGTAGTGAGGTGCTTTGAGATTCCAGGGTTCCAAAGTAATTATTTTTTTTTAACTACATCAGAGCACCTCCTAGAATATCCTCAAATGGCTTGTTAAGGCAGCTCATACCATGAGCTGGGTTTACTTATTCATGTCTTTACATTCTTCTCTTTTCATTGCCAATTTCAAATGCTCTTTTTAAGTTTTTTCCCTGGGAAAGTTGCATACTAGCTTCACAATAATGACCTGCTATCATTTTATCTGTAATGTTTTTTTCCTGTCAGTCTTGGAGGTAGTCGTAGCATGTAAGTTTGCTGTTTGATTTCTGACAAAATTCTGCTTTTCCCCAATAATATTTCTGATATAAGCATTCCTTGTGTTCTTCTAAGAAATCTTTGTCACTATCATACCTCAAAGGTTTTGTTTCTTGTGTCAGTAATGTGAATTTACTACGATCGATAAACATACTTACTGTGGAAAAATAAATTATTCACCATTTAAATCAATTTATGTTTGGAGAGTCTACAGTTTTCCTGAACTTTTATAGTTAGTAAGTTGTTTAGGACTTTTTCTTCTGTTTCTTACTTCAGAACAGCTTCCTGTCATTCTTAGACAATTGAATTGCTTCATACTGTCTTGTTTATTCATGCTTTGATTGTTAGTACGAATTTTTTATTAAGTCAGCGTACTGCGTTAATGGTCTCTTTATGTAGGATAGTCAGTGTTGCTGTGCGACTAAGGATAGAATATGCTCTTATCTCTTCCAGTCAGCAGCAAGATATTTAATCTCTTCCTTTTGGTGGTAGAGTCTTCTTTTAAATTCACTGAGATGTTTTGTAGTTACTGAGCTACCCAGCCTCCCCCAACCTGATTATGTTAGGAGGTATCACGTGCTTTTGCATAGTCGATAAAAACATGCTCAGTGGTGACTGAAATCCTAAGGAAATCATGATTTCATGATGTCATGGGGTTAATTCTGCTGCTGAAGTTTGCTTCATGCAGTCCTGAAGTACAAAGAACAGCTCTGATACCAGGAGTAATACCATTGCATCAAGACTCGAGATTCTTGTCTTTAGCATGTGTCTAGTCATCTATACATCATTGCATGTTTCCCATAGTAACACAGTTGCTAATTGCTTTGAACAAATCTGGTATTTTCCCAGATTTTATTTTCAAAGGAGCAGGTGTCTCTTTTCTTTTATATCTGCCTCTTATTTTCATTTCTTGTGTATGGCATTTTAAGTAGTTCTGATGAGGCCATATCACATCTTTACTGTTTGGGCAGAGCTGCCATGCTGTCAGAGTGCCACTGTAGAATCACATCTTTGTTGAACATTTGCTCTCAAATTATACTTCGGAAATTTTTGTCATAGGCTGTTAGTTCACGGTGTTTGTTTCTCTGAGACTTCTGAAGAGCAGAGCTAAGAAAGGGCAATAGCTGATGAATCATTTTAAAAGTTTGGTAAGCAAGATACTCTCCCTATTCCCAACACTTAGAGCCTCCTCTACATGTGGGTGATAAATGGACTACCTGAATGCTGAAGTTGACACATTATATACAGATGCTAGAGGGTCTCATCTATACATCCAAGAATGTTCTCCAATGTGCTTGGTGTGGTCTCTGGTTGTCCAGACCAAGGGACCTGCTGGAACGTGTGACAGTTCTTACCATGTCTGGGTTTGTCTGAAAGAGAAGAACGGGATGGTGTTTGCCTGTGCAGTCAGGATCTGGAAGCTGGGAAGTGCTCGCAGAGCCCATGGTTGTGCTTAAAGAAATATGGATAGGACTTAGTTACAAAGTATTTATACTCACATAGTGACACTAACTGTGAAGTAGGCTAATGAAAAGACTTCTCAGGCTTATGGAGGAGGGAGTTAAAAGGTTGATATTTCAAACATTTGAAACTAATATTATCCTTTCTACATGCTTTGTTTTGTTTTGTTTTCCTGTCTTTATTGTCCTCCAGCTATAGGAGACAAACATTTGGGCCATTTGTCATCTTGAATTCATGTCATTTTAAGTATACAAACACATCACTGGAATATTTATTCATTTTAATGGACTGTGACCAAAATGTTATTTTCCTTTTGTGTAATTTCCTTTTGTTTTCTGTAATCGCTATGTTTATGGTATTTTATATTGTTTTCTTTTCCTTTACTTCAAAGCTTATGCATATTATGTGCACACAGCCTCCTTATGGTACTGTACTATAATGAGTAGAAGAATTTTTTAAGTCTCTGTGAGTCTTATTTGAAATGATAAGCAGGCATTTAATTGCTTTATAATGCTTTCCATGGATTTTGAAATATTAGGAAGTCCTTGGAAAAGTCCTTAGCATGTCAAAAGTCCCTAGCTTTGTGTAAGTGTCCTATTGAAAATGTAAGTCATATGTACAAGTGCAATTTTTAATTTTGGCAGCCAGGAGCTACATTTATGGGCTACAATTTCTGTGTGCCGATTGCTGCATTAAAAAAAAAGAGCAAACCCAAGAGGTTAGTTGCTTTTCCATCGTTGCAAGCAAATGGGTATTAGGAAATCTGTCTGGAAAATGGTGCAGTGAATAGGTTATGAGTGACATAGGCTGAGGAAATTTCTCCCTCAAAGGGCTACTTTGTATTGTTAATATTTTATAGCGTCTTGGGAATTCTCTGCTGGAATTGTTATACTATTATTATGTATTGTTCTGACTGGAGGGATGCTTTTAATCTGGATTATAATCTGAATGTTCTCAAAATGCAGAGAGGCATAAGAGACCCTAGTGTGCAGACTCATACTATTTCCGATTAGTGACTTTTCAAGTAAGGTCATGCAATGGAACCATAGTTTTCTGTCTCAGGAGAATATCTTCTCATAAATTAATGTTCTGTATATTTATCAGATGTCTCTGAATGTAAATGCTTTTTGTTTTAGTAGCCACAAACTTTTCAGAGTGTTATAACGCAATGAAGTACACAGAAGCCTCTGCTTTGTTCAGTGTTCGTTCCCATGAGGTAACTTGTACTCTACACAGTGTTTCATTCTTTTGGTGGCTCTTTGCTGAAGGAGGGGGAAGCTAATTTTGTGAAGTGAAATATTGCCACTGTGTACTGCGCTTGGATCAGGGTAAGTACTCTGGAGTTAGGTCAGACTTGTATTTAACAGTTTGTTTTCAGTGTGGTTTTGTGTCTTAGTACTGATATTTTTTTTAATAGTGGAAAACATAAAAGATAATGGCAAACATATAAAAAAAGTAGAAAAATGATTTTGTGTTTATGGGGAATAGATTATTTATGTCACCAAGTAGGACGGGTATTATTTTTACTTGTCTTTATTTTCCAGATAGCACATGACTAACAGAAGAAAAATAATGTGCTATGTTATAGTCATTTGCATAGAAAAACTGTATCTACTGTCCAGTCCTTTTCAGGCTCTCGTCTCCCCAAACACCAAATGTTGTCTGTACTATCTTTTTTTTTTTAAACAGAAACATAAGCAGGCTGATTCCTGTACAGTGCAACCCTGTGGGAAAACTTTTTGAGCTTTGCAAAATGTTTAGCTGTAAGAAGCTAAAGCAGATGTTAGAGCAGAAAGAACTTATGTCAGAACTTAGTAAGTTGAATAGAAGGGGAAAAGGTAATGAAGGAAAACACAAAATGACTGGGCTGGACTGGGACAGAATAAATGGAAGAACATTGAGGACCGAGAACTGAAGTTTGATATGAACTGAGAATGCAAGATAGTAGGACTTAACGACTGGGGAAGAAAGGATGGAAAGAGAAACATGTAAACAGCAAAAAAGGCAAAAGCAAAATAAGTGGTGGTAACAGAAGAGACCAGAGCTCTGAAGTCAGTGCAATTCTTTCCCCTCCAGTTAATTTCACTTGATAATGTTATAATATATAAGAAATCTGGCTTTGGTCCTTCTGGCAGTCAAGGTACACTGGTTTCTTGAAATAGGGGAAATAGCATGACAGTAATATGTTTTACCTTTAGGAAAGAAGTATGAGAAAATCCAGTACAACGATCCACTTAGTTTACAAAGTAGCAGTCATTTGTCAAATAGGTGCAGGATACTATCCTGGTCACCACCTGTGCACATTTTTATGTGGTTTTGCACAATCTTTTGAACACGGAGAGCCCAGAATGTAGGCATGTAAGAATTAAAACATTAGATAATACCAGTGGTTGTATCAAACTCTATAAATATTCTTGTTAAAGAAAACACAAGGCAGCAAGTGGAAAACAGTTTGGCGATAACTAGCTTATAGAAACTGGGTTACCAACTCTAGTTTGGCTCACATACTGAAGCAAACAAGTTTAAATTCGCATGTAATAATAATGCATGCTCAGAACGGGGAGTGGGGGGTGGAAATCACACTATCGTTTTATTAGAGAAAGCAGAGCATGAGGCTGTGGCCGTTATTGAGCTTTTCATTGTATTTTATCAAATTTGCAAATAAAATTATACAATACCTAATTCATATTGAAATGTTACACAAGCATTTCAAGATTCTTGGTCCACTCAATTTTTACCCAGAAGTCAACATTTTCCTATGAACAAATTAGGATGAGAGGACTCAAGAAGAAGGTATGTGCTACTAAAACATGGTAACTCAAACAGAAGAAATTTGTCTGACTGTTCTGTGAATGTTCATTGTACTAGCAGCCTACATCTCAAATGGTTTCAAAATGTTGCGCAAACCATGCTTTTAGATAAGTCTCCCTACAAGGATCTGTTTGCCCTTGAGCAGAACGCAAGTAGCTCTTTGTAGCAGTGAAAAGCAATTGTTGGCAGCAGTTAGTATAGAAGAATAATTTCTCTAAGTGAGGGACTCTTTGATAGCAACTGTATTTATTTACACTGAATTATGGTTCAGTATGCCAAGACCTCTCTTCTGGTCTTCAGAAATATCACTGAAGTTCACAAGGGACAGGGCCAAAAATACAGAAGCAGCCAGCTCAAATGCCCTTGAGTTGCATTATACAAGACCAATTGCAAGGATGAAAGTGAAGAAAGCACTGACTTGACTTTTTGCTTGTGGGCTAACTTTGTCCTTGATGAACAAATTAGAGGTGTGTTAGCAGTCACCCCTTGATGTTCCGTTAGTGTAAGATGTTACTTTGTGGTATTCCAGAGCAACAGGCTTAGTCTTTGCTATAAGGTGCTAAATCACCACAATTACCTCTTTGCTGTGCACATTTGGCAAATCTTATTCCATTCAGTTCTTGGCAGTGATGCTTTAAAATGTCATGCAGTGCCACATTGCAAAACCAAAGTGTGAGCAGTTGCTTATGTAGTAGATTTCTGATTTGAAGTCAAATGTTTAATTTTATACTAGGTGATGTTAGATTTTAAACTGAATATGAATAAAATTTGAAAAAGAGTATTCAGCTTCATCAGACAATTCTGACTATTGTTGCACTCTAGATATAGAGATAAATTAATTGGGACTACTACAGGCTTTATGAAATAAGTTTTCAGAACACCTCCATGCTTTGTAGTAAAAAAAGAAAAATAGAAATAATGGAATAGAATGGGGGCATAAAAAAGAAGGATCAGGTTAAAATTGTAATTTAAAAGTCCACTACATATATGCAGGAATCAAAACAGCTAGGGGTGGTTATTTATTCAATAGACAAATTAGTTTCTTTCTAAATTCTGAGGAAACCAAGAGGAGCCTAAAAAGGGTCATTAGAGGGAACCTCCAGTCAAATACTCAGTTCACATTACTAAGCTGGGTGGATGGGGTTTTCAAATACCAGGAACCAGACAATCTGGATTGGCCTGCAATAGTTAGACAAGATTTACCAGTTTTACCCCACTCATTACGTGTTGCCAACCCATGTAATTACACTTTCCATTATGTTTCCAGTCACTCATTTGAATTTCAAGTGCAGGAGAGGGATAATATCCTCTAATTTATGTTGTTAAAGGGAAACAAATGTCAGCACATCTCTTGTTTTGTTAGAATGTAATAATATGGGCCTAATTCTCTTACCTTTCTTCTGTTGCAGTTATTTACATTATTGAAAGAAGGTTTCAAGGTTATAAGCAACTGCCTGCTTTCTGAAGGGTTAACATTGGTTGCCGCTGAAAAAAAGGACTCCTACAAGTATTGAGAGGGTACTTTTCATGAATAGACAGTCTGAATTTGATAGTGATTTTTTTTTTATTGCCATTTACAGCTCTAAATAGGCTCATAGAGTCAAAGATTATAAATCCAGAAAGGATCTTCAGGGTCATTCAATATTATTCCCTATATCTGTTAAAAAACTTAAAAAATAATTCCTGGATCAAACGCAGAAATTCTTGTTGAGTTGGCACGTGTCTGTTATAAACATAGAATGAGATTATAATGTATCTGGCTATATTTCTGCTGGCTGTAGCCCTTGCGTGCTTAAATATAGAATGCGTCTTGTGTCAATTTGTTACTTTTTAAGAAAAGGCATATTCTTCAGTGTAACCAAAAATAGATTTACTTACAACTTTCTTTAGAGCCAATGAAATTTTAGCATAGATTTTAGCTGGATCCTTAAAGCCTCCATAAAGTAAGTGGATTTATTCACTTTACAAATTAAACCAGAGTGAGCAACCATCGCTCCTCTTTGTTCCCGATTCCGTTCTTAGTGCGAATTCATGTTGTATCGCAAGAGTGTTGTCAGTTAAGTGAAATCTGTTTGCTCTGGTGGCAGGGACTTGTGTAAGTTGGAGAAGTTGGATGTGCGTTCTTTCTGACTTGCTGGCTGGATGATCCATGTCTACATGCTGAGACAGGACAGACAACTGTTTTTCTTTGCAAGAAGGGTTCTCCTATGCATGTTAGTTAAAATACAGGATGTTATTGTCCCATCTTTCCTGGGGCAACAGACTGTTGACTCATCGATGCATAATTTATGGAACAATATCTGTTTCTTTCACTATTGGTGGGAACAACAACTGTACAATGAAGCAGAAAGGAAAAAAATGGTTTGGGGAGGGAAAGTTCTGTGTGTCACAAGCAGCATGGATAATTTCAAAAGGAATATGAGCCTGTTTACTTTTCATCTTTGAATCACAATATTGTGCCATTGTGAAAATCATCACCCTTTTTATTTTTAAATACAACAGTATTCTGAGCAGTAATATTTGTATTAATAATGTAACGCAGACAAAAGAAAAATCCTAGTCAACAGTCTACATCCAAAAGATAACATTTTTTTCTGATTGCCATTGCCCAATTATAAAGTTAAGAATCAAGCTGTAGTGTCACAGGTAGAAATTTACAGTGTATAAAGCACTGAAGATTCAAGCTCAGCCTTCTGCTGGATATTGTTCAGTGGCACAGACAGTGAAGCATTTTTTTTTTTGTCAGACATAAAAAAAATATGCAGTAAATAGCAAATGGGGACCAGATCTTACAAGTAGAAATATGTCATTTGTACCTTTTCCACATGAACTCCATTTTAATACTGTGTTGATGCTTGCCCTAAATCCTAACCTACAGTTCAGTTTTTTGATCATTGGCACTTCTCATTGATTCTTTACAGTGCAAATAAAATCAAACTTAGATTAAGTCTAAAGAGATGTTTATGGCTGTCTGTGCTAGCAAACAAAAAAAAAATCCAAACTTTTTACAGATATGTTGTCCTTAGTAGTTTAAGCATCTTGAGATTCATCAGTTTTTAATGTTAATTTCAATTCATGTATCAATTTTATTAAGGACTGGCTAAGCCACTGCAGCCCAGGGCAGAATTCCAGTAGTCAGATGTAATTTGAAATATTTTTCAAACTTAGTTATTCTAGATTTGTAGCAACATAAACGTGATGTGAATATGGCCATCAGAATTTAAGCCTGGTCCTTTGCAAAATAACGAAAATATTATTGTGAGACATCTAATGCATAAAATCTAGTAATTCATTATGAACTTAGAGAAAATACACCATATCAATTTAAAGTGCAATAAATGATCTTTGTAGTCACAAAGAAGACATGTTCTGAGCAGTTTTTCACGTCAGTCCTCTGTTCCTCAGAAAGCAAGACCTACTGCATGTGTCCAGCCTTTTGTATCAACTTTCATTTTGGTATTTTCCAGTGCAGGTGGAAAGATAGATGTTATGCACATAGTTTTTTTTGAAGCATAGCATGAGATAAGGGCTAGACTGGAAGGAACAAGTCGGGCTGCTTGCTACGTTATTACTCAAAATGACCTCAGATCGTTGTTCCCTTACACACTAATTGTAGTTTTCCTGGTGGGGAATATAGTAATTCTGTATTTATACTTAGTTTGCCCTTTTCACAAACTTCTACTTCTTCATAACTGATTGCTCCTTAATATCCTTCTCAGTGTTTTTGAATCCAACAAGTATCTTCTGAACAGTGAGCTCATATTGTATCTTGCAACTTGTGGAAATTCTGTGATCTCTTCGTTAAGATTCCCTCACCTCTGTTCAGTTCCGAAAGTCTTCACAGCTACCACTGTGTGTCTCCTATGTTTCTTTTAAACATCAATATTTTTTTAGTACTCAGAGAAAGCCACACACTAAAAGGTCAGCTATTCTGTTAGAATCAGCCTTTCCATTACTATGATGATAGCTTGATCCTGAAATGAGGATCTGCCCCCGATGCAGTTATTGGGATCTTCTGTAACAGCTAAGCAGTGTAAATACACTAGGGGATGCTGCAGTTACATGCCTTTTCTTTAAAGTTTTCTTGCTGATGATTGTACAAGCATATCTGCTGCCCTGAGAAGCATGAAAATAAAAGCATTCCCATTAGAGTAGCAGGCGGGAGGGCTGTTAATCAACTGAGTGCCTTGTTAAAGAGAAAAACTGAAAACTTCCTCAGCTAAGGCTTGATCCAGAGCCTATTGAAGTCAGCAGGTGGCTTTGAATTAGATCTGGCCTGCAGTGTTTCAGATGGAACTAACAGTAAAGCAGAAGTTGCCATGGGTATTTGTTTTAATAGATTCTGCCATCACTTGATCTTGGGGAAAGAGGTAGATTACATTAGTTAGGTTTTTTAGGGCTTTTTTTATTGGGAGGTATGAGACTCTCCTGTCAGTGGGAGTTTAGTGCAGACTGTACTGCTGATTCTGTGACTCTACCATTCACAGGACTAAACAAGTGACAGTTTTGATACAAATCTATTTTGTCTGAAAATAATGCAGGTAGAATTAGATAAATGGTCAAGAGACCTGGAATCTAGCTGCCTAGATTATCTTGCTCAGCCTCTGAGGTGTTACAGTTCATAGGATCTTTCTTCTGCTGTAGAATTCTGTCTCAGCCTCCGCATGCATCCTTCAGGACTGCTTTCCTGCCAAAGCTTCTGAGAAGATACTGTCTTAATCTTGGTGTGATGCTGGCTTATCTGCAGTAGGCTCCTGAAATCTCATAATGCCATGTGTTTACTGCAGAGGTGGTATGCATCATCTGTACTGGCAATAATTTAAGGGCAATTTCTTTGACTCTCAGGAGAACACCAAATTACACTGCAGTATTTTTATTTAGCTAAATGGATACTTTTATTAATCACATGGAGAGGCTGAGTCCCCATTTCGGTGCTACGCTAACTTTCACCACACTTAAATGTCAACCTGCGCCCCTTATGGGTTGGTCAGCTTGAGGGAAAAGCATTGCTTCAGCTGGAGAAATGTTTGGTATGAACTGAGCAAGCATCAACGCTCAGGATGTAATTGAACTGGTTCTTCTGTGAAAATGAGCTTATAGTGTCCCACAGATTGCTCACATGCAGTTTGTTTCTATATAAAATATCATCTATGAAGTGAGTACTCTGTGTTTCCTAGAAAGAAAAATTGTAGTTTTTACTGTTCTGCATTTTCATTCCCTTTATATATTTTCTTATGTTACTTTCAAGAGCAAAGGTTCAGATGTCAGTTTTTCTGCATGCTGGCTATGTACAAATGGTTTGGTGAGTACTGAATACTCCCTGAAAATAAGCAGTCGAAAGAGTGAGTGAGTGCCAGTGCCTCGTATTCCTCCACTGGGCGTAGTGTAATGCCATCTTGTGGAGTAGTTGTTATATTACTCTCGATTAAAATGAGTAACAAATTCTATGGGTTTGGCAAGTGCTTTCCCTTTACCACAGAGGGAGACCTGCACTTTTATCTTGTCATAAGAGAGAGAATAAAACACCAAGCTCTAAAGCTTTATCAAGAGGAAAAAATAATTAATGGCTTTAAAATAGCACAAAGGTACTTATAGACAGGTTGTCAAGGAGGCAATTTAATATTCTTGATCAACATGTTAAGCATCTGTTTTCATACACCACAGTATTATTCTTATTGGCGTCATAGCAAAGAAGAATTTTAAGGGAAGATAGGAAGGAGAACCAGAAAGTGCCTTTTCGGATGCATCAACCCTTAACTTGACAAAAAGTATAGAGGTGCTTGTCTGAAAAATTAACCACTAGATGATGGAAGCTGTCACTATAGCTTGATTGGAGGCCTCTAAATACTTGATGAGAGATGATGGTTAGGAAGGATCAATCATAAAAGCCTTGAAAGTGACGGCATATAGCTTATGGTTAATGCAATAGAGAAGGGGCAGTCAGTAGAAGGTTGCAAAGAGCAATGATATAGTCAGATTGGCAAGCAAAGGTGATGATTTGTGCAGCAGCATTCTTCACAAATCTGTTATCTATAAAAAGTCCAAAGGATTATGACTTTTCCCTGCATTTTACTATTTTATGTAATCACCAACAAATAAACATTCTTTATCTTCACTTTTTCCTTCTGTCAAACGTGTCACTGTGGCACAATATCACATGGGGTAGGGCATATTCTTGGGAAGTTCTGCAGCTAAAACATACACAAGAGACACCTACATGACACAGATGTTTGCAGAAGATCTTTCTTTATATTATAGATCAAACAGCAATGCTTAATTCTCCATTGACTTTCTGTTGCATTCTTAGCACACAATAACTGTATCACTCAGTTGAGTGAAAGTCGGTAAATGGAGATATTGTTTCTGTGATTATGAAATGCCCTCTCAGCTGAGGTGGTATGGGGTGCCTGGAACCTCTGTTGTTCTGTGTATGCTACTCTGCCATTATTTGATGCTATTTTTAAGAATCAAGCTCTGTGTGTATATTTGATTTGGTTTCTTTGGGGTGTTTTGTCTTCTCCCTGTCCCAAATGTGCCTCAGCTATGCTCAGCTAGGTTTAGCATCATTTTAAATGAGTTTAAGTACTTGAATATTACTTCTGGCAGCTCAAGGAGTCTGAATTTCTAGTTTATATGTGGGAAACTTCACAGTTATACCTGCGCTCAGTAGTACTCGAAAGATTCTTTGTAAGAGTTTACATTCCTCAGCTGAAAAAGAATTATGCTACTTAATTTATACGACCCATCACAACTGCTAAGACTGATAGGATTTCAAATATTGAGTCTTTGCCACTTTTCTTAGAAATATTCTGACACAGTCTGTGGGGTAAAATCACCAGAAAAACCAGTCTAGTTTGCTTGCTAGCATTCTGTGAGCTGAGAAAAAGGTTATATTGGTTTATTAATATCCTAGTTATTTCTACTGTTCCAGACACTTCTATAAGGTTGTTTTCTGAATACTGTATCTGTAAGAGTCGATTCAGAGAGCAGTAAGACTCCCAGAATAGCCTTATGGGAATTAAAAGGAAAATTCCCTTCACTCCAGAATCATGCAAATTTTCAGTCTTTCAGAGTCTTTCAGGATGTGAAAGAACAGTGGAAGATTCCTGGGGTAAGATCCCTAGCTACTGAAGTAAAAGGAAACGAACTCCTTATGACTAGTGCTGGGGTACATTTAAAAGACAGAAAGTACTATCATGATATCATATTAAAGAAGAATCTTGCCATCCCCACTTAAATAGTATTTCCCTGGAAACTGAAGGGCAGTTTACTTATAGGCAGGATTTGTTTCTTTTGGAAATCAGAATATCTAGTACTACAGCTGTTTCAGAATGTTATAGTTACGAAAGCTGTTTTCTGGTGGGAATAAAAAAAGGATTATGGCCAAATTTTTAAAAACAAATTTAGGCTTTGCTCCAGTTCTTGTTTTACTGACTTATTATTCAGGCAAACAGACTACTACTGCTTTCAAAGAGTCTCTTACAGATATTATATTTCACTTTAAAATAATTACTAATAAACAATCAAGCAATTAAAAATTTAGAATTATATCAAAATGTAGGTTTCCACACAACTAAAATGTGATGACATTGCTATCTGATGGCTCAGGTTAGGCCTGTGCCTGGACCTATGTCTCCATTTTTGAAGTTTGAGATACACTTGATTAAAAAAAAATAAAATTTTTTTCACACTTTTTGGGAGAGCAGAGATAACCCTTAAGATATATTTTGGATTTAATCCAATATAAGAACTATGTAGAAAAGCACTGCTTGAAAGGTTTATCTTCTATATTCTTTCTTTACCCCAACTTTTTGAATGTCTTTTCTTGATTTTAAATAAGTGAAGCATATGCAGTGGGTTTTGAACTGGTGCATGTGCATTGTGTTTAGGCATTTGCTGTTGAGTGTATGCTTTACTTTGCTCTGTTGAATGCTAAGTCAATCTTTTTTAAGTTTTTAATTATGTAGCTTTAGTTTCTGAGAAACCTTGTAATTGAAGTGTGAAACCCTCAGACTGGGCATGCTATTCAAACGGAAACCTTGCGTGTCTTGACGGAGTGAGAAATAAACTCTTCCTCTCTCATAGCATGTGTTAGCCCCCTATTAATAGACCTTAGGATGAGATTTTACTTGTCTGCAACAATACATGGTTGAGTCATAATTTCTTTGTTAATCACTAGAACTCAGAGATCCACCTTCTGCTGTACTGCTGCTTGGTCGGGTCTTCTCCTTTTTAAATTTATCACCTTTACCTTTCTTAAGGGTTACACTTCACACTTGTATGGTTTGTGTATCTAAGTTTTGTGTTTTCCAGAAGGGACATAAAATATTGCTTATGTGGAAAGCTAGATATCCTTTTCAGGTCCCAGGGCAACTAAATGTCTGTGATAGAAATTTGACAGCACTTATATGGCCTGGAAAAACATACACAGTCCTGTGGATGATGCTTCAGGAATAAATCCTTACTTAGCTGCTCTTGTGCAAATCAAACATTTGAAGATATTTGGTACCAAGGCAATCCAGCATGATAAGTAACTGGCTCCATTTCATCTCTGCTCAGCTTCCTGGGAGGGACATGGCCCAGAGATGTTCTTAAATTACACTGGAGTTGAGTAGACTTCGAGGTACTTATAAAGATAATGGGAAATGAGTTTTGAACCTAAGCACAAGACCTTAGCAGCAGCGTGAATTCATTGCTGCTGTTAATGCTATATAGGCAATTGAGAAGGGTGTTTATGTTGAAAAGCCTGTTTGTGATTTAGAGATTGTCTCGTTTTCATAAAAGAATTATACATTTTAGAAGAACTGTTCAAATGCAGGAAGTCTTACAAGTTAGGTGGAATTTCAGAGCCTAACTTCAGGCAACTGTTATACAGAATCATCTTATTCTTGTGAGCTACCTGAGGACATATTAGTGTACTAAAGAGTAAATTAGATTTAGGAAACCTGACTTGTGGAGATTTTAATTTAGATAACTAAAGCTGGGCTCATGAAAGTATTGCTTACAATGAATTACAATGTGATTTGTTTTGGAAACTCAAGGGTTCACCAGGAAAATCTGTCTGGCCTTAGTTTCCCAATGAATTTTACTTTAGTGCTGGTGCCACATAAAGGTCATTCTCATCCAGGCAAAGCAAAACATACTTGAAATCAAAACATTGAGCTCAATAAATGCCAAAGGCTCTCTGAGCTGAAGAGATGAAAGGGAAAATTATCTTTTGTTCTACATTGAAAGTGGACTTTGTGAGTTTCATGAGTCATAGGTACATTTCTTCTTGTCACAATATCAATTTCATTCTCTTATTTTTTGTGATTCTTGTTCAAACAACAGTAAAATAGACTCAGCGTTGTGCTCAGCAGCAGAGGTGGAAAGCCAGATAAAGAAACATTTAAAAATATCAGCGATAGCTTATTTATAGACTTTATTGTACGTTTTTCTGATCTGGAGGGACTTACTCATATAACATAGTCTTTTCTCAAAGAAAGCCAGAGTTGTAAGTCCTTCAGAAGGTTTCTATACTATCTTCTTCACTGCATTGCATAGTTATGCAGTGCACTAACTAGCTTTTGCCATATGTCCTTCAGCTGAGGACACACGCTGTTGTGCATTTAAGTCAAGGGTAGTATTGAAAACTTTCACTTAGCATCTTAAGCAGGAGCTAGCTGATGATGGTTTTCACTACCTAACATCATTGCCACTTTTCAGTTATTGAAAATATGACTTCCAAACTTGTGTGGCATTATGTGTGCCCGAAAGTGAGAATGCGCCCAGTTAGTATTAGAGCAAAACCACTGAATAACTGGATATATGCATACTGAAACTTTTAATTGGCAACTTGAGTAAGGTGGGCATAGTCCTATATGCACAATTCGGAAAAGTAGGCATGATTTTAGGTGCTTATCCCATGAAAAGAATAAAAACAGAGTTACTGACATGAAAAGGTTACTAGAATTCGTCTTCAAAAGACTTTCGATGCAGTAGATGTGAATTGTTACCAATGTCATGATTGAAAATGTGCAAGAATGTGCCTCTGCTACTGTCAGTAGCCATAAAATGTGGTAAAGAAAGGAAGAGGAAAGCAGCTGTTTTAATAGAACTTCTAAATACAAATGTAAAATATCCAAATAAGTAGGTTTTTTCCTTTTTACCTAAAAGCCTTAAAAAGAGGTACACAACCTGAAATTCCGAACATCAGATAAGAGAGTGAATGAGCAGTAAGATTTGCCTGGCCAGCAATCCTTGATGCATTGAATGAATGCCAAAGAAAGACTAGTCTTCTCTTGGAGGTTTGCTAAACAACAGGGAAAATTTATAAAGCATTGAGGGGTTCAAGACTAATCAGACCTAGATGGGATTGAGAGCTGACTTCATGAGAGAGACTGTACATATCCCTGTGTTTAGCAAACATAGGATGCCTAGCATTTTTAATGTGACTTCTGACTAAGTGTGAACAGCATAAACTGATGCTTCTTAAATATTCAGCTGTATTATTGGCTCATATCTGTTAGGTTGCATGCTAAAAGCCTGTCTGCATACCCAGAAAGAGCATAGAGAGAAAATGGTGGGTGGGGGTGCCAAATTAGTGCTCTTCTCAGCTACTGCTAGGCCTAGCGCAGGAGAGCTGTCAGCCCATCAAAGGCTCATCTCTGTAAGCCCAGAGGAGCACAGAGGCACAAAGGCATGGTGGGAACCCAAATTAAGGACTCTGAAGAAGGAACCCTGCTGTCTGGGCCCTCCCCAGGACTGTCCCCCTCAGCCCCAGTTTCCAGGTGTGAAGCCTCATCAAGATGAGCCAACACTGGAGCACCTTTCAGACTGGGAGAGATCACTGCCTAGGGATATGTGATGCACTATGGGATGCAAGGGGAGAGCATTTTGGGATTGCACAGGACTTAGTATGGGATGTTTAGCAGGAGGAATCAGTGGTGGGGAGAGGGATGGATGTAGGTGATCTGAGGACCAACAAGTGTGGGAGAAGGTAAGGGAATGAAGAGTGCTGGTCTGGTGTAAATAGCTTGCTGGTTGGTATGCCTGCCTGGCCATGCCTTGCACCTGATCGGGACACTCTGTCCTATCTTCTGTTAAATTCCTTTCCAGCTCTTTTCCTGGGTGAGGGACTCCCTGTTCTATGTGCATGTGTGTACATGGGTCTGAGTGCCAGCAAGACCACAGGTTGGAGGGCCTGCATGTCTGTGTGCCAGCCACTGGGGAGATCAGAGTGAGTGGACTTAAGTGCCAACAAATGGAGCAGGACCTTGGGTCATAGGGATCTGTGCATCCATGCTGCCAGCACCTCGAGTGAATGAGGGTCTGTGTTCCAGCAGCTGAGCTGGCACCACAGGCCAGAGGGCCCGTGTGCCTGGTGCCAGTGACTGGAGAGACTGGAGTGAAATCAAGTGCCAGTCACTCTGGTGGCTGATCTGTGTGGCCAGCCATGTAGATATGTCATGTATGTATGTGCTCTGTGTGTATATGCCTACTTGGGAATAGGGCTTCACCTCACTGCTGGTTAGACCTCGGAGTACGGAGCTGCAGAAGTGTCATCTCTCTTGGGCTGTTGGATTCAACACAATATGTATTTCCCTTAACAATGTTCATACCTGTTGAGTCAGAGATGCAGTAATTGTCATCAGAACCAGTCATTAAACTGCATAACAATTGATAAATAATGAAAGGTCTCTTTGTGAGGACATATTCCATTTCTGTTTAATTCAGCAAGTTTACAGTTTCCTTTTCCTTGTTTTCTTTTGGGAAGAAGCACGTGCTGTACATTACTCCCCATCTGTATAACTCTGCTGATGTGAAATTTAAGATGAATTTGAAATATCTATTCCTTGAATACCCCTCTTTCAGACATCTTAGGCTTTCCTTGTGGAAGGAAACATGGCAAACCAGGTTGCAAGAGAGGGAATGCTGGACTATACGGTATTATGCAGTTAATTCCTGCTAGTAATGTTTTTGATTCTGTGATTTCTTGCTACATGTTTTTTGCCTTGGTCAAGGGTCTTTTGTTTTGTGACACAGTGGTACTACTTGATTTGTTTTAACTGTGAGATCTCCACCACTTTTAGTTTCTTTGTTTTCACTGACATGAATTTAGGTTGTTAAATGTTCAGTAGCATGTCCAGATTTACAGGAATAAGTCCTAATCACAAACAGACCAGCAATATTTATTGCCATGTCATTACTCACACAATAGCTGGAACATATTGGGAAAATAGCTCCCTTACTACCTTCCCTCATTAATATGAGGAAGAAATGGCAAAGGCATCTTGCTTTGTAGTGGTGTTGGGTTGCATTATCCATTGGAAACAAAACAGTTATCAACATCTACTTGTAAATAATTCACAAATTGAAAGAAGAACTATATTGCATGGATTTCTCATTAGGAATCAGGTGAGGTAAGCAGGAAATCCTTTGCCTGGTGTAGACATGTTCACCGGGAGAATGTCACATATTTCAAACAGGAGAATCCATTTATGACACAAAGTTGCTGAAGTGTGAAAGACCTTGTTTCAGTGCTTCCTGATCAGCTGTTTGCATAATGTTTTTGGAGCCATATAACATAATAAGGATTTATTTAGAGATCTCATGCAAAGACTGAAGGGATTTCCCAGTTCAGTTGTCTGTTTACAAAACCTGGCAGGTCTGCATTAGATTCTCTTCATCTAGTAGCAGAGTTACAACTAGACACTTAATCCCTTGCTCTTCCTTTTGTCATGGGCAATAAGCTTTTATTTTATTTTCAGGTCAAGTGCGAGGATACAGTTTTAATAAGCTGGTGTAGTATAGTAATATTACCAATTGTATAATGCTTCAAACTGTGGGGTTTTTTTTGGTTTTTTTTGTTTTGTTTTTTTTTTTAATGCAGCTTTGCTACAGTAAGAAGTCAGGAGATCCTGAAGTCTCCCTTGTCAATTGCCTTATGCTTGGGCACGTCACTTTTCCCATTTTGAAGTCAATGGGAATACATTGCACAGCACATACAATGCTGTGTATGTCAGAAGCAGAACTGCTTGTTTCCTTCATATGGCATACTGAGTTATCAAGAAAGAGAAGATCCTTTTTTGTGCTATTAATATTACCTAGTTTACGATGTGGCGAATAACCTGAAATAATATGACAGAAATTAACACAAGAGTGACATTAAAAGGAAATTTTCTAATTTGAGACCTGACATTATTCCAGTCTTCAACGTGTTAGTGAATATTTAATGGATCAGACATTTACTGAAAGGACGTAGACTGAATTATTTAAGGGCATCACAAACCCTTGAGTATTTAACCCCTCAAGCACTGAAATTAACAACTGAGGCTTAGTTATTCTGATGTAATGTTGTTCATTCCCAGACTTGCTGTCATGCTATTTTATTTTTGATTATTAAACCAATGTTGGTCTACCTAGTACAAGCAAAACTAAATGGATATTCCTATATCAGAATACTCTAATCCTGCTAGCTCCTAATATTCTTAAAATAAATATTCTAAAATATTATAGTGTTGACTAGACAAAAATAAATATTCTTAGAGTAGTTCTCATGAGTCTATAAGGCCATTCCAGAAAGCACACCTTCCATTAACTACAGTGCTTTTTCTTAGAGGTGATGTTTGGGGCTTCTGTTGGGTGAATTGAATCTTTGTCAGACTGCTGCACCTTTGTTATCTATAATGAATTTATTAGCCTGATATTGGAATTTGACAAGGTAGTTTCTATGCTGCTTAGAGAAATGCTTAATAAAATGTGAATCCTCCATATGTTGTACATGCTGAATAACAAATACTAAGTAACTAGATTGTGACTAGACAGGAATTGATTTTTTTTTCACATTGTCCCTGAACTAAGCATCACAGTGTAAAGTGGTTTTGAGTTCCAGACATAATAATCCAAGTATATGAACATATCCAGATACTGGTAGATCGGGATCTACTTGTCTTAAGGCTAGATTGTGTAAACAAAGCCAATATGGCAAAGTATGTATCCGTTCACACTGATGGTGTAAATCAGTCTCCCATCCAAAGCATTAGCTCACATGTGATTTAGAATTCTCATGACGACTCAGATATTTATTCTAAAGGGAGAAATCATATAGGAAAGAAATTTAACTGATTGGGCCAGATCCATTGCTTGACACAGCTGTCTTGGGTACTGTTTGGAAGTGGGGACAGAATTTATTTTAAGCTGTCTTTATTATTTCTTAATGATTGTGCTAGCTGAAGTGCATACCCTACTTTTATGTTGCATAGAATCATGCTGTTGATGATTCTAAACACCTGTTCGAAAAGGCAAGTGTCACCAGGGCATAGACCTGATCCATAACCCTTTGCCTCACTGTGACATAAATTTTGACAGGGTCTGAACCAAAAGTTCTCTTTCTAATTTCTTAACATTCATTATCATGTTATTTTGACTGGGAATTTCCACAGCATTCACAAAAGCATGAGGACTTGTCAATACTGTATATTGAGAGAAGTTGATAATGAAGGCTAAGATAATTTTTTAATGAAACTAAATGTAAACATATGAAGCAAGAGGGAAATTGGATTCCTTAAGTTGTTCAATGGTTTTTATAAAAGCCATTGGGTAATGTTGGATTACCTTCTATGTCTTGAATGTTGTTATCTTAAGAAGGACATATTTTATAGGGGTTAAATTCATGTTCCTACTGAATAATATCTCTGTTTATAGCATTATTCAGTGCATATAGCTAAATGTAATCCAAATGTATTAGATCTAGAATTTACCTTCCTTTCTCATACAGAATTATGTCATACTGTACAAGTAATACATCTGAAACCCCCAGTACTTTTTGAGTAAATTAAGAGGTCATCAGTGTGAAGTAAGACTTTATCTCTTGCCTCTTAGAGTTGCTACATGAAAGAAAACTAATGGCTAATGAGTGTAAAGCATAGCTAGTTAATTCTTTTGCTTCCCCACCTACACATAATGAAACACTGACATTTGATTTCTTGCAGGTATGTCCTTTCTGTAACCCCACTCCTGTCTTGTTTTGTATATTTCCCAGAGACTGCAGCCTTGTAAGCTGCTGTAATGTCTATCGGTATAAGTCACATTGAAAGACCAAGGCTTTGATAGCTAATGTTAATAACATAAATTGAAGAGAAATATGAGATACACAGAAAAAATTTATAGATCCCATTGCCCAAGAGGGGGGAGCTACTTATCTCAAGGCTGCCATCTCCAAATGAATTTTTCAGATTAGCTGCATAGCTTTTTTTTTTTAATAGGTTTTTTTTTTTTTTAGTTTCAACCCAGATGTTAGTTGTATTTTTTAATGAAAATGAAGTGTGCAGCTAAATGTTGAATACTGACAAATCAAAATGCACTTGCCTAGGCGGGAGGCTGGAGGAGGAGTATAGCGTAGTAACACCACACTCAACTGTCTTTCCCGTTCTTGTTCAAGTAGCCCAAGTTAAGTGCAGCCTCAATTTGACATGTACAAACCACAGGCCTGACATTGTTTTTTTTCACCTATTATTTGTAATTACCTCTGTCTCGGGCTAGATTTGTCTGAGGGTTTATGGATGGCTAATGAATTCTTATTAATCTGTTCGGTTAATACAAGTAGAGGACATTTATATGTCTATATATCAATATGGTAAAAAATATTGTGAGCCCAGTTATATACCAAAATTATAAAGGCAAGTATCAACCTGCTTTAAGCTGGGAGGAATGATTTACATAACTCAGGCAGGGAATAGTAGCTAAGCATTGATAACAGTGGGTTGATGATAATATGTTGAAGCTTTATTAATGGCTTCCAGGTGAGAAACATGTATTTCTTTGTCTCTCTGTAAAATCAGGGTGTGCTTTCAACCTAAAAAGGCAGTTGGGATTAATTGGTCATTTCAATTAGTAGGACTATGAATGCTGCTGCACGTCGTGTTCTTGATGTCTGGAGGGCTTCAAGTACAACTGGCACAGACACTCATAAGATCAAGGTCAAACTGTCTGCATAATAAATGATAGAAGATATTAGTTCACCCACAGATGTGGCGGCAGATGAATAATCTCATGCAGTTTATCTATACATCTGGGTATTTGAAAAACTCAATTACAACACAGTGAATCCTCCACTCTGTGTCCCTCTCAAAGGTCTTTAAGGGACAGTTCAACACTATGTATTGCCTCTATGCTGTATGCATTCACCAGGGGGTTATAAATGACAGTTTTCCAGGTTTCCAGATTACCAGCTTTCAGGATGATGCAAGAAAAAAAGATAATTTTACTTAACTGGGAGTAAATAAATAGATCAGTCCATTTTAGCTTTTATTACCTCTAAAGTTAATTTCTGTAGGCTGGTGGCTGAAGTCTGACATATAAGGTCTTTTTGCAGAGCCTGCCTTTAAAAATAGAATTAATATACAGCTTTTGAAAAGTTCAATGTTGGCAGAATAGTTCTACAGAAGTTGAAAAGCATTTTACCTATTGATTTCCATAGAAAGGGTTAGGCCCATGGTAGGAATTTTTGAAAATCTACATCTGAATCTATTAGGAACATTTCTAAAGGCTTACCCACCAATTTAGTATTTAGAGTAGCATGTCATACTAAGACTTTCACCTTTTAACAGAGTTGCCATTTATTCATCGTGATAGAGCTAGGCAAACAGCATACAAATTACTGCTTAAATAGTTTTCTTAAATAATAATTCAAAGCAGATTTGGACATCAAATTGCACTAAAATTCATGACTCACGAGTGCCTTCACTAAAATTTTGGGAAAACATTGATGTAAAAGTACATTTAGTGAAATGATTTGGGGGCATCGAATAGAAAGTGAACTTTGAGAAGATGAAGTTTGTCTTACAAACTGTCAAAGGTCGTCCAAGATACCTTCAAGTCAAGCCAGCCTTTTTTAAGAATTTCTAAATTTCTGTCAGTGAAACTAGCGACAGTGAAATATTTGCAATCAGTCTGTAGAACAAGAAATAACGGTTGACATGATTTGGAATGGATGTCACTTCAGAGTATGCCAGCACTAGTTTCATACAAATGCTCACTGAAGTTAACAGCAAGACTTCATATTGGACTTACATGTTTCCTGAGCCCTTTGTGCAATCACTTATGATTAGAAAAAGAAGATAAATTCAGTCAATTATTTATTTGCTGTTTCCCTATTGATATTTTGAAAAACACAAAGCTTTTGGTGCGTGACAAACCCATCTTTTCAAAAAGCCAGCTTGATGGAAGAGATTTGGATAGAACTTACATCTAGGTACTGGACAGGGGTTGAGAAAAATGTTTGAAAGAGGTATTCCCAGAGGCCATAATCTGCTTGGCAGGGGTTAGCCCTTATATGGAGGGCACCATTTTCTTTGCATCTTTGAGTTTCTAGGACTTGGTATTACCTTAGCATTGGTACCCTAGATGTGTGAGAGATACGAAGTAAGAGTCTGGAAGCTTGCGGTGATGCATGATTAGGACTTTTTTGCTGCCATTACCATATTAACCTCAATACTCTTTTGACTGCATTAGTTACAACTTCAGTTCCAAGGTTCTGAATAGATTCATTTGCAAAATGACAATGAGTGGTTGCATTTGTCTGATGGATGAAATGAGAGCTGAATAATTTTTGGTTTTACCTGCAAGCTGATTTGGACAAAGGTATGGGTGCAGCTCTGTAGAGGTTCTAGCTCCTACAGCGTAAAGAAAATGTTAATGATAATCTTTATTCTCATTCACTGTTGCAACTATGTAATGTTTCATCACGTTACTGGGTCAGGCTAAAATATGCTGGCCTCTATTTGATGTGATTTGGCCACACATTGCAAATATGGCTCAGGTAGGTGTTTAGTTACATGAAAAGAATTGATGGGGTGGGGAGGGGGGAAGTGTGATTTAAAGCATAGCAAAGTAGCCAGGTGGACTCTTAAATTTTTTAATTGGCTTATTAAAACACATAACAGAAGTGCAACAAAATTATTTTTGTTATTCCAAAATGCACAACAGACAATAAAGGTGTTTACAGATCTATTTTGAAAACATATCTTCTTTCCATACATTGTACTACAAGTTACTCTGTTTTGCAATTTTAATTAAAGATTCTCTCATTCAGAATGGATTAATTCCTGAAATTAATAATATGCTTAGTTTTAACTGAAGTAAATTCATGTTTAAAACTGAAATGAGAGGCAATTTGATTCACCAATTACTTTACCGCTCTTAAAACTTCACTAGACCAAAGAAAATGTCCAAGCAGATAAATCAAATAAAATTAAGAGAACTAATATCTTTCAGTAAAAAAAGCTAAAAATGAAATAAGTTAAAATATCTAACAGAGATCCAAAGTAACTGACAAATTCCCTTTAAATAAACATGCCTGTACGGGTCTCACAAGCAGACATGTCAGGCGACCTCAAGAGGTCGTCTACCTCATTCCCTGGCCTCACGACAAATTAACTTTATGCCCATCATTCCCAACAGGTTCCGTGTGTTCTCAAAGACCTGTAGTGGTCACTACTTTGCAGATCCCACTCTCTCTCTGCCTTCCGTCTCCAACGCCCTGACAATTTATTTCAGTGTCTAGCTGTCTGTACCTGTCGGAAGATTTGCTAGCGACTACTCTGAATCTTTCGTTAGTTGTTCTGTTCACTATGAACATGGAGAACTGACTGTTCCTTTTCTCTTTGTAACAGTCTTCAAGCATGTAAAAGGTTCCACTAATTTCCCCCCCTCTAAGTGTTACCTCCTGTAAGCAAAACAACTACATTTATTTAAATCTTTTTCTCCTAAGATGTTTCTTAGGCCTCTTTCCATTCTTATTACTCCCCTGTGGATTTTCTCCACTTTTTCAATGCCTTGAAGTTCTCTGTGCGAAGCTGGAAATAACAACTCAGCTGAGGATCTTGCCATGTTGAGCAGAGTGGTGGAAGTAGGCTGTGTCTCGTAGGCTCTACTCCTTACATTCCCAGTTTGCTGCAGCAGTGTGATACTGTTGACTCATACTTAGCTTGTATAACCTCCAAGTCTTCTGTGCTGAACTGCCGCTGAACCAGTTGCTCTCCATTCTGTGTTTGTGTAGGTCACTGTTTCTCAGGAAGAGCAGTATCTTTTATTTTTCCTGATAGGATATCATTCTGTAGGCTTCAGATAATTTTCCCAATAACATCAGATAATTTTTCATTCTGATTCAGTCAGTCCTCCGGACCATCCCGTCTTCATATTGGCCATTGCAGAATTAGGCTGCTGCAGAACTCTATGTAAATGTCCATTCTCAGAAGGGACTACTGTGAACTACTTTCAAGGCACGTTATCACTAATTTCACCATGTTTGCACTACTGGGATCAGGTGCCTCTAGATTCATCCCTAAACAATTTGTGAGACTCCTATGTTAAACGGTGTTAAAAAAATTCTCAGTCTTACGTTCTGTTGCATAATGAGAGGAAATCCAGTGTTTCTGATATGTGGCAAAATTTTCAGAATTGTTTAACAGACTTAGGGTACGTTTACCCAGGTGAAAGTAGAGAGCTGATCATTCTTTTCTCCAAGGTAGCTAGGTTTGAGCTAGAGTTCATGTTGTTTGTGCTGTTGTGGCACCGAGCCTGAGCTAACAAACCTTGCTGAGAAAGCACAAGTGTTCAGGTGACATTCAACATTTAAACATAGATTTTGGCTCTTAAATAACCATGCTGTTATTATTTACAGAGCAAAATGACTATAGGAAATATTTTGCCAAAAAAAAATTCAGGATCTCAGCGGAGATGAGAGGGCACGTGTTGGTTCTAAGAAAACCAGTGCTGCAAGGCTTTTTAAAATAAGTGCATTCTGAGGACGGATGCAAAGCAGGGGACAATGCAGACTTGGAAGTTGGGAAACTTTTGAAAGCATAGGATAGCATAGAATAAGCTAAATGAACTAGGCCGTACAAATACAGGAAAGTAAAGAATGAAGCTGTAATAGAGAAGAGGAGGAGGCATGGTCAGAGGAATCAGAAGCAGTGGTCTATAGACCTACGAAAATGATTACAAGGAAACTGATGGGATAAGTAGGGAAGGCCTGAAGAGAAGGTTAGTCAGTAGATCTCCATTTTGGCCTTAAAAATATCTTCGTTTCAATCTCAGCAGTTTCTAAATATCCTTGCCTATTATCTTCCACTTAAGCCCAATCAGTACCTTTTTTTTTCAGAAGTGAACATTTAAAGCCAAATTGCCCTTTCAAGTAGCCTTCACTGGTTACTTCCATTCTGGCTGAAGGAGCAGTAGGACGGCCCCAGCCCTCTCACAGTGCAGTCAGTGCTGTCAGTGTCGCAGGTCTCACAATGGCACTCTGTAGCTACCGGGTACGAATAAAAAGATTCGGGGTGGTCACCACAGCCAGGGATCTTCACTGTTTCATACACAACCTCCTTGAAGGTACATGTTTGCTGAACAGATGATACTGGTGGATATTTATATACTGGATCCTGAAAATTACAAGAAGAAAATACTTACTTTTAAAATTTGTTATGGGGTAAATTACAAATTTTTATAGAACAGAGGACCTGATGTGAAAACTAATTAAACCAGTGGGGAAAATCCTACTGAGGTCAAAGGATTTGGATTAGACTCTTCTAATTTCACCTAAATCTTTAGATTTTTCCTTTCAGGAGGACCGATATGGCAAATGTGTGTCATACCATCACCAGACAATCTTGCAGGTCAATTCCTTGATTCTTCAAATTATTTGGAAAAGTAGAGGAGTCTACATAATAATGGCTGCTTTGTTGTATCACTTTGCAACCACAAACTGAACACAAGGCAGAGATCCAGGTTGTAATAATTTCAGCTGCAGTTATACAGTATAACCATAATGTGTGCAGCCAGTTAAAGATCTGAATTTTACTGGCATCTTTTCACCCTTCACTTTGTGGGTCAGATTGGCTTTGTATCTACTTTCCTGTCAAATAGCACAGAGTTATTCAGCCTGTTCTTTCACACGGTTCATCCTACCTATGTCTTTGCTATGGACTGGAGAAATGGGTTATTCATATATCACTTGGAATATTTAATTCTGGTGCCTGAAATGAAACTTAAGATTCTCACCCTTGTGAAGCAGTATCCTGAGCACCACGTGGCATTCACCGTAATACAGAATTCACATTCTTCTCTTTCCACTGCTATAGTAATATTGGTAAGCTGACAGCTATTGCAACAAATTGCTTTCCAGCAAAATAACAGCACGTAACAATTAACTGTCTTCATCCTGTGTATAAAGCAAAAAAATATATCTATACTGGAAAACATGTATAGTTATTTTCAACAGGAAACATTTCTAGCAATAGGGAGAAATTGAGCCTTCACATTATCCTCAAGTGGTTCTATAACAACAAGCTTTCAGAAACATCAGTGAGAACATAGGGTAAAGCTATTAAATAGAACTGTCTCTACGTTTATTTTTAAAGGAGTTTGATTTTCCTAAGCAACTGAAATGGCATGTCAACAATCTTTGCAGAATTATAATAGCAGAGTATCATACCACTTTCAAAGAAGTATTTTTATCTAAGTTTCTGTACAGAGAATGGGTCCTGTCTTTAAGGAGAAAGAAAAAGAAGCAAGGGAGAGAAAGAGCAAAGGGTGATCTATTTTTCAGAAACAATTAATTACGTACAGTGTTTGCAATTCGAAAAAAGATTTCTAGATCAGGATCTGATGAAAACTTACGTGTATTCTGCTTGCCTTCCTGGTAATAGCTGTAGCGAAAAGAAAGCTCTATGCTTACCTTTTATACTGAATTGTGTGTAATTTATACCCTGAGGATTTGCAGCGTATTAATGCAGCAAGCATTAGTTTGGTACTTGGTGAAAGAGGATTAATGTTCAGCCAGACAGTGAGATCAAGCCTTGTTAAGAGATAAAAAGAAAAGCAAAACACACTCAGGAAGTGATAGTGAAGGTTACTGTGACAATGTCTTTTTAGAAGTTTCACTGGATTTGATTCAGTGGCATTTAGAAATAGCTGAGCCATTCCACAATTTGAAAGAAGATTGAGAAGCCTATTTCTGGAAAAGTTCAGGTGTTTAAACTGTTCTATGTCAGCCCTCAAACTGATGGGCTTGGGGTGCCAGCTGGTCCTCTGGTAGTTCATAGTGGAGACATTGCTAGAGTGTTTCTTGGCTAATGAACATGTTCCTGAGTTTTTCAGGCTATCAGTCTTAATTGTCTTTCTCTGAATTAGGTCTTACCCAGCGGGCTGCATAGGTACTTGTTTATTGATCTGTGGCCCAACAAAGCTAGTAGTGCGGGTTTTGTTAAACCATGAGTAACTCAACTTTTCTTTACCATTTAAAATACCACTGTGGTTTTTCAAAATTCAGATTTCTATCCCAGTATATGCAGTCCGGGTTCCTGTCTGTTGCATGGTCACCTTTTTTATAACTTACATAAGGGATGTCTGTATTGTGGAAAGGGACTACAACGATGTCACAATGAGGCTCCAGATCTGTGTTTTCTGTCAGTGATCTCAGATCAACTATTGTAATGTTTCAGGGAAAATGCTAATATTTTAACAGGCAACTATGCAAACTCAACCTGAATGCATTCCCTATTTTGTCATGATAATAAAAGATTCTATGAATAGTGTTCCCATGCTCACTGCCCTTTTCCTGCATTCACAAGTTAGTGATGTGTGCCTCTTCACCAGAAAAATGACAGAGAAATGATTTTGTTGAGCTTCAGATATCACTTCTGGGGAAAATGACTCATAGTAGCACTGTATTTACTATCATCTGCCCAGAACAGCCAGTCTTGCTTTGTTATGACTGTTCTATTATGGTCAGTCTGACTTTTACAGAAATCCATCCACGAAAGAAAACTAGGCAAGGACATACAGCATTTTATCATGAAAAAAAATTCTCACTGGCTCATTAGTTGTCCTGCAGACGGGATGCTTTCCAAAATGGCTTTTACAAATGAGCCCTTTAAGTGTCTCATACCTTCCTGTGGTCCTGCAGACTGGCCATCTGTTCCCGTTTCCATCCAGTCTGCAATACCTTAATTTGTTAATGAATTTCCTATCACAGCACAATTAGAAAGTGATCCGCAAATTTTCCCTGGACATATCCTGTAGTCATAACTTAGTTTGAATGAGAATACAGCTCAGTTAAATGTATAAATAAATCAAGAAAACTGACATCTTCCTCTTTACTAATATGCACTCTGTGGTGGTTTGATAATGATCTTTTGTGTATTTTAGTGTCAACACAGTCCAGCTTCTCAGAGGAGGTTCTCATTTGCTGTAAATCACTAATTCCAGAGATGCCAGACAAAATTACATTTAGTTATATCCCTACTGAGGATCCTTTCTAAGTCCTAATTTAGGGAAATTTAAAGGAAACCAAATAAATTTCATTTGCAAAGGACAATACAGAAGATACCTAATCTCTCAGTTGCACTGATCTGTTTCATGGTTTAAGGAGGTCAAACGCATTCACTAAACCCAGAGTTTCACAAGCAGAGAGTGCAAGTTCAGCCCCTGCCATACTGTTTCTTCCCTCCCCAAGTTCCTTGTCCTGGCCCACTCAGCCTCCTCACTTGTGGCGATGCAAATTAGCGAAATCATTGTGATTAAAAGGAAAAAAAAAACAACCCAGCATTGTTGTTAACCCATATCAATTTGTTCTGCAATGAAATGAGCAGCTGCAACAGTGTAATTGATGGGATTGACTGGGGAGTGGGAATGAGGGGGGAGGTTAACAGGAAGTGCATTACATAGTGTTCTCACTGAAGAGTTCATGAAGCCATGTTACAAACTTTTTAGCAGGAAGATTTCATCCTGCGCTGACTTCAAGGGCATTTGTTTCCATAATCATCAGATCTAGGTTGGTTCTCCAGCTATCACCTCTGCTGAACTCATTGCGTGACTATATGAATAGGCATTTTTAGGTAAAAGGAAATCACAAATTAAAATCAGCTATCCAACAGTCTGCCATCTGAGGAGTGGTAATTTGGTGAGTCGTTACTTGGTTGACTTTGATTTTGTTCCCACACCTTTTGTTAGAAAGATACACTAAAGGAATTATTTCCTGTGATGGGCAGATGCTGTGTAAGTACAAGTTTTTCTAAGATTATTAGTTCATACCTCTGGGAAATGTTTATGTGCTAAATGTATCATACTCCTTCAAGTTTATATTCCCATTAGATTAAAAAGAGTTATGGTAGTTGTGAAGGGAATAACAAATGTTATTTATCTGGAAAGCTATAATTTTTACCTACACGTGAACATTATGCATAGGTTCTGCATTATTGAATTATGTGTCTGAGAAATAGAAATGTTTTCTATTTCTAATGGTTTATGTTTCAATTTAGGGAAAAACATCAGAGGGAGGAACACTTTTCACATGCTGCAGCAACTTTTAAGTGTTAAATAGTGATTTTATCTATCTAGTTCTTAAGCGGTATTGCCCATCCTAGATTTAGCAGGCTGAATGCCAGAGGTGTTGCCCAGATTGTCAGAGAGGAAATATTGAAGCCATACTCCTGGAATTCTGTGGTGGTTTATGTGTACACCCTAGGAAATGTAAAGATATTGTGGCATGTCTATGCAGAAAGATTAAGACAGACCTGTGTGTGCTCTGCTCACACTTGGAGCTAGCTAAGGAATTCACAGACCAGGAGTGTCTTTGCATATGGCCTGTTTGGATTGGGGCAAAGCAATCTCAGGCTCTTTCCCCACCTTTCCAGGGTTAGCTTACTAGTGGGTCCATTGTGCAGAATCCAGGCTCCAGCAAGCCTGTGAGAGGGCTCAAGTTGCTGCAGAATCCTGTAATTGCGTTATGATTGGGAACGGAAGAGTTGGATCGGAACAGCTAGTGCTTAATGGTCAAGACCTCTGTCAATGGAGATTGCTGTGTTCCCATTGGAGTGAGTGGGGAAATCTAGCAAATGCTGTAACGGAAGATCTGGTCTTCAACCTGGACGGGGAGTTGGTTCATCGGCGTGTGGGTAGTCCTGTAGATGAAGACTCTCTAACGTTTGTGCAAGTCATAGCAGGCATCAGTTTCACATGGCTGTGTTAATGCTTTAGTGGCATCTTGGAGAAATAAATGGCTTCTCTGTATTGATATTTTTTTGGATTCTATGGCTATTTCCCTTTGACTGATAACTGTTGAAACCTAGCAAGCCATTGTTACCACTGCTGCCACAAGAGAGTACTTGCTTTGCTATTTCTAATCACTTCAACTAGAAGTGCTGTGACACATTCTGCTGTTGTTTCCCTTCTAAGCAGTAAGTGCTCTTTTTCTTCTGTTTGTGGTTGTTTTTTGTTTTTGTTTTTTTCTAAAAGCATCTAATACAGAACTGAAAGCTTTGTGTTTCTTACATGTCCTAAAAAAAATTTCTTTCTTCAAGAAGGATGGTGGTAAGACTAGCAATTCTGTTACTGCAAGTTGTAAATCTGCCTTGCTTAAAGGAAGGTAGTTTAAATCTTTCAGAGAACTTCAGCATCTATCAAAGTGCTATTGGAAAACCTGGTTATATGTGTGCATCTCATCCACCATGAGTAATAAATCTGACTCTGTCCTAATAGAAGAGGTATTGAACATTCTAGTGGAAAAAACCATAATGTCTGATATAAAAGACAGGTCTTATCTGTAAATTATTCTGGCTGCAGCCTAACTTTAGCTTCTAATATATTCTTTTAAAAGTGTCAAGGGATGTGGTTTTAGGTTTGTTAGATTCATGGCTGTGGTTAACATGTTTTAGGTCTTGTTAAATAGATAAGTTACTGGGGATAATAGTTTCTGCATCTGAAAGCTGTTTCTCATTGAAAGTATGTCTCAAGGTGTGTGCTTAAACCTATGGCTTAATTAAATTTCTATGGGTTAGAACAGAATGAAGAGTTGGTTCTCTTAACTTCGGAGTTGTGCACTTCAATGCCATCATACCGAGTACAACGTGTGCTTGTGTCAAGTTTCTTCTGCACGCAGCCTGAGCAAGGAACAATACAGATGCTTATGTTATTGTCATTCAGTTATTTTTCCAGTAGTTTTTGTCTCACATGATATAAATTAATTCAGGGCTGATTTTTATACCACATTTCTGAATATATAAGCCAGCTGCATTTTCCTACTGTTTTTAGTGATGGGATTCTTACAACTTTCAGCTGTTTGCTCTTACAAAACCACAGTGTGATTTTGGCTTCTTACATAAGATAATTGAATAACTCCAGTGGTATCTGTTAGGAAAGGTATGTTAGGATTCTGCTCAAGACTAAATGAAGTTAAAAATTATGTGTTTGCTAGGAATGCTATCGTTCTTTGATTTGACCATCTCACTTTGTTTCTGAGTATTTTATTTTTCCAATGAAATTTTTTTTTTCATTGGAATAGCTTCTCTGTGTATGAATAAGTAGCAGTTTTGATCCTGTGACTGTCCTGGAGCACTGTTGTTTTATTTTAAGCTTTCTGGGTACAGCTAGTGTTTTTCAACAAGAGCAAGAAAGCATCTTAATGGACTTAACAAAATAGATTAGCCATATTATAAGAGCTGACAAAGCAAGGGAGACCTCTGATGGATGATATGATTAAGGTAATATATTCCACTAATACATAACCAGCTAGGGTTTCCTTTTTGTTATGTGAGCAGTTCTTGGGTCTGTATGGGATTGCCGTTATGCTGTTGGCAGCGCAAGTGCAGAAATATTTCTATGTGGATATGAGTTGAAGAAACTAGAAACAGGGGCATGAGGCTGCATCTGATATGATTCATTATGGTTTGTTTTTGCTGGTCTTGCAGAGAGTAGAGAGAGGCATGCCCAGATCTGTCTCAGTCTAATTCAGGTGGTGCCTGTGTGTGCCTGTAAAGAAGGAACCATGCTAGGTGTTGTCATCTTCCTCACCAAGCAGTAGTAGAGAGCCCTCTGGATTTTCTTGTGACTCGAGGGTTGTTAAGTAGAAGAGTTCAGTGTGAATGGAAGCAAATCTATCAAAGAGAGGAAGACCAGTTTGGTTTTTAAATTTTCATTTCATTCTTAAAAAAGAAACTCCAAAGGTTTGAAATCCTCGGTAGAAGGAAAGCCTTTTCATTGTTGTGTTCCTTCTGGTTACTGTCTTTCTGTCTCGGGTTACTGTCTGTTGAAGCCAGAGCATATGCATGGACTACCTAGGCAGGTGCAGACACGGGAAGTACTGGGTTCCCCAGCCTTGGAGATACTTGGGTATTCTCAGCAATGCAGCTTGATAGGCTTCTGAGTAGTCAGATGAGAAAGCTGGCAGGAAACCTAGGTTTCAATTAACTTCATTGAAATCATAGAGTAAGTTTTCAATAAATTTGAAATTTTTCATTTACTATTTACCTACAGAAATGGTAAATTTTTGGAAAAATGTATGAGTTTTTTTAAAATTTTTGTATTGGAGAACAATTAGCTTAGGTTGCTAAAGAGACACTTACCTGCACATTACTCTCTTAAACCGTATTAATCAGGAGCTGACTGAGTTTTGAAATCCAAACCAAAATGAAAAACAAATAAACATATCTGAGTATTCATTTGAAAAGCCAAATCCAATTTGACTGCATTTGACTGCTTTGGCACTGCATATGCTTCCTAAAAGTAAGTGCGTGAGAGAAAGCTGGGATACATAGCTTCATTGACACATCTTGCTGAGTGGCTAAGCTGGCAATTTCTGAGCTGGGATGCCTTCTGCTTTTTTTTCTTGTCAGTGTTTATGACAAATGTACAGATTCTGTCAATAACAACATTTAATTTTTGTAAAGTTTTCTGCAAATAATACTTTAAGACCCAAATATTAAAGAATTACTTGAGTCCAAAGGACAAAGGCTGCCATTAGTAGTTTGTGTAAGGAATGATTTTTTTTTTTCCCCTAGGTCTGTCATGTTCATATTTTGTTAAACCTAGAAATAACAAAGACACTTTAAAAATTCATCAGTATTTCTATCATGTTCTGTAATGATGCTAAGAAGCTGGGCAAACATTTGTCTATGACAGATTTTAGGAAGGACTTCTGAAAAAATGTGCATTTCTTCTAAAAGAGTAAGTTTGGCAGGACTGTGCCTTATCCACGTATAGACAAGAGCACCTGCTAATTGTTTTCAAACTACAGCTATGATGTGCAACATAAGGCTTATCTGAATCTTGCTGACAGTGTGCACTGATAACACAATAAAGTTGATGCAGAACAATTCAGCACACTTGGATAACGGATGAAAAGCCCATCTTATTTGGGTTGCTAAATAAAGTCTTAGGCTGAAGATGTCTGACCCATATTCTTTTTGCAAGTGCAGTAATTTTTAGGTCAAATTGCTTAAGAAAAATAGGTTGAAAAGAATGCATACAGCCATAGCCACCTTCAGCTGTGATTTTAACATTTTATCTGACCAGCTGTATCCACAATATTCACTGCTTTTAGGGATTCTAAACTTTTTTTTTTTTAAGTATTTTTTTGTCAGCAGTCCTATGGAATATTTATTCTAGGGCATGGAGCTGTTACTGTGCAGAATACAGGTTGCTGGAGTTGCTCTGTGAGCTGTAGGAGTTCAATTGTGATCTGACTGCAAGTTTGCAAAGAAGTTTCATAAAACTATTGCAGGAATCAGTATTGCAGAGCTTTAATGAGCAAACACTAAAGAAAAAGCTTTACAGGTATCAGCCCAGTATACAGCTCAATACAAAAACCGAACCTTATTTGTTAGGTTGTATTAGCAGAATGATGAAAAAAAACAACCCAAAGCCAACCAACCAACCAAAAAACCCCAAGAAACGAAAAACAAACCAAAAATCCCCAAGCACTGTATTTGGTTAAATTCCTGATGAAGGTGTATTTTTCCAGGCAATTCTAATAATTAAAACCAGAAGCTTTATTTTTAAATAAAGTAGGTACAAATCTGGCAGGTTCAGGCTTGAGCTGAAGTCTTAACTTTTGGTTACTCTGTATAGCATTATACGCTGTTCAGTCAAAGCGGTGGTTAGCAGGATCTGTGTTACCTGTTCTCAGTGAAGGATGCAGGCCTTTCCCTCCCTTCTGCCTTTTGTGTTCATATGATACTCTCTACTCATCAGCCGTGCTGTAGGAATGCCGCTGTTCTTATGCAGAACGAATCCCAGGCATAAGCAAAGCAAGCTGTGGCAGGGAAGCAGACTTCTAGAGAGGAGAACCATGGCCTTGTTGCCCCTTTTGCCTGTAAGAGAGCTTTAAGTGTGTGTGTGACAGAGTTTAGGGTTATTTCTCTGGTCGAATTAAAAATTGTCTGTCTCATCCATCCAGACATTTTCCTGGCATTAGCCACACCAGGACCCCAAGATTTCTGTTTTTGTGGTAGCAGCTCTCAGACTCCAGCATCCCAGTTCTGAGTACCAACAATTTAGTTTTGCTGTGTTTCTAGGGGATTTGAGCTGGCACTGCCATATGGACATTTTACTATAGAAGAAATTCCAAAATCGGTAGGAGATATTGACAACTAAATATCTGAGCACCTTAATGTCACAGAATTTTAAAAAACTACAATGTGATAGCAGTCAGAAAATCACTTTCATTTAATTTGGAGTATTGGGAACCTTTTGCCTGCTGAGGGCTGAACACATTTTGGGGAGCAATGCAAAGGCACTGTATTTATTCAGCCAAATATAGGTTTAGAAAGCTTATCTGGAGGTGTGTTATTTTAGGTATTGTGTTAATGGCTTCTAGATTTGATGTTGTCTCCTTGGTGATCATTGGAGGTTGAGCAGAGAAGTACACAAAGCAGTTTGTGCCATGCCATAATATCATCCTTTTGTGCCCTCTCCAGCCCACAGGGAAAACCTAGGAATGTTGTTCCTGATAGGAAGCAGGAAGGTGAAACACAATCATAGTCTAGGGGATGTGAATTATAGTGTCCAGAAGCCCTCCATTATTTAAGGGCATAAAAAAAAATAGCTGGGAGGGTCTAATAGACAGGAGGAGCCTTCCTTGGGGTTTGACTGAGAGCAGGCACTGCACCAGACTCTGCTACGGTGGGATGTATTGGCTGCTTAGCCTATTGGGTAAGTGCTCCCATATCTGACATGATGTCAGCAAGTGGAAAGCTTTCTTACGGAAGAAAAGTAAAGCTACTTGATGGCTGGAAGCTCTAGCCAGAGTCTTGGCCAGACTGACATCAGAAAATACTGCTCATTGTTCCCTTTAGGATCCTGGAGTCCCATTTATCTTGCCAAGGACCCTAGAAACTGATTTTTTCACACTCTCATTAGGGGCTGGGGACCCTCCTCTCCTACTGCCGTGGCAGGTGTCAGGCAGCGCAGGCCCACTTGGCAGGCAGCTCCGTGTGGGAATGGGGGAATGTGGGATGCCAGGCAGGGCACTGGGGTAGGCAGAGGAGTTAGTTGAATGGTGGTGTGGGAGGAAGGAACAGGGACATCACGCAGGACAAGTTGAATAAGCCAGCCTGTGAAATGAGGGTTCCTAAATGTGATTAAAATTGCCTTGAAATTGGATACCTGTGGTCACTGATCACCTTTTAAAATATTGATTTATTTTGTTGTGTCTGTTTCAGCACAATATTAAACAGCTGTTTGAAATGGATCAGTCTAAACACTGGCTGCTCAGCTTTATAGGAATAGAAAAGCCACTGAGCAGAAATCCGTTTGTAATCTCTGTAATACTGCCTGAAAAAGAAACAGTCCTCAATTACTTTATTAATTATATAAATGAACAAGATCGTAGTTGCTGATAATTCAACAGGTTTTGTGGCTGCTTGTGGTGCCATCTCGTGGTTCCTGAGTAAAGTTCACATGCTGCTGAAAGTTACTTCACAGATAAAGCAGATTTTACAGCATTGCGGCAAGCAAAACTAAATGTGAGGGTTGAGAACTGAAACAGTACTTTAAGCCTCCTGGATATTGGCAAGGCTCCTGCCGTGCTCAGTCCTTTCTAGATCTAGCAAAGCCTTTGGGCAAAAAGAAGTTTCAGAACTCTCCCTGTCAAAGTGGTGATAATACAGCAGTCTTCAAATGCAGTGCATTAATTACTTCAGGACATTTTGCTTGTCCCTGTGTATGAGAGAAATAGAGAATTGTGCTCAGGAAAACATGCTTTCTTTTTTCTTTCTCTCTAAGCTGTGGAACATTGAGCATAATCATTCCTGCTGGTGTCTTAAGCATAGAATCGCTCTGAAAGTGGATAGGGAGAGTGCAGTCCTCCTGCTTCTAATGCACCTTGTTTGGGATAAGTATATATAGTGGTCCTCTCCATCTCATTTCCACCTACCTTTCTATGTCCTGAGAGGGAACCTCACTCATCTTACTGTTCTCTAAGCCTTGAAAAAGATTGATGTTTACACCAAGTTGTACTCCTTGTGTTCCAGTATACTGTTGTCAAGCATATTGTTAATAAAAGTCTGATTTTTATTAGGCTTTATTTTTGCTTTCAAACCTCAAAATTGAGGAAACTTTCAGTAGCATTCAAATGGTTATGATTTTGCAGCCTCCTATTTTGGTGTTGTCCACTGTTTGCCATTGTTTCGCTGTCACATTTTATCACTTTTTATTGCATCCTGAAGATTAACAGGCATTTTCAGAAAAATGTTTCTCATATTTGTCTCTTCTTGAATTCTAATTTCTATTTGAATGGCTTTTACATAATGATACTTCTGAAAGAAACTGTCAATATATCTATCTATCTGAAAAAATTTCTGGGTGTCGGTAAATACTATGAATCCCACAGTTGCTGGCCGTGTATGATTTAGTAGCTCCAAACAGAGGTTTTTGCTTCACATCTCAGTTTCTGTAGGCAGTGGATAAAATCTTCATGTGAGAGCTTAGCAGGTGAGGCACTGAAAGAGAAAATTACTTCTGCTATATAATATGCCCTTTCCTAAATAACCTGGTAAGGCTATGATGTGATAGTACCATAGATGCAGTCTTGGAAGAAGAGATGAGAACCAGTGTGTTCATTGCAGCCCATGGAATCCTGATGGGTAATTTAATAGGCTGTTTTGGTAGACTTGTAAAATGCTTAAGGCAAATATCTCACTGGCTGAGAACACTGGGATCTGTGCTGAGGTCTGAGAATAGAGGAAGGGTGTGGAGGTGGACCTCAGGACTCAGTTATCAATCTGTTAGGTTTGGACAAAAGTTTAGAAAAAAAAATAGAAGGTTCAGTAGATATTTTTTATGGCTTCAGATGAGGTCACAGGGAGTGTGCTACCATAGTCTTATGAAATCTACTGATTAGTTACCTTCTGCGGACTGTAAGAGAGGAAGCTTTTTAATAAATTCCTTGGCTGGCTACCTGAAGCAACGATGATTCATTAGCCAACACTGGCTAATGCAAAAGCGAGATTGGAAAAGTGGTTGTTGCCACAGTGAGAGGACTAGTCATTACCTTCAGTATTATTTAAAGGATTCTAAGCAATATTTAAGCCTCTGTATTTGAGTGGCTTAAAATGCAGATTATTTTAAGGCTGTGGAGCCGTTCTGCATATCCTTATACATATTTTTGCCTTCATATACTTGATAACCTATTTAAGGGTTACCCCATAGAGCATCACATGTGCTAGAGACAATCCAGTGTTCATGAGGACGTATAAGCTCTGCAAAAAAACTGCCAGCGTTCTGTATTCTTAATTTCTGTTCCTGACTACCAATGTCATCACCTGCTCCTGGATACTGGAGATTATTATAAGACTTGAATGACCTATTTAGCTGTTCTCAATTTTGAGTAATAATTTTTTTCCTCCCTTATCTGCTGAATTTCTTCCCTCCCACCCCCTTTTAGCATAAACCAGAAACGGTGAAAGATTATTATATAGTTTTGTAAGACACTGATCCCTATATAATCTGGGAACCCTTTATAAGGAAATTGAAGACAAATTTATCATGGGTACTATAAGATTAGGGAAAGGAGGAATCGTTGCTTTTAAGCCTTATAAATAATAATGTCTACCAGATATTCTCAAGACCCAGTCCACTATCCCATGGGGATGGAGGCAACTTTTAGAAAGAAATTATACGTTCCCAACAAGCAGCAGTTAAGGCTCGGAGAATTTCAAAAGCATACATGCACTTTTATATGGAAATGACATAGTATACCTGTTTTCCTGTGCACATGTGCAGGTCCGAATTTTAATATCAAGACATAACTCCCGGCCTACATGGAGATGGGGTCAAACTTGTGCAGACATCTGCAAGTCTGGCCTTTGCGTGGTGTTCAAGGATCTCTCTGCAGCACTTTATTTAAAAAGCGCAACTCCTAGCTATGCAAATTGCAATATTTATAATGCATAGAGACAATAGATTAAGTCTAGTACAGTGCTGTAAAACTGTCCTTGTTACTCAGTCTACCCAGGTTTGAGGTAAGAGTCATCTTCCAAGAATTAAATCTAGGAGAAATAATTGATGCTATTTCTTGAAAACATAAAGAATTTCTTTTTTGTTAATGGTGACAAAAAAGAACATTCAACTATTTGAGACTGGATCCTTTCCAGTTATACAAAGGACATGAATTTTCTTAATTAGGGAATAATTGAATTCTGCCTCTCAAGCAAATTACAGACGTTATAATATAAAGGAAGTAAATTATGTGAGAAATATGGCTGCAAGTTTTAGGTGAAAAAGTTTATTATATGCATTGCTCTGCAATGAACTGTGGTATACTACAACTAAATGGAGTTCCTGTCAATGCAGTAATTCTATGCTTTTTTTAAAAAAAAAGTTTTTCTATCTTTCAGGATTTATCAATATCTGTATATGTATGAGAGAAAATGGAAACCTTTCCTGTGCTTCAGAAGCTTTTCCCACAAGCTTACCGTATTTCTATGCTTCAGCACAGTTAAGAATGATCTCTCAGCCACAAAGCAATACCTCAACAATTAACCAAAAACGTCTCCCATTTCCAATGAAAAATTGGCATGTGAAATTACTGCTAGCAAGGATCTTGTACTTAGTCTATTAAAACTGGAGTGGTGCACAAAAATTGGAGAATACTATACATAACATCTATATTAAAAAAGCCCCAAACCTAAAAGTATGTGGACAACTGTATACCCATGAGTCTGAATTAACAGTATGCAAGAATTGTGAGCATACCAACTCATAAAGTAAGCAAAAACATAGAGGAATATAATAAAGGAAAAACCCCAAAAAGATAAATAAGACAGATTGTGATAGATCAGCCTGATAACCTTGCTCATTTTGACTCTCTTTTAAGCAAGGAGAGCACAGCAGGTCTTACTCACAAGGTCTCCAGGAATGTATTTGGTGTTGCACCATGTAAAGTTTCGTCTAGCTGGAAAAGGTGTGTGTAGCAGATAAATTGTGAAGTGATGAAAAATTCAATGCAATAATGAAAATTTTAATGAGGTAAGAACTAGTGGTCTGAAAGAGAGACTCCAGAATAGTGTGTCAATCTTGTGCATCTTTTTTTCCTTTTCACCCTGTTGTAAATAGTAGGCATATACATTCATGTCTTAAAGCTGGAAAACATCATTTGATTCAAAGATGAGGTGAAACTGGCGAAGTGAATTTGAAGTGAACTAATAGAAACAGGATGAAATACAGTAATAAACTGCAAGGTCATGCAGTTTGGGACTAATTACAAGAATTTCTGCTATCAGCTAGAGCTTCATCAGTGTGCAATGACTGACGAGAAGCAGCACATGAGTATGCTAATCAGCTGCAAGATAGTTATGTTTCAGCAGTGCAATGGCAGTGAAAATGGCAAACATGATGCTCAGGTATATCAAACATGAGAAATTAGTAATGCTGTTGTACTGGTAAGACCTCCTTAGGTAGGTTGTGTGTATGGTACAGGTTAGCTAAATCAGCTGAAGTTAAGCTGGAACATGTGCATTGCTCAAATGAGTATGGGAAATTGAGAGCTTTGCCTGTAATTCATTGGCATGGGCACGGTAGTATGCTCACCGAGATCATGGCTGTAGGACTAGAGCTGGTCTGTGCATTGCTAGTCTAGAACAGAGGCAGCGCTATATAATGTGACAGTGTTGCCAAGAAAACTGCTTTGGTAAGCCTCGCAAAATAAGGCTGACAGACATGTGTCGTCTTTCTGTAAATGTAGTGGGAACCGTGTATCAGAATGGCTAAATACTTGAACTAAGGTACAGTGTCAGTGGAGGGATAAATAGTTCTAAACCTGCTAATGAGTAAATTTAACCTGGAAATAACAATGGGCTTTAGGAGGCAGCACGATACATTTGTTAGTAGGAATATATTGTAGCAGAGTCTGTCTGCTTGTTTCTAGTCTTTGGATCATGCTCTTTCAGATGGCTTTTGGACAGAAGGAAAAATAATTTCTGTAGTTGGGAGACTTTCACAAGAGTGCTCACAGTCCCTTCAGTTTCATATCATTGATAGCAGCTGCAAAGTGGCAGGAGTAGCAGTCTCCCAATCAGACTAATTTTATTATTTTGTAGTTTGTTTTTACTATAATTCTGACAATGATGTAAATTCTTTGCCTTAACAAAGAAGGGTTTGGGCAGAACGTTTTTCTAATGGTTTTTTTTTCTCTGAGATACTCCTCTGACTAAAGAACAAATAACTTGTGAATACCGTAACTTTCCTTCATCATGTGACAACACTAATATTTAAACAGTGTTATATATTTTGGTGTTTGCATTTGTTACTGTAGTTCAAGTGTCTTCTATTCTGTTTGCAGGTATTTTATGCATTACAGCCTTTAGATCAGAAATCACAGAATGGCAGGGGCTGGAAGGGACCTCTGAAGATCATCATGTCCAACCCCCCTGCTTGAGCAGGCACAGCCAGAGCAGGGGCACAGGACCACGTCCAGGTGGGGTGTAAATATCTCCAGGGAAAGGACCCCACACCCTCCCTGGGCAGCCTGTGCTGCTGCTCTGGCACCCGCACAGGGAAGGTTTTTTTTCTCATATTTAAGTGGCACTTCCTCTGTTCCAACTTGTGCCCATTGCCCCTTGGCCTGTCATTTGGGTTACACTCTATCCCATCGTCCAGGTCACTGATGAATCTGTTGAACAGGATGGACCCAGCACAGACCCCTGGGGAACACCACTAGTGACAGGCTTCCATCCAAACTCTGCCCCATTGATCACGACCCTCTGAGCTCTGTTGTTGAGCCAGGTCTCTGTCCACCTCACTGGCCACTCATCCAACCCACACTCCCTTAGCTTGTCTATGAGGATGTTATGGGAGACAGTGTCGAATGCCTTACTGAAGTCAAGATAGACAACATCCACTGCTCTCCCTTTGTCAACCCAGCCAGTCACGCCATCGTAGAAGGCTATCAGGTTGGTCAAGCATGGTCTTCCCTTGGTGAATCCATGTTGACTATTTCTGATAACCGTCTTGTCCTCTGCATGCCTGGAGGTGACCTCCAGGGTGAACTGCTCCGTCACCTTTCCAGGGACAGAGGCGAGGCTGACAGGCCTATAGTTCCCCAGGGCCTCCTTCTTGCCCTTTTTGAAGTTTGGAGTGACATTTGCTTTCCTCCAGTCCTTGGGCACCTCTCCTGTCCTCAACAATCCTTCAAAGATGATGAATACACTTCCTTTACTGAGGCTGCATATATGAGAATGTAAAGACATAGGTCTTCCAGCTGTTTCTAGTATCTTACGCTTCTACTGCATTTCACATGATCTCTCTGCATAGATTTACTGTTTCTAATTTCCAACAGTGTTGTCTTGTGCAGTTCTCTGAATTCCCCTGTTCTAAGTCTGCAGACCACTCATAATTTTAATTTATTTTTCTATTGTCTTCAGCTTTCCCCTGTCCTTTCATCGTTAATGCCACTTAGCTCCATTTTGAGTTTTTTGGTGTAGGGTCTGTCTTCACTGTCACAGTTTTGCTCTGAAGAAATTTGATCAGACCTTTAATGACGAACGTAGCTAGAAACCATGTAATAGATACCTTGATTTAGTAGGAAAGAAAAAAATTTGTTTAGTTCTTGTTACCTCATTTTTAGGAGAAAAAAAAATTACGAGACAAGAACAGAGAAGGGAACATATGTCTGATACCAGAAAGGCATTTTCCCTGATACACACACATTGGATTCCTCTATTAAAGCTTGCTTTGAGCATGTAGCGGGCATGGATATGAAGTTAGCTCAGGCCTGTCTTGTTAGCAATGACTTGCTTCTCTTTCAATTACAGAGTTAAATACTGCACTTGTTACTTTATACAGTTGCTGTCCTGATCTATGTGCAACTTTGGTACCCCATGAAACCTGCTTTAGCTCAGAGGAAAAATTAGTGATTAATTTTTCTAGAAATTCTCCAAGGTAAATTGTGCATATTTAGATCTCATTGCAGCGGTATTTTTCTTTAGCGCAAGAACATTTTGCTTTCGCAGGTAGTGTACCACTTGCACTCTTACAAAAATTAATAGTAATCCACTAGGGTTTCTTTTCAACTGAGAAGATTTGAATTCAAAGGCCTGCAAGTGCACAATATGATTTAGCAAGCTAGGAGGCAATAATGTTTGTTTATTCCCCTTTTTTTTTTTTATGCCTGAGCTGAGCGTTTCTCAGCTTCCATATTTTCTAAGCTGTGGAGTGATATAATCAGCTGGGGTAGCCAGCATATACCTGCGCTGAGGTTGAGATTTGTTGACTGACAGTAGCTGAAAATTTGGTCCTGAGAGTTTGATGTTGGTTTCCACGCTTGCTTAAAGGGAAAAAAAGAATGGGCAGTTACTTTACGCTTATGGTGGCTTTTAGTAAGCAGCTTCAGTTTCCAGAGCTTGTATGTTCCTCCTTGAATTCTGCCTGAACTGAGGGTCTACTGTCTTTTGCCAAGGGATCTTTCACCATGTTCTTAGGGAGAAGCAAACAAATAAAAAAAAGCCAAAAAGGCTTTGCTCTATTGTGGTTCTTTCTTTAAGCATTATTTAAGATCACTACAAATAAATTTTAAGCCTCTCTATCTGAAAAGACTGAAAAGGCAGAGTTATTTCATAGCTGTATCTGGTTTTCATTACAAAAAAAAAAATCTTGTTTCAAATAACTGAAAATCTGATGAAAATTTGGATGGGTTGTGGGTCTAGTTTTCACATTAAAACAAATCATACGTGGCCTAAGAAGAAAAATACTTGAATCATTCATCCTCTAGTTTTGGTTTAGTTGTAAAGTTCATGGAAAGCTGGATGCTCTAATTCAAAAGCAGAATTCAAGGTTCTAAAAAACTGAAGGAAAGTACTCTTTTGTGAACAGAAAAAAAGGAATTTTGACAAGTCTTTCCAGTTCCTGATGCCATAAGGCAACTAATGTAAACTAGGTGACATAATTAGGCTTTCTTTTGTTTCTTTAAAATTGCCATTGGGTCTCTAGGAGCCGCAGTGTATTGTTTTTAATTCCAATGTACCCCTAAAAGGGGAGGCTGTCTGTATTAACCTGAATTGGTCAGCAATGGCAGAGGAGCATTGGGTGGAGCCATCTGCAGTGAGAAGGATCCCCTGCTGATGTCAGCGACCTTGCTGGATGTTTCCTGGCACCTTACGAATATGCAAGTCATTACAAGCAGAATTCTATGGCTAACTGAACGTGCAGTTATCTTGATGACGTGCACAAATGAAATCAATGGCTTATGCCCAGGGAGAAGCTGTCCTCAGTCAGTGAATTGAGAAAACATCAGAACACTGAGAATTTTTATAGGGACAAGAATGGAAAAGGATTAACTCCCCCAAAGAGCTTGCAGTTCCCTTTATTCTTGAAGATTCATGTGTTTTTGCATTTGTCAACCCCATGCCTGCACCTTTGCTGGCTCACGTTGTATTATCTCATAAAGCCTACAGACACGTACCAAAATTATCCATTGTCCTTCCCTTATCAAGGATAGAAATTCACCAGTTTCACAGAAGCTGGGCTGCAGTAACGAAGGAAAGAGTTGAAGGAGTATGCGGTGATTAAACCAAGACATGCTGTTTCTTCAGTTTCGGTCTGTTCATGTTTAATGCGAACAAAGTAAATTTATTTTCATTATAGTGGGAAAATGTAAAGGAAGATGCAAGAAATGGAAATGAACTTCAGCTGTAGAATCTAATTTTAAACTGGAAAGATTTTTCTTTTACTTCTTTATTAATGCAGCATATTTTCTTTGTCTTTTCTTCAAAACAGCCTTAGAACTTCACAATCTGTTCTCAAATGACACTAGAAATGGGGGTTGCCCATGATTTATGGTTTTGATATGAAAATAAATTATCAAGCATCGACAAGGGCCATTTCAAACGGCTGCTGCAACTTCTTAGTTAAATAGTTGCCAAAGAACCAGGCCTTTATCAGAGCTCTGACATTTTAACAATTTGATTCACTTTTGCCTGCAAGCTCAAGGATGCTTTTCTGTCATTAAAACAAGTAGAAAATATTAATGGAGAAAGAATGAATAAAGTCAAACAAATTGGCCAGGGGAATGTGACTGCACTGAATTTCTAAGCGTGTAAAAGGCAAAACAGCATCATGGTATCCATTTATGGCAAAGCTTACATCTGCCTCCGAGATGTGCTGTGGCTCCAGAGGTAACAATATTTGTAAGATGTTCTTTACAACGTAATGGAAAAGGGATTTCCCCAGAATGGACACTTTGAGGTGAACCCTCTCTGACAACTGACTGAAAATGTTTGGAAAATTTCCTTTCAGAAGCCCATCTGTCTATTATTTGTCGTATAGTTTCTGACTTTTTGTCTTGTTAATCACTGGGGCATTATTTACGCCAAGGCTCTGCCAGGTTCTGCTGGGGCATTATTTACGCCAAGGCTCTGCCAGGTTCTGCTTTAGGTTTCAGATTTAAAGACATATTTTGTTTCTTCACAGCTACTGGTGTTGTAGTATGGGTAGGAATGGTGATACCAGGTAGGGGAATGTGTAATGAGAAAACTGAAAGTAGTTTAACTCCCAGTCTAGAGTTGTGACCTGTCACTCAAACTCAATCATATTTTGCCGTCCCTGCCCATCTTTTTTTTTTTTAGAAAGTCTGTATCTTTTACTCATATTTATTCATAAAAAATAAATATGATTGTGCAAAATATTTCTAAATATAAGTGGGCAAGAATGCAAGGTTTAATGCGATGGATTTTTTTCCATTTATAGGCATTGCCAGTTATTCTGTTTGCAGTCTGAGCAAATACAGATTTTGCATCCATTAGCAGACAAACAGGAATTTCAGTACCTAAGAAGTTAATGGAGCTGAGCTCTTAACTGAGGTACATAGTGGTGGGAGAATGAGACAGTGCTCACAGGTGGAAACAGGAGTGGCTTGGATTAGGTATGGGGCAAAAATAAAATCATTATGGGATAATTAATCATTGGAACAGGCTTTCCAGAGTGATTGTGGAGTCTGTGTTCTTGGAGGTTTTCAAGACCCATCTGGACAAAGCCCCAGGTAATTGAGCCTGGTCTCACTTAGCTTTGAGCAGGAGGTTGGACTACATGAACTCTTTAGGTTCCTTGCAACCTAATGATTCTATAATAAATAAAACCTCCCATCTTACAGGAAATGCAAGAAACAACACCACACTTCATCACTTCTTGTATTTGTATATTTTGTAAGAACTACATTAAATACTGAGAAATCAAAATGATTGATGAAACTAATTGTAAGAGGTAGGAGTGAAATTTTCACTGTAATGGTTTAGCCTAATTCTCCTCCAAGTTACAGAATATAAAATCGGACGAAAGCTTGTAAGTACAGAACATGGCTGTATATGGGTATAAAATATTTGGTCTGAGAAAAAAATAAATTTATTTTTTAAGGTTTTGAGCCTGCCTGTCTGATTTAATAGTTTTGAAGAATGAAACAATTTTTTCTGTCAGTAGAACAAAGAATAAGAACAGTCTTTCTGTAAGTCCACTTTTTCTACTGAATTTTCTAGGGAAAATGAGGATGAGTACCTTACAGAATTTCATTGTGGGTAACAAGACAGTAGAGTTACATTTCTCTAATTTTTCAGATGCGCTATCTTTAGTCATAGTTCCCAGAAAGAGTCTTGTTGATTGGCTTTGAGACAGTTTATTCTGGTGAATTGCATCCCTTTCTTCATTTAGTTCTGTTATGCTGTGAATTAAAAAGGGGGCCTTTTAGACAGCTCAGTGTAAAGCCTCCAATAGTGCTCTAGAAAAGCTGATCAGCTGTTGCCTTTGAGGAGTGTTATAGTCATGATATGTCCCTCATAACAGGGTCATATTTGACTGCTGCTGTGCAGGCATGGGTATCTACGGGTAATTCTGTGTAACTCAATGTAGCAAGGAGCAAGGAAATACTCACTACAAGGTGAGTAACTCTACTTGGGTTTTTTAATTATTATTTGAGCCAATAATCACTCCAATACTTCAACCTTCACTGTTATATTAGGTATCTATCTATCTATCTATCTATCTATCTATCTATCTATCTATCTATCTATGTAATACTTGTCCAAGAATTCTTGGTTAGCTAACTGTGGTTGCGTTCTGTTTGAGGAAAAAGTTAACTTTGGAACTTGCCATTTCCAAATTATGCCAAGGAACATTAGACACTATCTTTCGCGTAATAGAATCCATATGCTTAAAATATTGCGCGATTCTGAGGTTTTCATCCAGAATGATATTCAGAGAATTCTTCATAGACATCCAAAAATACCAACAAATACCTAAAGAATACTGAGATGTGTTTTTGTTGTCAGTGGCCAGAAAGAGCTGCATTTTGTTACCTCTGGGAGTAAAATTAAATGCCTTCTATCTGAAAAGTAGTCTATTCTTGTGTTTTACATAGGCTCCCACAGTTAATGAAATTGTGTCTAATGTGATTACAGCATAATCTTTGATTATCTGATTTCATGTTTTGCATTGTTTAAATAGTCCACTGATGTGTATCTTCCATACCACTTGTGAGGTGTTAGACCATAATTTACCCAGTGTGAGCCTCTGTTCTTTTTTTATACTCATAGCAAGAAGAAATGACTGGACCTGACCCATATATCTCTCCAATATTGAGTAAAGATTATTACCAGGGAGCTCTCAGCATCAAAAGCCAGTTTTCTGGTGCTTATTCTTTAGAAGAAAAGATTTCATTCATTCTATTTCCTATTGCTTCCTACATTGCATTCTTTTTCTGGAGGTTTTTTTTTCGGCTTTGAGTTCTAATATTGCCAGGTATTAGGAATTTCTATTGAAGCATCTGCTTCAGCAGTATGAGAATTTGGCCCTGTAATCACACCTGTTCCAGAGCACTCTAACTCGGTATTGTTGGGCTGTAGCTAAAACTACTACATCAATTAGCACATAATCACAAATATCTGGGTGTTTGACAGAGCCTGATGGAACACCAAGAAATAGATTTACTTTTCATAAATCAGAGGTCATTACATAGGAGATGTGCCGCATTTTAATAGAGAGTTAGAGGTAGATAAGAAACAGGTTTTTTAGATTATTTTCCAAGATTTCCAAGGCTTTCTTGCTTAAAAAATGTGAGAATGGAAGAATGTGAGAAAACAGGCTCTTTTAACAGATTTTCCAATTAATCAGTGTAAACAAGCCTAGGTATGCAAATGTTGAAGACTTATTCACATCAGGAATACAACATACAAGCTTTTCTGTGTCCAAGTAAACATTTAATTATGTATTTAAAAGAAATTCAAAATTAGATAATAAAATACGAATGTAAACTAATAGATTCAGGGTCAGGCTATGTAAGTAAGATTCTGGATCTTAATATGACCCCACACTTTCATGATGAATGTTCATTAAAACTGAAATATTCTATCAAAAAGTGTCAGTTTTTGACAATTAAAAATATTTTATCACAAATTTTCCACTATTTCTATTAAAAAAACATTTAGTCCAAGGATCTGGAAAAGAAAATGCTATGGTGATGAACTGCAAGGTCAGGAGTAAGTTAAACAAAGAGTCATAGAATCATAGAATTGTTAAGGTTGGAAAAGACCCTTAAGATCATTGAGTCCAACCACTAACATAAAAATGCCTGTGGTCTGTGTCCTTTCCATCCCCATTTACTGACCAAGCCAGGTTGTAGGTCAGGTGTCAATCACCCTTACAGCGCTTAGGAAGAGTTTTGATTGGAATATTTGCTTATATGTAAACCTGTATAATATTTTTTACTGATGTTTAGTCCATTTAAACATAAGGGCATATAAACAAAAGGAGTCTGAACCTGAGAAAAGGCTCAGACCTTTATTTTGCAAAGTAGACGTACCTGCTGTGTGGGGTGTGTCTGCCAGTAAGCAAGTATGGGGAAAATGTAAGCACCTGGCTTGCTGCAAGAATGACATAATTGGTTGCAAATATAGTCGAGTTTAAACCTATGCCTCTGCCAGAATGGGGAGAGTGGAAAAGACTTGTATCTAAGTCATGTGTGATACCTCCCTGAGCTCCTCCTAGGGTAGCGCACACCCTGTGCAGCACGCTTCACTTGTCTCTGTATGCTTGAAGATGCAGCCCTGTAGTTACCTACTGAACGCTGTGTAAGAGTAAAGGCTTATGACTGTCTCAAAAAAGACGGCAGGTTGGAGGCCTGACGCACAGAATAAATATGGCACAGCCAGACCAATCTTCATTTCATTGAATGTCATTCAATTCTGACTGTGTTGACAACCTTTTTGAGCTTGACTTTTTGCAAAAAAAAGCGCCCATTTTTGGTTAAGTTTTAGGTATAGTTGAAGGAAAATATATTGTTTAAAAATGTTTGCATGATTTTTTGTAAATTTTTTAAAATTAAATTTTGTTAACACTAATATAAACCACGGAACTTCTCACATGCGTGAATTGATTTGGAAGTACCAATTTTAATGGTACACAGTCTTTTGGAATCAACTGAATACCTGAATTGAAGGTCATTGTGAGGCTTATTGTTTTCTTTTCTGATTTATGCATTGATTCCGTTCTGACTCTTCTGTGAAGACACTGAACAAAATGAAGCTAGAGCTTTCAGATTTAAGCCTTATTTCCTTTTTGATGCTAGCTGTGGAAATTCAAAATGTTCACTCTGTCTTCCTTACTTTTTTCCCTCTTCATTTTGGTTAGCAGTCTGAACACAAAATCATAAATCATCAGTTTCATCTGAAGTTACTACTTGTCTCTTTACATGAAGTAAATGATTCTCCAAGGCAAATCGTTCCATTAACTTCCAAGAAATTAATACTCATTAGTCAAAAAAAGTTCTCTTTTTTGTTTTTGTTAGATGGTTAGGGGTCCACATGTGCAAAACCACCATTCCAGAGTGCTAGATACTTTTAAAAAGTTATTCTTATGCATGTTTAGGACCCATTCTCAGATAAACCCTTTAAATTATATCTTTATGCACAAACTATATATCATATCTAATATTCCTGTTTAACTCTCTGGACCCGTGAATCATCTATCAGGACTTACTGTAATTTTCTGATGGCACTTAGTAATTTTGAGAAACTATTCCTGAAAACAAACCAGCTTGCTGTAGCATGGGAGGAGAAAAGAACATTAACAGCTCTGTACAGCTCTCCAATATTTAGATTGTATGTGCATCATTTTTATGTGAACTTTTTTCCTCTTTGCGGTGCTTTTATTTTCTCCACTGTCATACCACACAACCATTATTAGTGACATTTTAGTGACATTCTCTGTACCTTGTCAAAATATACAACAGAGCCAGGCAATACTTTGGCATCAATCAGGAATGACAAAGGATGGTCTTGTAATTGTCAGATGCGTTGATGATCTCAGTCCTACAACAGACAGAGATCGTTCTCACTTCAGAAAACCCCAATTTTTACAGATTTTGTGTATAGTCTCACAAAAAAAGTTTGAAGAGTAAGCTGGAATGAAGGCTCTTTTATGCACATCTCCGTGTTTCTCAAAATTAGGCCTGTGAAGGAAACAAGGTTAGATAGCTGAGGCTGGTGTTGCTCAAAATGTATCATATCATCAGCTGCCATGTGCAAAATATCTCTGCTTGCCACAATATGTGTAATAGGAACACAATTAATTCTATTTACCGCTACAATCAGTGGTACTCGGTACTAGACTGGAATATTTGGATTAGTAATGATACTGTGAAACCTCCCCACAAAATTAACTTACATTTTCAGCAGGCGTTGACTATAGATAAATGCAAGCAATCGGTTGAACAGGATTGTTAACATTTTCACCAGCTTTTAAGTAATAGAAGGAAAAAAAAATGGAGTTTGATTACAAGTAGCAGAAAAAGATTTAGAAGTGGTAATATATGTGAGTTTAAAGTTTGATTAGAGAGTGTATTTGTATCTTTCTGACAAGGATGAAAATTTCCCTTGATGGTTTATTTTAAATGGATTATCTATTAATCTTTATAAATGATGATAACCTTTTTAAGATGCATTGTTCTGAAAAATACAACAATTCTGAAGAAGCAGCCTAATTACTGGAATATAAGAGAGCAAAACATTTCATTAAAAAATGATGCCATCATCTTTTCCTCTGAAGGAAAACTTTCTGTTACTTCTGATGGACACTGGGCATGTGTCTCAGAAGAATGTGACTTAGTTTCAAAACTTCTGGCATCAAATCTTGCTTTATAAATAGAAAATGACAAAGTGGGAACATTAGACATACTTACTAATACTTTTTGGTTTACCACAAAAAAGAATAGGGAAGGGAGGGTAGAGCAAGCTTCTGTTAATGGCATGAACTCATGAGGTGAATTTATTATGCTGTTACCGAGTGTTACTATTCAATGGCTGCATGGTCCACATAGGGTTGAATAATTTGGATATGAGAAGACAGTAATGCAAAACCTAAATGGGAGAAGAAAAAGATGCACATCTCAGAAAGATCCATTGTGTTACGTAATTTCAAACGTTCCAGTAAGTAACCAGGAGACTAAATCACAAATTTTGTCAATTCAGTAGCTATTGAGCCAAAGTAGTTATGGGGGAAGTAATAGGATTTTCCTTTACAAGAGCCACAAGATTTCCTAGTTTTGTAAATTTAAAGCTTTTGTCTATCCCTGTGTATGTATCAGAGAAAAGGAAGTTGAGTCAAGTGAATTGGTACAGGTGCGTCTTAGTTCCATCTTTAAGTACTCTGGAATTCCAAATCCACATCACTGCTATTCAGCACAAATGGAATTTGAAAATGCTCCGAGGTTAGCATTTCCAATATCTGATTCGGAGTCCAACAAATAAATCAACAGGATTATATTAAGCTAGCAGTTCAGCACCTGTTAACTTCTTTCCTACACTTAGTTCAGGAACAATCTAAGAATAAATCAGATGAATATGAAATGTTTTGTTATCTGGTTGAAATTCAGAGAGAACATAGCCTGAGCATAAATGATTGAATTGAGTATAAACAGGCACATCAACATCTTGCTGAAAATTTTTTAAAGGATTTCTACTTTAAGGGTGCTACTATTGAAATCCATGGAAGTTTTACTAGCTTGAAAATTGATCTCTCCATACACAGCCTGAAGAATTTTGTCCATTTTGAGGATAGATTAGGAATGGTATAATTTTTAGATACTACCCGTTGTTTATATATAATTCATTTCCAAGACACCGAGCCCTTTATCTTTAAAACTACATTTTTTTTTCAGTTTTATCTTCAGTCATCTTTTAGGTGGTCCTTCATCTAAAAAGGAAATATAGGACAAAAGGAGTATTACCTTACATAAGAGATTGTTGTTACATAAGCAGTAGTGGAATTTAAGAGCTATGTAGGCCTTGTGCTGACATTGATTCTTGGAGTAAATTTCATAATATGCAAGTGATCTTCTAACTCTGATTAACTCACAGTTGCTTGACTAAGTATAGGAGAAAACATTTCTATTGTAACTTATTTATGTGAATAAATGCAAAATTCAATACCTGCAATTATGCACCCACGTGATTTTGAAATTCAGTCTTCTTGAAGATTCATGCCAGTAAAACTTAACTACATGAGTCTTTGTAGAGCAAATACAAAAAGAATTTGTGTACGTCTCTCCAGAAAACTGGTGGAAATCAAAGTGAATACACATAGTTCGTTCTTAGTAGCATTTCCTTATAACTGGTTTTGATTCCCCCCACCCCCCCAACTTTTAAAACACCATCCACTGTGACATAAAAATGGCTCTAGTCATGTCATATATACATTCTGACCATCTATCTAAACATTAAAAAAACCCAAATAGTAGTTTTCTGAGCTTAAAGAATATGTATGACATCTGGCAGGCTGAGTTTAAAGGATTAAGGTGTAGAGAACCAAAGGTAGCATGAGAGAGACAGCTTTGATTTATTCATTGCTTTGTAATGCAACAATACAAGCAAAGTAAGCAAGCAATTTTTATTTAAGTAATAAGTAAAAAAATTCTACTTAAAAAGAAGATTAATTTTTTTTTTATGAAGGATTTGTCCCTGCTACCTACCTTCCCACTGAAATTTTTTAATCTTTTTTACATTGGCTTCGCTGTGGAAACTAGTCAATATTAAGTTCATCTCGGGAGACAGATTCAAAAGCTTGAATTCTGTGCCAGTTTTTGATGTGCTGAGTGGTAATCCAATTACATTTTGTTTCTACGTACTGAATTTAAGCCTTATGAATGTTATTACTGCTGAATAAACATCTTGACTTATTTACCAGTTTGATCATTTTCACCTGTTCATTCTTAAATAGTTCTGTCTATATGAGGGAGCTCAAATAGAATGTTTCGGTTAATCCTTTGGAAGAAGCACTGATGCACTGCAACTTACTTTGTTATTGGTTTTCAGGTTGATTGAAATGGTCACACATTTTCCCGAGCACACCGTGCTGTTATCTTTGCCTTTACAGGGTCACTTCTTCAGTTTCATTTATTGGCAATGTAGACATCGTTACTTTACTATTTCCAAAGGTGATCAGGTTCCTGCATGTTATAAAAAAGCTTCTCGGGTTTGTGTTGCAAACCTTCTGAAAAAAGCATTAGAGATCAACAGTAAGCTGCGATTGTAAACATAAGTAAGTAGTTTCTGTAATATTTCACCTTGTGGTACCCTTACTAATGTGATGTATAAATCGGATTCTTATCTTGATTGAATTGCTGGGGATACATAATGATATCACCTGAAAATAAACAAAATTGGTATTCTGCTCACAGAAAAAACTAGAATACTTTGAATTACAATCTAAACCTCCATCTTGCATATTTACTTCCTTTTGTATCTTGTAATGAAGCTCCTTCTATCACAAAAAATATTCTCTAATATTGACAAAAGAGTAATTAATCTGTAGCTAGCAAACACAACAAAATTAACTTGTGCACACTAGGTAAATTGCATTTCTTTCATGCTATGGCTATGAAAGTGAATTCAGCATCATTGGGATCATATCATGTACTGAAGTCAATTTTTTAACAAAGTAATCTATTATTTACAGAATTCAACATTAGAAATACAGATGTATGTAACTCCAATCAATATGTCAGCTTTAACAACCGACAAACCAACAACTGCACATCTGCAGCCACTATACATTTTTCAAAATTAATCCGTAATACATGGCTTTCTGTAGTGGCTACAAACCTAGTCCTTTTGTCACAAAACTGCTTGCTGCCTTTTGTAACGTGCTAAAAAGATGAACAGCTACATAATCTTAAACAGATGTAAGAAAGTAGCATTTAATATGCTTTATTAAGATTTACTCTTCTCAGGCTAACTGGAAAATCTGATAATGACTGGGCAGCTTGTATATTCTAATGTTTCTTAATTAATTGCTGGCTTATTGTTATCTGGTATGTCCCTTTTCTCTTCCGGATCTGTTCCATCCACCTGGCATTGCTTTTGCAATTATATTGTCCTTGTGAGCCCTTTGTGGCACCATCCATCATTTTTCATTTCATTTCAAGTGCCTGATAGTTGGAGTAAGTTTTGAGATGCTCCTGTAGTATAAATATTTTGTTGTTGTTCATACTGCATGAAAAATTCTGAAAACTCCTTCTTTGTATAAAGCTCACATGTTCTATCATCTCAATTCACGTATATTGCAGTGGGCCTGGAGGGAGATCCAGTCAGACACTGGGGCTAGTTTAGAAACAAATATATCACAAAAAGCAGTCCTACCTGAGATTTACAGTGTCTAGTGGGCTATATGGAAACTGTCTGGACTGTCACAGGATGGAAGGAAAAGCATGGGAATATACATAAGTATACGTGTATATATAAGCGAGAGGGGGAGAGAGAGGAGTTTTATTGGAGAAGGGAATGTTTTCCCATAGCAGAAAAGTTCATGTAGTGTTCATGTATATATGGAAACATTTCTTTCTCAAAGAACAATCTAGCATATTTTTACCCTCTTAGGACCCATATCTGGAATGTTAGCACATATGTGAGCACATTTTCCTGTTTTGTGTGAGGATAAAGTTCCCTCTGAATCTGAAAGGTTTCCTTGTTTCTTTTACTCTGAATGCAATGAAGATTCATGTTGCTGCTAAAGGTACTGTGTGAGTTTTGCTGTAAGTCTGTTTTACAGCTATTGATGGACAAACAAGTCTATTCTTGCCCTTCAGTTCAAGTGCTGATTTTTTGCTGCACTGAAATTAGGACTGATGATGCATTATTCTTGCATGCACACTTTCCTCCTTGCCATAACTGTTTGCACATATGGTTGTACACTGATTTGATTCTCTGAGACTTTGCTCCTAAACAAGAATTCAAGGCTTTTTTTGATGTTACCCAAGACAATGCATGGTTAATCTGGAAGAATTGTCAGCAAAAACCTCAGTAGAATAGCTAAGAATCCTTCTTGCTCTAGGACTGTGCAATATTAGATATTGACGATGGTAAACACAGTGGTACCTTAAGATCAAGACCCAAAAAGGTAGGAATGAAACAAATTTGAAAAAATCATGGTACATAATCATAGAATAATAGAGTCATTTTGGTTGGAAGAGACCCTTACGATCATTGAGTTCAACTGTTAACCTAACACTTCCAAGTCCACCACTAAACTATCTTGCTAAGCATCACATCTATATGTCTTTTAAATATCTCCAGGGATGGTGGCTCCACCATGTCCCTGGGCAGCCTGTTCCAATTCTTGACAACCCTTTCAGTGAAGAATTTTTCCCTAACAGCCAATCTAAACCGCTCCTGATGCAGTTTGAGGCCATTTCCTCTCACCCTATCATGTTACTTGGGAGAAGAGACCAACACCCACCTCACTACAGCTTCCTCTCAGGTAGTTGTAGAGAGCGATAAGGTCTCCCCTCAGCCTCTTCTTCTCCAGGCTAAACACCCCCGGCTCCCTCAGTTGCTCGTCATCAGACTTGTTCTTTACAGCCTTCACCATCTTCGTTGCCCTTCTCTGGACACGCTCCAGCACCTCAATGTCCTTCTTGTAGTGAGGGGCCCAAAACTGAGCCCAGCATTCAAGGTGTGGCCTCACCAGTGCCGAGCACAGGGGCACAAACACTGCCCTGCTCCTGCTGGCCACACTATTGCTGATAAAAATAGTCCTCATTAGCAACATGTTCATATAAGGACAAGCTGCTTCTCTTTCATGTGTTTTGTTTGAACTGCTACATGAGTATGTGCTTTGAAAGTGAAAATTCAGAATGCATGAAAGCAAAACTCATTCTCAGCATCTCTTCTTACAATTCCAATAAAACCCAACCTGTATGGCAACAAGTTCAGCTGTTAGAGAAGTGGAATTGCATGTGTCACTGTAGGCCTGTGCTTGTCCCATGCTGGAAAAACTATTTATTGGTGTTACTACAAAAAATACATAGATAGTAAGCACTTCTTTCCAACCCAGTTTTTAGGCTATAACCTTAAAAAAAACCACCCTGTTTTCTTCTAAAAACGGAAACACAACAGAGAACTTGGGTAGACAAATAGGGTGTTCTGCAAACTCAGGAAACACATTCCGCACAGGAATGCTCTCTGTTGGGTTTGGGTTTCCAACAACAGACTTTGTAACTGCTGAATACAAACACAAAGATAAAGGTACAATTTGGCTAAAATTGAGGTTTGAACCTGACAAATAATTTTTGTATGTATTCATGCAATTTGCAATTAGTGCCAAATTAATCATTAAGCAAGGTTAAGAGAGCAATGAACTGGTTAAATCACATACCATCTGCTTCCCTGACAGATCTGATTTGTGTAGTACTCGTGGAGGACTGGGATTCAGACCACCAGCCTTCACATCCTCTTCTCGCACAGGGAGAGGGAAAGTATGGCTCCTTATCTGTTTTTGGTTTTTGTTTTTTTTTTTAATGCGGATTCTGTTCCTCCATCCCTGTCTGTGAGGGATTGATTAGAAGACCAGAGAAAGTAATTTTGAAAGGCAGCCAGCTCCTCTTCAGAGGTGATTAAATGTTTGAGTAGTGCAGTGGTCTCAGAAAATCACTGCGGTCTGCTCACTCTGTACCCCAGGTAGTTTCTTCATGTTTTTTTCTTGAGGGAAAAAAGAGGCTATTGTCCTTTAAATAGCCTGTGCTACATCGGGTTATCCTGCATGGGGCATCTTACAGGTACACAAAAATGGCCTGACCTACAGTCCTTGAAAGCCAACACCCAGAGGTTGAAGAGGCTGAAGTACTTCATTGAATTTGTCATTTCATTTGAGCTGTAACACCTTTATATGCTGCTCTGCCAAATATCTGGATGGACTTAAACTATTTTTTTGGCATTATAGCACAGTATTCTTGGTTATCAGAAAAATAGTGGAAGAGGATTTCTATAATAATCACTTGGCAAAATACTAAGTAGTTTTAAAAAGCAAAGTGTTTTTTGGTCTGAGTCTTGCATTTGTGATTTGCTAAAAATCCCTCAGCCAACAGTGGGAGTTTTGGTGAGGCAAGGACTTCAGAACTGGCACTTGAAACTTTCAGCAGCTTTCTAAAATGTAAAATTGGAATGAGAGTCTAGATAAAAATAATATTCTTGGTCCTCCTGTCATTACATAAGAAAGCTACAATCTCTCTTTTGAACCTGTTTCTGCGTGTAGCACGCTGCCTAAGGGCTCATCGTTTAAATATTAAAATAAACAAGAATTTTGGAGATACCATTGTTAATATTGTTATAACAATTATCCATGAATGGGTTGGTTTTGAAGTAAGATGTGCTTCTTGCAGCCTCAGATAAGTCATAATGTTGCCTTATGATTGTGCTTGTGTTGATTATAATTGGATTGCCAATTGCTGCCAGGTTGTACTAAGTGCTTCACTAAAAAACAGATTTCTGTTAATTTACTCTTGTACTTGGCTCTGACTCAAAATTTCTGATGATTTCTTCTTTTCTCCAGTCATACTTGGCCATACAGGATTCCTCATGTGATGCATACAGAGTTGTCCATGATGAATTCCCTCCTCCCCCTTGGGTTTCTGAATACATAATCTCTGAAATCCCTACTTTCTCTCCATTTTTGTACCAGTTCATTCTCCACAGTCAAACTGTATTTTCGTTCCTTGTGGTCATGACTGCAGTCAGAATTTATTTTTGTGACATCTTGATCTATGATTTCTTTTAAAAGATTCACCACATCATTGCTCTGCTTCTCTCACTGCTTGTTTCTGTACGTCAGTAAAAGCCATAGGATCATGTGACATTTCCTTCAAGACTTTCTGTAATACTGCATCTTGTTCTTCTAAAACTGCACAAGAAATGTGCTCCCAGGGAAACTCTTTTATTTTGGTCCTTATTTTACTCTCCAGGTTGTATCTTGGCACATACATCTTTTTATGGTCTCCATGTATCTGTGAATTAGATAGTCTCATAAATAGAAAGTGAACTAGATGAGAATAACATAGCCACAAGCTAGGAGAGGCAAACAAAACACCAAAGCAATGAAGTATCATTGTGGATACAACGTGATAGGGGCTGAAATTGAAAAACATCAACTGAAATATTACACAAAAAATACAGCTGCAAAATACTGTTTCCACGTTAAAGTTTGCAGGGACAATTAATGTATTTTGTTAGATTGATGAATGGCTGGAAAACTAGACAGAGGCACATAAACCCTTTCACAAGCATATTTAAAAAAAATCACCCTATTTTCTTTAGGTATGGTCCGATTATATTGTCTAATACTATCTCACCATTATAAATCTTCCCTTACTGAGATTTTTGTCTACCATATAAATGCTGTAGCAGATACTAAACAGAATACTGTTGACATGTGACAAATATCTAATATTTGAAATCATAAATCAATCTCAGCCAAGAGGTGTGGAGAGAGAATGAAATCCTGGGTTGAGAAAAGAGGTATTAGATTGTAGGCACTTGACAGACTGGACTGGGGAGGCGTCACCTTTGTGCATTTTGGCAACAAAATTGGCACTTGTTTCTTCACCAGGAAAAGGGCTGTGCCTTAGCTTCTGTAAACTCACAAGTTAATGTAGAACAAAACCCAACTGTGCTGTGCCCTAGAAGTTCTGCCACCTGCTCCGTATCAGACACAATGAAGATCCTATAAACGGTTTGTGGTTTTATGGTTGCCTCTTTCTGTTGAGGGCAGAATAAGCAGGTGGGAGTCAGTCGTTTCTATGAATGAACTGTGCTGTGAAGCTGAGGCTGTTTATTTTTAAGTGAGTCAGCAAGTCAAACATGCTAAAACATATCTGTTGAAAGCGCCATCTTTGAGCAACTTAACTTTGTAGCTAAGTAAGACAAATCACAGAATGGTGGGGCTTGGAAGGGACCTCTGAAGATCATCTTGTCCAACCCCCCTGCTTGAGCAGGCACACCCAGAGCAGGGGCACAGAACCGCTTCCAGGCAGGGTGTGAATATCTCCAGGGAAGGGACTCCACACCCTCCCTGGGCAGCCTGTGCCCCCGCCCAGGGAAGGGTTTTTTTCTCATATTGAGGTGGAACTTCCTGTGTTCCAACTTGTGCCCGTTGCCCCTTGGCCTGTCGTTGGGCACTAATGAAAAGTGTCTAGTCCCATTGTCCTGACACCCACCCTTTAGATATTTATAGATATTGATGAAATCTCCCCTCAGTCTTCTCTTGTCCAGGCTGAACAAACCCAGGTCTCTCAGCCTTTCCTCATAAGGGAGATGCTCCAGCCCCCTGATCATCCTGGGAGCTCTCTGCTGGACTTGCTCAAGCAGTTCCTTGTCCTTCTTAAACTGGGGAGCCCCAAACTGGACACAGCACTCCAAATGTGGTCTCACTAGGGCAGAGTAGAGGGGGAGGATAACCTCCCTCGATCTGCTGGCCACGTTCCTTTTAATGCACCCCAGGATGCCGTTGCCCTTCTTGGCCACAAGGGCACAGTGCTGCCTCATGGTCAGCTTGTTGTCCACCAGCACTCCCAGGTCCTTCTCAACAGAGCCACTTTCCAGTAGTTCAGCCCCGAGCCTGTACTGGTGCAGGGGGTTGTTCCTCCCCAGGGGCAGGACCTTGCACTTGCTCCCCTCGGCCCAGCTCTCCAGCCTCTCCAGGTCTCACTGGATGGCAGCACAGCCTTCTGGTGTATCAGCCACTCCTCCCAGCTTGGCATAATCAGCAAACTTGCTCATCAAGGTCACTGATGAATATGTTGAACAGGATGGACCCAGCACAGACCCCTGGGGAACACCACTAGTGACAGGCCTCCATCCAAACTCTGCCCCATTGATCACGACCCTCTGAGCTCTGTTGTTGAGCCAGGTCTCTGTCCACCTCACTGGCCACTCATGCAACTCACACTCCCTTAGCTTGCCTGTGAGGCTGCTATGGGAGACAGTGTCGAATGCCTTACTGAAGTCAAGATAGACAACATCCACTGCTCTCCCTTTGTCAACCCAGCCAGTCACGCCATCGTAGAAGGCTATCAGGTTGGTCAAGCATGGTCTTCCCTTGGTGAATCCATGTTGACTATTTCTGATAACCGTCTTGTCCTCTGCATGCCTGGAGGTGACCTCCAGGGTGAACTGCTCCGTCACCTTTCCAGGGACAGAGGTGAGGCTGACTGACCTATAGTTCTCCAGGTCCTCCTTCTTGCCCTTTTTGAAGTTTGGAGTGACATTTGCTTTCCTCCAGTCCTTGGGCACCTCTCCTGTCCTCAACGACCTTTCAAAGATGATGGAGAGTGGCTCAGCAAGAACATCCGCCAGCTCCCTCAGCACTCGTAGGTGCATCCCATCGGGGCCCATGTATTTGCAAGGATCCAGTTTGCAGAGGTGATCTCTGACCCAATCCTCCTCAACTGACAGTAAGTCTTCCTTTCTCCAGATTTGTCCTCTCTTCTCTGGGGGCTGGGATGCCTGAGGGCCAGCCTTAGCAGTAAATACCAAGGCAAAGAAGGCATTCAGTAACTCCACCTTCTCTGCACCCTGCGTCACCAGGGCCCCTTCCTTGTTCAGCAGTGGGCCCACTGTGTCCCCAGTCTTCCTTTTGCTGCTTATGTATTAAAAGAAGCTCTTCTTGTTATCTTTGATATCCCTTGCCAGATTGAGTTCCAAGTGGGCCTTGGCCTTCCTTGTTGCATCTCTGCACACCCTGACAACATTTCTATATTCCTCCTAAGTGGCCAGTCCCATTTTCCATATACTGTGGATTTGTGAGTCCTTTGAGAAATGAAGCCCAAAGAATGTCAATCTTTGAATATTTGTAAGAGTGCTACTAGCTGTGATACCCGAGTTGTTCATTACTTAAAGCAAAGCCAAAAAGTGAAGCACAGAGCACAGACTCACAATGTTGAACGCAAGAGCAAACCAAAATATTTCTTTAATTCAGGAATTATTCTGATGCTTACTGTGAGTGCTTAAAAGTATTCCTTTTCTTCTTTTTTTCAGCAGACTGAAAGTGCCTTGCTATAGATAGGCAAGTCTGCTGTTTCCATTGGTAGTACACAACTTTTTTCCATGCAGGAATGACTTCCACTGCTCCAATCAGACTTTATGATAAAGCAGCCCTGGTGCAGCTTAATGTGCCTCACTTGAAGTGTATCTGTTCCTTAAGTGCATGAAAATAATGCCCATATTGTGAAAAAATAATATGCAATTATCATTCTTAGTAGCCCTACTTACTGAGAGCATTAGGACTCATCCACTTCTTACAAATTTATTGTGAATGTGGTACCTTATAGTACATCCACAGAGTCTCTTATGCTTGGGTTATTTCTAAGTTTGATTCCATTTTTTTGTTCATTTGGAGGTTTCAAAGCCGGCATTGTGACTAATACCCTCAGTTCCTATGTAAGCAACATACATTGTCTTTTAAAATATGACCACACTAAAAGGATGTCCTGCTTTTGGCTGGGATAGAGATAATTTTTTTCACAGTAGCTAGTATGGGGCTATGTTTTGGATTTCTGTGAAAACCAGTGTTGATAATATGGAGATGTTTTAGTCCTTGACTTGCTAGTCATCGTTACTAGGTAGTACAATAGCCGGGACAGCTGACCCAACCCCAAGTGACCCAAGGGATGTCCCACACCATATGGCATCATGCTCAGCATATAAAGGTGGGGGAGGGTCAGAGTGATGGCGTTTGTCTCCCCAAGTCACCGTTACGCGTGATGGGGCCCTGCTTTCCTGGAGATGGCTGAACTCCTGCCTGCCCATGGGAAAGGGATGAATGAATTCCCTGTTTTGCTTTGCTTGCACACGCAGCTTTTGCTTTTCCTATTAAACTGTCTATCTCAAACCACAAGTTTTCTCACTTTTACTCTTCCAATTCTCTCCGCCATCCCACCAGGGGAGAGTGAGCAAGTGGCTGTGTGGGGCTGAGTAGCTGGCTGGGGTTAAACCATGGCAGAGGAGAAATCTACAGTTTCTTGAAAGTAGTTGCTTATTTTCTGTTTGCATATCCTAGCTTGAATTGCTGGTTCTGTTACCCTGCCATGCTGGTTTCAAAGAACTATAATACAATTTCTTGGAAAAAGTCTTGAAGCCTTGGCATACTTTCACTGTGGCATTTCAGTCTTTTTGTTTTAGTCTGTAGAGCTGTATTTTTCTTCCTCGTGATTTGCTGTTTGGTGCAGTAAAAGTATTCATTTTCAGATATAACAGATCTCAAGAGTATCCTTTGGGTGAGGATGAACTTTATCAGACAAAGGTTTCAACTGTCTTCATCTGCTTTTCTTAGTATGGAGATAGCTATTTGTAGTTATTTTTCATTGAGGTCCATTGAAATGTCAAAGGTGTGTGAAACATCTCCTTATGACTTATCCTATAAAAGTTCACCATAAACAGTTGGAAAAAATGGAAAGTTGATTTGGGGTTATTCTTTGCTTGAATGTGATAGTTGACTATTGTATTGCTTGTTTAAACTACTTAAAAACAGAGGGTAACAGCATCCTTGATGATTGAATAAAACAGTGAAATGCTTGTCATTACTTTTCAATTCATTGCAAAAATAATGCTATCAAAGAGGCCGTAGGTTTCCAGTGTCGCCCGTGTATCAAATGAAGCATTGGTAGAAACGTGGGTACGGATAATGTGAAATGGCGATATACCATTAAAAAAGTTTTATCAAGAGGGTGATCTAAAGAGAAGACGACTTGCTGTAACCAAGGAAGAGCTTGAAGATGACAGATAAGAGTGGAAAAAGAGTGGAAACAGCCCAACCATGACACGATTTATATCCCTAGGGAATTAAATTTTGCCATTGAGATGAAAAGGGAGTTTAATTATGGAAAACAGGCAGTAGGCAGGATAGGCTAAAGTGCTGGTCATTTTAGAAAAGACAAAAAAAAAAGTGTTCACTAAAAGCACTGTATAATTATGCAAAACAGGAACCTCTGACTACTGGCAAGGAGAAAAAATTTGGCACATGTATTATGTTTTTCTAAGGTAGGGTTTCTTCCCGTGATTTTCTGGTATGGGCCATTAGAAAAACAGGGCACTGGTGTTCTCATTCAGCACCTTATTTGGAAGCTATTGTTTCTAAATCCTGCCCTTTGGACTGGACTGCTCTTTGGCATTGTTTTACCATGAAGTTCACAGATATAATGACTGTATTTTTACAGACTTTTCAGTGAGTAGGCTACAGCCTCTCAGTTCTGCCAGAATAGTCACATGCGAAAAATAGTACCTGAGAATTGTTCGGAGTTTTTGGTAGCGTAAAGCCTGAGAATTAGTTTGTATCTTTTATGGTTTTTTTTGTGTTAATGTAGGCTGTATTACATTTTCCATACTTTGTCTCTTTTTGCTGCCCCAGAAAAACACAGGAAGAAAGATAGTAAAGACCTAATGAGCAATTCTTTGAAAATGAGGAAAGTTGCTGAAAATCACGAAAATATCTTTTCAGAAGTGGCAAAGTTCATAGTTTAATGGCAATGATTTAATAAGTATTAGTTTCTTAGCAAGAGCTGCAGAAGACAGAAAATTGCAGCTGAATTATGACATATTTTGATGCTAAACATAAAATAGAACGTAGGTATCTTTGTCCTGTCATCTTTCTGAATTTTCAAAGCAATCTTTTTTTTTAAGGATTAAAATTTTTCTCATCATCAAAACAGAGCAAGGTGAAGTAAGAGGTAGAACTTTGGATTTAATACAAGACTGGAAGAAACAACCCTGCTGGAACAAAAACCCACCAAATGCCATTTTGTACGTTGTGGCCTAGTGGAAACCGGACCACCCTGGCTATGCCTGCACAAACAACACAGTTATGACCGGAAATGGAAATGCATGGTAAGAACGGCTTAAGTTACATGGAGTTGCATAAAAAGAATTATAGACAAATTCCCATTGTGTGAGAGAGGATAAAAGAAAGATACAGGGATCCATATACGTTAAGACTTAGTTACAGCACAGTTTGGCAAGGAGCGTCAGGATGTGTTGAAGTAAAAAAGAGAGCCCCACAAAAGGCAATGGAGCTGATCACTTCCTTTCAGTAAGATGCGTGTTTGTTTACCTTGTTGAACCAGTGTGTAGAAAGTGCTGGAAGGCCACAAACAAAATGTGTAAATCTCAGTAGAATGAATTAAGGGTTGGTATATGTATCTTTTAAAGGTGAGCTTTCCTGTCACCTGTAAGCAAAAATCAGCCTATTTATTTGTAGAGTGGGTCTTTAGTTTGTCAGCATCTTGGTTGCCAGTCAGATATAATTGCTACTCTGTGAACTTTGCAGTTATCTACTTTGTTCATTTGGGTATTTTAAGAAGGAAAGCTGATATGAAAACCAATTATGATTTCCCTAGATAATGGACGTTTTTATATCAGATTTTTCTTCTGCTAGTTTGACAGTGTGCATTGTTAATATAAAGAAAGTTCCAGAACTGCATAAAACCCCTGATCTGTCAGGCATTTACTCAAATGTAAAATAACATTCATTTAAAACTCCCACTCTGCTGAACCAAGACTTTATAAATTACCCCATAAAGCTGGTAGTTGCTCATTTATCTGTCTTCCTAACTAAAGATAGGTAATGGACTCTTACACACGCAGGCAATGAGAAAAGTTCTTCTCTTTATTTGTGGATAAAACAGGAGATTTGTTTTGACTGTATTCAGAGAAAACCGTTATCAGGATCTACTTGCTTTCTGACCGTTACAATGCTAATTCCTACCTTCAGATATTCCAGATCTATACTGGGCTACTTTAGCCACCTTTAGATTAACTTTCAGCTAACCCTTGTCATTCCTTTTGCCGCTGCCAACAACAGCAATACGCAAATTAAGTATTTAAGCTCTGTTCCCAGAAAGAGTTTCTGTTGTTTTGTTTTTAAATCACAGTTAGAATTCATGCCATATGTGTGAAAGCAAGCAAAGATTATTTAAGGCATGATGTATTTTTCTGAGTAACATTTTTCCTCCCGCAGGTGATTGAGATACCATGTTCTGTTATTTGATGACTCCATGGGTGCACAAAGGAAACCCTCAGAGAACTGAGTTAGGTGGCATATGCCCCTGCATATGTGTGTCCATCTATCTGCGCATACGTTGGCACCAGAAACGTATCAATTCCACTTTGCAGAAAAGATGGGGTGAGCGCTAGACATTTCTTGAAATAGTTAAACACTTTTGTGTGTAAATCACTCTGTACCAAAGAGGTCTGGGTACAGAATTCAGCTCCAGGTGTAATGCACACACGTTTACATCGTTCAGGTGCCTTTGCTTAGACTGCGTTGTTTGACGTAATCCAACCACTTTGTCAGAACAACCCTCGCAGGTCATTTTTACACCTTCCATTTGAAAATTCTTGGCAGCGGTTAAGTTGGTAAACTTCATTGGTTTGATAATAGTTGTATTGATAAATAATGCATATCTGTACATTTCATTTTGAATTATGAAGGGACCCTGAAAAGCAAGCCAAACTTCCTGTTACTGAGATTCACTTGGTTTCTTTGTAACCTGGAAAAGGAATTTTGCTTAAAATTGAGCTTGAATTTGTTGAAGTAGATGAATCTGGGCTGGCTTTGAGATCACAATGTTATTGTCTGCAATTTTTAATCACTCATATGTTAAGCTCTAAAGCAACTTGGCTATTTTAATGACAATATCTAAAGCAAGTTTTACTGATCTTCAAAGAAAATTTCATTAGAATTGGGAGTGAATTGAAAGTTGGGTTGCTCCTGTGTATTCTGTCCTGTATGTATGAGTGCTCAGGACTTTTTCCATCATGACTTTAATACATGTACCCACAGGGATATATTCTCATTTGATGCACATTCCTGGCCAAAGGGGATACCCTGGAGCTCATTTTCAAATCCAAATCTCTTCAATTTGCTCCAGTTCTGAGTGCGTGCCTTGGGAAAAAAAAAAACATCCTGATTTTGTGCAGCTTGATGGATGTTAGAATAAAAGACCTTGGTAAAAGGGATGTAAGGTGTGTTTCATCCCCCCGATTTATGCATTCCATTCAAAAAGGTAAAGTTATTATGTCAAGTCTGGCTGTGACAGCCACAAATTAGATACCACATGTGTGAGGATCACCAAAATTGCTGATATCTATGTACAATCTTTCTTCATAACCTCTGTTTTAACCTTCAGCTTTGCACAAGATGTATCAATGAACTCTCTCAGCTTTTCAGCCTGAAGCTTGCATATGTGGCGACACTCAGCAAGATTAATCAGTTAAAGCTGTGATGTCAAATATATCGATGTTAAAGCAGATACTTCAATGTATGTAAGTTAGCTCACAAGAAAGTGAACTCATTCAGGAATGAAAGTAGCTTTAGTTTGTTTACTTAATTTCAGTACTATGAGTAATGACAGCATCTCTGAGTGCAGTTTTCTTACTAAAGTGCTAAGGGAGTTTTACAAGCATATTATTATTCACTATTATTCATATTATTATTCACATGAAATAATCACAGAAGCTTCTCTCCTACCGGGTCAGCACAGACACATAATAGTGCCCAGAAATGTAACTTATTGCTTTTCATGCTGCTTGACTACAGATAAAGAGAGAGCCTTGGTCTCTAAAGCACTCTCATCAGCACTACATTCATTCTCAAGTATTCATTCTCTGTTTTAGGGAAAGTGTCTGGAGAAACTCAGCATTCTTTATTAGCCTTCAGGAGAGGGAAAGATGGAAGATGTTACTCTCTAATATTTCCCCAGAGTATCTGAAGGCAGCTGCCTGAAATGTGCATGGCAGAGGGGATGACAAGCCTGTCACAGTAAAAGATGTGCTGGATTTTTATATGTTAGTTCTCTTGGCTTTTACTTTATTAAAAGTCCTTACGAACATTCCTGAATATCGGTTTGCCTTGTAAAGGTAATTTTAATCAGAAGGGAGTCTATTCCTGTAACTACTATTTATTTATTTATTCTATAACTATAATGATCTAAAATAATTTTACCTAAGACAGTGCATGTTCAACAGATTAGAAGGACAATGGCATGACAAGGCAGCCAACAGACTGTGGTGTTGCTGGCATTTTGTTTGGTTGGGTTTTTTTTTTGTTGTTGTTTGTTTGTTTGTTTAGGGAATAGCTTCAGCCTAGCTTCAAGTTGTTATTTTTACTTGTGGATAGAAACTGCTGTATTGTTATTCTGGTGGCTGTGTGCAATATTCATCGATTAATCCATTTCATAGTATGTTGAGATGGTGGGGCAGAGAAGTAGGGTGAATGTTCACAGCATGGTTGATGAAGAGGATGCTTTCAAAACTGACACATCAACAATCCCTTGCGTGAAGTGCTACTATAGATGGAATATAAGGATGGTATAAGACGACTGTTGCTAAGTGCTGAGGGTCAGGTAAGGGGATCTAAGAGCCTAGATAGGTTAGGCCCTTCAGTTAGTACAGAGGGATTTATAGCTCATCTTGAGGTCAGAAACCTCATGAAACTCTTCAGCATTAGGCCCTTCTAGTCAATGGGTTCAGAGAATTATGTTGACAAAAATGAAAGTCCATTTTCAGATTGATTCCTATTGGATTCAGATGGGAACTAGATGTCTAATAGCTTTATGTGCCATTTATACAGATCCACATGGGGAATGTGATTAAGCTGTTCCTAAATAAATTATAGACTTAGCTATTTATCCCACAGAGTAAGTTACCTGCTGTCTACTAAAGGTTCTAGTTCCAACTAATTAGCTACATAGGCCTAATCCTGAACAATTTGGTGAAGCTTTTGACTTCAATATAGGAAAGACATGACTCTACGTTAGACTGGAAAGGTCTGAAGTACCTGGACCCTTAGATCCACTTACTTCACTCTCCGACTTCAGCAACACACTCAGTAAGGCTTTCAACCTTGGGCTTCCAGGCTGAAGTTAACATTTGGGTTGGAATTCCCACATTCTAATTTCTGACACAGAATTTTGAAATGGTTATAGTGCCAAATTTCTAAAAGAGCTAAGTTTAATTCAGTTTTCAGGATCTCATATGAATTCTGAATGTGCAAATGTGTTCATAAACTAGAACTGGTTTAGTTTTTGGTCTCCATATGAAAAATCCTGCCCCTGTTTGTGTTCAGCAATAGTTAAGCAATGCCCAGAGATACCTAATAACACAACGAGAGTTCCCACACTTATACACAGATATGAGGAAATTTGACATAGTAAGCTGCAGCTGAGAATGACAAGATTCCTCTAAATGTAGGGGTTGATAAGGAGGGTCTTTTACTGTCCTGGGATAGGAATAGAGTAGAAATGAGCTAATATTAACCAGGAATTTTTCAGGAGTTGCTCTGTCCCCAGTGTACAAAAGAACATCAGCTCTCTACATATTATATCTGATCTGCCTATTTGCTTGGGCTACAGGGATGAGGTGCTACTTTTGGGAACTCTGTATTGGGATGTACTAATGAGAGTTATATCTTACAGCTTCACCTGCCCTAATGCATAAACACAGAAAGGATGCTTCCGGCTGTAATTCCTTCCCTCACCTGGTTGAGACAGCTCCAGCTGAACATGAGGAGAAACACTGGTAGGGCAGCGTGTGATTTCCAGAACATTGTTTCCTGTTTTCTCTGAAGAAAAGACAACAGGCTGGGTGCTTCATTCAGCAGGTTAGGTCTGACGTACAGGTTATACTATTTTATTGTGTTAATTTTACCTTAGCTCTCCCAAGCATTTCCGTAAATGATCCTTAATGTCCTGAAATGCAGGTGTCCTTCAAAAGGGTAATTTCCAAATTATTTTTAGTATCTCCATATATACAATAGTATTAGAGCAATTTTTATATTGCCTTTGCAATACCTATTTTAATTTCTTGATTCCTAGCTAGTCCTTGGCCCCCAGACTGATTTTCTTTCTCAATGTCAACCCTCTAGAAAGGGCATTTCCATCCTGGAAAGGTTTTCCTCAGTAAATATCATACTGAAAACAACAACAACAAAACTACATGTTTACCTCACACCAAAATAAAGGCTATCATAAGATTCTTCTTATGCTGCTTGCTAGTTCAAAATTAGCCACAAGAACATTTACTTTATTTGATAATCTCAAGAGTTTATTTTTCTCCAACCTTGTATAGTAATCGCTGTTGTGCACCCTGCCAAGCTTGGTTAATTCTGTGTGTTTATTCAAGCTGAGAATGTTTTTTTTCTGTTACCTTTGTGCTTAATATACTGCTGAGATCATACAACAATATGTCTGAAATAAAGAGGTTCAATGAACTTTTATGAGTAGGTACTTTACTTGGGAACTGTTTGTTTTATAATCTTCCCCATGTGGATCAGTACATGTGGCACTTAAAACTTCTAGGCATCTATCTCCCACGTGACTCTAATCTTGAAGCCATTAGGAATAAGGCTGAATAGATTATCATTTTCGTTGACATAGTTCTCCTTATTAAAAGTTGCTTACTTTGTCTCTGATATGCAAGTCTATCAAGATCAGTTAAAAACCCTACACATCCTTCCAGGATTTGCGTTTGCGTGCTTGTGGAAAGGAGCAGAATCAAAATTTTTGCCTTGTATCTGAATACTCTGACACAGTTGTGGTACATGTAATGAACTCAGATCTGTCAGAATCAGTCTCCTCTTAAAACATGGAGCAATTTTCTGTATCCTTATCATAGCAAGAGGAAAATGGTCCTGTAGTGCAATGGTGGTATGAAAGGTTTCCCTCACACACACCCCTCTAAAGGTCAAAAGAAAATGGCTGTGTTCCTTTCCCTGTTGGCCTACTTAATGGGAAGGGTATGAAGTCTGATTGCTGCTTGTCTCTTCACCAGTCTGATCTGGTGTCTGTCCTCGTTCTTTTGTATTCGTCAGTAGGGTGACAAGATGATGCTGGAGCAGACTATGGTGATTTTGACCCACAGGTTCATCTGGAAGCTATAGATGATTACCATCAAATTATGAACCAAGATGGTTACCTGTGAAACATGTACCTTGTATATTTATAGGCCAGAGTCTTTAGTAGGAATTGTTCTACTCCAATAAATCTAGGTTTCTTATTTAATTTAAGTGTAAGTAGAGCCTTCTAATAAGATCTCAAGCGTTATGATGCAATGGTGTATCCAATATTTTTAGTTTGATCCTGCAGTTCCTTCATGCACAAGTCTTCTGTTCATACTAATTTCATAAAGAAGAGTTATAAAAATATATTTGCTAGAACTTGAGCAACATCTACCTGCTAAAAGTCTTGAGTTTGTAGAAACACCCTTTTCACCTAAAAAGATATATGTGAAGTGTATTTGATGTGATACTCAAATATCTGAAATGCCTTTCTGTACATGCTTCTTCGTGTTGCTGGAGCATGAGATTCTTGAACTTGTAGCTATTATGTCTTCATGGTTGTAATGGTAATAGTTCTGAGCTTTCCAGATGTTCCTTTCCAGTTGTTCTGCGAATCATGATTAACGTAATAGTACAAAGTGACGTTAATTATTAGCCCACTACCTAATTTTCCTTCAGCATATTCCTGTGAGAAATTAGCCTGCCATGCCCTCACAATGTTATCTGATCTAGACAAATATATATGCAAGCCAGAATTTAGCACCTAGTATTTCCAGGCTTTATAATTATTACATTTACTTTTAGCACAGTTGGAAAATTGCACATTCAGAGTAATATACTGATTCTGGAGTACAGAAATGGAGCAAATCCAGTGACACAGTAATTTCAGTAATTCTGTGAATCTAACTCATTTCCTTCACAAGTTAATTACAATAACAGTGTCTAAGCTGGAGATCTACACTGCTTGCTACTGCTTGGCATATCTGTAAGAAGGGGCATTGCCTGATCCAAGTTCTTCCATTCTAAATAAAAACAAATTGTTAGGGGGTAAAAAAAAAAGGTGGGAAATGATCCTTGTTGTACTGCAAAAGGGAGGTCAGCATTAAGAGTGACGTGGCCATTGGTATCTTGGAAGTCTGGGATGGGACCAATTGTTAAGCAGTTCCTTATTTAAAGGCTTTCTCTCCATATTATCTTCCTTTTTTTTTTTTTTTTTTTTTTTTTTTTTTGCTATTGTTGATTTTAAGAATAACCCTGATGAGTCCCTGTCTGCCTGGAATGAATGGAGAAATATTCAAGTCCAAAAATAAACCATACATCCTATTTTTTATCCTAGTTTCTGAGAACGTCCATACTCCGATACAAGAAATTATTCTCCAGATATAAATATCGTCAGTGGTTTTACTGCTATTCATCCTACACTCAGTGGTAAATGCCAGTGGTTTTGCGTACTTTCTTGGGAAAGTATAAAAGGCCTGCTGTTCTCTGGAGTGTCAACTTCCTTGGATTAGCCTGTTGCAGTACGAGTAATGAACAGATGTGCTATTCATGTATGTTGTGTATAAGAACTAACTGAGGATAGGCTGTATTTTATTCTGCTAAGTACCTCATTAAGTAGTGCCAGTCATATTCAAAAGAACAGTACTCAAGCCAGATTCTTTGACAAGGGTGTCTTACTGAGCCTGGTTAGTAAAATATGAATAAAATATGAACTCCGTAAAGCAATATAAACACTGGGAGAGGAAACCTAGTTGTGGAGGCAAGAATTCATTGCTACTTTTGGTACCTAAGGATCTCCAGCACTGTAATCAACTAAGAACTTGGGGGGGGAAGAAAGGAAACACATATTCTGAACCATGTTTTGTCACATCTGAAATGACATAGTAACCACAGTTTTTTCACTTGATTATCATGAGTGCCCACTGCTGCAACATTTTACTTGTTTTGAAAGGAGTTCCTAATCTTATGTGAAGTTGGCTGAATTGCCTCGAGAGGCTGGTGGAAATAACAGTGAAGCAAGCATAGGAAGGAGCAGAAGAGTAAAAAAAGATGACTAAAAGGGAAATAGACTAATTCGTCGTCTAGAAGAGCAATAAGTACTGAGCTGTAGTGCAGGCTTGTGCACTGCACAGAACTCTTGATTACAGCAGGAAAATGAGTGTTGGACTGAGGCCACACTCTGCCAGTGTGAACTGCAGTAATTGGGGGATAGCACAAATTAATACTGGGCATAGCAACATAGCTTAGGCTTTTGGAGTCTCATCTTCCCTTTGCATGGAAAGGTATGAAATTATTGTGTATTTTTTCTGGCACTGTATACATAGATAAGCAATAATGATGCATATTTCTCCTCTACATCACTGTAAAACAGGACAAATCTATATGATAGCATCCCTTACGGATCCCTTGCTATGCTATAATATTCTGAATATGGTAGTAACAAAGATAATGACATGTACGTATTCTCTCTTTGTTCTACCAATAATAGTATCCCTTATGAATACGAAGGAGCAGAGGGAATGTAATATCTTTTAAATAAAAATTGCTCTTTGAATACTATGAAAATACAAAGCTGAATGAAATGAGTCACAGTATTCATCTGTAAATACTTAAACCTTGGGTTTTTTTGCTTTTATATCAGTTAAAAATGGATCAGATAAAACCTCTGAGTTAGCTTGAATTGCATGTAGTTACATGATCCCTATCACACTAGAATGTGTTTTAAAAAAGGTACAAAAAAGCTATTCTGTTTCTCCATTATCAGTGTTATGTGTATATCTCCTCATATGTCACAGTTCATTTATTTTTGCTCAAGAATATGCTTTAGCTATTAAAAAAAAGAATACTAATAATCAAAAAGGCATACCAAAGTGACTGGTCTGTTTCAGCTTGCCTGTCTGTATATGCAGATATCCACTGAGTTTTTCAGGTTCATGGTCGCATGAGACAATGACAAGAAAATGCATCTGAAACTTTGGAAGAAAGGTAAAAGCTAGATAAGCAATTCTTTTTTGGTCCCAAGCCCTTGAAACATCTCAAGAAGGAATAAAAATGTGTTCAGGTCCTGCTGATAAAAAGCACCACAACACTTGTTAGAGAATGAAGTGACTGAATTCTGGAAAATGCCCCTAGAATTAAAATCTACTCGAGTAGGAATAAGTCTGTGTTTCTAGTAATTTAAAAAAAAATATACCTCTGATACCTTTTCTGGTTTTATGGCATTGTACATGGCCTTGTGACTAAAGTGACAGGGGTTTGATACCTGTCTTTGGTGTGTTCTTGTGCGAAGTTGCAGAAGAATCTGGGTTTTGGTATTGGAAGTGAGTTTTTCTAATGCCTTTATATTGCATTCAGGAGCACCAAAATTTTGGACCGTTCTTGTGATGACAGCACTTTGTATTTTAATGGCATTTGGGATCACTTTGTATTGACTATGGAACTTGAAGGATTGTGATTGTTGAAGTGGTTAGATATAGCTGCCATTCATCCATTTCACAGTCCTTATGGCAAGATCATTACGCACTGATTTGATGCCTGGCATTCAGTATGTTTATTTGGTTGATCCTTCCTTCTTCCTTCTATAGTCTTGTGTCACCTACTGAAATGAATGGGATTATGAGCACTAACTGATGTAGGCAGTAGAGACAGAGAGGTAACATGGATAAACTGGGTTGTGTGCTAGGGATCTGAAGGGGAATACTCACCGGGTGGTCTTGGCGTCTCTGGACTGTGGAGAAGGAGTGGACCTAGGCAATGAAAAAAATACCTAACCCACTTGCTGTACATGCTGAACTTGCCTCCAGTTGCAAACACCTTGAGGCAAACTGTCTGGAGTGAGTGTTGCTCTTAATTCGTCCTTGCCGTGATCCTGTCCCTAGGGCTCTAAAGCACCAAACCCCTTCTTTTCATTTTCCATGTTAAGTAGGAGTGCCTACACTCAGTTTTTATTGAGATGGTAGAATTGTAGCTAAGATGTCAAATATAGCCAAGCTGCATTTTCATGGTGCTCACTTACAGAGAGTGGAATCAGTCCCAGTTTGGCTTTTCTAGGCGCAGAAGGGCTAGCCAGCCTATACACTGTGCTACAGGCGGCGGGAGCAGATTTGACGTCTTCGGCAGGGGTGTTAAAACTCTATTATTTTAGGTCTCGTCTACCAAACACACAACGGTACCCTATTCATTAACTAAGACCTACCTCTCCATGCACGTATAGAATTGAGAGTAAAAGTTAGCTTGGCTTCGTTTGCAAGACCCGCGCAGCTGGCAGGCTGTGTGCTGGCCCGGGCGCGTTGGGCAGCGGCGCGGCGAGCTGTTTTCTGGTTTGCTTGTACCGTTGGAGGCTTTGGGGCGAGTGAAGCGGCACGGTGGAGGTGGGGGCAGCTTTTCCCTCGTTTCTGGGAAACTTGATCTGCACTTAGTTTTTGAAATCCCCCGAGCCACCTCAGCAACGTATGTTTTTTAATTCCTTAGAAGAAACCCCACAAAAACAGAAGCCGGGGCTTGCAGCGTCGCTTTGAGCCCAAAGGTTTGTTAGCCAGCCTACGCAGTGGAAGAGTAATTTCAGTAACTAATGCATTAATAGGGGAACAAGGGCGAGCCGGGGGGCGGCGGGGGGCCGGGCGCAGCGCGGCCCGGCGGCCGCCAGGGGCCGACGGCGAGCCGGGAAAGGCGGCGGCGTCGCCCGGCGCCGTCCGTCCGTCCGTCCGTCCGTCCGCCGGCGGTGTCGGTCGCTCTGTCCGCCTGCCGGCGGCGCGCAGGCAGGGCGGGCGGCGGCTCCGCCGAGCAACAGGGCTCGCTCGGGAGCACCCCTGCGGCTCGGCCGGGCTGCCGCCTTAAGAGCCGAGCGGGCAGTGGAAACCTCCGAGAGCGAGCTGCGCGCTCCTTGGGGGTCCTGGCGCCGGCGTTTTGTGCGTCCCTTTCTGCGGGCATTGCCGGAACGCGGCACAACAAGTGGATGATGCGGGAGGCTGCGGGCTGAGCCGCTGCCGGCCGGCCGCGTCTGCGGGAGAAACCGCAAGAAGCGGCTCCCGCCCCCCCGCCAGCGGAACCTGGCTCGGTACGCGGATTATTTAACGTTGCTTTACAAACCTGCTGCAAAAGCTGGGCTTGGCGAGACTAGCGAGCACGCTTATCCATTCGTTCTGTCACACACACACACACACACAAACACACCGCCTTCTTTTTTTTTTTTTTTTTTTTTTTTTTCTTTCCTTTTGGAAGAAGGCTCCCGCTTGCTGCCTTTTCGCAAATGCCTGGGCGAGCAGCAGCGGCGGTGGCTGTGCAGGGTGCCCCCGGCTCCAGCTGCCGCGCTCCGGGCGCTCTTCTTGCGCCCGGAAAGACGGGAGAGAAGCAACTCGTCAACCTGTGGTGCTGAGCGGCCGCACGCACCTGCAAATGTAGAGCAGCTGGCGTAGCCCCCTCCTCAGGACCGCTGTCACCAGATCCTTACACTAGCGAGAACAGCACTGCTATCTCTCTGCCTAGGAACAGTGAGTATGGTAGTGTTTTTAAGATCTTTTTCTGCATGACACGTAGGTACGATTTTAAAAATAGCGTCATTTAATAGTTAATATTCACCTTCTATCACGCATTAATAGATATAGCTATAAATGAGGCTTCTGTTTAAAAAGGAGGGGTGTATTTTTGTGTGTGTGCTTGCATGTAGATGTTGCTTCAGTGCACCTGCAGCTGTGTTTTCTCGACATATCATATCACAGTATTTTTCACTTGAGCGAGCATTGTACGTGCCTGATTCCAAATTAAAGTCAGTGAGATGTTCATTATGATTGAAACACAATTCGGTCATAGATTAAAATGTAACATTCCTGCATCGTATGTATTTCTACAAATATAATAAAAGCTCTTTGTTAGATACAGTTATTCTTTAATATTTCATATAGACATATGTCGGTGTATCTATCACGTATGTACTCAAAGATCTGAATGCACTGTGTGTTGCAGTATTTTTATTAGTGTTTATATGTGTTGGTGTTTCAGCAGCATGCATGTGTTTGTGTATGGATGCAAGTGCTTATATGGGTGGGGATTTTGTATCTCTTGTCTATATATATGTGACATACCCACCCACATCCTTACCCACAGAGTCGTTCAAAATCTCTGTGCATGTGATGTGGGTGTGTGTGTAATGTAGAAGCGTGAATAGTGTGGGTAGGGGAAGATTTGAATACCGTGGTAATAGATGACACAGTTTCATTTGATCAGTGTGACCTTTTAGGAAAACAATCCAATCTTCTCCCTTTTTGTTTTGTTTATTTTTGTGTGTTTGTGCATGTGCCTCAGGTTAAGTGCTTCTTCTGCATGACCATAACCAAAGGTTGACCCATCCACTCCCTTATGTCCTATGGGGACCTCAGAGCCAGTTTCTCAGTCTTCATCTCCTCCTCCTCCTCCTCCTCCTCCTCTTACCACTGCTGCTGACGCCCTGGGTGCTGCTCCCAGGTTTGAGACATTGTTGGCAGGCTGAAGAAAGGATTTGCAAAGACCTCCTCACTGTGTAAATAAAGTGATGGCTGGAATTAACTTCAACTCCCCAAGTAATGATGTTAAACAATAAGATCGCTAGGCCAAAGCATTACCAGGAACAAATTATGAGGAAAGAGACTATTTGCATTTGGTTGCAATGATGAACTAAAACCATCTGTGGAGAGCAGGTACCCTTTGATTTGCATATTTTTTGCCTCGTGAACACAGTCTTTGTAGCCTGCAAGGTAGTCGTGATTCTGATCAGATCTGTGATAGCCACAGGAGATAAATGAAAATAAAAGGGCTTGGTGGATGGAAGAACAAGGCCTCAGCTGTTCCCTGGTTCAATTTGAGAGTTTCATCTTTTCATATTAGCAAAACAGTAGTTTGTGTCAAACTGTTCCGGACAGTAAGAAAATGCAGATCTGTGGTTTTCCAAAACATAGATTCAGTGTTACAACTATGTTGCCCTGCTCTATGTCCAAGGGACTGTCCTCCAAATGCAAATGGCTTTGAACTTCCTAGTGAAAGTTAAAGTTACACTGTAAATAAAACAAACCCTTTTTGTATTAAGTGATTAAAAAAAAAAGCAGTTTCAAAATGGAGGTTGCCATGGTGAGTGCAGATAGCTCTGGGTGCAACAGCCACATGCCCTATGGATATGCGGTCCAAGCTCGGGCCCGAGAGAGAGAGCGGCTGGCACACTCGAGAGCCGCAGCGGCTGCGGCCGTAGCAGCAGCAACAGCAGCAGTAGAAGGTGGGGCAACAGGTGGAGGTGGACCATATCACCACTACCATCAGGAACAGAGTCGAGGTGCATCCTCCTCTCACGGTGGGAATGCGTCACGCAGCAGCATGCCCCACCGCCAGGGTGGTAAGAGGCGGAAGAAAGGGAAAAAGAGGAGCCACCACTTGGGAAGTAGGGAGTGTGGGGCTTCCTTCCCCTGTTCTGAGCTGCTGCCTCTCAGCGGTTCTGAAGAGAGAATACTGAAGGACTTGAGTGAGGAGGAAGAGGAGGATGAAGATGAGGATGAAGACGATGAGGAAGAAGGAAAGCTCTACTACAGTGATGACTATGGGGAGGATGAGTTTTCATATTCGGACCAGCCACCTGATGATGGTGGAGGCCCTGGGGGTTACAGCTCTGTTCGCTACAGTGAGTACGAGTGTTGTGAGCGTGTGGTAATCAACGTGTCGGGACTGCGGTTTGAGACCCAGCTGAAGACATTAGCTCAGTTCCCGGACACATTGTTGGGTGACCCAGCGAAGCGAGGGAGATACTTTGACCCTCTCAGGAATGAATACTTCTTTGATAGGAACCGGCCCAGCTTTGATGCCATCCTGTACTACTACCAGAGTGGTGGCCGGCTGAAGAGGCCAGTCAATGTACCCTTTGACATCTTCACTGAGGAGGTGAAATTCTACCAACTTGGGGAGGAGGCCATGCTCAAGTTTAGGGAGGATGAAGGGTTTGTCAAAGAGGAAGAGGACAAAGCTTTGCCGGAGAATGAGTTTAAGAGGCAGGTTTGGCTGCTGTTTGAGTACCCGGAGAGCTCTAGTCCAGCCAGAGGCATTGCCATTGTCTCTGTCTTGGTCATCTTGATCTCCATCGTCATCTTTTGTCTGGAGACATTGCCAGAGTTCAGAGATGACAAAGAATTCGTCATGTCGCTGAGCTTAGGGAAGGGGATTTCCAATGAATCACTTCACCTGGATGCTGGGGAGCACACCATCTTCAATGACCCTTTTTTCATTGTAGAGACAGTATGCATCATTTGGTTCTCCTTTGAGTTTACAGTGCGCTGCTTTGCATGTCCAAGCAAAGCACACTTCTTCAAGAACATCATGAACATCATAGACATTGTCTCCATCTTGCCTTACTTCATTACTCTGGGCACTGACTTGGCGCAGGAGCAGGGCAGTAACGGTCAACAGGCCATGTCTTTTGCCATCCTGAGGATCATCCGTCTGGTCAGGGTGTTTCGCATCTTCAAGCTCTCCAGGCACTCCAAGGGTTTGCAGATCCTGGGTCATACACTCAGGGCCAGCATGAGGGAACTCGGCCTCCTCATCTTCTTTCTTTTTATTGGAGTCATTTTGTTTTCCAGTGCTGTTTACTTCGCAGAAGCTGATGAGCCGGCCACACATTTTCAAAGCATCCCAGATGCCTTTTGGTGGGCTGTAGTGACCATGACTACAGTTGGTTATGGGGATATGAAACCCATAACAGTGGGTGGGAAAATAGTTGGGTCCCTCTGTGCCATTGCGGGAGTGTTAACCATTGCTTTACCAGTGCCAGTGATTGTTTCCAATTTTAACTATTTCTACCACAGAGAGACTGAGAATGAAGAACAAACGCAGCTGATGCAAAATGCAGTCAGTTGCCCTTACCTCCCAACAAATTTACTGAAGAAATTTAGAAGCTCATCATCTTCATCCACAGAGGATAAATCAGAATATTTGGAGATGGAAGAAGGAGTTAAAGAATCCCTTTGTGTAAAGCAGAAAAAAAGTCAGGACACGGGGAACAGCAGTGAGTCAGAGAAGAAAAACTGTGTAAATTCAAATTCTGTGGAAACTGATGTGTAATTTTGAACGTTTCCAAATATATTTATGCATTAAAGAGTGCAGTGAAAGTAATGAAATATGCAAACAAGAGTCCACAGCATACGGTAGTATGCCATTTAATGGTTAAATACAAATAAAAAACATTGCTAAACTTGTATTACATATCAAGTAAGTGGTATAACTTGAGGAAGGGATTGCTAGATCTGATATCATTTCAGACTTTATATTTTTATTAGAATGCAAGTGTTTTGCACATGAGGCTGAGAAGTTTATTAAAATGAAGTCAGTTTTAAAGTGGGTGCATGAACTGTCGACATCACTAATAACAGCTCTGTGGTAAAAGTTGGCATTCAGAGGTATTTACTATGTAAGAAGCAATGAAGTTTGGTAGTCGTTTATCTATTTATCAGTGCTTTAATAGCAGCTACCATAAATCATTGGATACCATAGTCATTGTTTTTCAAATGGTACAATTTATTGTAAAAAGATATTCTACAGAGGATAGATCTAAATTTTTTTTTTTTCTTGAAACCTATAATGCTTGTTTTTAACTGGAAATTTACTTTGAACAGGCTGCTGATCCTCCAGAAATTGTTTATTTTTATAACTCTCTTTGGAGGCATTGCAGCATTCGTTGTCTAATAATGGAAGAAATGGAGTAAGGGAATTGTTTAACCTGGTCTGACTGCAAAGGCAAAATGACTGGAATGCTTTTTTGCACTACTTTATATGCTGGAGATATATTGAAAGAGACTTCATACTGTGAATGTTTACTAATGTAATAGTTCAATGACAATCATTGGAAGAGTGAATTCTGCATCATCATATTTTATTATTTCTTTTTTTGTTATGTGATGCTGATGGCGAAACAGCTCTCATTAATTCCATACTCTTTTTAATTATGAATATCTGTGATCTGGAAAAGGATTGTGAAGTAAAATTTTATAATCAAAATTATTTGAAATCAGTGTTTTCTACTGATGCCCTCAAGAAATACCAGCCTAATTTATACCTTTTTCCTAGTTAATTTAACATTCAGAGTCTATGATTAGTACATGCACTTTGTCAGTATTGAAGAAATTCAGTGTATGGGAGGAGAAGGTAGAAGTAATAAGACATTCGGTTGTTACAGTACTGACAATTGAGAATTGCTAACTTTTAACATGCTATTATTGGTGCTGCATTTTCCCTTAATTACAGCTTTCACCCATGTGTATTTGAAGCAACACTGAAGATCCAAAATAGGCATTCTGGGATTCAGAACGAACATGTCGGGTCCCATGCAGTCCTTGAGAAAACATTCCATGGTTTCTTCTCACTGATTCTTAGGCCAGCTGTATTTTACTGTGTGTCAAAAACTTCCATTGCCTTTCCTAGGAGGTTAAGGTAGGTAAAGATTATCTGGCCTATAGCACATTCCAGACTCCAGAATGAAATAGGTAAGCTATTGCTGCATATAACATAAATAATAGATTCAGAACAAGCATTTTTTTCAGACTTATAATTACCTAGGGAAGGCACAGTTAAACTGGAACTGTTTTTGAAGAGGCACTGTGGAACATTCCAGATTATAAAACTTGAACCAAATTGGCATATGCACTTTAAGGGCTGGGACAGGCCATTGTGGGAGAATAGGGGGCTTACCAACGCTACTGATTTACAGGAGTTTTGCAATATTCATTTAAAGCTGAGTAGAGGATTTTTGCAGGGAAATAATGAGTTAGTGACTGACTTATAGTTCTGGAGCTGAAAAGTGACAACAAAAGCATCCCCAGTTGGGCACCCATGACATTATGCATAATCTATCAGATAAGCATTGTTTGCTGTATGCAGCATCCAGTGGGACCGAACAGAGCCATAGACATAGGTTTTTCTTCAATGGTTGATTTTTGCCTTCGTGGATTTCCCGTGAATCACCTCTTTGAAAAGTTTCTCTGCTTGTCCTCTTTTGCATTGCAGAAGGACTAATAAAAACCAAGACACACACAGAAGACTGTGTTGTGCTGAGCCCCTGTTCAAAACTTGTGTGTAGATGTCTGATTCCTAATTTAAAATCATAGGGCAGACTTTGCTATATTTTTGATGTGAAGCATTAAACAAAGCTCCTGTTTAGTGTGGCGATATTAATTCCAACTACGTTTTGAATGAAACAACTCAGTAATTTTATACGTAGGCAAAACTGAATATTGCATTTTGTTGTAGCTCACATGAATTAAATGTACTACATAGTTTTTTTTCTACAGGGGGAATATCAGCAGTGAGGATGAGCATTCTGTAAAATCTAGCAAAAATCTGTAACTGAAAGTGTTTCTTTAACAGCTAGTAGTTAATGATGTAAAGAGCATAAGGATTCTCTTGTAAGCTAGCTTGCGAGTAGTTCTGTGTAACACCAGAGACCATATCATGCCAGGGATCGTGGCAAGAATGTAGGAGTAAAAGAAGTACTAAGTAAATAAAGAACTTGGAGAAAATAAGTAGTACGTGTTTGCAGTGTTGACTGGTTGAAAGGGAAGGCGGTTTATAAGAGGCGGAATTTTAGATCTCTAATGGAAGTAAGGAATAAAACTTTGAATAACTTTTAGGATATGTTCACACTGTGGGCACGGAGCTCAGCATGGGGTAACTGCTTAAGCAGTTACCCAGCTTCTCCAGCAAGTCATTCAGCTGTTCGGCTACGAGTACACAAACTTTTTCATTTAAAACAAGCGTGGCAATGTCTGCATTATGCTGTGATCATAGCAGCACCTTACTCTCTGAAGGAAAAGGTCTTGCTGTAGGGCCTCATCGGAGCTGGCAGAGCAACATTCTGGGTGTGTCAGCACTATGTGCTGCAGTACTGTGGAGACGTATCCTAAGGTAAAGCGGAGCCTGCTCTGCCTCCTGCAATGTATAAACCTATGTCCTTGCCATTATTAAATAAGAATTACCGTAGCCTAACGTGGGATTGTGCTATCAGTTTGGCAGGCTGTTCTGAATCACAGAAAGAATTGTGCATTCCAGGATTTACTTGGGCTGGCTTGTAATTTGATTATTCACCTACCCATCAGTCCAGTCAGTTACAACACCGCTTAGAAATGCCACAGCCCTACCCCTAGCATGCTAAAACCCAAAGATCCCAAGTGCTTAACAAGAAACAGAAATTTCCATTATATATGACTTTGGTTGAAATTGTGCGCCAGAGAAGCCCTGTGTTTGAGCTGTTATGGCTCCAAATTACTACTACTGCTTCTGTCAGAGCTTTCCCAGTGTTACTGGATATTAACAATTCTCAGAAAAAGAATTTTATCGTCACTTGGGCATTTTACATTTTAAATTATAGTGGTGAAATGCATTCCTGATGTAACTGACGTGAATGGAGTTACACTAGGGATCATTTTAGTTCTACTAATGTAGTTCAAATGATTTCACATTGACATACATTTCAGCTAAAAATAAGGCAAAATGAGATATTTTGATATTTCAGCTTCACTCGCAGTGGTGAAAAATTTGGAGGAGTTCCATTAGAATTCATGGAATCACAACAGCATCAAATCAGATTTGGAATACAGGCTGATACTTAGCTGTGTACTGGCACTTATTTAAAGACATTAATAACTCTTTTTATAGTAATCTCAAGTGCCAAGGCCAGACTCATAAGGAGAGAGTTTTGCCAGCTGAAGTATTAGACTTAATATCTGACGTCAGAGATCCATAAATTTTTTTCTTTATTATAGTCATGGAGTTTTCTGATATTACATAGATTCCTTGAAAATGTCAGCCTGGATGCTGAAACTTATATCAAAAGAAGTGTTGTGTCATCCTGTCAGGGTTCTTGAAGTGTTTTATTGTTCACTTAAGCTTTCTCAGAATGATTCCACAGGAGGCCAATTCCATTTGATGGAAAGTGTTTTGTTTCATTGAAAATTCTTCTGTTTACATAGTTTTCTTGTGTAGAGTCCATTTCTGTGATGACTGTGTAACGCAGAATAAATTTGGGAGATCAAGGGAATGAAAAAATCCACTGGTATCATGATTACGTCTAATCCAGGACAACAGTGTTGGTGGTGGTTGGGAATACGAATAGGCATTATGGTCTGCTTGTGGTCATAAAAAATGCGATTTGAGTGTGTTTTCAGTCAGTAAAATTATTCAAATAGCTTTGTAATGTGAGAATGATTTTGCATGATACTGGTGTGCAAAGAGTTTGGGGTCAGGCCATAACCTTGAATAAAGGATCATTATCTTGTAACTCCTGACATGGAAAGTTGCTGTCAAGTATGCTTTCTGGCGTTGAAAGTTGTTTCAGCTGGGGTATGGAAAATCAGTGCTAAGCTACCCAAGCATACGAAATACTTCCTCTTCATATTTGTATAAATGTAGGGTAAATGTACTATGGAAAAACAGCAAAATACCAGAAAGTCTATTCCATGCGTAGCTGGTTTGTGGAAAGTCTTTCCTGCACAGCACTGAAAAATGAAATGTGTCTTTCTGGTGATCCCGGAGTTGTAGGACTAATTCTGAGTATAAATTGATTTTTAGGATAAGCTTTACACTTTATCTATAGTCCTCGAATTAAATATGAACTATCCATGGTGCTTTAGACTCTGTCACTACCTTCTCTGAACTATTTCTTAACTGGTTGCTTATTACACCTTACTGTCATTGTGTCCAGGTATAAATACAGGCCTACTTTTTTTTTTTAATTAATTGGCATGAGATAGTAACAAATAAAAGCAAAGATTTTTTAAAAATATATAATATCTAGCATATAAGTTATATATTTTTCTTATCGTTAACTAAACCTAAGTGACAGTCCATAACATCTGTGGCATGGGACAAGGGTGTGCATTTTCCTGTTGCTATAACTGAATGATCAAATGCTCCTGATTTTGCAGCGAATAGGATCTAGTTTATAGATTTACCGTATTTGTGCACCTCTGAAACAAATGCTTGTAGAAAAACTGGCAATTTTTATGAAATGAACTTTCCTTCATTTCCACAGAGATCATCTAATGTGGAAAAAGCCTATGACAAATTAATTCTGGGTTGAAGTTCGTAAATGTTTTGTACCTGGCAACCAGGTCCAAACATGAAACCTTATGTATTGCCGCCATGCTTTCTGTGTATTCAGAACTCTGATGACATTAATTCTGAAGAAAAACTCGTTAAAGCAGCATGTACCAAGATGGTTCAATTAATTTTTATTTTTAATTCTTTTCTCTAAAATTATAATGTTCCTTGAGACCTTTTTCTGCAACAGGTCCTTTGGAAAATAAATACATAAGTCTATAAGAAGGAAAGAAGAAAAACCTTAAATTACATGTCAAAATCTGATAAAATATTCTAATTGAGGGAAAGTAGGTAAGTATAAACTTTATTCCTTCACTTGTGCATTTGTGGTATTGCCACTGAAAACAATTTGGGGGCAAATTGGTTGAGCAGATCTGCAGCTGCAAGAGAGGTACTTCATGCAGTGCGTCCACTCCAGGTTCTGTGTGGTCTCAGGAGCAGCAGCCGCCGCATCTTGGGTCAGCTGGGGAGGTACTCCTTACACCGGGCAGTGCCAAGTGGGGTGGGAGATGGTACTGTGGAGTTTTTAGCTTGTCTGGTAAATCCACGCTCCTACCACAACTCTCCTGCCTGAGTGCAGAACAATTTTTAAATTTGCTGTGAAATACCACGTAACCCTTTTGGACAGGGAGGTCTCAGGCGCTCCAGTCTGCTAGTTCCTCAGGTACAGAGGCACTCGGGTCCGCACTCACAAAACATGCTTTTAGACACCTGACTTCTGTTCTTTTTGGTAGGAATTAGGTTGCAAAATGCTTCCTGAACCTGGGACCAAGTGACTTGCTTAGGGTCACAAGGAAAACTGTGGTGGAGCAGGTTTCCCAAGTGTTACGGTGATTCCTGAAGGAGCGTAGGGATTGACAGCACATATTCAAGATAGATTTAGATCTCTTTTTTGTTTTTAATCTCTTGTTCAAATGTTCCTGGGGCATTTGTGTTGAGAGTAGGGATGGATAGATTCAATGAGGTATATCAAAGGCATCTTTAATTTTAGATAGATACTCTTTTCTGTTCCGAGCAGTCAGAATAAGCTAAGGGTTTTATTTATTTATTCTTATAAACGGCTTCCTAGACAAGCCATTTCAGTGGGAGAACATACACTGATTCTGAAATTATCATCCTGGACACGAATGGGGCCCTTCAATTCAGAAAATCAAATAGACATATTCAGTATGTATTCCTGTGTTTTTGTTTGGTTTAAACACACTGGCTTTGAGTCCAATGCTCTTGCACTGAAGTAATCTGAAATTTCTTGTGTCAATAATAGCCAGTGTGTGGCCTAGTATTGCACTGTATGACAACTGAGAGGACAATTGCTTTTCCTTGTTTGTATTTATATTGATATGAAACGTAACGCTGTAGAGGAGGGATGTTCCAGAGTGCTTCACTGTGTGTTTATCTTTATTGCTAGGTGAGCAACACCCCACGATATGCTTTGGAAAGAAAGCCAACCACATGGATGGGGAGACAGCATTCCCTTTTCTCTCCTGCCTTGTACGATCGAGGGACAAGGCCTGCTCGACGTGCTGTGGTACATGCTTGCCCTCCACTGTTGGTTCAACCATGTTTCTCACTTCTGTTCCATTTAGACCAGTGAAGGTTTGTTTTCAGTCAGAGCCCAGGATATCTGTCCTTGATTTGGTTCACCCACTATATGAATGAACTTCAATTTCTGCCTTTTGTTGTCTCCCTATTGTGCAGCTTTGTAATGAATTCAGGGTGTCATTCAGTGACAGCTTCTTGTTGCACAGTGGAGCCTGAATGCAGAAAACCGCAAAGGGCTGTTGACGTGAAATCAAGATACCTTTTGGTTTTCTGTTCAAATACAATAAGATATATTTGTATTCCAACAAGTTATACATTCCACAGACTGTACGTTTCAGGGTAAATAAATTCTGTTCCATTAATAGGCTTGTACTTTCAAGGTGCCCTCAATTTGCCCTGGATTCATCAGGAATTTCAGACATTGAATGTTTTTCAGGTCTCAAGTGTGAAGGAAGATGATCCCTCTTTGCATTCAAAATGGCAAGGCATTACTATAAAGCAGAAATCTTGCATATTTTTCAAGTTATAGGAGGCTAAGGAATAGTGTCTTTTATGTTAAAGTCTTAAATATTAGCTGCAGGTACACATACTGAGAAAAAATATGGTTTCATCACAGGGAAGGCGTAGAAAAGATTTTTGATTGCATGTTTAAAGGACATCATCATATTTTACTGTGTGCCAATGACAAGCTTAGATAAACGTTATTCTAGCAAGAATCTATCCTACCGCAGAGAGTACAGCAGAGGTATTGTATAGAAATTTAGCTCTGTATACATTTATTTCTATTAGTCACTTACAAGCACTGTTATTATTCAGGGCTTATGGATCATAAAATTAAAAACAAAAATGCTATAAAGATTTTGGTAAAAGAGGGGAACAGCAAGACTTAATGCTTCTGAGTATCTTCTAGAAGGAATTTTTTTGTTGCCATTTAATTTGTGAACATCTGCTCTAATAAGCGATATGATGAGTCAATAGGTTAGAAGGCAAAAATGTTTTCTCTGGCTAGTAAAATATTTTTTGTTTGCTTAATGGAGGATTAGCATTTTTCCTAGCTTTCAAATACGTAGAAAACGTGAAGTAATTAGAAATGGTACTAACTTGTTGCTCTTGGGCCTGTCTTACAAGCAAATATTTCCAGACTTGATTGGACAACTCAATTCCGAAGTGAAATGGAATGACTGTAAAGAGATTTACTTTTGAATTGATGAAAAAAATTGCATTTTAAATTGTCTCATTTTTGGGCACCCAGAAATTAAGATGTTCAGAGCACTAGCTGTTTTTGAAAATTTCTGCCCTGATGGCTTGAATGGTTTTTGGTTTTTTTGGGAGGAAAGAACAAGTTATATTTCAGCCTTTTTGATTTATGTGGTTTTCTGTAGTTTTGAACTATACCTAACAGAGGTGACCAGAGAATCCACGATGTTTTGGTTTTACTGGCACATGAACCAGTATATGTGGTTTAAAAGGTATGCTTAATAGTCAGGCATCTTAGATGTAGCATTGTCTAAAGAAATACTCCTAATCCTTTTCACCTCGGTTCTATGCCTGAAAATCTTCTCTTGATGTCAGAGTAACACTGAAAATGCGCATAACATGAATGGCAATTTGAGGTGGTAGAAAAAAGTGTTAGGGAGCAGCCAGGGCCAGCTCCTTCCTAGGGGCTGGGGAGCCAGGGGCCGAGGGAGATGACACAGCCGGCAGGGACCTCGCCAGCCAGGGCCTGTCCCGCAGGGCAGGGCAGGGCTGGCAGGGCAGGGCTGGCGGGGAGCCCCAGAGCAGCCCACAGCTCAGTGCCTGAAGGCACGCGATGAGGTTTAAATGGGGCTCCTGGACCCACAGGCAGGGGCTGTGGGTGGGGGCACCAGGTGAGGCTGGCGAGGGCCATGAAGGCCTATTAGAGCACTCTGGGCCCTGACAAAAATCTCGCGTTTGCTGGTAACGGTATTTATTATGTCTAGGTCTCTTCTGCTAAGATGCACTTACGGCTCAGGGTTTGTATTGCTCCAGCCAAAATTGAAAATGTAAATTTTTCAGAGCCTTAAACACTAAGCAATTGTTGAGCTTTTTGCTACTTTTGATTTTTGGCTCATAATCATCCCTGGGTCTTATTTCTAAAGCATTATGTTGCTAGCTTTGCTGATGCCGGTATGTCTATGATTATTCTCCTAAACTGTGTTGCTGCTTGCTTTTTATAGACAGCTTACTTGTGCTGATAGCCCAGAATGTCTTCAAAGGCAAAGCTGGGTTTCAGCTGTTGAATGGATGGGTCCCAAAGATGCTATCATCTGTTACTGGGAAGCTGGGAAAATAATTAGTGATGTTCTGATTTGGACTGACATCTAGTAGGGTGTTAAAGAGCTATGTGTAGTGCTTTTCAATCTTTTCACTGAGACAAATTTTTTTTTTCTGTGCTTTCAGTAGCTAGTGTCACTGTTGGAACTGTAGCAGATGTTGGTACTAGGTAAACATACTCACCTATAGGAAGTATCTAGAAATTTGTGTCTTATAACTATTATGTCTTGGCTCTGGTACTATCATTTTATGATGATGGTTGAAATACTTGAGAAGGTGTCTAAATATGAATAATTTTTTACCCCAAATCCAGATTTTTTTTGTGTTTTATAGATAGGAGGGGAAAAAAATACTCTAGCCTGACACGAACTTATTTATGGGGTGATGTTCTTCACTCACTCTGTTTGCCGAAGGTGTGAGGTGACCTACGTGGCTTGTACATAAGTTCTGAATGTAGAATATGACTAATTGTTAAAAAGGAGATTGGACCTGGAATGTCATGGTTTCAAAGCAAGCCAGGTAATCTTGCCAGTATTGATGTACACAGATGGGAAACTGCAAGTATTTGAGAAGCAGAGTTTTCTGACAGCAGTTTTCATGGGACCATCCACGGCTGCAGACTCAAAAGTGCTAGAGAATTCCAGATCTCCTGACAGACCAAACACCAAGGTTTAAGTTCCAAGGATCACAAAGCAAAACTCTGTCCCTTTGCCAAAGCTTGCTTCATCACAGAGTCTTCAACCACCTTTGTCACCTCTCTGGCCCACTGGTAGTCTCGGGGAGGAGCAATCATAAACTATGAAAATATAAAGCAGAAGGGGAACTCCTTTGTTCTCCATCCACCCCAAATTGTGTGGATTAAAAGCCCTAAACAAAAGGTTGCAATGCCTTCCTTCATCTTCCTCTCCTCCTTGGGAAGGGGTTGGTTGGGTCATGGCCATCTGCAACCTCTCAGCTTTCTCTGAATAGCCAGTGCAGTGCTGTGAGCATCCTCTGGATCCTTTTTCTGTGATGAACACTCCGTTTATGTGGCTTTCTGGGGTAAATGAGTCCAAGGGGGTTCAGGAACTAAGTCCAGAAGGACAGAAAACTTCACAAATTCAACATACTGCGAGCAAAGTTAAGAGTGTTTTATTACTATCTTTCAGTAACTGCTGTTAAGAATGTTACGTTAATTAGAGAGGTTCACAGCTGCTTTCGGAGGTAGTTTTCATTATTATACCCTTTGCAGCCTTTGAATTGTTATAGCTTGAACCTTCCTGTATCTGATGACTGGTATTTTACATTGTAAGGCATTAAAAGCTTTCTCCCATTTGGAACTTATTTTTTATAAATAGGCAGTTTACGTCCTGTAACTGCATGCCATTAAGGCAGTGCTGTAGTGGTTTGTATGTCAGTGGGTCACAGGCCTTAGAGGAAGGGCGGGCTACAGTAGAAGTCCCACTGTCAGTGAGTTGGAAGAGCTGCCTGGTGATGCCATTTGCAGCTTGCTGCTGCAGCAGAAGCCACAATTCAGCTCAAACAGAAAAATGTGCTGTTGCATTGCTCCAAGTCTGTCTGCTGTCTGCTCGCACACTGTGCAAGAGGAAATGCTGAGGGTAGATTTCTTAAGCTGATACAGCTAGTATCAGAGACTCTATTTTTTTCACATTGATAATGAGTTTCACACACTTGGGGAAAATGCATTTAAATCCCAGGATTAAGGGGAACTCGACAGGAATTGCTCTGCTTCTGCAGTAACCCGTGGTGTTTCTGATTGCGGAGAGGTTTTGCTTTTTTCTTTCTGAAAGTTCAGACACCTCTCTCTTCCTGCTAGGTTTACACGTAGCAGTCTCACTTGAAACCACTGAGGGTGGATCGTATTTCTGTTTTACTAGATGTTATTACCCAAATAAATACTTGGGACAGAAACACGTTCAGAATTGTATTGTCCCAACCTCATACGGCCAAACAGGCTCTTCATGCTAAAAATATCTGAAAAATTATTTAACTCTATAAACTGCCTTGTAAATATAAATGCATATATATACTTACATAGAAACAGGCGTCAAGCAGGACGTTACCTTCTGCAGGATTAAGAATGCTGTTTACGATGCGAAGATCTGCAGCATTTTGCCAAGCCCAATGCTGAAAAATCAGAACCAAACAAATGCATGTAGGAATCTAAGTTGTGGAGTCTGGCCTTATCTCTGTTCTAATGACTGACTTTAATGACTGTCTTTAATGTTGGGCTATGTAAAAGTAGCCTTTGCTTTTGAGAGAGGGAGGAGGTCAGTAATGCAGAAGATACAAGTGGAATATTACAAGTATGTTAATGTGACACAGCTCATATAGGACAAGGCGCAGTGTTCAGGTATTTGAGCCAGTTCTGAACAAATTTGCTCGGGAGCTGGAGCAGCCTGGCCCAGAACACAAGGGAGTGATAGTTGTGTGGATCACTATGAAATGTATCTCTACTATTTCCTGTCCTAAGGTAACTCAAATCCCTTCGAATGCCATTGCATTGTGCTACGGAGATATTTTTCTCTACATCTGTTCAGCAGCTATTGTAAATTAACATAACATTTGTGGATTTGTGAACTGTTTTCTTGAGGTGATTTTTTTTCTTTTTCCCTTAAAGAGGTGGAATTAAAATGAAAAAGAACATCCATGTGGAAGAGTGGGTCTTCAGGGTGGGGTTTTTTTTTTGGTTTTGCAAACCAAAACAGAAAAGGACATTTGCTTGCTTCACATTCCACTTGATTTAATATAAGCAAAGAACAGAGATATTTTTTTAGAGCCTAGTACGACATCTTCTCCCCCCTCCCCCTTTAGATTAATTTTAATTTTAAGTTGGATTCACTTTTTGTTTTCTTACTGTTGAGAATATTGCAGACAGCAAGGTTTGGTACTCTAATTCTGATACAATGACACTGAGGAGAGAATAGAGGAGGACTTGTCTGTAGAGCAAACAGTAATAAGGCTACATTATTCTTAGGAATAACGTGTACAGTACAGCTCACAAGCAGATTTATTAGGGCTATGCATATATAAAATGCCCCTAAGCAACGAAAGCCTTAGGCTGCTCGGTCAGATCTTTAAGTGATAAATTGATTTACTTAACAGCAAACATCTGCATGCATTTTACATTATCTGAGTTTTATATTTTCTATAGACACAAGGAGTTGAAGGAAATTTAATTTTACAGCTCTCAGGAAATTGTGTTTGATCGCTTACCTACTTAATTTCTGTTCTGGAGATGTGATAGAGTTGATACTTTAGGCTGAATGGAATGTATTGATGTGAGGCTACTTGTTATGAAAGGACACAACAGTCCTGTTCCACTGGGATTTTTTTGTTTTATGAAAATATTTCTGGGTTTTTTTCATATCAGATGTGATATTCTTTCCCCACCAGATGTCATGCAAACAAGCCATAATTATGCAGGCACATATTCGGTGTACTAGAGTGCAAGGAACCCGCTCAGTGACTGACTACTATTGATAAATGCTTGCTGAATGCTGTACTTGTATAAATACAGCATTTACTTGTTCCAGACCACCTACAGTTATTTCTGTTTTGAGATTTATATACTCAGTAATATTTTATATTTTCAGCCTATACAAAGATGGTATTGTATTAGATGAAGAAAATGCTGAGTTTTAATGCTGTGGTTAAATTTACCGCAGAGCTTCTCATACTACTTGCTAATTCCTCCTGCTTTTGTTAAGTTCATGGGGAATTTTTCCATTTATTTTATAAATGCAGACTTTGATTTAAAGCTTTATTCCCTAATGTTTTGATCATATAGAGCCTTACTTTTGAGAGTTCGATGTTTATCATGGCTTTGTATGCAGTGGTTCACTGAAAACCTCTTGGTGGATGGGCTGTCGTCAATGTAAAATATTAAATGGTACTGCACATCAAATGAAGAAAAAATAATTACTGATTTAGATTACAATCTCTCATGATAATGTCCAGGAGTTTTCATTCATAATCTCTCTCTCTTGTTATTACATAAAGAATAGCATATATTCCATCCACTCATTGAAGAGGCCATGGAGCTATTTTCAAATTTAATGGATACAAAATAGTCATGAATGATAGAGTGAATCACTCAGAAATCATGCATTTCTGCAAAGGCTCTGGTTCTCCCTGCAGGCCGGCATACCCCCAGTAGTACCTATTGGCAGGGTTTCTCTGTGACTACAGGGGCCTGTAGTCCTGCTGGGAGAACCCTGAGGGGAGCTGCAGAGATCGTGAATTTACTTGGGCGTGCTCTTCCTGTTGCTCCCGAATCCACTCAGTCTTTTCTGGTTTCTTCTACAGAGACTCTGGACTTGTAGAAGAGACAGTGCTGTGAGAATAGGCAACCTGCACTTACAGGTGGCTGTAAAGAATAAGGGATTTTGTTTGTTTGTCACTTGAGGGACAGCTCTTCCAGAAAAGTGAGAAGAGAAGCAGGTCTGATGAGGAGCGGCTGAGGGAGCTGGGGGGGGTTTAGCCTGGAGAAGAGGAGGCTGAGGGGAGACCTTCTCGCTCTCTACAACTCCCTGAGAGGAGGCTGTAGTGAGGTGGGGATCAGTCTCTTTTCCCGAGTTACTAGTGATAGGATGAGAAGAAATGGCTTCAAGCTGCATCCAGGAGAGGTTTAGATCGGATATTAGGAAATATTTCTTTACTGAAAGAGTGGTTGGGCATTGGAACAGGCTGCCCAGAGAGGTGGTGGAGTCGCCATCCCTGGGGGTGTTCAGAAATTGTGTAGACATGGCACTTCAGGGCATGGTTTAGGAGACATGGTCGTTTTGGGGTGACTTGATGATCCTCGAGGTCTTTTCCAACCTTAATGATTCTATGATTAAGAACAATATGACTTGTCCTAAAAGTACTTGAGTTCATAACTGCCAGGTATTTTCCTCAGAGGAAAGAAAGTTCAGACTCCCTGAATGACGCTCCAGATGAGGAGCCCTCCCTTTTCCTTTAGGCAGAACTTTCTCTTCCTAATCCAAACCGATAATCGGTTATGACAACCCCTATTTCTTGAGGGTTGCTTCTTTTTCAGTCTGTATTAGAATGCATTTTTAACCTAATTGCCCTTGGGTAGTTAAGAGGTGGTCATTGGAGAGACATTTCTATATGTTTTTCCTTATACAAAGCCTTGAACAGGGAGAGGTAATGTTCTGTTGTCAGTAAAATGAACTAGTGGGATATCAGTGTTCTTAAGTATATGTGACCTAATAAGAAAACTCAGTAACTAACCATGGAAGTGTAATTTTAGCAGAGAACAAATTACATTGGGTATATTCAGTTTCTTTTACAGTAAACCAGCGAGACTATCATTACTAATCTTTTCCAGGTGTCTTTTACTTAACTGCAGAGCAAAACAAGTGGTCAAAGAACATAAATAAACTCAAGAGCAGCTGTAAAATGCTATCTAAAATGATATAGCTATCTAGAATGAATAGCTGAAACCTGTTTTGGAAAATGATAGCTATGTAAGAATGAATTCAGTATCTTGCTAAAGGATTTTAGCTAGAGAGCCTCCTTCTGCTTTTGTTTCTAGTCAGTTTTTTGTTGTGATTCTCTTGCTGTGATGCCGTTCTTGGTAGGACTGCAGAGAAATGCAGATACACCAGAAAAATTACTTTCATGAGAAATGAGGAAAAAATCCCACAAGGTTTTGGGCTTTTGGTTGTTATAATATTTTTAGTTTTCTCTCTTAAATACTTAGCCTAAAATGACTGACAAAATAATGCTAATTATGAAAAGCAATATCAAGCTTTAGTGCGTTGTCATTAGTGCTGTCACTCACTAATGTGTTCTGCTTGGGAACTGATGATGCAAGGTGGCTTAAATATGTGGTTCATTATTATTATGGATAGTTTCTAAAGATACTGGATTATTTTGCCCAGTGCTGCAAACTGTGAAATTCTGTTTAGAATAATGCAGTGTTTTATGTTGATGTTTATCTGGTTATAAGAATTTAAATCTCGAAATAAGTTGCAAAAGAGAAGAATTGCTATTTTTAAATAGAAAGGCAATAAAATAATAGCTGTTAATGCTGTCTTCTGTTAAATATTTTAAAACATCCTTAAAATGTAAAGACAAACCAGTTGATGGTAAAAAAGCACTGAGTGTGGTCTGTGGTTGAGATAATTCTTACTGTGTTTTTTTTTTTCCATTAAAAAAAGCGCTTATCATACTATCTTCTCTTAGCCTGTACTGGGTAGAAAATTCTGATTAATTTACGTTGGTGAGCAAGTATTCAATATTGATTAGAAGTGTCTTTAGTCTGTATCGAGGTTAATAGTAGCCGTTCAGCTGACTTCAGTAAGTCAGTTCATGTACACCACAAACGTGCATCCTAATACAGGTATCCAAACTTCTAACGTGGGCCTGGACCCCCCTCCTGGTGTGTCTCAAACTCGTGCTGCTGATGCAGTTTTGCTGAATGCACAGCTGATGGTTTCATCAGCACAGATGATGGTGTCTGGTTCTTCTAGCCAGAAAGCTTTAATACGCTTGAACAGACTTCTGGGTGAGGGGTAGCCCATTGGCATGTCTCTGTTATCAGCGGAAATGTCATGCAAGTGTAGTGTCTTTGTGTTTGATGTCACTAAATGGGAGAAGCTACCGGTCATCCTGAGTTAGTGTTTGTCATTACGTTATGTAAAATCAAAGATTGCATTTTATGGCTTCGATATTGATTTTTGTATGAATAGAGATTCACAAAGTGTATATTTTAGAATGAGACTTAGTTACAGAAAATGTAAACAGTGTAAATGCAACCTGTGACTAAAGATTGTTAATTGAGGATAGATATTGGAAAAAAACTTCTGGGTTGATTAAAGCAAATCTCTGTGCTGAGCTTTTCATACTGGAAAAAGTCTTCTGGTATCAAGCTCTAGCTTGTGAATCCAGTTTTTATTCTGACTTAGTAGCTGAAATATTTAGCTATTATCCTAATTGCTTGAGTAATGACAGAGTGATAGTTATAATGACTAATAGTTTATTGTTAGTAACTTCTCAGTCAGAGCTGTGGCTTCTTCTTCTTTTCTTCTTCGCCCCCCTGGAAAATGTCTTCGTTTAAGGGAATTGATGTTGCAGCACTTAATGCTGAATGTTGGGTTAGTTGGTACATGCTAAGTATGTAACATTTAAAAAAATATTTTTTCTATATTTGGGTATTTCCAGACATCACAGAGGTGAATTATTATAGTCTCTTTCTACCAAAACCTACACGTCAGGATACTTTTTATGAAAAAAAATAAATCTGTGCATTAACATTAATTCGTGGATGTTAAGAAGTGCCGGTTGTGGTTTGTCCTCCATCGCTTTTTTTTTTAATGCCACATCTCTTCATTCAGATACTTAATACAGTAGGAATTAATACGCTTTATTTTTTGCCCACTTGTAGAGTAGCAAGTATCAATGACTATCTGTGTGGTAAAGTGCATCCTCTGAGGACAGCAGCCCTTGGCTATATGGTTTGCTGGGCTCGGTTGTTTGTTACACTGCTGTAAGGCTGCAGAAAAACTGTTCACGCTGAGCTCTTCCGTCATTCAGGAAAAGCGCGGGGAAGTAGGTGGTAGAAGCTAGAAGCGTAAGGAAGAGTGACCCCAGAAGCAAGAAACTCAGAAACTGTTGTGAACTTACTGCGAAGCGCTATTATGAACTACTGTGAAAGATACATTCACGCATGACAGAAGAGCAATTCACTGTGGTCAGCCGCAGACCTAATCTTTGCTCTGAAATGTATGTGAATTAAAAAGAGCTAGAGAGGGTAACATACAGGTCAATTCAAAATAATATTAGAGCCTAATGGCTCCTGATTGTTCTTGATTGGCTTAAGAACTACTTTTACAAGTTCGTTTTGAGGAGGAAGTTGATGCATCTGCCTTAAATTATTGGTGGGTCTGGTTTAGGCAGAACAGGCTAAATGGAAAGAAATAGGGTTTCTTAAATTAAACTCTGTTATCTTTTGGCAGTAGGTTTAAATATGATGCTTTCTGCATTTACAGTAAGAAATGTTATTTCATAAACTGCAGCTGATTAATTGTATTAATTATACATACTTTATGTTAATATTTCAAACACTGTTGAGCTCTGTCAGACATTTCCCAGAGTAAAAGCTTAATGCTGAGGTCTAGTCCATGTGTGGCTGGATGTTGTCAGGAAATTGTGGAGTCTTTACTCCTTCCTTTTTTCTGTGCCTTTTCATGCCATTTGGCGAGTCGTTTTTCCCAAACTAAGCCAAACCAGTGCTTTTTCCCGCGTGTTGGAGTTCCAGTGCTGGCATACTCCAACCAGTTGGTGAAGCAGTTGTTCTTCTTTAGGGCTTTGTGTCTGAATGACTGCTAATTGGCAAGTTTATCACTTTCATCATTTTCCTGAGTAATCTGGCTAATTATGGCTTTTAGGGACACTGGCAGCTCGTGTCTGGGCAGCTTCCAATACTCTCAATAGCGCTATGGGTTATTTAAAATGAAACTTTGCCCTGTGTGTATTTGATATTTGAAAATGCCACTCTGAGGGCTGCTTTGCAATGCTGGAGTCTGTGCGAGGAGGCACTTCTCTGGCTTCAGCGAGTCTACTTCAGCACTGCACCAAGGTGGATCATAAGCCCTCAAGGCTGCCGTGGCCCGTGCTGTGTCAGCCAGTGAAGGCAGGCATCGTTGCAGCGTAAACAGGACAGATTAAATTTTAAAACTTTCCTCTAAGTCTGAAGATCAAAGGTGTTTTGAAAGGAACCCTAGTGATTCAGCAAAACCTCTCAGCTTCACAGGAATGTTTTGAGCCACACATTTGTGGACTATAACACTACAGAGTGTTAGTGTTGAATTGTCATTCTTAAAATACTCTAAAAGTGAATGAGAAATTTTCTTGCTAACTAGTGAAAGTTGAGGTGAGCTCAGTTCTGTGTGCTTTCAGCTCACATTCAAGGCAGTAAAAACCGGTACGTGGAAGAGTTTCAAAGATCAACTTTTAAATTCAGACAAAAAACTAGAAAATACCCAGGAAGTTCTTGGTTAGGAGACTAGTGAAGTAGTAGAATGAGTGAAAGAATGAATGAATGTTTGCAATGCTAATTTACAAGAGAAAGATGGATTTAAAAAATTATTTTTATGAGCTCCCTGAGCTCCTTTAAAATTGATGAACAAAGATTCCAGTAATTGAAAAGAGCTAAGAGCACTGCTGAAAGAATGACTTGACAATTAAGAAAAAAAGCGTGCAGTACTGAAGAATGAACGAGAGGAAAATATAGACAAAACTTCTGGAGAGCTGGTGAATATAGAGCAAATTACAGAAGAACTGTAGCAGAGAAGGAGCCATATAACACAGGCGGAGCTGGAAGATGTGAAGTGTTTTGCTTTGGCTTCCAGTTTTATGGGATATGCTTGTAAATTGTCACCTTAACTTGAACCCCCTGCTGCAATTTATTCCTCTCTTGCCTCTGACACTTCCTTTTTTACATCTTTCTTTGTTTCTAGTGTTTTGTGGGAGATTGATGCTGTTTCCTGCTCACTCTGGCAGAAACCTGATTGTACCTAATGGGATGAATTCTCCCATCCATTCCTTACAAACGCCTTGCAGTTTCTCCCTAAACTTGGGGATGTCTCAACAGCATGACTACAGCTGGGGAAATACGCCACCAGAAAAATGCCACCAGAATTTATTTACCTGAATCTTTAAGCAGTCTTTGATGGTATTTGTCCCCTTGGTTTTCTTCAAAAAGCTGACACCGGGTTTTCAAATACTCTTTTTACTTTGACTTGATTATTTTTGAGAAGTGCCATGATTTTTTTTATGCTGTGGAAACACAGTTAAGTGGGTATAGCTGAGAACAGAACTGGGTCCAGTTAGCATAAGCTCTGAGGGCTCTGAGGCGCTTTCCTACTCCGGCATGGTACACTCCCTTGGGGACAAATTCTCTTCTTCGCAGTGGCTGTATGTGTGTAACTGAAAGCAGAGTTTTTCCATTTGTGTCAAGTTTATTCAGATTTTATAAACACCAGCTTCAGAAGTTATTCCAATTGCTTTGAAATAATCTGCTATGAATTTGCTTTTGAAAAAGACTACACTGTCCAGAAAACGCTAACAATTTTTTTTTAATTCTATGACTGATTGTTGTTAATGTTTGTAGCCAGCTATCTATAAATATTTTTGGTTTTGAAAGCAACTTCAGCCCAGTATTTAGTCATATCATAACTGATGCTACCGACTGAATGTTATTTATTATTGTCTACCAGTTCCAATAACTATTTTTCTTGGGCTGTCTGCGGTACCGGTGCAGTATATAATGGGGAGTTGTAAAATGGCTAAAAAATTGGTTGGCTTTTTTGGTGTAGTAGTTATTAATTTCCATTCATAGTGGGTCTGTGCCAGTTTGTTAGAATGAGGGAGGACATGCTGTTCTCATATTTCTGTATGTTATACAGAGATCTCCAAAGGATAAACGCTTGGCTCCATGCCTGTGTGCTGCGTAGTTTACCGTGTTGAGATTTTGCAGCGTGTTGCTGTCAGTATCGTGGAGCTGAGTTCTCCTACCTGCTGCGGATCTCACCGTTCTCAGTCTGTCTTTATGGGGAGAATTACAATCCTCATGTACTGAAAAGCATTATTCTGACAAGCTAAAATGCTGTGCTAGATAGCATGGCATTTGATTTTATTAAGCAAAATAAATTGGTATTTAGAAGTGCCCTTTTAATAAAGGATCAGGGTCCTGAACTATCAGCTGGCATAAATTGTCAGTACTCCATTTAACTGAGTGGAGGTAAATGAAATCATACCAGCTTACCTGGGGTAAGAATCAAGCAAAGACTGAGTATTTCACCATGAGGCAGAGACAAGTGAATCTGAAAGCCCTGATTTCTAATGTATGTATCTATAGAAGGGACTAACGTAATGGCTTGCTAAATAAAGACTCAATTTCTGGTTATTCAGAATAAAACTTATAAAAATACTGCTTTCACTATCCTTGCAGATGTGGCACATCAATCCCACACTGCACCTCTTTTATGACGCCCGACACGCTGACCATGATGATGTGGAATCTCTTTTAAAATACTGAGAGATGCATTTTAAAGGCATCACAAGATTTGTCCTTCCTCTGAGGCATGCATTTTACATTCAGGCCATTGCTGAAGAACGAACCAAGTAAGAGCACCAGCTCAGCGATCTCACCCTGTCAAACGTTTCAGCTGAAGCCATTCAACAGCGATGCCTTCTGGAACAGAGGCACTTAGGCACGTGTGCCTGCTGCACCTGCAGGACAGGGGTGCAGCACGTACAGTTCTCCCTGGCCTCTCTTGGGTCTCTGTAGTGGTTACAGTTGGAAGACACGGCGTCTGCAGGTGTGTGAATTGGGGGGGGATGGGAGTAGTAGAGTTGTAAAGAGAAGGTCTTTGTACAAGGAAAGCATGAAACCACTGGGAGAATGACTTGATTTCCGCCCCCAAGTAAGGTTTCCTGCTTTCAAACATTTTAAATTTTATGTCAGACAAATTTTCCTAATGCCATTGGTTGCAGGTAATGCAACCTTCATCCTGATACCAGTGCTTTAGAAGGAGCAGCAATGCCGGATTCTGATGCCTACAGTATCCCCAACTTCAGCACTGTTGAAGTCTGTTTGCTTTACTAAAGCTACTCCAGCATGAGCTACTGTACTGGTCTGTCCTACCTCAGACGCCGCGGTTATGTGAAACTTTTAGATGCTTAATTTTTATTCAGGTGATGAGCTTGTGTAAAAGCTCATATGGACTTTTGGATCTAATAATCCCTGTAAATGCTGCAGCTGGCTAAGGAGAAGTCGTGATTCTACAGGAGGGCTGACAACAGTATTATTTCACAATATGCGTTCTAGCGGTATGTGGAGTAAAAACAAATAAAAAAACCCCTTGAGCAGCAGCACTTTTTTCAGTCTAGCACAGAAACATCATCATTAATGCTTATTTTCCCTTTTTTTTTCTCATAGGAGAAGCAATAATTGTTCCCTGAGAATTTGGTAGTGGAGGGGGATTTCTTGCTGTTTGTTTCAATAATGTTCCTCTGCAGCAGCAGTGGATGATGGCTAGTACCTCCAATGCAAGTTAATAATTTTTCAGCTGTGTTCTGTCTTCTCATTCTTCAGTTCGGGCTTAAGCGAGCCTGTTTTACCTCATAACTGGGATAAGCTAAGAGTGTTCATTCGGTAAGTTATAGCAGCTCGTCTGACAGGCACGAGCAGGTAAACAACTGTATCCTGATTTTGCTATGTCATGTGCTTATTCCCTAATTGTGACCTGCATTAGTACATATCAGGAGCAATTCTATTTAAGACGGTGGAGTTGAAAATCTGATTAAATGTGATGCTAAGTGTGAGGTGAGAACAAGGTCCATTCGAACTGTGAATAAGTGATTTTATTTTTTTGTAAGAATACTTTCCAAGTAGCCTTTCTGAATTGGGTCACGTGTGAAAGAAATATAAACTAACATGTAATGTGCTGTTGATTCTTTCACAGCTGTCTGAAACGTAAATGTGCAGAGCTTGCAGGTAGCTGGAAATCTCAGGAGTTAGGACCGGTGTTCTGTGTTTGAACAGCCGTCTTTGGGCATTGTCTCTATCTGAGTGTCTTTAGCCCAGCATCTTCAGTGTCTGGGAAAGTCTGAGAGGACAGAGTGAATGTCTGCATTGCGTTCTGTACATATTTCACAACTGCAGCCGATTCAACATCATTGATACAATCACTCATTTCCCCGTAGAACACTGTGTATATATGCTCATGGTTTTGCTTCTTGCAGTGCCCATCAAAATTACTGTGTAGATAGTAATAGTACTGTTATTGGGGAAGTTTCATGGAAATGTTACAAGTGGATGTTAGCACAGAGCAACCCCTTCACCCTTAATGTCAGCCAGACGAATTGCTTTAATGACCAGACACTCTCACAGTTTAGCAGGGTGCAAGGGAGCACTGTGCGGTGCTTATTCTGCACGGTGCGTGCAAAGCTTTCAGAAAGACTGCTTCAGGTTTTTCATGGGAAAACGTCCTCCCTAGGTAGGTCTTTGAAATACCTACCTGCGTGTGAAATCAGTGAGAACACTGCATGAAGCCATGGGGGAGTAAAAATGCCCTTCTTCCGGTGCTGAGGAAGATCTCAGAAAGACTCTGCTGCAGGGAGCTGGCTGCACCTCTAAAAGCGGGAAGGTGTGTATGCGAGCAGGTCATCGTTTCCACGAAGGCGGGCGGAGGTGATTAGCATCATAGCATGGGTTAGTAAAACAGACTTTTTCCGTGTTTGAAGCTGTAAGCGGATGGGTCCTTAACAGTCGTGGTGCAGCCTGAACAGAGCTGTGCAGCGAGTTCAGGCATGGCTGGTCATACAACGTTCAGCAAAATCTGGAAGGCAGGAAGCCACTTTCAGGGTGTGAAACTAAACTAACATTCAAAAATAAATGTGACTATGTTTTCAAGGTCAGCTTTTTTAAACCTCACAGCCTGGAATGCCAAGCTCTGAACAGAAACTAAAAGGAAAAAAATGGATGTTTAAGAACAAATGTAAGCGAGCCTCTTACATTAAAAGCAATACATTTAATAGTCGGCTATGATTCCTCTTACCACTAATTTGCAAGTGTGGTACGTGAGCTTAATTCTAGACTGTACTAGCTTACAGCTCCTGTCCTAGCAATTTCATCTACAGTTTATTTTTGGGGACAGTATTTTTTACTATACTAGCTATCTGGCTAAAATTGCTATGGTAAAATAAGCAAGCTGTGCTCTACAAAATATAATATGGTATGGCTACTGCAGTATAAAAGCAGAATTGCTGTATCTAGCAAGTAAACTCTTGTGCTATAAAGAAGAGCGCAGCTATGGTGGAAAAAGTACTTAAAATCTCTGCTTTGAACTTTGACTCCCCAGTTAGAAAAACAACAGTGATGGCTGATAGAAAGAAGAAATGCTGTATCTCTGTACAGCAAGAGGGAGAGTGTTCCCTCTTCGTATGTGTATTTGTTTTAAAGAAACAAGAGATTTAAGTTCTTACCACTGATTCTTTGGCAATTTGCAGAAAAATTTTTGTTCTGGCTAAAACAAGGTACACAGCTCTTCTTCAGGCAGCACTGACTGTGACGGTGCAGCGTGTTGCTTGTTACCTACTGGTGCTCGCTGTGGAACAGCTTGAAACAGTGGCACTGGGTAGTGAGATTTGTCCTTAGTTGTCTTAAAGTGATGTAACCATCACAGACAAATTAGGTCAGCATATTTAACTGCTTTAACAGTGAACACTATGCCAAGAACTTTCAACCATCCAGTTGTCCATGAGAAGCGCCTATATTTTCTCGCAGCATGGACAAGACATACACAGTTAAGACCAGATTTTGCCTTTATTTACACCAGAGGATAACTCAGTGGAATTTGATTGAGTAACTCTGAACATACTCGTATCTAAATGTGTACTAGATTGTGTTTAGCTTTATACAAATAGATACCGGAGGCGGATAACTGAAAGCTTCTGCCTTTCTGTCCCTGAGCCAGGCTCATGTACAGATTCTGCCCTTGTAATCAGGAGGAGAGCAATGACTGCTCCAGGCTAGCGACTGCACAGCGCTACCCTGGGATGTGACACCCAGCATCATTAGACAGAATTTTGCGTGGAGGTTTTTATGTAGCACTGACCAGGATGGGTTTTAAATCACCAGGTTTTAAGCTGTGGATTGCATTATTTTAAATTTTTATCAATGAAACTATATCAATAATACATTTCAGCGCATCTTGCTTTGTAACTTAGATTGAACAATCTTTAGACTAAACATTTTTCTTTTAAATTTTGTAGTTGTGTGATGCCTGCATAGAACATGCTGGTACTGCTTCCATACATAAGACTAATAATTAATTTAAGCTGCCCTGGCTAATGAAAATAAAACGGAACAAAACTTTAGTCAAATCAGTTCAGTTTGAGGCATAAATTAAGGAAGCCCATGGATTTCATTGAGTGAAAAATGTTCTTTTCTGTCTATAACTGCCACTTCCAGAAGCTTTCTGTTTCTCAGCAGCTCAGTGGTCTGGAATGACTTGGTGAATGAAGCCAGCTCTAAAAATCAGGATTAAGTTAATCAAATAGTGGACTGAACATAATCCTGTACTCAAATTTAAACTCAATTGTGCCTCAGGATTCTGTTTGCTTGAGTAGTCTTACCCTTTGGATCTGTTGGCAGGAATGAAATAAATTGTGCCACTGCTATTTCAGTGGACCAACGTTAATTCAGATTCCTGACCACTGTTTTGTTCTTTTTATTAATAAGTTTTCTGAATAAAATAATTAACAGAATTTTTCTGTTAAAATGCTGGTAGTCATTAGTGTTAATAGTTCATTAACAGTGAAAATAAGCATCACCTTTACTGCTGTGCCTGGCCATATTAATGAATATAATATTATACATTTCACTTACGGGATGCTAGAAGAATCGAGGTAAATTTTCGAAGATTCAGTGAGTTGTTCTCCTTTTTCTTGAATTTAGGATGACAGTTTTTATTGAATCCTGCTTATGTGAATAAAAGGGACTTATGCAGCCTTGATATTTATCCTTCCACTGAAGGGAAAATTTCATCATAAGACAAGCTGCCTGGGATCTATTCAGAGCAGCTTGCCAGCAGATTCTTATTTGTTTCTTTTGCTGTCTTGGGACGCAATATCTTTCTGACATGCCCAGAACATTTAAGACATCCAGTTTTTTGCTTAAGTAAACAGCAGGTTAATTCATTAAGAGAGTAAAAGTTAAAAACTAAGGACATCCAGGCTCTGCTTTGAAGGAATATATCCATTTATCAGACCACAAGCCTCACAGATGGCTTTAGAGGGAGGAATATTTTTGCTGTTAGCTGTTATAATGACAAGGATGTCAGTATATACTGGGAAGTTCCCACGAGTGCCAAGGAGCTATAGCGAAGAACCTCATTCACATCTGAAAGGATTCTTCTCTCATGCCCAGTCTAAAAGTTTACTTAGTTTTTCTGTTTGTTTTATCTCACTATTTTAGTTTTAATAAATGTTTATAATTTCTTCAGGCTGTTTTGCAAAGTCATAAACAAATATCAACGTTTTAACACAGCTTGGGAAATAAAATCAATGTAAAGGAAAGGTAGCAATATCTGAGATTTAGGCACTTCCTTTAGGCTGCTAAACGTCTCTTGTAAAGTTATTTTCTACACCCTTGAACAAGAAAGTTGTTTATTCATTTGTTTCATTGAAAATTGTCAGTGCATCCTTGCGTTTTTAGTTGACTAGAGCATTATTCAAGATATGCATTACTTACTGATGGTTTTATCTGAACTAAAGAACTGAAATTCTGTAACAACAAATGAAGTTTCTATCAAAATTTTTATAGGGTTGCTCCTGGAGTCATTCTGCATGAGGATGGAGAAGAGGAAAGCTTGTTGTACCGTAAGCCCACCAGTGACTTCCTATAGCCGGAGTTTTGTAGCTATGAGAGGGAGAATGATCTGGTAGCTCTGTATGATTTTGCATCTTGTAGGCTTAAACCTTGGGGAGACTCTTTAACCACTCTGTGTGCCAGCTGACCCTCTGTAAAGTGTGGTGGCTCCACCGCAGATGATGGGACAGTTTCAAGGATGGGGCTATCTAAGTAACTTAGATACAGGCTCAGGATGTCTGTGCAGGCATAGGTGTCTATACAGAAAAGATGCTCAATGTTGTTCGTTTGGTTTTGGGTTTTTTTTTGTGTTTAAATACTGATATTTGCAATGCTGGCTTTTTTTTAATATATTCAAAGGCAATTTAAGGCTATTTGTGATGAAATTCAGTATCCTTGCTTCACAGATTAAAGACTAGAAAATATCTTAGTTCCTCAGATTAAGATTCTTCTCTCAGTTTTGTCAGTCCTGCCTCAGTTGTTAGGAGTGCGCTTACATAAAGTAGAACAATGCTGATAAACCCACGTAGAGATATTTAATTAAAATTGTCCTAACTTGCCGCTGAGGGTCTTGAAACAGAATGAAGACAGAAGCAAGATTAGCCAAAATGCAGAGTTTGGTTATGTGTACACACAAGGTCACACGCATTAAGAGTAGTAAGGTGGGGAAGAGAGGAAAGTAATGGAAGCATTCAGCTGGTCAGCACAATGGCACATATGGACACACTGAATGCAGTGCAGCACGTGGATCCTTTAATAGCACTGCTCTTGTTCTGTTTAGCTCACACAATTCCTATGGCTCTCAGCTAAATTGCTGGTTTCTTTTCTACTGTCTTCCAACTGGTGCTTTACTCTGATTTTTGTAGCCTATGCTCCCCTTACAGAGTGCGTTTCCCGTCACTGTCATGGGCTTGTAGAGGAATATTTGTCACCCCTCACACTTTCAGTTCTCAGACCTTTGCTGGGGAATAGCATCGTGAGAGTCACAGCTCCGGCAAAAGCCAGTGGGTGAAGGGGAAGTCCAATTCAGAGATGACAGTTCTTCTGAGCTTTTATTTCTCTTCATGATGACAGTCCTTTGATCCTAATTTTATTCAAATTATCATTTAGTGAATGACCTTTAGTGTTACTGAAGACAGTAAGAGCTATGGGGAGCCATCAGTCCAGGCCCTTGAACTCCATTGATTTCTCAGTCTCTGTGCAGCCTGCTTGGAATGAAGCTTTTGCTCTAGTCCTAAACCTCTGTAATAGGCCTCTGCAGATAGTGCTTTTTTATAAAATGTTCCTTAAATCGTTTGAAATACATACCTGTTCCCTGCAACTTTTAGTTCTACACAACACGAAGATAATACCACCCTTGGCATGTGCGGTGCTACAGTTCCTTCAGTATGTAATGTTAAAAGGTAATTACATTCTCATTCTATTTTTCCTGTTGCATATTTGCTGTGTGTATGTTCTCTTTTGCCTCCGTAGGAAGGTAAAAAAATATATATATATATATTTTTTTTTAATTTTCTGGCCACTGGTTATTAGAGCTGCTGAGGAAAACAGTATTTAAACTGAAACAGTTAATGATTTGCAATGGGCATATGCTTCATAAGGTGAATGTGGAATATTCTTAATTGAATGACTAGTTCTAATTATTTCTAATTCTAGTGGAAGCAACATTTTTCACTGAGCAATTTGTCATATACTTGAGGAAATATTAATTGATGTGCTGCCATTGCTGCGAATGTGCTGCTTCTACTGTTACTCCATAATGCTACTGGGTTCTTCACGTGCGTACCAGTATGAACGTTATGTTTTACAACTTAAATACTTTTTTCTGTTCAAGTAAAGGATAATTCTTTATAAAGCAGTGCTACATTCCAGATAAATTCTGTTATTTACTTGTAAAATAACTTTACTTGTAAGTGATTGGCCCACAGATTATGTGCGGGTGGGAAGCTCTGCCCATAAAATTTTGCTCAGTCACAACTGTCCAACTGTGCTGTGTTACAGAATCTGAGTCGTTGTTTGTAAGCATTTTGTACCATTACCTAATCTTCCTCTCTGTCTATAACATGACTTGGCACTTTTTTATTTAATAGAAAATGAATGAATAGAATCTAAATACTGAAATAGTGAAAACTTCTCTGCTAGCACTATGTGAACCTTCCTGCTGGGTGTAATAGTAAAGAAGGAAAATTTCTGTTGTCTAAGATTAAGAAAAAAGTACTCTTGGATCCGTGCATGTATGAAAAGGTAGGAATTCAGGAACAAATTTTGTTTTTTACAGTGCTGGCAGACTATAACATGTGGATCAACACTTATATCAGCCTTACTGTGGCTGTACAGTAATTCTAAATGTGTGACATGGGTGTTAACCAGTTTATGCTCTGTGGATGCTCCCATCTTTGCAACAGGCTTGACTTTCTCCGTGTATCTGTTTTTAACTGTTTTTCGTAATATAGGATTGGTTTGCTCTCAAGTATCTATCCCACATATTCTTTGTGCTTAGCTCCGTTTGTCCAGATACTCAACTGATTTATGTCAATTTACTACTACCCTTCTGTGTTTTCTTAGAGTCTTAATATTTTTAGATAAATTTTTAGTAGACCATTTCTTTTCTCAGCAGTAGTCGATGGCATTTCTCTGGATTTATGTGTGTGTTACAGAAGTCAGGATTTGACCTACAGCGTTCCCTGTGACGTGATTCATGATTACATTTTTCAGAAAAAGAATTGACAGTATTCTGCAGTGTCAGAGACAACAGAAGCACCCTCCTCCTCCTCCTTCTATCCCGAGGGTCTGGGGTACATATTTCATGGATCTTCAAGGATCCTGGCTTATTGAGAGACATAGTTTTTCCATATTGATTTCCAGCAAATGTATAGGTTTCTATTTTAATCACACTAGTTCTGCTTTGATGCTGCATGGGGGAATTACACAACACATTCTTCTGTGCTGATTGCTGTCCTTGGTTAGTGTCTTATGTTTACATATTATCCAGAGCCTTTGGTCCTGGATGTTGTTATTGGTTATGCTTATGTAGCATTACTGAAGACAGTGGCATTTTGAAGGTGTGACTGAGTTAAGGAGTCAGTCAGTGAAGTGAAAACCCTGACATTTTTCCCTCTGTATTCCTGAGCAGAAATAATTATGCGTCACAGGCTAACAGACTGCCTTTCTTTGTCCTCAAATTTCAGTTGGTTTTTCTTTATAAGTTTTGGCTACTGTGGCTGAAAAAGGGTATATAACTCTTTGTTGGAAAAAATCCAAGGCAAACAGGTTGGGGCTGTCTGTTATATTTTGTGAGACACCTTTGTACATTCAGCATAGCTGAAATCTAGCTCCTGGAAGTCTTAGGATTCTTGAGTTCTTATACTCAAGGCAGGGACCAAAATTCTGTCCCCATGCCTTTCCATCTGATCCCAGAGTTACTTGTGGGATTAAACTTGAGTAGCTGCAGATGAACATTAAGTTCTTGGGTTTTATTGTTTATTTCAAATGTATGTTCTCTGAGTTTTGCATTTATTTGTCCTTTTTCCCCATCTCCTCCTAGATGGAGGAAATTTTTATTACCCTTGCTCTTCATGCTCTAACAGCTGAAGGTTTTCAGAAGGTACAAAACTATGAGTAAATTTGAGTCAGCCTAGGAATGGTTGGAGGAATGCAGTACTAGAAGTACTATACAGAAAATGGATGGAGTACTTTATGAAAGAATTACTAGACTGAAGTCTTTAGTCCCTCCTGAAGCAATGCTGCAGCTGCGCTGGAAGGATGCTTTACAAAGCAGACTTTGTAAAGTCAGGTTCTGCAGCAGTTCTGTTTAACAGTTATTTCTAATGAAAACAAGTTTTGTTTCAATCAAAAATGTATTTGAAACCAGTTTCCAATTCAGTGGGTAATTTACTGCATTTTTTTTAATGTAACATTTCTTGGCTTTGGTATTAAGTTTTAAAAAATAAACGGTTGTAGTAAATCTTAAATTACAGGAATAATTGCTGGAAAATTAATTGACATTTACTGACTCTCTTTAGTCTCAAACTTTCAGGTGATCAAACTTGGGTCTTCTCTATAAAATGAGCTCAGAGGTACATTACTGCAAAGTTTGTGGGTTTTTTCTACTTTCCTATATCTCAAAAAATATCAGAAAGGAATGTCAGTGAACTTTCTGAAGGACCCCTGCTTTAAAGAAAGAGATCTCAACAATGAAAGAACATTTGTATGGTACATTGAGGAAGTCAAGGAAAAAAAAAAAGTAAATTGTGGTCTTAATATCCTTTTTGTTACTCTAATGTTAGCAGGATTTCCCCTCTAAATCATGCAGTAAAATGGTAAAGATTAAGCAGTTAATTCTTAATAAATGAATATATAGTAGTAAATTTTAGTATTCCAAAAGACTGGGAGAAGAGGGAGGCAGATCACAGATAGTATGCAGTAAATATCTTGAGGTCAGACCATAATTTTAAAGATGCTGATCGTTATGATAGTGAGAAGCTTAGTTTTTAAAAAATGAATTGAGGCAGCTCAGACTAAAAGGAACAAACTGTCATCTTTGACCATGATAATTTTTCTTTTTTATATATCAGAAGGAGCCCTGTATTTAAATATTTTTCTTACTGAGAACGGGTAAGAAGTGTTTAAAGTATAGTCTGAAGTTTTTCAGAGGTGGGAACAGGCTCTCAGGGGAATAGTTAAAGGTATGTAAGGGCCTATAGAGAGACAGTTGACTTGTTTAGTTTTCAGAAAGTGACAAGTTAACTAAATATTTTTACAATGAGCTCTGTTTTGGAATAAGGCCTCAGTGGTACTCCTGAGCAAAGCCAAGGTTAAAGTTTTAGAGGAATTGGTATTATATAATCCATTTCTGAAAAAGACAGAGAATATGTCTCATGTCAAAATATATGTGGGTATTTATTTCTTTACTTGAACCTCAACCTTGGGAAAGGGCTCCTCTTCTAAAAAATATTTAAGAAGTAGATGCATTGCAAAGAATGTCACCACAAAAAGGCATGTCACATCCTACATCTCTTCTTTTCATTTTTCTCTCGTTTTTGTTTTTCTCCTGCCAATCTTGCTACCTAAAATCAGGTGGTTGAACATTTCCTATCCCGCTGCCGTTTTCTGGCACTTGATCTAGTTCTCAAACTTCTCTGATAAGTGTCTCTCAGCGTAGCATAACATTTTACAAAATTAATTGCATTCTTAAGAATATCAGGCAGTTTGACTCGTATAGCATCATGCTGTCACCACTTCGTGTTAATAACCTGCCACTTACCTTCCTGTTCCTGGATCCTGGAGTACATGTATCTGAGCCACTAAATAGATTTGCCTTAGACTGTTACCAGCTTCTCTTCTTGATTTTTCTCTGCTGTAAGGGCCTGCCCCCTGCCCCAACAACACCCCCCCACCTCCCCCAAATACACCAGCCCTTTGTTTTTAACAACATAATTTCATATATGCTTAGAAATTGTGGTAATGTTGATAATTTGGGAATTTTTTGTATTATTGATGGTTGCTCTAGGCACCCAAGAGCAAGTTCTCAAGCTGCTCCCTTACTGGTGTCCGTAAAATCCTACAGCTATTGAGTGCAATCCAGCTTGATATGCTCTACGGTATTTTCTACTGAATGGATGAATAATTTATGTAACTATGAAATCTTTTTAGTGGTTTTGTACCCTTCGGAGAGCAACTGAAGATCTACAATTTTATTTTGAATGTTATGATAATTTTCTGTAGTACAGGAATGTTTTGGAAGATGTACCAAACCAGACAAAAAGAACAAAGCCCAGATTATTATATGAAAGGTTTTATTTTTCAGAGAAGAAAGGCTTTGCATATGATAGTGTGGTGGTGAAATGTAGGTTGCTTAATTGGAAGCTAGATAAAATTCTTATTGTGCAAGAGTAGTACTGAGCGAGGAGGGATAAGAATGGAAGGAAGCAGACCTAGGTCTGTCTATTCTTATTTATGTGTTAGCGTCTTTCTTTTACTAGATACTAGTCAGGGTAGAAGACAAGAAGGCTTATGGTGAGGTGATATGTGTTAGGCAAATGCAGTGACAGCTCTGTGATGGCAGGGAAGGGGACTAAGCAACAGGGGAGTTTGTCAAGTTTTGCAGATTCTGGAGCATGTCGGGGCTGTCTCTGAGATTTTTATGAAGCCTGAAGTGGATCACTGGGGGGCATGTCCTCTTTGTTGCATTCTGTAGACTATTTAACTGCATTAGGAATGAGCTACTGTGGGATAGCCTACAGGAAACATACTGGGAAGATTAATTCTCGTCTCTTTCAGTCTTTTTTGGACGGTGGAAGATTACCTCTAAACAAACAGGACACAGATTCAAGCTTGAAATAACAAAACTCCCCATGATGTCACCACAGGCTGCGATAGAAATGGGACAAGATCAGCTTGTCGCATAATTTGTAACAATGCAAAAATTTAAATTGTTCAGCTCTTAATTTACAATACAACTATTTTACTAAGAAGTGAAATTACAAACCACAATTGTCAAATATTTCAGGACTTCCTCTGAAAAGTCATACCAGACAAAATATTTCAGTGCCATGGAAATTTCATAAATCTAACACAATAAAGATATAGATACTTAGAAAAATTATGCAGCATGCAATCAGCATGTTCTTCTATTCCTTGGTTTCTGAATGCCAGAAGAAGCAGATGCACAGCTGGCTTCAATGATGACTTGCCCTGTTACAGTGAACCTGGAGCCAGACGTAAGTTCTATGTAGCTGTGCTCTTTATGCTTCTTTCAGTTCTGAGTCTTCCAGGAGACAATGTTGTATCCAAGTCATGTGTCCTGCTTCCACTGTAAGGTGTCCTGGGGGATCAGGTAGTAACTTTTGCTCTTAGGAAGGATTCTGAGCTTCATTTGCTACAGTGAACTAACTGTTGCATGCGTGCTATAAATGACAAGAAATCATATATAGTATAAAGGAGAATCTTTAGAATCACTAAAGCATTAAGCCTGTAACACATCCGCAGAAGAGTTTCCTGTAGGTAAAACAGGAAGTTATGCTTAACATGACTACCATGGAAACAGAATGGATTAACTAACACTTATTGATACCAATATCCTACTTAATATAAAATCTGAGCATTTCAACTGAACCACAGAAATCTCCTCTTGGATCTTGACGTTACCCTTCAAACCATCCTACCACTAAATGCCAACATTGCATAGAGAAACAACTGTTGCTATACAATGTACTTCTCTGCACACCTACAATCGCCTTGTGATGACAATGAAATGGTAATGTATTATTATACTTGTACAGATCATGTGTGATTTTTTTGGAGCAGATAATGACACATACACCTACTGTTTCAAATTATGAGGAGGAGTCAACATGGAGAGGTACTTGAAAGTAAACCTTGTGTTTGCTCCCCTTGCAAAGCGAGAAAATCTGCTGCTGCAATAATGATTTTGAAATACTGGCTTTCATAAGCGGCAATTTTTACAGATTTTACAGCAGTAATGAACCACTGCACCAGCTTCTTATTCACTTTCATGTGCAAGTCAGAGTATTGGTGAATATATTCAAAGCCTTACATGATTTAGTCCAGGAGGTTTTGCATTTTTTTTTCACCTCCTATCCTATTATGATAGCCAAGACTGTGTTTCAGGTTTTGGGGTAGAAAACTTAGGAGGAAGACTGTACCAATATATTTGGTTTTCTTTTAACTTCAGCAGAAAGCAGAAAGCAGAACTGTAGAGGCCACAGTTGCTACAAAGCTAGTGCCATTGTACACTATTCTTTTTTCAAGTTTATATGTAATCATGCAGATCTTTCAAGGACATTTTACAGATTATGCATAACACCATCTTATGCACCAACATACCATATAGAAATATATGTGCTATGTGGTATTAAATCTCTTCATTACATTATGTCCTCCTTAGGAGATGTCATTGAATTAAGGTTATCTCAAAACCAGATGATGATAATACCCATAGTACTGCATGTAGGAGAAACTCTGTGCAGTATTGAGAGGTTGACTCATGGGCAAAGCACAGTAATGTTTATAGGTTTGAAGTCTTGAAATTCCTTTTCAGGAGAGAATTGCGTACTGATGATAAATTCCAAACAGACATTCAGGAGAGATGGCGTCTACCCATGCAGCAGGTCTTGTACCTTAAGCAGCTGCTCAAGTAGCTTCACCTCTCTCTTATCTCAAAAAGAAGTGTCTCATTACATGCATACTGAAACGTGCTAACTTGTATTTGAGCTTGAACCATATTTTACTGGAAAAAAAGCACCTATGTAAGTTTAAAGACTGCAAAGACTGTGAATTTGTCAGAGGTCTTGACAATTGTAGCGGATAGTTACAGCTGTTAGAAATGGACACCTTACTGAATTCCTCTAGGGTCAGTATTGGTATTGACCTTTTCCACTTGGCTGGAAATGCATTATATCACGTGGATGATATGAATTATAATATTGGTTTAAAAAGTTAAATATTATTGCTATGAGGCTCACAGTGCAGCGCTTTATGTTTTGAGCCCTACCTTATTGTCCCCATTTTAAAAGCAAAACAGTATACTGCTAAGCTTTCATGCTTAAAAGGTTCTCTTTGAATTATATGAAAGTCTTTGAGATAATTCTCTTCAGTATGGATATTCTTTGGCTCATTGACTGTTTCAGAGTAACTTCTTACCACTGCAAAACTCCTCACAATTATGACATCTCTCATACTGGTACAAAACTTAAAACATCTGAAGTTCATCTCCTGTAGCACTCTGTAATACATGGAATAATATACATGTAAAATCCAAGTTTTTACTATTCCCTACTTAATTTTACTTTTCTATACTCTGATAAATTATGTTATTTTCAATTTTTGCAATAATATCTATAAAAAAATTTACAACAGCCCCAAAGTCTGTAATTAAACTAAATATTAATACTCAAGGACATAGCTCCATAGCTGTATTGATACAAATGAATAAATAGTATTTTGTGTTACTTTTATGGAAGTTAATAGACCAAAACTGGAGTTGTTGATGTCAGTAAGACTGTTTACTTTTGTAAGACCTGGCTCAAGACCTGTGTTTTTTGATTCAGCTTGCTCATTATTTTTCTTCGGAAGGCAGACGTGTTTTAGTGATGGTATTAGCAGAAGTGCAATAATAAATGACCTTGTTGAAACACTTTTTCAGCTTCCAGCGTTTAGTCTGCTGTCATGTTTTGGAATGAATAAAGAGTGGATTACAAACTGTCTTAAGGCTCTGTACTTAGAACATATTCCAGTTGTTGTTTCCAGGTAATTTGTTGAGCTCAGGCTTAAACGCAAGTGATTTCTGGCAAGATCCCCAGCTCATAGTTTACTTAATTCTTCATCCTTCTGTTTACTGAACCATTTAGTTTGAAGTTTCCCCACTTCCAAGGAAGTTACAATACAGCCTTGTTAACTGCGATCATCTTTGTCAACTTCAATTACTTCATCTATCAACATCTAAAACTCTAATGTTTATCTTTTCTTCTAGGTTTACATGATATCATTATCATCATCATTATCTTCTTCTAACTTCTTAATGCACAGTTTCAGACTATGTTAATGGACAGCATTCCTCTGCAATTCATAATTGCGGTTCTTGAATGGCTGAAATTTACTTGATTGTACATAAAAAGCTTTGGCAATAGTGAATGCATCATATTTTCAACCTTTTCATGGTTTTGTCATTCAAAGAGTTTAAAATAATACTTAAGGGCTTGGACAGTGGCTCTATGTGTAGCATTTATAATAAAAAAAGATTTGACAATCAATCAAATATGGATTTAGTCTGGAATTTTCAGACTGCCCAAGCAACGGGTGGAGGGGTAGGTGGATACATACAGGAAATGCATGAGCCTCTGCTATAGACGGGTTTATTACACTCGTGACGTGAAGATACAGTTAAATTACTGCAAATTTGTGTGTGTTACTAGTCGTTTAGATTCCTGTAGAAATTGTCCTATAGGCAGAACGAAAACATTTATGGCAAGAGTGATAGTTACCAGAATCCATAGCAGAAGACTCTTTGTAGGATAAATGGAAAAATAGATTTCTTTGCCTTTGGGACTGCGGGAATTCTGAAGCATATAGAAGAAAATTGCTTGTAAAAGATGCCTGCTATTTGCCACTCTCAATCTTGCAAAAACCTTGGAGGACTTGCAAGAACACAGTATGCTGAAAAGGGGACGGGATTTTATAGAACAGGTTAAAGTGTGGCTGGATCTTTTACAGTTTGTGCAGAAAAATCATCACAAGCTTTGTATGGAGAACAGAGTATATATAAAAAGTGCTCTTAAGATACTTTTGTCATGGCTGATATATCAGGAATTCAAAACATGAGTGTCTGAAGGATTAAGTATTTAGAACTGAGTACTGCAACAACTGGTTGGTGCAGAAGACAACCAGTAACAAGTATTCATATTTTCTATTTTTACAATCAAAACCTTGCACTGAAGTGCAGTAAAAGGAAGATTCTGTAAATAAAGTGAATAATAAAAGGATATAAAACATGCTCAGAAAGAAATTTGGATTGTGCATGAATTGTAAGAGTAATAATACATGTTAGTAATAACAACTATACATTTACACGATATTGCATGCATAGAAAAACCATACATTCTCTGCTATAAAAGTCTTAAAAATCTAAGTAAAACCAGATGAAGTATGGCAATCTGTAAAAGTTAGGTAAAATTTTCTACGTTATAAGAAAGAGAGGTGGATTTTCTTCAGATGCAAGGGAAGTTTAAGAAGGAGGTTCTGTGGCAGAAAGATGGACACAGGAGCCTGAAAGAAAGATTCAAAGCTGAAATGCGAAAGGAAACACAGCTGACTTTAAAAAGGCTGGAGCAGATAGGCTGGATTTGCTCTGCTGTGGAACACGAAGCTCTAAAAGAGACTTAAGGCGCATGAGTGACATAATTTGTGTAGAAATGACATTCAGGCCAATTGCAGGTAGTGAGGGATGCTAGATGTGGACAAATGCAAAAATAAAAGTAGTGTGGCTAATTGAGTTTCCTTCAAATGCTTGACACTGTTATGTATGCCTCTTCTATCCTAAATTCACACTATAAACATACATGTGATAGTTAATAATGCTATTCCTTTCATTTAGTTTTAGTATAGCTGATTCTTCAACTGGTAACTAAATAAAACTGTGCATTATGAACATGTCAAGTGAGGGTTTGGTTTCTCTTTGGAGAAATAAAATTAAACAGCAGTTCTCAGCTCTGAAGCTTTTGCATGTGGGTGGAGGGTAGGCTTTGCTTTAGGTCAGGATTATGAATGTCTTTTTTTTATATACTTAAGGGTATTTTTGTAGACTTATAATTCATTCATTTGGGTTTAAGTACAGCAAAGGCTTATGTCTTCTGGGTTTTATGTGGAGTTGATACAAACTGAAATAACCAGAAGATTGACAGCTATGTCCCAAAAGTAACACACTTTTCGCCTCCAACCACCTCATACTAGTTTTATATTACAGTTGAGCTAGTTAATTTTGGCTTGTTTATCCTAACATGCCCTTTAAAGTCTATTAAAACTCCTCCTTGTTCCTTGTCTCCTGTATGTTGTGTTTTCTGATGCAAAATAATTCTCTGAATTATTTTCAATTCTTGGTTCACTTGTGGACTTGCCATTTAGCAGGGAAGTTTAAAATTTTTTTAATTTTGGCTTTCTAATTTCTTTTTATGGAGACAAGGTAGCTAGTTTATATCAGAAGAGGCATGCTTGTAATATCAACATTGGTTTTCATGGTTGTCTTTAACATTTCTACAACATTTATCTCTTCTGTTAGCAACTGAGAGGCTCAGAAAATGAAACTAAGGTACAGCTCAATGAATGTAACCGTGGATGATGCTTGACAAAAAGATAATGGCTGAGTGGCTCTATGACCTATCTTCTGAGTTCTGATGTGGATGCCACACCAAGAAATGTTGGTCGTCAGTGGTGGTGCTAGTAAGATTCCCTTCCTCATCCTGTAGGACTTCAGTTTTGGCAAACTGTCTCATATCTGGGAGCTAGATTCCTAAAAGTAAAAAAATAATTAAAAAACCCCCACCACCCCTGGGGCTCCGGGATTAAGCTGCTTTGGCTAAATTTTGCTCTACATCACGTTGTGAGATCCTCTACCACGACTCATTCAATAATTACTACAGTAGTCTTAGTTCATGTTTAGTGATGTTGTCATCTGTTATACTACTGATTTTCTTTGTTAGCTTATGAGATTCTAAAGAGCTGGTTTTGCTTTTACAGCACTGTTTTTAAAACCTTTGTTTTAATCCTTAAATTTCTCCTGCACAAAAAAATCATGGTTTAGATATATTGGAGTTTTTGGAGAAGAAAGAGAATGTAAGAAACTGACTCCAAATCACTGAAATAAAAGAAGACTTGAATGAAATCCTGTACAGGAACAAAAGTATGCTTTTAATTGCATATTACATTTTGATTTTGACATATACCTACCTAATTACTTTGGATTTAGAGAGCAAGCTTGTTGTTCATAGTATGGCCTTCATGTAATTGTAACACTTACAGGCCTCAGAATGAGATGGGGACTTCCTTCTTGTGGAAGGCATTCTTTCAAACAATATTCAACGAAAAAATGTACTTGCTCCAAAGTGTTTCATTACCACGGTTTAAAGGTCAGATGTATATTGTGGTATAAAGATTTTTGGTACCTATCCCTGCCTTCTTGGACTCGTTGAATTTTACTTTTTTTCCCTCTGCTGGGGTGGAACATCACTGTTTCCCTGCTGTTAGACCAAGGCTGAGGTGCCACATAACTGTTAAGGTTCGCTACTGGTATAAGCTGAATTTAGCATCTGCAGTCATTGCTTTTAGATTCTTTGGACAGATGAAAGAAATGTATCCTTTTTCCACTCCATTTTTCCAGTTTTTGCTCATGTATTTTGAATTCAGAGTAAGCTGCAATATATTTGCAACACAGAACGAGGGAAGGTGCTAATGAAAATATTGAAGTGGGCACAGGAGGGACTCATGTAAGACTCCAGTCCAAAGGCTTTTCTTTCTGACAGGGAGCCAGCAGTAACTGCATTCTGAGTGGGCTTTTACACCTGTACAGAAGTGCATGGTTTCGTTTTTTTTTCCCTTCCAGTTGCTTTCAAGTAGTTTATTTGATAACTTGTTATAGTATTTTTACAGCAACTGAAATGTCAATGGCTGGCTGATAACCCCGACATTTCTTCTACACCCAATTCTTCCTTCTCATTTTAAAATATACAATAAATTACTTTTTCTAGACTTCTTTACCAAGAAACTCTGACGTTCTTGGGCAATCTACATAAACCCTTCAACAGCCAATTCTTCATCTGGAGAATCCTATATCTGTAAATGTACCTTTGTTTCTCATCTCTTGACTAGACTGCTAGAGCACTTTAAATGAGGGTGCTGCACAGACTTAGGTAGCTTGGTAGAATATGTGGCAAGGGCCTTTCTTCATCAAAGTAATGTTTCTTTTAACACTAAAACCAAAGCTTTCAGTGAGGAAAAAAAGACTCAGAACCATCTCTTCGTGAGCAGGCCTAAAACCTACCTAGCCATAAATCTTACCATGGTTAGATGACATCTTTGGCAGGTGAAGCCTTGTTAAGAGTCTCATTAGGATTCTATATCTGAATCTAATTCCCAGAAAGAACTACTGCTTCTCTTTCTTGGAAAGTATCCAATTTTAAATCTGCTTCAGGTCTTTAGGATCTTTGGTCTTGAGGCTCTTTACACAAAACCAGTTTTATAGGTTGACTGTAAATGAGAGTTCTGAGTTTGTTCCTTAACAATACCGTGTACGGAGATGCCTGTCTTGAAGGAGTCATTTTCTTCCTGCGTGCTTCTCCAGACAGAACCTCACTGAATTGATTCAGTCATTCATCTTCCCTGTAGCAGGTCAACATGAAGTAGTAATACATTATTACAAGGCAACTTCAGATCCATCGCAACAAGAGAGGGAATGTGTGAATGTGTAAAGAGAAGAATGGAAAAACTGCATGAGGGTCTCAAGGTCATAATGTCGGCTTGCAGCAGAGCAGGAGATAGAAACTGGGTGCTCTGAGTTGCAGAGAGTATGCCCTGGCTGTGTTTCTTATCAAACATACTTGCAGAAACTTAAACTATCAAACCCAAACCAAGGTAAGACATACCCCTGATTCAAATTTGATTCAAATTGTTAATTTTTTTTTAATCTTCCGTTATGGCTGATGCTCAATATGTTAAGTAACTGGATTTGTAGCTTCTATTTTCCTCGAGAATTTTTCAAATGGAAAATATATTTAGTGAGTTATTAAGGCTTATTCTTCTCCTATGTGCTTCTCATTTAAATTTTATAACGACTGTTTTGAATGATACTGAAGAGGTAGAAGAAAGTTAAGCTGAAGAACAAGTCTACAAAATAAATTAATATACCAGAATAATAAAATCAAGATTAATAAAATGCCAGACATAAGATGAAAACAATAAATGAACTATGTTGTAATGCTGATTTTAGAGTAAATACATGTCACTTCAGTTATCCTTTACTGATGAAATTAGAAATCTGGTCATGGTAAAACTGAAAGTAACTGTGAGTGAGACCAAATCTTCAGGATGGATAATGAGGTTCCATCATCGTTAACAGAGTGTAAAATCCTGCTGGGAAAATGACACATGACTTTGCCACTGACTCCATTAGGAAAAGACACAATTTTTATCTAGTGAATTTAGTAAAGATTTGGACTGAAAGTGCAAATAAGATGTTTGAAACATCCTGAATTGGAATATGCCCAATACAGAATGTTGTATCTCAGACTATAATGTGGGCCATCCCTGTTCTCGGTATTGTAGATCATTTTGCTTTCTAATCTGTCAGTATCACATATTTGACAAGTGCTAATGCTCTGGCGTTACTGTATATGCTCTTTGTTTTCTCCGTGTTATGTATATTTATTACACAAGAAAGAGGAAAGGCAGCTTAATTACATCGTTTTGGCCCAAAGAATCTGAATCACAGTTAAGCTGGCTTAAGTGAAAAAGAGCAGTATAGTCATGCTTTTATTCTGGTAGTTCTATTCCAGATGAAATTATTTGTATATCATCTTATTTTATGGGAAACCACCAGCAGAGTTCTTCAAAAATTACTCTTCCTAGAGAATGCAGTGCACAGCATTTTCCCAATATAGCTTTCCCCTCCTGGAACTGTTCCCTGTAATTCTAAAAAGAGCATCATTCTTTAAACTCTGGAAGATGGTGCAGAGTCTGCAAAGGTTTCTATTTCCTTCTACAAATCAACAATATAAAATGCAGAACAGAGGTCTGAACTGAAACACAGGGTGCTATCATTAGAATTTTCTTGCAGAACACTGAAAAGCTCGATTTTTCTCTGTTGCATATAGTTGTAAAGTGACAAGAAAATCTCTTGTAGAACAGATAGCCTAGATTTGTCATAATTCCCAGTGTGTCTCCCTGGCACAGTGGCATATAGTTTATTCACTTTGTGCAAAGGGAAAGTAAAAAGCACAACTAAAAGTAGGTAGCAGAAAAAAATGTATCAACCTCAGAATTTTCCTAAACTATCATTTTAGAGCTGTATGTGAACAGGTAGAAGAACATTGATGAACTACTGTAATTGAAAGGTACATTCATAGGGAAGCCACTCAGAGAGGAACTTTGAGGAATTGATTCTTGTGAGTCTTCAGGTGAGCAGACAGAAGAGGGAGAATCTTGTCCTAGAGCCCTGTGTGTATGAAAACCATGAAATGTTAAGCCTCATAGGGTTACTCTAGCATGTAAAATTGAGTAGCTGTGTAAGAAACTTATTCAAGGAGGTCATGTATACTGCATGGTACTGTATGTGTTTTTCTTAACATGCTCCACTTTTCTGTTGCTGTTCCATTTTTCTTTGCAGCTAGTTTTACACTGCCCAGTACTTTGTGCCTCATTCCATCTTTGCTCTTTTTACAGTATAATTCAAACTCAGGAAAGATAAAGCAAGCCACACTTTGAGGGTGAGCCTTTTTAAACCTACGTGTTCATCCCCACTTAATCTGGCTTCCTGCAGTAGGTGCAGTGTCCTTTTATGTAAAGTGCTAACTAAAATCCATCCAGCTTTGCAGTAATACTAAAGTGCCAGAAACCCAATGATGCTGCCCTGATTCAAAGTGTACTGAAAAAAATGGAAATCTCCTCTAATTTCAGTGAGCTTTGGATCAAATCTTTCAAGCCAGTGTGTATATATGTGCTTCTTCAGATATGTTAAAAGCACTCCATTGTCTTGGCTGGCCTTGCAGAACAACCAAAAATAATTGCCATATTTTCAGAAGATGGAACAGCTAGTATGGTCTGGATATTTGCAATAGGGATGAGCAGATTTTATGTCTATCTGACATCTCAAGATACTTTTATCTTCAGGTTTGCAAAAATAGTTCCGGTTTGCAAAGATTTATCCATGTTTTAATTTATTCTCCTTCCAGAAGTGACTACACAAGAAAACAATATGTGAAAAGTTCCTTGCTTGTTAAAGGGACCCATGATCTACACAGTCCATTAGGAACAGAGGTCCATACAAAACCTAGCAGCTAGTGACCTAGATACCCTGTTCTGTATTTTTTTTCCTGAACTAAATTGCATCTTTCCCCCACCTCTTGGGGCTTTTTTTCCTAAGAGCCATCTTTGTATTTTCCCTCTGATGGCTGTATTTTCACTCTGTTTGTTCATTGGGTAGTTCTAGTTTATGCTTCTTTTTAATCTGAATCGCTGAAGCTAAAATATTTCAAATGAGCAAAAAGAATTGGGAGGTATCTTGTTCAGATATAATCTCAGATGTTGATTCATTGATTATAGCTAGACTGCATAAAGGTACAAGAGAATAAGAAGGGATAATATCTGGTAGAAAATATGAGGAGGAAAGGAAAAGGTTTTTTGTAACATTTTTTTACATTAAAGGAACAACCAAGCTATTCGGCTGTTCATCCCATATCATTGTGGATGCTGTCTCAGCAGGCTAATATTCAGTGTGCTGTCTCTCTGTTACGTTCATGTGAATCCCTGTCTTCATTAGCAAGATTCAACCATATTATATATGATTTATATTCTAGTAATTCCTGCAGGCTCTAAAAGGTCAGGAAATAATCTCAAACCTTTCTAAATAGGTACTATCAGCACAAGTACTGATTTTAGAACATCTTACTAAGGAGAATGAGTGATGCAAAAAGCATGAGTGAAATTTGGGGAAGAAGGAATGACTTCTGTTCTCTTAGGTCATGGATTAGAAGCTGTAAAGCCAAGCCAATTCTCAGATTCAAAATACAAAACCATAATCCTATAATCACATTAAGAGAATAATAGTTTTTTGTGCCAGACAAAACCAATTAGGACTGTTAAGTTGGATCTCCTGTGCACCAAAGGGCTACACTTTTCTCTGAACTGGGCTATATCTTCTGGTTTCCAGACTTCAGAAATAATACTTTAATTTGTAATTTAGTTGAGGCAAATTCAACTTTAAAAGCCCAGACATTCCACATGAGTTGAAAGTAAAGTTTTTATTTCCTATATATGAGTTGATCAAATTATCATGAATGTAGGTAATAAGATGACTTTCCTAATCTCCTCAGGGCAACAAAAAGCAATTAGGCACTGTGCTAAATATAAACAAAAGAACCATGAAAGCTCCTAATTTATAATCTCATAAATAATGAGGAGCTTGCTAATAAAATGATATAAAATAGAATACCATATATCTAAGAAGCCGTTAGCATTAGGATCACATTTCACCATTGACCAAAATGGTTACAGATGTGTAGACTCCATTAACATATGGTCCCTACTCAGAGGGTGGAGAGATGAATAAATTACTGATTTGTGTTTTAAAGATTAATTTCAATGGCTTGTGATAGTTATGGCACTCATATATAAATGCATATCTGAATTGTCCTTTTAAAAAAAGATTTACTAAGATACTTAAAATCGCAGTAATCAATGAGATAGATACTTAAAAAAAACAATCAACCCACAGTGACTTAGAAGGACAGCATGGGTCAGAGTAGTGCCTCTGCTTTCCCTAGTTACAATACAAAGGAGAGTTGGACAATTTACGTGGGAGTTTCCTATTTCCATACGACCCTGCTTCTGAAATTCCAACCAAACTTCAGGTGACAACTTAGCTGGGCCTTAGATGAGCAGCACACCATCTCATCTTTGAGATATCATCCGATGTCAGAACATTTTTAATTTAGAGTTTTGATGTATCCTTCAATTAGTAAAGAATAAGGCTTTTTGTTGCTTACTCCTTTTATGGATGTGTAGAAAAACACTGTAGGGATACAATGGGTTGATGGATTTTTTTTTTCTTTGTTCTTTTGAGTTGATCTGAGATGTGGGTTAAATTATTCACTTTTTCCCTGAATGTATAATTAACTATGACTTATACTGAGATTTCATTGCATGGTAACATAATGCCAGTTATTTTTATGTAAAACATATGTTTTTCATAGAGGTTTAGATAGTTGTGGGTTGCAGTTAGAGATTTTTACCATGCAGTTATCTCTTAGATTTATGTAATAGCTTGTTCAGATTTTTTTTTTTTTATATTTAAGATGTGTCAGAAGAGATAAAGCCTGGATTTTAGGTATTATGATTCTTTAGGGAAATCGAGTCCATATAGGTTTTCCTCTTGATTTTATTAAGTTTTACTGTAAATGTAATTTATATTATATGAAAAAGTACAATTTATACCTTAATTCCTAGAATTTTTTGGCCAGGTATTTTTAAGTAATAAATAGGTAGTTGTAAAACTTGAGCAGAAGCATAGTGCTTTCACTTTTCCATGTTAAAGGTTTTATAATCAAATGGAACTTCAGCTTTTATCACAGAGAAAGGTGACCTTTTAAAAACCGAAGTAGGTAAATAGATCTCATGCTAGCTGGAATGAAGAAAGCTCTTTAAAATAAAATGGAACAAAATTGAGTGGCACTGTGGAATCTAGCCCAGGCTTATGTGGTCTGCAAGCCATTTTTATATTAGTGTGCTGTTTGGTCCTTTCTCTGACTGAGCTGCGGTGAGTATCCTATCTGACCAGCAGACCGCTCAGCATATCTCCACTTTTCCAGGAGTCACGAATGCATAACACTGCCTTTTGAAACGGGGTATTAGAAGTCTGGGAATGTGTGAGAAACTGGGGAAACTGCAGAGAAGGGAAAAACTAGGAGAACAGAACAGGAAGACACAGCTATTGTGATGAAACGTCAGAAATGTTAAACTCTTATCTCACACGCACACATGTTAATTTCTGCTGTACATCTACAGCCCAGCACATCAATTTATAATCTTATTTCTGAAAACCTGCTTAATTAGCTGAGCATTTTGGGCCTGGTGTTACTCTGTCAATGTATGCAGTCAAAAAAGACTATGAGACCGTTAATGAAATCCCAGTGATTTTCATCTGGATTACGTTTGGTTGCCACCGGACTGCATTTGGCTCAGAACCTTGCAATTAAAAATTGTTTTCATCTTCTTTTAATTCCGACATAATAGTTCTTACAGCCTTTAATTTATGGCAAAAGCTTTAGATGGTAAAATATTTTCATTATTTTATAGATAGAGAAGCTGCATCCAAGGAGTTTGAAATGACTTGCCTGAAGCAAGACGATGATTGTCAGAGCTAGGACTAGAATGCAGAGGAACACATCTCCCATTCTCGTGCTTCATCTACTGTATGCAGTGACCTATGTGCGTTTTCTTACACGTTTTCTTATACGTAGCAGGGAAAAAGTTACAGTACCGTTCTAGATAATTGTACTAAAATATACTTTCGTTTTTAAGTATTAATGATCTCTCAATACTTCAGTTTAACAGAGCGTGCTATTATTTCAGCATCTTGCAAAGATGTGATGTGAAGTACTGACTGCTTGAGGAATTGAAAAATATGTGTTTTCTTTAGGGGAAAAAGAGTGCTTTGATCAGGGATCAGAACTAATCAGAAGGTCAGTTTTATTGCTCTTCTCACATGGTGAGGATTTTACAGATGAAAATACCATCTCACTGGTGAGGGGTCTCTTAAGTAGAATATCACAAAAATGTCTCAGGAATGAATAATCATGCATTGACTTTAAGTGGTGATATTGTTGCACAATAAAGGACTCATCTGTTACACTATGAAATATTGGATCTGTTCCCAGGTAAGGTGATTTCAAAACACAGACTGATTGTATTGGCCAGGATCAGCCAATAATAGAATATTTACAGTAATTTTCTGTGGGATGATCTGTACTTTATTTCATTATTCAGTTCTAAACTGAGTGGGAATATGACACACCCCACCCCCTACCCACCCCCAAAACCCACAACCAAACCCCAAAACCAAAACCCCCCCAAACCACCCTCACCCCAAGAGCCCAAAAGACAAAGCAGCAAGGTAAATGGAATATTGGTAGGAATAGGGCAATAGCTTGAACATCCGTGAGAGATCAGTGCAGAAATAACGGCAAAGGTGTAACAAAAATACAGTAAGGTACATTTTATTTTAGAATAGAAGATGGATGTATGTGACACTTTAAAAATTATTTAGCACTAATAGGGAGCTTTTGTATGTAGATCTGAAAGTCTCTTAAAAGGAACAGCTAAGTATGCTTATATATTGATATATGTGTTGAAAGTCAGGACAGACCCCCAACCCCTTCCCAGGACACAAGCTCCTTAAGAGCACCCTGCTGAGACAGAAGGGGCTTTTGCCTGGATGCTTACAAAACTGTAAGAAATCAACCAAAAAGGTATAGCACAGTGGAATTCCTTGCAAAGTGCAAAGATTGGAACAGAATTGCTGAATCACCAAGCAATCATATTTCTGCTCTGAGGTGGAATCTGGAACACAGACATAATATGAAAGAAGTGAATGCTTAGTAGGATATTTCGAACTTTAGGTGGATTTCCAAGCCTGAGGTAGATAACGTCTGAAACAATTAATCATTCATTCAGGTACAGAAAGTAAAGAGCAGCAGCTCTTCCTGATAATTCTTCTGGCAGACATTTGGCTGGCTACAAACAGAGAAAGAAAAGCCCCCAAAGCAATATGAAGGCAGGACAGGCTGGATAAAGCGGCGAAAGTACATGATGATCAGGTTCAAGAAGCAGTGAAAAGAACTGCCAGCTCCCATATGGCTGATGATTCGTCCCTTAAGTCTCCCTTTCTGAGCTCTGTGCTTGTCACTCAGAAATGCTCAGCCTTCTCCACATCACCTCCAGTAACTCTCAGGTGTATGCGTGAAGTGAGGGGTAGGGAGCTTGCAGGGGCAGGGCTGAGTGGCAGCTCTCTAGCTGTTACTCGGTTTCTATACACCAGTACTGCTCAGCAGGCACGAGCCTCGCTCAGTTGTGTAGCTTTAACTGGGCTTAATGCCCATTCTGTAGGAGGGTCAGGATATAGAACTAAACATTCATTGACATTCTTGCTTAAGAGAGTAGGAAGTGGTTTCTACTTTTTTTTTTTTTTTGGTGTGCCAAAAGGGGCAGATTATTGTTGTTGATTTCTGTTTGCCATTCTGATAAATCACTGTTTGCAGTTTGCGGTAGCTGTAGCTCATTTTTTTTGTAGCCCACAGTGTCAGTCTACTTTCCACCACTTCCTGTTTTCTGCTTACTGGTTACTGTTTCCATTGCCTATGTTTATGGTTTGTAATAAATGCACTTGTTTCGTGGCCCTTAACCAAGCTGCATCCAATATCCAAGCTAGTACCTGTAATGCCCAAATGTGGAATGTCAGTACAGAGGAAGACTGGAATATCAGATCTGGATGTTCTGAGGAATTCTCTTGTAGAACCGGGACAAAGTATAATAGATGGTGCTTAGGCAAGCTTTTGGGGAACAATCATAACCACTTTTCTTTGTAAGCTCTGAGTTCCTCAGTAGGAAAAGGACTGTAGTGTATTAATTGATTGTTGAATTACCTTGAGCAATCAATCTTCTTCAGCTTAAAAAATATCCCAGAATGCCTAAGGACAGGTTTTTCCATCTGAGATGAGGGAGATTTAATTGTGGTTGTAAACAGCCCTAGCAAGATCTTACTTGGAATATGACTGGATAGGTGAGCTGAGTAGAGTACATTCTGAAAAGACCACCTGTGATCAACAGAGCATCTCATCTAAGTGGAATCTAAAAGAGTTTGGAGTTTTTATTTCAGCAGATTGGAAGCCAAAAGAGCCTGTGATTGTGCTGCCTCATTGCTCTGAGAAGTTCAGAAGGAGGAATGAAAATTACTATTTAATTAAAGGCTGAAATACATACAAAGAGGTATAAACTAGTCTTAGGTGAATTTAAGCTCGAAATTAGAACGGCTACTTTGGATTAATAATAAAAAATAGTTTTAGCATGGAACTTGGCCACTTTAATAACATTATCTGGTGACATGTGTATGGTATCTTTGGGCAGAAGACCCACTGTATCCCAGTTAGTACTTATCAAGCAGAAAATGGCTTTAGTTTACCAAGAAGTTCTATCTGAAGTTCTTGATCTTGTGCAGGGAAGAAATGAAAAATGAAGATAGATACAGTGTTCTTTCATAATTTCAGCATTTAGAAACAGTATGAAGTGCTCCCTCATGAGACCTGTTAAGCAATATAATATATGCTGTGAAAATATATCCTTGCTACTCTTGAGAGGATTTTCCATCGTATGATACTAAAAATATCTCTAAATCCACAGTTGATGAGTTTAATTACTCATCAGCTCTTTACATTACAATTCATTACCCTGAGGTAATAAAGATAAAGCATTTAGATGCCATTGTGCCATTGTTACAGTATGTTCAGCAGAATGTCTCTAATCAATGCTGCTTGTGTTTATGCAGCATAATGAATAGAAATATGAACACTGTCCTGAACAAACCAATTTTAACAGGTGCCTCAGCTGCTGCTTGTCTTCCATTTCCTATTACTTTTCTGCAAGGAAGGCTAGTTTAATTACAGGAATTGAATGAACGATATATGCTGATCTTACATTTTAAAGTCCCGCTGTGATTATTTTATTATATATTAAAAATATACCCTACACCAGGATAGTTCTGGCTATGGTCCACTCTGTACAATGCTTGATAGTAAAATTTTGACAAAAATTATGTTTTAGATAATGAAGTGCTGAAGGAATCAACATTGCATTCCACAGTAGAGAGTTCTATTTCAATATATTATCCATAACTAAAAGACATTGTAAATAGCAAAGTTAGTTTGTTTGAGGGTTGGTGACGCCTGTGTGGTATATTACAGCTAAAGTTAAAGTGATTGTATAAATGGTAAGCCTAAATCTTACCGGGTGACTGGTAAACTTTGACTCTTAGTCCAAATCAGAGATCACTGTGATCTATAAATCAGTTACTTTCAGCCATTGTTGCTATCATCCAAAACACAAAAGTTGAATACCAGCTGCCAGGTACACCCAGGACAGAATTACCTTTGTGATATGGGCCACTGAGCCTATAAAGTCCTTTCCCCAAGTGATTTGATCTTATTACCCCAAAACACCATTTTACAGCCTTGGTCCTTATTTTTAGACCAATCAATAGATCAAATCTCAGATGCATGAAAGACAAATACCAGTTTGTGAAGCACCATGGCATCTACCTCTGGGAGAAAGACCAGGACAAAACACCTGAGAACTGGAAATAGGACAATTTCCACCATTAGTAACACAGGTGAAGCACCTCTTTTATGGTAGAACAATTAATAATTCTTTTCCTTTCTGAAAAGCAGAACTAAAAAATCAAATAAAAAAATTTCTACTCCAGCAATATTCTGATTCTGAGGAATGCTGAGAAGCCATGTAGCTTTTTAGAGCATTGGTTTGGCTCTTTTGAAATCAGTTGAATCAGTTTTGAAATATTTGCTTTAATTCTTAGTGAAAGAGTATGCACAGGGATTTAATCCTGTTTAAATTATCCATTTTAGAAAGTAATTTAGACCAACTTTCTTGAGTGTGGTTGTGCATACAAGAGTCAAATATTTGCTAATAATTGATTTCCTTTTCAGTCAGGAGTTCATTTTTTTAGAAGTAAACTTCTTTGTCATAAACAGAGTCTTCATTTTTTAGGGCGGTGTTGTTGCTGTTACTCTCAGCAAGCATGTGCTTACCAATTAAAGACTGACCCAGTCTACCCTTCTTGCTGTTTCATGTACTGTTGTTACTATATACCATTTAGTCTGTCACTTTCAGCACTGGAATCAATAGCTGTGATCACACCCAAGGATGTTACATGACTGTATGACCCAGATATAAAAGTCTAGAAAAAAAACTTGACAGTTTGGAGAGCTTCATATCTTGATTTATTTTGCACTAGGAAAAATGTTTGTGGGAACAAGTTGAAGGCTTTGTAACTTCCCCCTAAAATCATGGGATAGTTGTTCTAATCCAGGTGGCTAATTTACTGCATGGTGAACACATATAAGGGGGCTTCATTAAAACAGAGGGGAAGAGCCCTCATTGCAGCAGTCCATACAAGGTCACAACATCCCTAAGAGATTCATTTTGAAATGGTTTCACAGCATGGCTCAATGGATTACACAAGCCTGATGTATACTATGGAAAATGCTGGACCCAGAAATGAGCTGGCTGCTATGCTTCCTCAGCCCTTTTAAAGACAGAAGGGATGTGCGAGCGGCATAGATGTACTAAATACTGGATATACAGAATTTATTATGAACTATTAATTAATCTCTTACTGTTCCTAGCCTGTTTCATCTGTATGTTGTATATTGTGCTCTTTCATTAAAAAATTTATTGTAAACAAGAGATAAGTCGTCATATTTGGGTTACGTAAAAGGATAACATTGGTGGTGACAACAATCTCTGCCTATGCCTTTCTCTGAAATGTACTTGTATTGAAAGGCCATCATTCTGCAGTCTGAAATATTGTAGGACATGGAGAAAATCTGGAAGATACTTGATGTGGCTGACATAAGAGAGTGTTATTTTGGGACAGTGTTACTGTTTAATTTATGTAATTTAATTTATTTAATGAAGTCAATATGCTGAATTATTTAAGCTAGATCTCAAAGGGCTCAGCTGGGTACTGGAAGTGGCATAACTACGTTACTAGCATCGTACAAACTGAAGGGACACTGCCTCTCCAGCTGTCCAGCTGTTGGTAGTCAAGTCAGTTCATTCTGTGTTAATCTGGATATTTCTGCAGGACATTGAACTTTCGCTATTAAGCTCTTACTGTCTTTTGCATAAATGACTAGTTCTTAGACCCAGGACAGTTATTCCGTGGTCCAAATCACAATTGCAAAGCCAAACTGGGGATCCTTCAATTTCTAGTTTAACATGCTCCAAACTTTGCTTTTTCAATTGTATGCCCTGCTTCTTGTATAGGAGGAAATATATGCATTGAAGTAAATTTATCCAGTCACTGTAAGAAAAAAGTTTGAGCAGACTACATGCTATGATTTCATATACTGGCCTCTAATATTTTTTTTATCAGGAATAGGTTAAGGCCTAGAGAAGCTCTTGAGTTTATTCTATGAGGTTTCAAGAACATACAGAACTGGGCTACAGACTACATAATTTTTCTTCAGGAGCAGTATCTCAAGTGAATTATTTCATTTTGGAAGTGAAATATTGCATAAACAGTGTCTCCAGAAATAAGAACATAAGGTTGTTGGCACAAAGGTCAGGACAAGTGCAGTGCTTTCAAATCATCAGTGAGCTCAGTAGTTCATAAGCATACTTTTCAGCAAGGGTTAGATTCTCAAGCCTCATAACACATGAGACTGGCAAAGAGTAAACACCGCTACATTGAATTATTCCACCCTTGTCGCCTGAAACGGTACATGTCTAGTCTCTTTCATCCCACAGAAAATCCATAGACCCTCTATGCTAGTGAGATGGCTGCCCCTGCCTTGAGAAAGAAATGGAAACCATACTGTGAATTTAAACTATGAGTTCTGGAGCTGTAATTTCCCATTTCTGTGAGCTTGTGTTTCAAGAGATGTCTTTATCCATGAACAATATCTTTTGTTCCTAACTAAAATACATTACAGACTTTTCTATTTTTGTTTTATGGCCTGTCAAAGTCCTTCAGCAATTGAAATGGGCTCCATGCATTTCCGGCATGCAGTCCAAGCACTCCAGATGTTGAGACAAGTGGACAACAATAATTTCAATTTTTATTTTCTTTTATGACTAAAGGATACATCTGATCCACTTATTCATAGAGAGGATCCTCGACAGAAGTATGGAGTCAAATTCACTTTGAAGTCAGTAAAGCTCCATTGGGAGTGTAGTTTTTTACCTTCAACTTTCTTAGGTCCTGCTGCAGGGGAAAAAAAAAAAAGCCAACCCAGTGTTTCAGTGTCTGAGCACTGTTTTTATTATGGAAATTCTTGATTTGTTGATATCTTGAAATTAGTATCCTGACTGCAAAAAACCATGGCATTTTGGTATAAATACTACTTTAAGCAGGAACAGACACACTGTTTAAGAAATGGAAGGGGAGCTCCTTAGCAACTGAGCATATTAATGCTAAAATGTGGATGAAACTGGTACATATTAACCAATATTAAATTGTACAATCACACTTTTATTTTATTTTGGTTGCTGTGATGTTACAGTATAAATGCTTCAGGCCATGAGTATAATTCATTTTAGGTGACAGTGTTTTTAACAAGTGACAGTTCTAAATATAGCCCAATGAGTAAAAGAGACATTGCCCTTAGGTTGAGCTGATCGCGTTGCCACAGCTTTTTTTCCTCTTCTCTATTTCAGGTTCAGAGACCAAAAAGGAAAAAACAAACAAAAGGAAAACTATTTCTTTTGGGAGCTTCTCCCATTGTTATAAAGAATGATGAAGACTTATGTGAGGGTGATGTAGTTTTGTTTGAGGTTATTTTTGCTCAAGTTAGTGTGCATCTTTAAAAGCATGATCAGAAATGAAATGTGCTATTTACAGATCATCAGATACACAGATTTACTGTAGCCATGTGTTTACTGTGTACATGATGGAGGGATAAGGAAAACACAACGGGTGCATGTGTCTTACCTCTGAACAGCATGGGCTTTAAAATGGATAGACCCTAAGGTAACAATTTACAGACAGGAATTGTCTAACCATGCAATTAATTTCTGCTTGACAGAAGTGAACAGTACTCACAACGTCTTGGGTGTTGGAAAATTTTCAAGTCAAAGCATGTTGGTACTCCTCATTTGGGAAAAAAGTTTCATAAAAGCATACAAGAAGACTAACGTGACTAGTAAACAAAGCTCTACAGTTCTTTTCCTGTAGCAAAATGTAATTCCAAAAATTTCTCTTTGGCATAGTCTAAGTGGAAACAACACACAAGAGATGTTATTTACAAACACACATGAGAGTATCTTTTTGTATTAAGAATTCATTATTTCTATTAAGAAAGTGCTACCGGATTTATAAAGTTCCAAGCAAGGAGAGGAGGTGGGGCATGTAAATCCAGCCACAAGTAGTTCTGTGACAAGCACTGCAGCTGAGAAGGTCGATCTTATTTACCTCAGTGACTGCCACTGCTTACCATGTTAAAGCTGACATCATGTGTTCCAAGTAGCATCCCATGGTTTAAATCTTTCCTCCCTTTCAAATGCTTTCTTCTGCTGGGAAGGATTTTCCATTCTAGTTATGGTTCCAGCATGTCCACTGGTAAATTCAGTTTCCAGTGTGAATTGTGGTTCACTACAGCACTTCCATTAAGCCTGGAGCAGGATGCAGACTGTAGGTACAAAGCTTGGTCCCAATGGCAGAACTATCTCAGTCATGAAACAGCTGAGGTTGAAAAGTTCCCTAAAATTTTACTTATATGTAAGTAGTGTAAGGGCTGCTTTTGTGAACTGGTGTGTGAAGTATGAAGGGCTGAGGATGTCCGAGAGAATGGTCTGACTGAGAGACCTGCTGGCCCACAGGGAAATTATTGGTTAATTACAATGTTGGTTACTCAGATCTCATGTATGTTCTAACGAATAAACCTCTACCTGGACAGGCAGACTGTAGTCAGGTCTCTATTCTGAAATGCTTGCGCTACAGTTTCTCACTGGAAACAGCAGTGTCCCCTGCAAACTTTCAGGCTGATTTCTGATGCTCTCCAAACTTCACCTGGACTGGGATTTTGGTTAAGCATTTGTATTCACACAGAGGTAAGTGGCTTGCTATGTGGGAAATGGAAAGACTGCACTGAGCTTCGGCATCATTTATCATGTACTGCTGCCCTGCACCGTCCCATCGCTGATCCCTGATGTTTCTGCAGAGCCCCGTGGCTCAGCGCTGGAGCTGTATGCGTGTTAGGGACCGACCAAGGAAACAACTTTCCCAAGCCTGGCCCATCACTTCAAAAGGGGCTTGATGTGTTAATGTATAGGCTTGTAGTTTTCCATGTTTGGAAAATGTAACCAGACTTGTGTTTAATCTCTGGAGGGCTATGTGTGCTCTGGTTTGCAATTTGAACAGCTGCATTTACACACTATTTCCTATTTAATCGTATTTCAGTATTTAACTATAATCCTCTGAAAAGGCTATGTAAGAAGCCAGACTTTTAATGAAAAACAACAGAAAACCCCTTTGTTTGCTCATGAGTGTGAACATACAATGCAAACCTGGCCTTCATCAGTCTGCCTTCTAATTACATGCATTATCCATGTTTGTGGAAATCAGCGATAATGCCAGAAATAGTAGTAATGATAAACTATTTCAAGTTCATCATCCTAAGAGCAGGAATTCAAGTGCTGTCAAAGTACATTTTTTATTAAGTACCCATATTAGACTACTGAGCTGTAAGAGAGGCTCTGAGGAGAGCCCCTGCCATAGCTGAAACGTGGTCATTCCCTTCAGAGGTGCTGGCGCAGACCTGCAGACCTTCGCTTCAATGACCAGTTGGAGTCTGTACCGTGTGAATTGTAGCCACGAATGAAACTTTGATACGTGGCTCACAGAAATGGGGGACTAGCGGCTCCTCAGCTGTAGGGGTTATTTCCATCAGAACTGAGCCTCACTCAACTCCTGTTGGCCTGGCTAGGATGTGGCATTTGATTCACCTGAGTAACAGCCCGTCCACAGCTCATTAAGCCCCAGCTGGATTTTGGCTGCAGCGGTACATCCCCAGCTGCCATCGGTGGCGGATGGGAGCCTGCACCTTCCCTCAGGGCGCCTGTCAACCGCGCCCCACTGGTTGCGAGCTGGCAGGAGCAACACCCGGCTGAGCACAAACACGGCAGCGGCCTCAGTGAGCGTGGCCGCGGCGTGAGGCGCCGGGCGGCGCCGGGGGAAGGGCGGTGCTCGGCGCCGGAGCGCTTCCCGCCCTGGCCGCGTGTCCGCTGCCTCCTCGTCGCCGGCCGCGCCGCTGGCTGAGGCGGCGGTGGCGGCGTCCCCGCATGGTCGTTGCCTCCCCGAGGGCTGTGTGTGGTGTGAAGCGCTGGGAAACGCATCCCCCGCCGTCAGCCTCCACTTATGGACGGCGCGGTTCACTGTTGTGCTCCTCAGTGGGCTGACCGTGCCCTTCCCGCACAGGCACGCAAGCCAAGCGCTACAAGTGTTTGTCTGGAAATTCAAAATGGTTGCCTGAGGGGGGCAGGCAGCGACAAATCCTGGCTGGATTTAGACCTGCCTGGGGAACATCAGGTGTGCGGTTTTCAGTAGCGCAGGTTAACATGAGGTGGGGCACCCGGTCAGTGCTCTCTAAAGCGGTGAGCTGTAGTCTATAGGTAGTTACGCCATAACCTAAGCCAACATCACGAGGTCATTTCAGAGATGAGGTAGGAATGTAGAATCTAAAGGACAACTATAAAATTGCTAAATATGCATGTTGAGGAAAAGACTCGAGCTTTTGGGGGGTCAGCTGAATTCAGCCCATTGAGATCAATGAGTCTACTCAATTCAAATCCTCAAAAAAAAAAAAAAAGAGGTAGCAGAATGTGTCCTTGCAAAAATATAACTCTCAGCAGAATGTTTCACACCATTTTTTTTTCTCTCCAAAGTGGTGTTTATAAAACCCACAATACTTTCTTCCCTGTATTTTCTTTAAAAAGCCTAGCTTTATACATATCGCTGCTGACAAGCTACGTTGTGATGTGTCAGTTTATGTTGTGTCAATTGCCTCTGGTTATATAATGTGCCATGACATGACTAATGCAGCCCAACATGAGTCACCTGTCGTGACAGCTTTTTGCTCTCGAAAGAAATGCTTTGCCCTCCCTTCAGAACATTTTTTCCCTTTTTCTTAAAGATGCAATTTTATCCAACTTACCGTTTGTTGTTTTAAATTTTTACAACAAAACGGTAAGTGGGCACATACATTCAGTATTAATGTATATGAGTAAATGATTATTGAAATGTGTAAAAGCATGGGGTGCTCCCACTGCTTACTGTGAAGGGAGATGATTATAGGTCTGCTGCTACAATGCAGCATTGTATCTGAAGAAAAAGTTACTTAACAGAATAGAAATCCCAAGTGATGGGTGGGAATCTAAAGGTGAATGGCTTTAATCAGGGCTCATTTGTGCCAGGAAATTGTATATAACATCACACTGATTTACTAATGCTGGGCTGTGATTGTGGTGTTAAACCTGTAATGGCATAAATGCTCGATAGAGACATATGTAAGAAGTGAACACAGCATAGACATAAATGCAGATTTTGGCCCATTTTTCTTTTTAGAAGAGAAATTGAGATACTCTCAGTCATTGCTGTCTTATTATAAGCAACCATTTGCAGTGCTTGAATGAAAACAGGTGGAGATTTGATATTTCTCAAAGCTAAATAACTTGTATTTACAAATTAGCTCACGTCATGCATTCTCTTGTTACCTTTGTCATGTTTTTGATCCAGTGGTGGTTTTTACTATGAAATCAGGAAGTGGTTGTGAGGTTTTTTTATGACCATAATGTCTTTCCCCCTCAGACAAAAGCAGACCTCATTTGCATAAATGAATATAATTTTTTCCTTAAAAGACACTATCTTTTTATCACAACAAATTATATTCTCGTTTTCCTTAAGAGATTGAATGACTGGTATAATCAAGAAAACAGCTTATGCCATTACATGCTTCTCAGGTTATACAGAAAAAAAGTAGAGTTCAAAATTCATTAGGCTTATTTGGATGCCAAAGGATAATTGCACAAACTTATGTCCTTCCTATAAATAGCCTAAGAAAACACAAGCAGGTTCTGATAAAGACCTACTGAAATCGGTTCAGTTATCTTTCAGCAGGTGAGGAATCGGCAGCAACAATTTTATTGACTATAGAAGTTTGAAAGAGTGTATTTTTACAGATTTTTATCATGTGCTTATTTATTTTGCCATATCATATCAATCCTATTGTTTGCTATCGTTCAATACAATTCCATGCTTACTCTCCAGTATCAGTGACCCATTAGACTCATTATTTCATTACCCAAGAGTGCTTGTGAGTCGTTATACAGTATTGCTCTATAAAAGACTTTATATCTTTACACCTATCTTTTTTCCTTTATTTTGCTTTTACATCTTTCATGATCATATGAAATTATTTCAACAGTTAAAAAGACAGACAATGGAAGGATAAGCTTTAAAGAAAATTTGATTATTGTTAAGTCTACTATGCTAGAGTTAGACCTTGCAAATTTTGTATTATGCTAGCACTGCTCAGTTTCCCTGTGGCTGGATAATGACCATGCAGAAGGCTGTAAGTACAACTGGAAATGTCTTGTACATGATATAGATGTCAAATTTGACAAGGGTGCTGAATATACAGAAGAATTTTCCTACACGTTCATGTTGAACACAATGATGCCCTGCTCTATGCTATGTTAAATAGCCCGTGAAAATGTGAGGCAATACAGCAAGACAGCTTTTTAACTATCCAACATAATCACATCTCTAGATTTACTGTAAATGAAAAGACACGAAGGAAAAAAATAAAACAACCTCAAACCCCAAACTGACTTGTTTAGGTATGTGCAACAGTTCTCCATTTGTGGTCACAAGACGCCTCTTCTAGTACAGTAATCTCATCTTCTCTTACTAGTTGTGCTTTCTGTCCAGTGCAAGGAGGCTGCGGCCAATGCTTTGAATGCTGCTTTCAGCAACTGACTGAGAGCAATACAGTTTTCAGTTCCCATTCTGTTATATATCCCAATCTGTCTATGATATATTTTAGTGTTGATCAAGTCCAGTCACTGCCTTTTGAATAAAATGAGCAGGATGTTGACACAAGCTCATTCATTGTTTAGGTGAGTTGAAGCCCATAAAGCTTAAGATTTCCATCCATTTCACATGGCTTTTAGGTCCTATGCTGGCCCTTGAAAGAACACTACCTATAAGTAAACATATTCACCACCTTTTTTTCCACACATTTTTTGTTGCTCTGCCATTCTTTCCTGTAGACACAGAAATAAACATACCTACCTAGTTTCCCTGTTTTCCTTGTGTGTACAGCACACAAACTTTTCCAGTTTTACCATTTTTGTATAGTTAATAATGAAGCTATAACTTACAATATTAGAAGCATCCCAGTTCCTGATTTTTCTCTGTAACTAGTAGGAGCCAGGAGTGAGATTTCTCCCTGCAAATATATAAGAGAGCTGCTCATGTAACATGTTTACCAATCCCTCTTGGGGCCTTCCCCCTCACTCCAGCACACACTTGCTTCTGAAGAAAAGAGTGATGCTGTTAATTCACAGCAGTAACCGGCTGTGAGGAGTAGCCAGCTTAGGCAACGTGATGTGTACTTTGACAAATATGCTCATAAACCTGCACTAACAAACCAGTAAAATCTTCACAGGTTTTTGAACTATTGGTAATGACTTGGCATTTGTTCTGTTCAGTTCTGCTCACTGTTAGTTAACTTAATCTCCAACCAATTTGCTGGCTACAATTGCTGAATTTTTACTAAGGAACTTCAGAGTGTGTTCCCCTGACTCACAGAATCACAGGTGGGAAGGGACCTCAGGGATCATCTAGTCCAACCTTAAGATATTAATGTCATGAGTCTTCTGTTCAGTAAAGGTGTACAAAGGGGTAAAAGTTATGTTTTAGACATAGACTTCACTATAATTATCTAGTCCTTTTATTGACTTGAGATTAGATTTACGTAACATTTTCTACATGAAGATACACTTAAGAAATATTTGGAATGGCAGCCATGTACCATGTGCATGAGGTTTGCTTCATGCAGCACCTTGTACCAGTGCTCTGGGAATGTGTTTTGGTCTACGTGTTGCTTTTGATCTGTAGAGTCTGAAATGCTTACCTAAGAATCCATTTCTAGTTCCTGTGGAAGAACTGAAAGAGTACCAAGAGGAAGAGTCAGCTCTGACTCTGTTCAAAAGCAGCAGCTGTGTTACTCTTACTGACTGTGCACAGTATGGTAATACCTGATGGAGATAAAGTGTGTTGATAGGGTATTTACTTTGTGGAAATTCTGATGGCAGAACTTGTGACCTTTTCCCCATATTTCATTCTGCAGCAGTTAGTCAGGTAGTGATGGCTGCATGTCCTGTATCCTTAAGTCTTTGAGAGGGCATGGGTCTGAGAATTGTAGATCTTGGTGTATGAACCTTTGCCACATGATCTAAAGGAGCAGATCCGACAGTGGCAACAAGTCTCACCTCCTGTGGGGAATAGCTGTGGAGGGTAACAACCATTTAGACCCACTGAATCCCATTTCTTCAGCTGGATTATTGCTGGGCAAAGGGAGAAACTAAGGGAAACCTGAAAGGAAAATTGTTTTGTTGAGCTGTTTTTGTAATTCCTTTCGGATTGTACTTTTATGCTAAACAGTAAACTGATCAAATTTTAGATAGAATATATTGTTTGTATTAATGAAAATTGAATCATGTTACCAAAGAAAATCTTCAAGTGCTGCATTTTATTCTCAAATGCTAAAATCTGGAATAGCAAGTACAAAGACTGAAGGACTTCGACTTCGTTGTAAAACAGCTTTATTCCAGTTCATATGAGTCATTGCTTTTAGTAAGACAAACCTAAAATTCTTTTGTTTGCATGTTAGCAAATATAACTTATACTTATTATCTGGTACCTTTGCTTGTACTTAGCTTACATGTGTTAAACAGAATAGAATCACCTTAACTGATCTGAAGTAATTGTAGAGGGCAACATAGGAGGTATTTATGAGACATTCCTTTGAAGGACTGGTGAAACTGTCCTATTGTAATACATATATTATGCAGGAAGTTCTTTCAAACATCAGCAGTATCTCATAACTGGCTATTCTTTTGCTAACCCTCATGAGGTCAATAGCTATATCTATGCTATTTATAGTGTGGTGAGTATGGTCTGGTCATTTGGTTAAAAGCTCAAGTACTTTCCTTGCATTTGAATGTGATCTGTGTGGAGATAAAGTACCTGCCTTTCACAAGCTGCCAGCATGGGTTTGCATGGTCTTGGTTACTAGCCTCTGGAGTTTTGAGGATATTTGTAATACTTTGTGGGTAGCGTTAATTGTAGAATAGTTCCCACACACACACACACAATTTCTGATAGAAAAGTCTGTAAAACGACCACAGGACCTAAATCAGAAATTGATAAATCCTGAGGTTTTCCCTCAGCTGTATGCATAAACCTTGGGTTTGCATAGAAATATGGTCGGTAGCTGCTGGAATCACCCTGAATACTGGCTGCTACCAGAAACAGGACACTGGGCTAGATGCACCTTTTCTCTTTGCTAAAATAATTTAACTTTTATTGAAATAAAATAGAACACAAAAGAATATATCACAGAACACCGTTAGCATGTTTGAGTGATTTTCCTTGAAAGGTCATGCCATAAAAATATTTTCTTCATGCAAAGATTTGGTCAATTTAATGTGAAGTCATTATGTCCATAGAACCTTGAACTCAGGATGTATGCTCTGAAACAGAAACTCTGTTTCTGGAGAAGGAAATTAGATAGAAATAGTGTATCTTCAACAGCTGCCTTTAAAATTGAAAATGGGTTTCCTATCCATAGAAGCTGGCTGTGAATGGACAATACCCATGGGCACACACCCATTGCTGGAAGCTGGGGAGCATTCTGTGAGTTGCACAGAGTAGCCAGAGGCAGGCTCTGATCCTGTGAGGACTCAGCTCTTCAGTTTCACCCTTGTGCTTGAGCACAGAGGAATGGCACATTGGTGCTGTCTTTTACTGCTTAGCAAAAAGTTTAAGACAATCGTTCTTGTGCAGCAAAACCAGAGGTATTTCAAAGTTGTGAGCAGAAATCCTATTTAGCTGACTTAGAATCCTATCAGCAGATTCCATCATGTATTCAACGCATCATGGTCTGTCACACAGAGGCATCTCTGAGGACATCACTGAGTTAAAGGGGCTTTAGTCTGCATAACTTCAGTTGGTGAGCAGTCAGGCACTCTGGAATATTTATGTCACCTGTTGTGCTGTAGTATGGAGAGAACAGCAAATACTATGAGTGGAACAAATTGTGACTGCAGTGCAGGTGGAGAATATTGCCTTTTTCCTAGATCTGTTTTGTAAAGGTACTCTGGGAGCATATCTTAAGAATCCTTCTGTTGCTAATCAGAACGCTTGCATACTTTGAATGTATATAGATGCATGGGCAACAAGGTAGCATTTTAGAAGACAAATATAAGGGGAGACTATTGGCATAAAATTTGTCAGCAAGTGTAGTGGAGATTATAAACTCATAGACCTCTCAGGTCCCAGGCCTTTTAAGCTGGTTCTTGTCTAGAGTCTTCCAGTAAACATGAGCAGCTCAATGACATACAGTGTCTTCTACAGGAAAAAAAATAGAAGAAGCTTTTATTATGAGCTGGCTTGTTGCGCTTGTGATAACATAAACTCCTCAACATGTGTAGGCTAGATGTATCTTCAGCCTTCTATCTGAAGTGGCTGCACACTGATGTTTTTGCACGCTCTTCACTTTCAGTGATATCATTCATATTGTGTGAAGAGGGGGAAAAGGACTAGGAGGGAAGGAGTAAAAATGCTTTAGAAAAAAAAGAAGTGCCTGCCAAAAATCAGTGGGAAGGAGAAGGGTTGCCATGACAACCTCCAGCATTGTACCTCTGAAGAATTGCCTTACGCATTTGACACACTTGCAGTTTCTGCAGTGGTTATGGTGTAGTTTCATTCTTCTTAGTTTAACTTGTATCTTTGCAGATACAACATCACAGAGGGATACTCTTTTGGTATTATAGAAACGCTTTGTTTTTATAGCTGTGACAAATACAGGGTTTTAACAATTATGGACTGAATTCTCCATAAACTTACTGTCCTGGTTTTGGCCAGGACACTTTTATGATGAACATGCAGGGTAGTTTCTCTGACACTTTCTTTCCATAAAAGTTCCAGATGGGAATATTTCAGTCTTCTGTGATCTTAAAGAAGAAAATATTTGGGAGGAGAATGTTTGGGTTTGGCTTCGTAAGTTTAGAAGTTAATCCCTTTAGTGTGGAGAACATAAAGTGGGAGAAAAAGAAGAGGGACTTCTAAAACTGACAACGTTCAGGAGTTAAAGAGGGTAATGAAAACGGTAAGAACAAGGATCTGAGAAAACAGGTTGCACAACTTTACAGGACAAATAGTACTTAATGTTTGATTCTTGCAAACATACAAGGAAGGGTGCAGTTGAAGGCATTTAGCTAGGTCTGAGCAAAAATTTCTGATATAACTTTTCAGAAAAAGATTACATATTTGGATCAGTAGTTTTTGTGCTGAACGCATTGAAATCCCTCTCCGTTGAAACTATATATAACTTTGAAAGTCAAATACCTTAGTACATTAAAAAAAAAAAAAAAGGAAGAAACCCCTTTGTTCATGCGTTTAAGTAAAAATAAACTCTCATTGGTCCAAAATCTCCTAAATATAACTTTATGCTTATGTTAAAGAGAGTGCTACACTTCAAAACGTTTTTTTTTTTCTTGCTTTTATTGAATTTCTTTTTAGCATCCCAGTTTGGCCAATTAACCATAGGAATAATTATTCATACATCCCTAGTCAAAACCCTGTCTTTGGCTGCAAGCATAAAAGATCCCTCTAGGTTTTTAGAGACAGAAGTAAGCCTACAGGACAGGTGGCAGCAGTTTACTTATGAACACAAACTGGAGCGTTGTCCTCCAATATGTGAAACTCTAGAGTGCATTGCAGTTATATTCTGCCACTATGGACCATTAGGCTCATAGAGCTGGTGATTGTCGTTATGAAATCACTAACAGTTAATTTTGCCTCTGATATTTTCCGGTAGCTTCATGCATAGGAATCGTCTGAGCATAGCTGTCCTTGGTCTCAGTTATAATTACCTAGTCGCTATTTTATATCAGATCCGTGTTAAACAACAAACACTAGGGCTGGATGCTCGGGTCAGAAATTGGCAATTTGCTCCAGATGAAGAGCTGAACCAGTATATTTTATCTGGATTATTTGGCTTATTCACAACTCTTATGCATGTGACTGGCTTAATACTGAAATATCAGTTTGATTTCCTTTTCCCTAGAGAATGCATCTTATCTGCAATGCAGTACAGTCATTTACTGGCCCCACAGATATGAAAGTGAGTGTATATTAGCTATCTCTCTTGCCTATGTATTCCTGTTAGCTGTCATTAACTGGATTCCTTACTGAGCTTTACGTTGACATGTTCAACACCATATGGCATTTCCTTTAGTAAATGAAGGATCAATATGTGTAATGGACTAATGAATGTGATGGATGAACGTGTACATAACTCTTCTATCTTCTTTCTCTGATCATCTGTAGAGACCATAATGTTTTTTCTTTTAGTTCAAGCAGCTAAAGTTTTATGATATACATTCTGTTCGTTCACACAAATTAAATGATTGAGCTATATTCTTCATTAATTCCCAGAAAAAGACACAAAATTCTGCTTCGCTTGGCAGGAGAGAAGCAAACAAGTTGACAGTTTCCTTGCTGTGCATATCAGCCCAATGAGCTCTGTGCTCAAGAAGTCTGTCTTTGCTTGCTCACTGGGTCCCATTTACAACTTTTCTCCAGAATACCTGCCTTTGCTGGGAAGCACAGCCCAGGCGTCATGTGACAAGTACATCACTCTCTGTGTTTCTGATCAGATCTCAGACTGTGCAGATCATTCTGCAGTACTGCTTGCTGCTTCAAGAAACACAGATGGTGTTACAGGGCTGGTATTAGTGGAAGGAAGTTAGCCTTTTGTATGGCTTGGTTGGCCCTATCATCTCTCCTTGAAAATTATCAAATGATGTACATAACTGGTATTTTTTTGTCTGGTGGTCCTTGTTTTTGAGCTAGTGATTAGTCTAATTAAAAGGAGAAGAATCTAATAGGAGATAATGACATTCTATTTTTGAGTTGATAGATGACACAGCATTGAGGGACCCAGGTTCAAACTATGCTTTTTTTATCTGACAGGCAGTTGTCATGGAAAGTATGTATCTACAAATTTGCTAAATGCCTTGGGCATTCAGGGTAAACACAGATAGCTGGAGGAAGAGCCTCTACACTTGTCAAAACAGGCTAGAAGCTTCCTTTAATGAATAAAATTGTTCCTTTATCTGTGCCGGTAGAGATTCTTGAATCTAGTCAAGTGCTCAAACGTCAATAACCAATGAGCCTTTTTTAGCTCAGGTTCTGCTGATTATAGTTCTGAGAAGTAGTTTGTGTGCTCCTAAAAGGCAGAGTTAATTTCATATTGATTTTCATATGAGTTGCCCCCCAGTTTTTTGCTCACAATAAAATTATTAGCTTTGCTTTTCAAAGATGATTCTTTTCATACTACCCTACTTTATTTTGAAAATCATAATGTCACAGGTAGATTTTTTTTAAATTATTGCCCTTAAAAACATTCCTTTGTTCAGAGCTATTATTGCTTAGTTTCAAGGCAGGTGAAATGTTTTTAAGAAGTTCGTCCTTATGTAAGAATTTTCCCTAAATTATTCTTAGAATAGATAATGAGATCTCCTTTGGGGAAGTGAGATGGAAATATCATGGAATCATCTGAGAAGAAGAAACACTTTAAGTATGTGTTGTATTGTGCTAAGCTGGAAATATCATAAGAACTGTGGAACTATCTGAATAAGTACTCTTGAGTTAGATTTGCAGGAACCCACTCCCAGTCTGTGTTTTTGAAAGTAACGTGTTAATATAAATGTGAATGCATGCTTGAAACTTATTGCCTTTGCTACTTGGAAACTTAAAAACAAAGAATATAATTTCATGGAACCAGGTAGCTTTTGTTTTTATTTCAGATAGGCCTTCATATTTATTCATTACTGTTGAAATTGTATCATTTGGTGCGTTTCTCCACCAAAAAGACTTACTAAGTTCATCTGTGTTTATCTCTTCGCCAAACTGTTTTGCAAGTGTTTTTAAGAAACGTGGTAGTTGTTTCTAAGCGTCTGGGAGGACTGTCAGTTCGATAAATTACGTTGTTAATTAAGTCCCTTAGAAAAGATACAGGTGATAAATTTACTGTGAGAGCAATAGTGTATTTGTAAAATACTGCTGGCTTAGAATCATAGTCCAAGTATAATCCCATGCAAGATTTAATAGTACATAAATGGTTATTATTCATATTAATAGCCTATACTTATCCTCTCATAGTAATAGTAATGTAATACAAATGAAGACTATCAGAACATTAACCATAAGTGACCACAAAAATATAAATTGAATATTGTGTTCTGTAGCCTTAAATAGCAATATCCATGAAACATATTAAAGCAGCTTTCGTGTAATTAAATGAAATAGTCTGCATAATTTAGGAAACTGTGCACGTTGCTTTGGCAAGCGATGAAGGTGATAATATAATTGCAGAATTATAGCAATACTGGAAAGACTAATACTATTAAAATTTATAATGGCACAATATCTGTGCAGCAGACTCTCATAGGAGCTAAGGATGATAACAGCCTACCTTACCTTTTGCTCAAAAAAAAAAAAAAAAGAGAAATGTTTCTTCTCTAACAGAAACAAGCAACACCACATACGCTTAGACTCCCCCTTTTTCTTCCCACTCTCTCTAGCCAGGTTGTATATGTGATAGTGTTCCTGGAGAGAGAGGAATAGAAACAAGGGAAACCAAATATGGTTAGTCATGTCTTTTAATGGAGATTTGAGATACTTAAGTGAAAGATGCAATGTAAGAAGCTGGACAGAAATAAATGAAATAATGAATAATGAAAGCTGTGCTAAGGACTTTTTACAAAACACAAATCTACTTAAGCAATAGTTTTAAAGCTGCTGTACCATTTTGAGTACAAACACACTTGACCTAAAGACATTCTCAATTAGCTAGGATGTTCCTCTTGAGAGCTACTATGAATTAGTTTTAGTATTTTATATTACACTCATCGTACTTGCAGATGCTTGGATTTCCAACACGAAATATAAGGTGAATCCATCAGTGCTGGATAACAGGTTTTAGTGCTTACCAGTGTTTAGCTTGAACTATGTCACAAGTATATGGAGATTGAGTTAGCTGTTAAAAACAAAATGTGAATAGCTTCTGAGGTGCGGTAATGCAGAATATTTTTTCTCAGCCTTTGAGCAGAAATATTTTTTTCCTCTTGCACTGACTCAGGGCTAAGACATATACTAATGCCACTGAGGAATCTTTCCTTGTGATAATTGGCAAAGTATCAATTAATATTAATTCATAGAGGCATCACATTTTCCTTCATCCATTTATTCACTTCCTACAGTATTAAAAAACTTATACTTTTCCTTGAAAACTTATTATGGGGCTCAGAAAGCATTATAAATACATTTATGAAAGCATATTTTGCTATGTGTGTGCATGTATGTCCTTATATATGCATATATATTCCCACTGGAGATGTTTAAATTTTTCTCTGTTGACTTAGGAGTCAAGCAGTCAGGAAAGAAAATACTGTGTAATGCACATAATTGGGCATATTCTTTTAGGCTTTGCAGTCTCTGTTCTTGGAGACTTTCAAGACCTGAGTGGACCAAGCCCTGAATAACCTGGTCTTATCTCATAGCTCACCCTGCTTTCAGCAGGAGGTCAGACTCCTGAGGTCCCCTCCAACTTGGATTGGCCTAGGATTCTATGATTATGCCAGTAAACTATGCAGAGAGAAACTCATTATATCTGTTTCAATCACCAGTAGTTGAAATGGTCTATGAATATATATGAACTAATTGAGCATTTAGTAAAGCAAAAATATGAGCTACAGAATGTATAAAATAGATGCAGGGACTCTCACATAGTTATGGAAAGAATTCACACATTCAGTTTCTTATTTTTAGCCTAAACAATGCAGCCTGTATGTGCTACTTTCCACATATTTTTTCCACCATTGTGATAGCGTTCAGCTTCATTTTAGTCTAATCCACTGCTTGAAAGCAGCAGAGGGTAATTTGGGAGCTGAAGAAATAATTCACATCATATACTTTTGGTGCCAGGAATCTGCCTGCCATTAGCTGTAGTGAGTGAGGGAAAAAAAACAATTTTCTGAAGGGAGATAATAGGAAAAAAACCCTTAGTTCTGCTGAGATTTTGACTGTGTTCTTAGGTATTCAGCAAAGCTTTATTAGTAAGCAGGGTGTTAATGGACCACATTTTAGGAATAGAAAGCATGATCAGAAAGTATTAGGATGGACCATAAAAAATGGAATAAGGCTAGCATTCTCTCTTGATGAACACAAGATGACAGAGTTAGAATATTTTATCTTAATTTATATACTCTTGTTTACCTTATGGTGCTTCTTGAAGTAGTCTTGTACCCTGATTCTTCTGAATTGGTAGATTATGTGATGTTTGAAGCATTTAACATGCAAACTGTAAACTAGATTGACCTTCTTGCATTGAATTTCTCAGGCTAAAAAGTACAGTCTTTATAAGCTATGTCTCCTTCTCTTTCCACCCCCATGATAATGTTCAGAGTTTCAATTTACTCCAACCCACTGCTTGAGACACAGAACACTTACTGTTATATAAGATGCTTCAATTTGATGTAATTTTTCTGTTATACTTTATCATACTAACTTTCACTGCTTTTAGATGATCTTTTGTTGAAAGTAGCAGAAGAACGAGATAGTGGAGGGACAGGGTCACTATGTGCTTTTACAGTGGTATTTGCAACAGATGATACAGAGCTTTGCAGCGTAACGTTTCCAAGAAGAATTTGGTGTAGCACTCAATTCACATAAACAAAATTAATCTACGTGTGCATTTAAGTGGCTACATTGATGTTGTCTTTTAAGAAAGGGGGTCTGTGAAAAAAATGGACACGAAGGTTATATCAAGAATGATATAAATGTCTGTTTTAAGGACTTTGAGAAGCAAGTGAATAATGGCTGTTGATGTAAATGTAGCTAAATATGATTTATGGATATGCATCCTTTTAAGTCTCAAAATACTGCTTTTGTAACAAAGCAAGGATTCAAGAACCAGTTAAGCTGTAAGATGATGAGTACAGACTTTCAATTAGAATTATAAATTTTAGTTTAATATATGTAGAGGGCATTTTTTTTATTTCTGCAGCTAATACACGCTGAAATGCTGTGTTAAAATGCTATTCTTACACCCTGTTGGATTGATGTTGAAATCTTGTGTCCATGCAACTAAAGATGCGCATACTATTGACAGTGATCCTGGAAATGACCCTTTTGCAGCTGCCAGCACAGAAGTATATAGTAGAACAAATGAACTCTATGTCTTAGAGATCCTCATTCTCCATAGCATGCATGATGTACAAAATAGAACACAAAAATGAAGCAGAATCCTGATGTTTGCCACAGGGGGGCCCTAAAACCGGTGGCTTTTAGCCATCCTTGAAAAGGACCTCTTCAGTTCTCCCCTGTGGTTCTCCCACCAGTCATAACAACACAGCTGTGGCAGCAGCTACACTATAATTAGCTGCATAGTCTGTAGTTGTGCTTTCTGTCCTTACTGGGGAAAAGAAAAAAACCACAGAGCATGCAAGAAGAGTTAATGATGCTTCACATAGGATTAACCTCACTTGTTTTAAAAAAGTAAAGACCTGTGAATGACACTAATAATAATAACAAAAAAAAAAAGAGAGGAGAAAATGGCAGTCTAGGAAACCAGTCTTTTTTCTCTTTTTTTCTTGAGATGAAATATGCTCATTTCTTTTATTAGAATTCTCTTAGAGATGAGATTGCTTGAAAAATGTGAATTAATTATGGCAGTAGTGCTTTTATTACTCCTTTCCTTTTCCTATTCATCTACCTATCTACATCCTTCTTATTTTTCATTTCAGTGGTGTGCAAGTAGGCTTAATGAGAGATGGTCTGCAGCTCTTCAGGCAAGCGTGTCTTCCGTGACATCTCAAGATCTGTGATGTCAGCAGGTCTGTTGGATAAGCTGAAAACACAGTTGTGTGAGGAAAAGGGGAAGCAAAAGCTGTAGTGGTAAACCTTGTTAGATTGCTCAGGAGGTTTCTGTGTGCCTATTTTCACCTGATCCCAAAATTCGAGTATGGCCCCCTGTAGAAGCAATGTTCATGCCTAGAATCTCTGGCCACCCCCTCTCACAACGTAAGGCATTGCCTACATTTTGGGATGGCTGTTGGTGAGAAGGAGAATGGCATCCACTAAGGGTAAATTGGTTAAAAACTCTGCCTCTCTGGGATACTTTGAAAAATGATAAACTATGCCATGCAGATCCGGGACCAGACATGAAGAAGGAAGCAAGGTTGGTTTTTTTTATAGCAGCTGAAGACCAAACCTTAGAAATCTTATGCTCCTTTGGAGAGATTTCTATCAGGCATATCTTCATAGCATTCTGTGTTCACCTATCCTAATACTCCACAGTATATTGGAGCTTTATATTTACAATGTATGTGGGTCCTACATATATAACAAATTCATATATGTTTGCTAACTAAATGCAATAACTACATTAAGTACAGTAAAATAATAATAATAAAAAAATAATGTCTTTTTATCAGTATCTTCTATCAGTGTTAAAAGTATTTCTTTTCCAGACTGGTTTTGCTAGCAAGCAAGAGTATAATTACAGCTTGGAGGTTGCTACTGATACTTTAAATCTGGAAATTTAACCACAGATTCTTGATTCATTTTGTTCTTTTTTTAGAAGTCTACAGTGACGAAAGGTGCCAATTTCTTTCTAGATACCTTTCTCAATTATTTAAACATACGATGAAGCAAAGAACATTGTCTAGAGAAGACAAATGCCATGTTTTTAAGTCTGTATCATGAGATTATCAACATGTCTCTTGGTCTTTACAGATCTACAACTGCCAACTGACTAACATTTGTTTAACTCCTTCCCCTCATATAGCTTTGCTTTACCTCTGCTTCTGTTCCAAGTTCTTGGCTGCATTCTGCCTTTTGTCTGCCAACTTTTCTTCCTATCCGTGCACACTGGTATTACACCTCTGGGTTTTTTTCAGTTTATTGCATGTTAGACTCAGATTTGGGTTTTTATTGTCAAGTGTCAGCTCATCACACAAAATGTGTAACTTTCTGTTCAGCAATTTCTATGACCTTTTTACTGAATCAGTCTTGATTTGGTATCTTCAAGTACTGCCATTTTGTTGGGTATGAATGACAAGTTTAGCTTCTTCAAGCTTCTCCTATCACCTGTAACTCCTGACATATTTCTCCCCTGACCAACAGTTTATTTCTAACTGGATTTCTTCTTAATTCTAACTCTTGCAGGCAGCTGCCAAATAAACTGATTCACCATGGAATACTCAGTACTAGCACAAACTCTTCTGGTCCTGCACTTTTAGACAAAATTCTTCCAAGGACCTTAAAATCAACAATCAGGTAAAATAGGGAGTTTCATGGCTTAGTTTCACCTTCACAGAGCTGAAGGTGTTTTATTTTGTTTGTTAATCTTGCCAGAAAGTATAGTTCATATCTAAAACTCATGACAACCAAATCAAGAACTAGAGCCTTGGAGATGAGTGATTACTTGAACACAGTATTTCACTTGCTTTGTATGATTGAGGGCTTCTTAAATCACTAGTGACTTTGGTATTTATTAATGGGTGCTCTCTGTTGTATGAGTAACATGAGGAGGCCTTATTCAAGCCAAGGGTGTGTGTGCTGAGCAAACATACAGCACTCTGTCTTGTATCCTAGATAATGTAAGTTAACAAGTATGTAAACACAACATGAAAGATATAGAAAGACTTGTTCAAGATTGCGTATCGATAGCAGAGATGGGAACAGAACCTCCTGATTTTAAGTCCTAGCCTACTGTGACTCTGTTGTGCCAACATTTGCCTTGTAAATATCATCCTTTTCAACTAACAGTTCTTCTGAATTCAAGTAGACACATGTCCAATATGGTTCAAAAGCTCCTTTTACTGTTAGTATTGCTAACCCAGATTCACTGCTCTACCTCCTGAGCAGAATATTCATTCAAGTTCTGAGAGGGAATACGAAATCCTTACTAACACTTAGTGTAAGGGAAATCCTTACTTGATGCTTTCATACATTTCTTTCTCTAAGTCATATCAAAACTCTGCAGTTTCTGGTTCATCCGGTCCATCATACCTAAGTGTCAATTAATTTATCCTTTTTGGGTCATACTGTGCCTGGAACCTGCAGTTCAGTTTGTTGTGTAATACCACAAGACACTGTTAGTTCCCTTTGACTGCTTTAAGAGCATATCGTCTTCATGCTTACCAATAATAAAAGCTTTGAGATTATATTGCTTGTATATTCAGTGAATTAATGCAGGCTTAGCTCCAGGGTTATTTGAATTCCTTAAGATAAAGTCTCTTACTTATGAAGCCTATGTCAGATATAGGGTACATATAACGTGTATGTAGAGTGGGGAATTAGTGACATCTAGACAAATTGACATTTGAAATGCTTGACATGTTGGGCATGTTTAGAGACATGAACATGCGTGTCTTTTCACAGACATCTCTTGTTAGCTTTATGTTTCAGCAACTCCCATGGCAATATGAGGGCGTATCTGTCCCTTATTAATCCCCCAGGAAATTAGTGACACCTCTAATAGTCTATATTATGCTATCACCCAAAGACATCATTCAGGATTTAGGTATTTCTGTATTGGTGCTTTACAAGCAGAGATGATTGAATTCCAGTTTATACTATTTTTATATTAAAAAAGAAGTGTAGCTGCATTTAAACATTCAGGAATGTGAGCACGGGTTGCTTTAATAAAGGCATGTGCTGTCACTCTGTTACTGCTTTTAACTAACACTGACAATAGTGGAGAAAGACGACAGGAGGCAAATAGGCAAGAGGGAATGTTGCAATTCCTCATTTACCAGATTTCCAATAAATGCCCTAAAATGCCATGTATTCGGAAATTAATATGTTATGCCTGTTGAATTAATAATGCCATATTTTCTGGGTAGTGAAAGTCAGCATATTTTATCTATTTGAAGAGATTTTGTAATTTATTTTTTTTTTTAAAATCTGAAATTTTTTACATGTAATTACTCTCTATTGCCCAAATCTAGGTAACGCATTTTTGGGCCTGGCTTATTTCCTTATGATTTGGCTGATAAGGGCTGTCAGAAAGTGCTTGGGCTAGTGGCCTTTCATGACAGACTTTGTTTTGGTCTTCAAAGTGCCTGATGACTGCACAATAGTGTGAAAAGGGAGTAGTTTTGGAATAAGTGAATCTAGCTTCATTCTGTGGTCCTTTATTTTTTATAAATCAGATCCTCAAGATGTTATTAATGAAAATGATCGATATTGTTGTGAGCTGAAGTAGTGTTTGCTTTTTTCCAGATCAGTAACAGTGATAAAAAGCTGATACAGCCATTTCAGATCCATTCCCATTTTTGATTCACTAATTACAGACGTGAGCAAATATGATGGGCCGGGAGGAGCTGTTACAAAGGCAGATTCTTCCTGCATGTAAAAGCAGGGCAGTCTGTCATCTTACAGAGAAAATGAAAGAGACAGCTCTGTTAAAACAAAACAAAAAAACACCAACCCAAAACAAAACAATGAAGGGTTCCATGTGCCAGTGAAACCTTCATTTTAATGGGCAGCTTCTATGTTAACACTTTCAAACTTGAAGGTGGTCAAAATCTTGATCCGAATCAAAGCATAGTGGCTTGCAAGCTCCTCTTGCACTTTTTTTCACCCATAAATTTTCTTTGATATTAGAATTTTTATTGAGTGACAGTATATATGAGTTAGCTAATTAAATAATAAGTCATTCCATATCAGGAATAATTTAATTTTCTAATTGCATCACCAGTTCTACATTGAGCCCTAAATTGTCTCATTGGATACATGGGACTACCTCCTACTGAGTGATAACCTTCCAGATACCTCAACGGCATCTGGAGCACATTATAGAAATAGATTTAAAAACATAGCAAACAAAAATATAAGTATCCAGAATATTTGTCTCATTTGTAAATTGTTACTCGTATGTAAACCATTGCTTATATTATGCTACAGGCAAAATATAGCTTGCTGCGATACAGTTTTGATATTTTTTAATCAGTAATTAGTTAATCTTCCTCAGAAAACCCCTCTGCTTCCTTCCCTTGGAACTTATATTAGAAAGTACAAGGGGTTTTAGTATTGATTTGTGAGGCATCATATTTTTGTCTTTTTCACTCAGGCCCTACTGTTGACTTTTATGGACTAAGCTCTTCCTAAGAACTTCATACCTGCTCCTGCCACAGGAAGGCTCTTTGTAACTGTGCAGTGTAGTACAATTCATGATACACATCACAGCAAATAAGATATCGGAACTAGTAGTATTAACTACATTGTACGTTTTCCTTTGTGTTACATAGTCTATGGCCAAACTATGGTCATTCACAATGCTTTTTTGGACTCCCTATCTGTAATAAGGTACAAGAGTCTGAAAAATCAATGGAAAAAAGCATTAATTATTGATACTTGCTTCACAGAACTTTCTGTATTTCATTTCCTGCCTTAATGTATTCATGCCTCAATGTGCACTGGTCCCTCAATACCCTTAGTAAAACCATGGCCCGTGCAAATCAAGAGACAGTTCCCGCGGCTTTAATAGGATCATAGATTCATTTTAGTCAGAGGGGTTTTCAGAATCATAGTGTGAAGTAGGAGATGCAAGGCTGCGCAACCCCTAGTGACTTCAGTTCTTGTGATTTTTTTCCCCTAATTTCTTTACATTTTATTTCTATACTTCTAGAAGAGGAAATCTGGCTGTGTGACTTTACGTAATTGATAGTATGGGCTATAGCTTCCCTTAAGCGTTCATCTTTTAGCATGATAAAGGTTTATGCACTCACCTAAAATATTATATACCAGTATTTTTTTTTCTTCTGTCCTCTTGTATTAAACAGAATGCGTTAGGCATACAGTCTTTTGGTAACTTCAGCATGGTGTCTCTTTTTAATGAGCAATATCAACAAATAGTCTATTTTTTAGGTCCCTGAAGAACTCTTTTCTGAACTACCCCTGTAAATAGTTACTTGTCCTTTGTCTGCTATGTGTAAGTTCCTTGGGGAAGGGCCCAGCTTTGATTTTGTTCTGTTTTTTACAATTTGAATGTATGAGGCACAGTGATTAAAGCTTCAAATTGCTGGGGACATACACAAAGGCAGCAATAACCATGTTGCACGACTTGTAAAGGGGATACGTTCTCAGAATATGAACATTGCCTTGAAATGGAAGGTTATCCCATACTTTATTTCCTTTTTCCGTACCTGCAAATATGTCTTTTCTATGCTTCAAATACCTGTCACAGGCCATAAAGCATATGGGATTCCTTACAAGGATTTGTTGTTGCAAGTTAAACTTCACAGACTTTGCCTGAGGTATTTACGGTGTCCTAGGAATGAAGTGAAGACATGCGCATGAGAGATACTGATGAACTTTTCTTCCTTTTCCTGCTGTTACTTTGTCTGGGAAATAGCATGAGGTACAAGTTGAATTTACACACTTTTTATGCAGTAGGAAAGCCATTACAAGGAAAAATTTTGAAGAAGAATGAGATTTAAAGTCTGATGAGGAACTGTGTCTGTGTTTGTTTCTTTTATAAATATCCCTTTTTTTATTTGAAAGGCAAAACCATGGTGGCAGTTCCCATTTTTCACTTTAGGAAGAAATGCTTCTCTTTAGTTTTGGTCCCAGTATGGTTCAGGAGCTCTGAAAACTTTGCTTTTGCAAAGGCGAGGTAGGAGGTGGTTCTGTACTCCCCTTGTTCAGAAGTGCTGAACATTTTGCAGTGTGTATTTTAAATAAGTGATCCTTTTTTAAAAAGTTCAGTGTAATCTTTCAGCAGCTTTGGTGCTGGCAGCTAACATGCGTCTTTCTGGAGAGATTATTCTCTCTATTGAACTACGGTTTTATTTTTCAGACAACAGATAGATAAGCATGCATAAGTTTTATTCTTTAAGTGGTGAATGCTTTTTCAGGGACTGTGACTGGTAAGGAAAAATGCTTTTTGGCTTCCATTTCCCACATCGACTTGATTAAATGTTATTCACATTTGTTTTTAGAGTCCTTAAAATCCATGAGGAGGTTTACTTAGATTTTGACTTGACTTGGCAATTGGGAAACTGACCTATGTGTATCCAAAGTTGAAGATTTTTTTAAAATGATACATTATTTCCATTATACTTACTGTATTCACATGACAGAACTTTGGCTTCAGAAGTTAAGCCTGCTTAAAAGGCAACTACGTGCAACTTGTAATTAAATCAAGAACAGCAGGTCTAAAAATAGATATTTTGTCAGTCTAATTTTGGTCACAATTTTAGTTCACTTGAATCATGATTCATTAGGAAAAAGCTGTTTACTTTGGAAAATAGAGATGGTAATTAACTAATGCAAAGGAGTTAGTAAATCATAAATGCACTTACAGTGTTTACAAAGCCTCTTTTATCTGCTGTGTAACTGTAGAATGCACTTTTTTTGTATCAGCCTACTTGGCTTACTTCTGATGTTGTCTCCATGAATAGTTTTTATCTCTCATGATTGTAACTTAAGACTACAATCTGAAAATGTCTCAGCTTTCATTTCTCTTCAACCACGCTGCACTGTGTTGCCAATGAGGCTGTATTTCCCACCACAGTATCCCGAAGGGGTTCAGGGCACCTTGCGAGTTTGCCAGCCAAGGCAGCAAGATGACAGGTGTTAAATGTCTGCATGGAAACTACAAAATCGAGTACTTAACTTCAGTCTTAGATTTTAGCCCCAGTTGCACAAATATTTTTAACTGGTGTCAGTGCTATATATTGGCAACTTTTATTTAGGATTTTGTTGTTTGTCGTGTGGCATTGCATTTGATGTTATGATGTTCTCTCCACTAGATCATTTTGCAAGCATCGTTATTTCTATTACTTTATGTCTATACAGAGAAATAAATATTTTATAATGAGGATAATTTTCCAGAGTAAGGTATTCAGCTGACAAGTTACTATTACGCTTTTCATACATGTGGTGGGTATCCAATAGGTCTAAATGTTTAGTCTTATTGTGGATACGCTAAATAATTAATGAATAAAAAGTGGGTCTGTGGCAGTACAGCTCATTACTCTCTCTCTCAGGTATGCATTTCTCCTTTATACACACCTATATTGTGAAAGAGTCCACAGTTACAACAGAGAGAGGTAAGAGACACCGCCTTCTAAATAGGCCTCTTAAATTTTAATGACTCAGGTCATCAAGGCGCAAGCACGCAGGTGGTTGTTGTGGAAAGCCACATTGTATCTATGTCCTGAAATACAAAAAGACCTTTTATAGATTTTGTATTTCATTTTAAAAGTTCTTTTAATTGTATTTCCCTGACTATATAAGAGGCAATAAATAAAGCCTGGAAATTCTTTGTTAAGGAGGGTGTTAATGCTCAAAATTTACCAATTTAAGGTCAACAGTATGACACAGAAGTCTTAGCTAGAGTGTACAGCTAAGATGTTCTGCATGGACTGGTGCAGGTATGGCAGTTGAGATCATGTGTATGTTTGTTCTGAAGTCCATAGACTACAAAGCCTGGACAATATTAGAGAGTTTGTTATTATAAAAATACATATTTTCATTTTGGAGGCATCCACTCATGACATATTTCAAAGTGGGTGCTGATTTACCTTCCCAGTGGAACTTACCAGCTATGCCTGTTGCCTGAGGCATCAAGCTGTCCTAATAGGATTTATATCAGGAGCTGAGAGAAAAGACAGTAATTACAGGCATTTATTGAAAGTTTCTCCTAGCACTAAAGCTATACAACTGAATGGAGTTCACTAGGGGAGACAGTGACCCGGAAGTGACCAGATACTGTTTTAAGAGCCTAGAGACTACACTGAAACTTGCAGATCTTTTCTGAGTATGCTTCTACTAATTTATTTTCCTAGTGCTAGAATTGTTCCTGTTTTAGTGAAAAGTAACAATGATTCACTGAGACCTCTCCTTTACCATGCCTGAAATGTGATTTTTTTTCTACCTCGATAGGTTCACAAATACCCATAGCTTCACGTTAACAAAATGTAGTGTATCTAGTGATGAGAACTAATTTTTCTATAATCAGATGGTAACCTGTCCCTACTCACTTTGAGCTCAATGAAATTTTTAGCATGAACATCATTGAGGAAAGCAGGAAGACTTCAAAAAGAAGTTACAAAAAAAAAAATCCGTAAGGTTATGGCTGGGTGACATTAAACAGCAGATGGAAGTGGCAGCATTTGCAGGTGTACTGGAGGCTGAGTGGAGAAGGTTAATAAACACAGGAGACCCGATTCAAGTATCAGAAGAAAAAAAGTTTCTTTCATAAAACTGCTGCTGAGAAGGATGGGAGTGTCTTCTGTTTCAGTCTATTTTTCTTCTAATTTATTGGAGATTACTCCCCATAAGTATGAAGATTATTCTACCCAGCAGAATTTGTTTAGCACACGCTAAACAAAAATTACTTTGAATAAGGTGCTACCACCACATTAAATATGTATGCCATTAATCCATACATATGTGTTGCTGTATATGTTCTAAAATTAGAAATTACTTGCACCTGAACCTTGTTTTTAAAATATTTTTGAAACAGACTTCCTCAGTTTTTACCAGCCTGAGGCTGTTTAAAAAAAAAAAGAGGTAATATTAAGGGAATAAGTTAGGTTGTTTAAAGGAAAGAAACAGCCTTGACGTTTTTGTCGGTGCTAAATTGGATAAAAAACCCTGAAGAATAAGAATGCTTTGGGAATATATAAAGTATAGCCTTTTAAATTTAAAACCAACAATATTAATGTGGTTGTTAAGAAAATTCAGCAAAACTGGAAATACCTTAAGCCTGACAGAGGAGGGACATAAACCTTATCCCTGAGTCTTCTGATAACAGTTGTTTTGTAACAATGACTTTAATAATAACAGCAATAATGTAAATTAAACTTCGGCTCATTTTATATTTTTACATTCTATCTTCCACATGCTGAACTAGTTTTTTTCCCAAACTCACAGCATTTTTCTGTGGAATAAATTGTATGTAGCTCATCATTCAGCTGAGTCACTTTAAGATTGATTTTTGAGTTGCTTTAGTTCTTTTCCTTTGCATTTATTTAACAAAACGCTTACACCTTACTTGACACAAAAATCAAAAGTAAAACCCACACACTTTGATATTCAACTGGAAATGGGAAGAATTCTCTTATAAAAATGTTTTGTATCAAAAGAATAGGGATTATGCTTATTCTTATCAATACATAATATTTATTACTATGACGAATTGGAGGATGCACTGAAAGGAAGATCAGAGGAATATTTGTGGAACAATAACCTCTGAGAAAGGAAATCCTTTTGGAGGAAGGGATGCTCAGGAAAGCAGAGTTCCTTCAAGTTGTCCCATCTATTTGTCTACTTCAAGTTTTTCCATCTGGGGGTGTAGACAGTACAATGAAGGCCCTATGTACTTTTTAATTCCCCTGTTTATATGGCTCCACATTTTGGCTAAGGACATGTTGATGAGAGCAAGAAGAGACTAAAGGGACTAAAGAAAAGAAGGTGTCTTACCACTGAGAAATTTAAGTGGTCTAATAAGGTTCTCAAGGATAAGCCCCTTTTTAGATTGCAGGAAAAAAGTTTGCCCACATGAACATTTGACCTTCAGCAGAAAAGAGCAAAAGAGGAAACAACAGAAACCTTTAATACCAGTACTAGCTATAGGTTATATTTAAACATGATTCCTATTGGTTTCTTTTTCTTCCCTGCCAATCTCTGAGACTAGGCTTTTTAACCCTGTGGCTCCAACAGTTAGTTAAAATTCCTGAAGGAGAATTTCCCTAGAATATAATGCAACCCGAAGCAATTGCAGCGCTGCAGGCAGCTTCTCAAAAACAAGACAGCATTTGTTAGTCAACTGGAATACAACATGTGAAGCCTCTAGGGCAGTGTTGCTTAGTCAGTTGTGAGGAGATGTAGATTTCAGTGGCATTGGCATACCTGCTAAGTGCAGAACAGGGCATCTCTGGTAGAGATATCCCAGAATATACGTAAACTGAATGTTTCTTTCCCTTGTTTTGTGCCCTGAAAACACAGTCCACATTCAGGTGACAAAATATTGTCAGGTTTCTAAAGAAGGCATGATTTTTAACCTGGTACTGTGTGATCTGAAAATAGTGCCTACAAAAAAACATCTGTGAAATGCAGTCTAGCTAAACAGCAGTTTTAAGCCAGACAGCTACTGCTTGCTGTCTGAGAGACCTAGACACCCTACCTGCACGGAGAAAAGAGGCATTTAAAAAAAAAAAAAATTTCCTTAAAGTAGCACAATGTCATTAACCTGCCCCAGGAGGCTGACATTTAGGAGGCAGCAGGCAGCTTGTGATTGAAACATCCTGGAAGTTTCTGAACTGTGTTGTCATACCCCTCTGTGTCTCCTTCCCATGCTCTTTCTTATTTACAAAAGACTGAGATGCTGCCATTTTTCAAAAACTTTGGAAAATCGCTATAGGATGTACTATGGACATGGTGTTCAAACTGAGGCACTGTCCTTGACTGAAGATCAGAGAGGCCTGTATTTACATGTGTCAGTGTATGAGGTGATGCTGTATCAATATTGTGCTCTCACTTTCAATCTGAATATGGTTAATGTCAATCAACTCAGTATACCTACATGCGAAAACCCAACAGACTTACTGCCTAACAATTTTTTTTTAAAAGTGTTATCAGACTGTACCATTTACATCTGCAAATAGTGGTTGATTTCCTGTGCAACTGTATGGTGCAAACACCTTTTAATCTGAGCTTTATGTACAATTAGCGATAAGATTTAATTTTGAGTAGTGTTTTCTGCAGAGATGTTCACGGACAAGATTGTGTCTTTTCTTTCTGCAGAAAGATAAGCAGAGGTGCAGTGAGAAAAGGATAGTGTAAATTGCAAGCAATGACTCATCTTCCAAGGCCTATACTAAATCTGGAAGGGGAGAAAGGCTGATGAGGGTGTGTGCTACTCTGGTCACATCACTCTGCTTCTCAGCTACATGAGTCAGGATTAGTACCAGTAGTATCATTCTTTGTATATTCTAGGTTACATCATGTTGTCATCCAGCAGAGTCATGGAGAAACTCTATCATGACTAGATTAGTGAATCCATCTTGCAAACTGTTTAACCCAAACGTGCCATCTCCTTTTTATGTGCCATCTTCTAGAATTGCTATTTCTCAGGTACCGTTGCAGAATCTTGGCTACATCTAAGTTGCTGCAGCATTCAAATTAAGCATGCTTTGGGTTTTGTATCTGGTATCTGATTTTTTTCCAAAGGTATAGTTAAGACCAGGCAGATCCTCTTTTCTCATCAGCATTAAGCTGAACCACGTGGCCAAATAGAATACTTGCTATTCTGCCAATTGATGTGGACAAGAACAAATTCCTACACAAGCACATTGACTGCAGTGTGATTTCTTCAATAAGTTGCTTACTAACAATATAAAAATGAGCACAGCGTGGAAGTGTGCTATTAAAACTGCCAACTGGAAGTGCACTCCTGACTTTCACGCATTACATGCATTGTGCCCTAAAGGCATGCTTCTCATAATTCAAGAGACTAGCATTAAATGCTGTCAACAAGACTTTTGTAACCAGTAATTATTTCTGACTTTACTTTAGGCAGCTTCGTACTGGCTTGTTAACTCAGCTAGTTCTATCATTATGTATTTCAGGATATTTTAGCTTTTGTATATTTGCTTTTCAATTGTTTTAGTTGCAAAGCTGTCACCATAATATGCCTACAAAGTAGGAATTATTGAGCATAAAGTTTGGCTGTTGGTTTGGGTTTTTTATTTTTTTATTTTTTTTAAGATTATTTTAGTTCTGTTCATTTATAACACAAGAAATTACAGTTCTGGTCTCACAATTTCAGTTCAGAATTCTGAAACACTTTTCTAAAGCCTTGAGAGTGATTTGAGATCTAGAAAACATCACCAGAAAAGAAGGTTTTAATGAAGGATTGCTTTGAAAATGAAAAACTATGAACAAGAAATTATAATAGTTTTCTAGTATGTGAAACTCTCAAAGAATGTAAAAATTTTCTTTTTCTATGTCCACCTTTGATAGTACAAGAGATGACGGGCTTAAACTTCAGCAAGGAACATTCAGATTAGAAGTTAGAAAACCTGTCTGATAATATAAGTAGTAAAATCATTGGAAAGATTATGGGTCTGCACCTACAGAGTTTTAGGAACCGACTGTACAAACATCTAGCTGCTAATGCTGTTAGAATAACTGATTATGTTACACGACAGGAAGATTAATTATATGACCCCTTTGACTGGAGTGAGAAGACTAATCTTGATGTCATTCAAATGTAGTATTCTGAGTTGTGTCTTTTGCGAAGCTGTGGAAATAGATTTCCTCCTCCAGCCATGTGGATCTGAAATGCTAGTAATAGCTGTTACTGGATATATCAAGGTCCTTTGGGAGAAGACTAAATGTTTCTAATTTTAGAAACGTATAATATGATCTAGTTAGCATTTCCCTTGTTTCTTATGTATTCCCCAAAGATATTCCTCAAATGTATTCCTCTTGTAAAACAGGTTATGAAAGCCCTTTCCAGCACAGTGTTCTAGGCTTGTATCTGAATAGTTGGAATTGGTAATTTTCAAACAATTACTAGACTTCAATAAACAACTAATCACTGATGTGGGAGCTCTGCATAAAAATCCTCATAAAGGGACATTCCACCTCATCATATCCCCAGCAGTGCAGCTGTTGGTGGCACACAGCTCAGTATGGTGATGGAATGACTTTGCAGTGGTTAGTTGTTCTGTGGAAAGAGGATGATTTTGCAATGAGTGTAGGAAGGAAAGATGGGAACAAAGCTGTGGAATAAGGCTATATTGTGGACAGGAGTGGTTATGCTATGGTTATGTACCGAGGTACAGGGACACTAGATACTACTCTAATTTCTTTGCTAAATAAAAGGAAGTCTCCCATAGAACAATTTCATTTAAAACAGACCCAAGAAACACCTGCTTAAAACTGTAGCGCATCACACAATAGAAACATGCAGGCAGAGATGGGTTTTAGATAGCTAATGAAATTTTTCTTTTCCTGACATCAATGTTTCTTTCTCCTGGAGCATGATTCTGTTTAACTTCTGTGGGGTCAGAATTTGTCCTTTTGATTCAAGATTTGAGTTGCATCCATTTGCAGGCTGCAGAACCATGAACAGGTAAGTTGACAAAACTATAAGAATTCAAGTCTTTGTTAGTATTTACTTTAATAATCCGGTCTTATTATAATGTAGAAATGCAATTCTTTGCTTGTACTGTCCTGCACTGTTCAAATTAATCCATTGTTTGTCTTAGTTGGAGTCTTACAGCACTCATACTCTTGGACCTTCGGTACTAATCCCCGTTCAGTCTTAGGGGATACTGTAATGGTATCATGCATCTGACCTAGTTTACTACTTGAGATTAATACCAACTGGTATATACAATTAGGCATATTTTGTCTTTCGTGGGCTGCTTTGTCTCCTCATGACTACAGTACTATTTTTTATGAAGACTATGGGCAAATTAACTGCCATATTATAAGTAAAACATTAAAAAGATCAAACAGTGCTGTCAAGACCCAAACCCTGATCTGGTGTAAATCAGTGTGGCTCCTTTAAAATTGGTCCATTTATGCTAATTTATAACAGCTGAGCTTCTGGGGTTTTTATAAGGTCATCCCCAGCTGCCTGACGGAAGAGAAACTGCTGACTCTTACTGAATTTCTGGTTGTTATTCAGAAACTCTAAGGAGACTTCCAGGTAATACTATGGGGTGTGTAATAAGAGTTGTAATTTTGTTCTGTAAGACTTAGTTGTGTATTTTAGATATTTCTTAAAGAAAATCCTGTCTATCACCTTTTTGTTTGTTCTTCTAGCTGGCTTGGTGTCACTTTAATACTTCTGTCATGCTTGGATTAGTGTTGTTTAAACCCCTGGCACATAACTGTCTTTATATTGGGGAAACATTGGATGCCATCATAAGTTTAAATCAAAGCATGGTGCAATTAAATTGCTCTGTGCATTTTTTAAGTTTGTCCCTGTGTGGTTTAGGTAATTGATATTAAAAAAAAAAAGCCTGCACCTTCCCCTCAAAAGAAAAGAATTCACAGTAGGTATAGCTACATGTAATTTTGGAAATTATATATTTATATCAATACAGGATAGGTGGGAGGGTTGAGGCAACTTATATGACATCTTAAAAGCGATGGTTCTGACAGGTATATGTGTGGACTTTAGGAGATCAGTAATTTGGTATGAGAGTTAAAATAGTTCTAAGAGAAATCACATTTATTCTTGAACCAGAGACTGGCTAGGGCATAGAGATGTACTATGGATATGGTGGCTTTCTGAGTTGAATACATATATATATATGTAAGATCTCAAAGTACAATATATTATAATTTTAGCAAAATATTTTTCTTAGTACTGCAGCAGAATTCATCATTAAATGAGTAACTTACATGCTCAGCACTTAACCTAGTAGTTATAAACTAGGAACTATTGATAGAACATGTGTCTGCCCTGATCTGTCTGTCTATCCTAAGCAGTGATTGCAGCTTTGTTTCATAGTGAGATTTTTGTCTCCTTTACAGGATTTCCCACTAGCTTACTTGGACTGTTATAAATTATTTGCACTGGAAATGTAGAGTCAGGACATTTGGGTCAGATACACTTACTAATGCTGTAAAGAAATTCTTTTTGGTTCATGTGAAACCTTCTGCACTGGTAATTTTTTTTTTCTGTCCTACATTTTTATACACCTCATACCATGACCATGTCAGGTTAAGGGGTATGAAAGTAAAAGCTATTATGGTCAAGAGGTATAAAAATTCCTTTATCTCCCTAGGGTTTGAGATATCTGCTGGCAGAAGGAGCTTTGCGTTTCCATTTGGGTCAGGTCCTAAGAAAATATAATGAGCATATACAGCCAAAAATCCCTAAGAGAAACAGATTTTTAAATTCTGAAAACACAAAATAAGGTTCAGTCTTGTTTGGTAAATACAGCCTATTAAAATATAGCTTCTGTCAAGACTACTTTCCCCTGAAGCTTCCATGCCTGGGGCAGTGACTTGGCTTGGTCTCTGATTGCAGTGCCTTTGTAATTTGATGAATGCACCCCAAGACACAGTGTGGTCACACAATGTTGTACTGCAACACCACGGCCATTTTATACATTTAGGGAAATAAATGTAGAAAGGGGCTGAGTAAGCAAATATGTATTTTTAGACACAATTAAAAGTGGCAATATTGGACTAGTCCCTGCAGGCCCTCAAAAGAATACAGTCATACTGCCTCATTTGAAGAGAATTAGTGCACACTGCTGTTATGCACTCTAGTCAGGCATAATACCATATGTTTAGGGTCATGATAGACTTTGTTTCCTACTAGACTTCAATGGATACTGAAGAGGTTGCTTTTACTCTTTCACAGTGTTGTTTTCACCGAAAGCTAGGGTTTGGTATGTTGTAGAAAAGATGCAAACTACTTTCCATAGTCTCTGAATAATCAGGTGGTTGCCTAAGCCTTTTACATGAGTTGCTCAAATTTTGGGCTGACGCAGAATGAAGATGCTAAAAAAACAGAAGAGATTTAGGGAGTAACAGTACAACATGCAAGGTAATGTGGGTGTTAAGGTTAGGAAAATATAAGACTGTGAATAGAGAACATTGATCCTTGTTTCTGAATGCTGAACACTTCTTTTGGATTTAAAATTTAAAAGATATTGTAGTGTTTGAAGAGCAATAGTGTGAAGAGAAGCAGTGTCAAGAAAGATATGAGAACACTAGAGCAGAGAGGAGGAAAAGATCTGAAAGCTTCTGAAATCATACAGGAAAAGTTCCTGTTAATTCAGGGACTGAAAGAAAAGAGAAGGACTAAAAATGCATCAGAATAGGAAAAAAGAAGGAAGAAGTTACAGAGTATAGAAAAAGGAATAGAAAAAATTAAGGAAGAATAAGTGGGGAAAAACAGCCTACCAAACAATATGGCTTGGAAAAAATAAAGCTGTACATATAGAGAGATGAATGCACTCATGACTAGGTGGGCAAAAAGGGGTAAGGAATGGTGCTGATATTTGTCAGGGAGATCTATGGCTTTTTATAATTTGAGGCTAAACATAAAGTATATATAAAATAATGCTTTTCTTTTAAAGTTAGAAATCCTTAACATTTTACCTAATGAGACTAGTACACCCAGAAGGAGAACACTCAGAAGAGTCTCCACGACTACATATGTGTGTATATAACACATACACTGTATACAGTCATGACATAAACGCAAAGCTTTCTGATGTAGAATTGTGGAAAATATCTTGCATGTTGCACAGTAAAGCAGTGGGAAGGTAATAAGCTGGTGGTACTGGAAATGGAACCAAGAGCTTTTTGTTGGGCAGGTCAGGTTACTGATGCCTATCTGACTGCTGTACAACACCTGTGAAATTGGCTGGTGGATTTGGTCCTGTTTGTAGCAGCGCTCTGTCCATGCCACAAGGACCACCATCACAAGTTGCACTAGTGAATAAAGGCAGTGAGCAGGACAGTTCCTAACACTGAGGAAATATTATCACTGGAAAGATGTTGGTAAGTAGAGCTATTCCATATCAGAGGAAGAATAAATTGCATCAAGAACTTTATTTTCAGATAACCTAAGTGCATGTAGCAGGTTTATTTATTCACTTGCAACCACACGTGTGCATGCATGCAGGAAGGCGCACGCACAAAACTATAAGCAAAACTTTTTCTGTCATTAACAGAAAAGAATTAAAAACTGCTATGCATGATAGAAAATGCCTTAAAAAGTAATTGTAAAACATAATTGTTATTTCCAAAGAGTTAACACTTATTAATTTTTAATAAAAGTTTACACTGTTGTAAAAAACTTCATGTATTCCACGGGTGCTGTAATCCCTTTTCATGTTTGATAGCACTTACATGAGTGACTGTAGTTATGATAAGGCCCTTACTACCAGGAATAAGTGCTGTTCCCTATAGGTCAAGGAGTGTGGTCCCAAACAGAAATTAGGGGAAATGGGTTGGGAAGAATAAAGGAAGTCTTAAGAGTTTCACAGTTCTGCAGTCAAGCAGATTTGGGGATGATGAAGAGAAAAAAATCCTGAATGGCAAAACAGCTTTCTGCAGTGTCTCTGCTTCTTCAGAGGTGTCTGTTGCAAATGTTGACATAGGCTTCTTTGGGTTTGTGGGACACGATCACATTGCAGGATAAAACTGGTATTGCTTATTATGTTAAATGAAATAAAAAACCCAGAGCTGTCATGCTGTGATCATGTGTACTTGCTACATTTAGATGTTATGGTCAGGCTGCAGTCGGGCTAAAAATTATTCCTCAGACTTGCACAGAACTGTTCAGTTCATGAGAAACCTAAGCTACCCTCAAAAGCTGCAATTAGCCTTTTTTGGAAGCAGAATACCAGGCTGGATGGATTATTGTCTTGTTCTGATATGGCAGTTATTCTGGATTTGTATTCAACAGGATTTTATTTGTTCCAAGGAAGTATTAAAATGTCAATCTTCTTACCTAGAGTTTGCTTTTTCCTTTAGAGCTTGTGTGATAATCTTTTGTGGTTGGAAAACAGCAAGTAACTTGTGAAGAGTTTTCCATGAGAAAAGGTGAATGCTATGTTTATCTTGTCTTTGCCAGTGCATTAGTGAACAGCTTTTTGTCCTTTCCAGAAACCTTTCACTAAGTGGAGTGTCAATGATTTCAGTGTTGGCAATGTCTTATGAATATCATCCAATGTATCTTAGGCACAACAGATAGAGCAGTTGTCACTTGCACAGGGCGAGTTTGCCATGTTGTACTTTGTGAGCCAGGACAAGCTGAAAAATTATCAGATGATGTCTCCAAGGCTGTGACCTAATTGCTCTTCTCTCTCCCTCCTCTCCTAAAAATTCTCCCTGACAACCCCCACTTGGCTTCACCTATACAGCCTTCAAGTGAGTTTACTTCCATTTATGTACAATTGATGACAATTTATAAAATAGACATTCCTCTATAAAGATATCTCCATTAGGATTTCAGTTTGGATCAAGAGTGTACTTTAAAAAATGAAATCTCATGATTTTTCCCACTTCCAGTGCTTTGGTTCACATCATGGAGTGCTTTCAGAGTGCATGAACTAGATTCCTCTCAAATGAAATTAGGCTAGAGGAAGCATGCAGTTAATGTGTTCCAGCTGCAGGTGATCATTTGTCTAGGTAACCACCTAGCTCATTGAAGTAAAACCCCTTAAAACATGTATAGTGTAGACACTGGTCCCTCAGCATCAATTATTTCTCTCTGCAGATCTGTTTTTTTGGTCTTCATTACTTGCTGATTTAGATGTAAGCAATTAAATAAGAACAATTTTAAATATGGAAAAAAAGACCAAAAAGGGATCCATGTGAAGCTGAGGATCTGATCCTCAACTGAATGAGAAACAGAAGAGAATATGTTTGAAAAATAAGTCTATGCTTCTGAGACTGATGGCTGTTATGCAGGTGAAGTCCTTGCAGGTATTTGATCTGCTCTTACATCTGCTGTTGTGTGTGTGTTTTGAGTTCTCTATTGAAAAAGCATTTCTTACAAATGGAGGCAGGATCAAATTCTAAATCTGAAGGATCCATGACAACATAAATAGCTCATCTTAATTTCTCTTATTATCGTCTTGACCCTTTTATTCTATTTTAATCATAGAATCATAGAATTGTTAAGGTTGGAAAAGACCCTTAAGATCATCGAGTCCAACTGCTAACCTGTCACTGCCAAGACCACCACTAAACCATATCCTCAAGCACCACATCTACCCTTCTTTTAAATACCTCCAGGGATAGAGACTCCACCACCTCCCTGGGCAGCCTGTTCCAATGCCTGACTAACCTTTTGGTGAAGAAGTTTTTCCTAATATCCAACCTAAACCTCCCCTGGCGCAGCTTGAGGCCATTTCCTCTCGTCCTATCGCTTGTTACTAGGGAGAAGAGTCCAACCCCCGCCTTGCTACAACCTCTTTTCAGGTAGTTGTAGAGCAGTAAGGTCTCCCCTCAGCCTCCTCTTCTCCAGGCTAAACAACCCCAATTCCTTCAGCCGCTCCTCATAAGACTTGTTCTCTAGACTCTTCACCAACTTTGTTGCCCTTCTCTGGACATGCTCCAGTACCTTGATGTCCTCCTTGTAGTGAGGGGCCCAAAACTGCACACAGTACTCGAGGTGCAGCCTCACCAGTGCCCAGTACAGGGGCACGATGCCCTCCCTGCTCCTGCTGGCCGCACTGTTCCTGATACAAGCCAGGATGCTGCTGGCCTTCTTGGCCACCAGAGCACACTGCTGGCTTATGTTCAGCTGGCTGTCAACCAACATCCCCAGGTCCTTTTCCTCCAGGCAGCTCCCCAGCCACTCTTTCCCAAGCCTGTAGTGTTGCATGGGGTTGTTGTGACCCAAGTGCAGGACCTGGGACTCGGCCTTGTTGAATTGCATACTGTTGGCTCCGGCCCAATGGTCCAGCCTGTCCAGGTCCCTCTGTAGGGCCTTCCTGCCCTCCAGCAGACCGACGCTTCCACCCCATTTGGTGTCATCTGCAAACTTACTGAGGGTGCACTCAATCCCCTCATCCAGATCATCAGCGAAGATATTGAACAGGACCGGCCCCAACACTGAGCCCTGGGGAACACCACTCGTGACCAGCTGCCAACTGGATTTGACTCCATTCACCACCACTCTCTGGGCTCGGCTGTCCAGCCAGTTTTTAACCCAGTGCAGAGTGCATTTGTCCAAGCCGTGAGCAGCCATCTTCTCCAGGAGAATGCTGTGGGAGACAGTGTCAAAGGCCTTGCTAAAGTCCAAGCAGACAACATCTACAGCCTTCCCCTCATCCACTAAGCAGGTCACCTTATAGAAGGAGACCAGGTTAGTGAAGCAGGACCTCCCTTTCATAAACCCATGCTGGCTGAGCCCGATCCCCTGGGTGTCCAGCATGTGCTGTGTAATGGCATTCAAGACGATCTGCTCCATGACCTTTCCCGACAACAAGGTCAGTCTCTCAGGCCTGTAGTTCTCTGGATCCTCCTTCCAACCCTTCTTGTAGAGGGGTGTCAGATTTGCTAGTTTCCAGTTGTCTGGGACCTCCCCGGTTGACCAGGACTTCTGATAAATGATGGAGAGTGGCTTGGCGAGCTCCTCTGCCAGCTCCCTCAGTATCCTTGGGTGTGTCCCATCTGGCCCCATGGACTTGTGAACATCCAGGTGAAGGAGCAGGTCGGTGACTGCCACCTCTTCAACAACCGGGACTTCATTCTGCATGCTATCTCCATCTCCCAGCACAGGGGCCTGACAACCCTGAGGATGACCAGTCTGACTATTAAAGACTGATGCAAAGAAAGCATTAAGTACCTCAGCCTTCTCATCTTTCCTGGCAAGGTTACCTTCCACATCCAACAAAGGAGGGAGATTCTCCCTGGCCCTCCTTTTGTCACTGGTTAGAATGTGGTCTATTATTATTAGCAGGTTTCTAGTCCTTTTCCTTTTGGTATTTTTTAATGTGATTTCAGACATTGTGATGGAAAAAGTCTTTCTCTGTTCTTTCAGAAGTTTATGTGGTTATTTGTCATCCCATAGCATTCCAGAGCTGAGTTTTGGGAGTTTATTGTGCAGATGCCCTCATTTTTCTTGAGTTCTTCCTGGAGGAAGGCAATCAGTTCTATAGAAAACTATTCACTTATGGACTTTGCAGTATATTAGTGATTGTCAGAGCACAGGATTCAGGTTCTCCCCCATCTCAAGGGCTTTAAGTTGTTCATTGCCTTCTGGCTTCAATACAAGAGAGCATGCATAGAAATCTAGAAGATTAAATACGGAAAAGATATCTGAAAAGGGTTGTGTGCACTCTTACTGATATCAAGAATGGAAGATATGATGCAGAGATTCTTTGAGTCTTTCTTTACAGTCTTAGACTTTGTAGTGGGTTTGACATTCATTCTAAGTTTCTCAAAAAGTTTCCCATCCCTCTCAGCTTTTAACTGAGGTTAAACTGATGTTGAGTCATTTTTCCCTGTGCAAAGTATTGATACTTCATCTGGACCTCATCTGGAGGTGTTTGTTTTGTTCATCTTAAATTGGAAAGTGTACATTTTTCCAGTCACAGAGCAAAACTAGTATGTAAGATATTTAAGAGTAGGTAGTAATTAATGTGTAGAGTGTTCTAAAGTAATCTGTACCATTTATCAAATTTTGCTGTTGTGATAGAAAATAAAAATCTATATTGTATTAATTTGGATTACAGCTGGAGCTAGAACTTCCTTTTTTTAAGGAAAAACAAACAAGACACTACACCAATGCCTGCTGAACAAGTCTGAGGTTGTAGTTGCTCTTCAGTAAAAGGTTTCAATTAATTTGAATCTGTTCTTTTATCCTAGAGAAACACATGTGACTAGCTGTTGGATGCTTTCCTCTGAATTGATCTGGCAATTAATTCAGATACCTGGTGATTATTTTTCCAATATGGGCATGCTGTCCTGAAACCTGGTTTTAGAAAATATGATCTTATTTGATTAAAAAAAAATAAAGTTCATCTATTTAAACATTACTTCCTTTCTCTTCGAGCTGAAACAAGTATTTGGTGTATCGTCAGTTGTCTTTGAATATATTGTAAGTAGGTTGTTTTTCTTTTATTTTAATCACTTTTCCAGGGTAACAAGTTTGTTGTGATACAGATTTGGTTAATTTAAGACACAATCCCAGACTAATTCTTGACTGTGCAAACCAGTTGTTTCAACTCTACGTGTACAATCTATGAATACTTTTTAGAAAACGTTCCATTTCATTTAAATAACTTTTTAAAGGCTAATATAAAAAAATACTGAACAGCCAATCCTAAATCTGAGGCACTGGGAGAAGATAGTTCAAGAGGGGGGCATATGACTCTGTGTAGAAGGGACACATCTGTCGCAGTTACTTACCCGTAAAATAGGAATGGTTATACTTTCTTGTCCATTTAGACTGCAGAATCCAAGTTGATCCCACCTATCTTTAAGGTCTAAGTCAGAAACTTAGTCTAATTTGAGAGTTTAACCACTTCCAGGTGGTGATTCTTTCCATCTGAAATCCTCTGAGGATTTGTCTAGTGTTCAGGGAATGTAAACATCTGATTCACTTGTGTTGATCATGTAAACTCTAAGCCTAAATAGGTGGGACAGGTATCCAGGCCCCCACTTTTAAGGGCATGAATAAAATGACCACAAAAGACTTTTGGGATCTAGAGGCTTAAGTGTTACAAACAGCACTTCAATGAAGGAAGGAAGAGTGTGAAAGGTGAGTTAGAAACACTCTGAAAAATAGGATAGGACAAGGAGTTCTTGTTTTAGCCCTAGCTGCTAATGCCTGAGACCAAAAGCTGGATAATCCAGAAAGGAAAGACCTAAGATAATTAAAATACTTTCTGTTAAAGCAGTGGCAGCATAACTCATTCAGATGTTGTGACATTGTACCACAGACTCCCCAGCCCTGTTCTGGTGTTTCATTTTGAGTCATCATGATTAGATAATGTGCCCTCCATAGAGTTGCATTCAGATGGATTTATTTTGACTTCAGAAGCAGCCTCCACAATTTGCATTGATCATATTGCAAAAGGTTTCTCATAATGGTACTTCCTTTCCCCCAGATAATCTGACACTTAACAGAAGTTTATTATGAGATCACAAACGCTGAAGGTTCAATCAGGTATATTTTCCACACCTACCAGTCAGCCAGCTTCTATCTGTGCCATTTTTACAACAGGAAAAGCGTGGCATAGTTCACATGCAAAGGGCCTATTTCACCTGGTAAATTCAAGGACGTAGGGGCTTAACATTGGCTTGATCCACCATGAACCACAGTAGCGGAAGAAGATTCTCCTCACAAAGGTGTTTCTGTTGTCTCCCTCCCTCTTGTATTTAGAAATGGAAGGAGCAGGTGTAGTGTATAATCCTTCTCTAGCAATTCTCTGCACAGACAATGATACGTGGTCAGGCTGCATCAAATTCTTCTACATCTGGACAGTTAAAATATGCCATTCAGACCTTGCTGTAAGGAAGCTTACATAATGAGAGTCGTCAGCAGCTTTGTATCGCTGTGTCCTCACCAACTTTGTCTTCCATTTGAATGGTTTTACTAAGTGACTGGTGCAGACAGAATTTCAATTACTCATTGATGGTGAGGAAACTGTGGTCATCCCAGCACAATCAAAAAGTAGTCAGCTTTCATAGCTGTAGTGAAATGGTTTTCTTTTTTTTTTTTCTTCTTGTGAATGACTCACTGAAAGTGGAGGCTGGCTGTAACAAAAATACATATGGTACCCATGGCTCATTCAGGCAAAAGTGTGAATTAACTTTACTAAAAATGTTGTTTGGAACTATACTGTACTTCTAAGCAACAGTCCTGTGAACGCCATTACACTGTCTTTTGTGGTGCAAAGCAGACAACAGCAACTTCTGGGTAAGTTAGGTGACAGAACAACCTTTCCCCTAAATTAGTTCCAGAAAGCCGGCATTGGCTTTTCCCAACACACTGCTTGCCTCTCATCCTTAAGCTTTAAACCCTTGAAATTCTGCATATCTATTCAGTAGAAGGATGCTGAATGTAGCATGTATAAAAACTAAAAAAGCTTTTGCTTCCCAGAATGTAACTTCAGTAACTCAGTAAGTTCTATGTAACTACCTTAAGCTTTATTTCTGTATCTGCAGAACTTAACATATTGCTAAAATGGGCAATCTTTTTCATACCATCATGATTTCTAAGGAAATGTTTATCGATTACATAATGCTCAAGTCCCCCTTTATGAACAATTTCCTTGCCTTCTGACTATTCTTTGTCATTAATATGGCTGTTTATAGAAGAGTAGGAAACAGTACTGATAGTGTTCTGCAGTTGTACAACTCCTTTCATGTGGTGATATAAAGACATTTTACAAATGTCGATGTGGTGCACCCTTCAGTTGTAAGAAGGTATTATTTTACAAAAGAGGAGAATGCGATAAGATGCTTCCACTGCTAATGCGGTTGTGCCCCTTATTTAGGACATTGGATCATTCAGGAGCCCCATGTTTTTCACTCTAAACAGAGATAAATCATTTTACTTGTTGTTTATTCACATCATCCCTTGAGATTTCATGGGAGACTAAAGATGCTAAATCTTTTAAAATCACTTCAGTTAGTCTCAGAATGCTTGAAAATGTATGCTTTTAGGATACATGGGGGGAGATGCACATATTTTTCACAAATCATTTGTCACTCTCCGTTTCTTAGACTTTAACACTATGTTTTATTTGAGTAGCAGAAAGGGATACTGAAGTATAAGTTGAGAAAGTTCATTTGTTTTCTGATAAATGAATTCTGTGTGTGTCTATGTATTAGACCACACCTAATGGCATGTAGTTGCCAATATTCCTCCTTGGACTATGAAGATGAAAATCAGAGGACAATCAGTCTCTTCTTATCTCGCTTTTCCAGATAAATATCTTGGATTGCATAATTTTGATTGCATAATTTCATTATGTGAAATACTGTTGAGAACTTCCTAAATCTTGCTGTACAGACATGGTTAAAATTTAAATAGTGAAATAAGTAAGGACAGTTGGTTATCTGAGTCATTAGCGATGTTAAGCTAGTTTTCAGTGATAAGAATTTGTTGGTCAGCTAAGTGTCTGTTAAATATTGCTGAAGTTAATGCTTTTTAAAGTTCTCAGTACAAAATGTTGGTTTTCTAAGGAAATACCTATCTGAGGTCATAGTAGATGTGAGTTTCAGGCTTAATAGATCTCAGTCATCTGCTCAAAAGAATTTGATGCTGATTGAGAAGTGGGTGTATATGTATGTAGTAAGCAATAAAGAGAATTGGATTCCTTGTAGTCCGTCCACTGAGTGTACTGAAGTAATTGAAAGCAATGAGCTCGTGCTCGTTATCTGGACAGTCAGTTTTCCTCACAATCATTGTCCTCACTTAAACATTCTTGCTACTAACCTTTCTGGATATGTACATATCCAGAATGTGAATGTTTTAAGGTCACCTTTATGCATGATAGATCTCTGGCATTGTAAAAGAATGTTTTTAGAAGTTTTTTCATCTGCATAATAACACGCACAAAATAGTTCTCTGAGAATAATGCCAGGGCAGTTTAATAAATTCTGCCTTGGTGCAATCAGACATGGTGCTCAGTGGTGCAGTTATACAAACAAGGAGATGAGTGTGCAGCTTCATGGTATCTATTAATCAGTGGGACACTAGTCCTCAGTGGAATTAGCTTCCAGCTCCAGTGACCCTAAGCGTTTACTAACTTAGGTGTATGTAAGAAGTAGTACCTTTTTGTTTTGCTGCAGTCTCAAACTATAAGACTGAATCTTGCCTCTAGGACATGCCTCTAAGTGGAAGAAATGATAAAAGGAGGAAAATCATCTGGCACATTGTTTTCTGAACCTTGCTCCATTTCCAGTCCTAAACATAGTTGGTGGCCAGCTACCATTATATGGATCAGAGGGACTTGTTGGACAAGGGAAAGTGTGTGACCAAAGCACATGTCAAAATAATGACTTCCAAGAAGCAGTAGGAGAACCAGTCAACCAGTTCAGCATGAATCCATGACTCAGTGTTAGAAGCAAAAGTCTGTTACACTCTCTGAGAACCTAGTTCCTTCTTGAAGTAGGTCCTCCTCTCTCTACTCTGTATGGGATGGGAGGAGAAATGAAGGAATGAATGAGACATAAAAAGTGCCTGCACCCTCATTAGTCCACGCAGGCTGTATGTATATAAAAAGAAAAAATGCAAGTCAACACTTGACAATCGTTCCTTGTTGAAAACTTGTGTTTTCTTCTCACACGTGGAAGACGTGTCATTTTTAATATCACCTCAAAGCCACTCCATGGTTAGCAAGATGAACGTCGGCTTCACAGTCAGTTTGAGGTAGGATGTGGCAGATATCAGAGAGTTCAAATGTAGACAAAGATCACAGTTAACAAGCATACTGACATTAAAAGTCCTGCTATTATTTAAGAACAGCAGCAAAAAAAGCCTCTGGTTCTTAATGATGAGTGTAATAGTTTAGGCAATAGTTTAATGTAGTGTAGAAGTTACCTCATTTGCTTTTTTGTACTGGGCTGGTGTGTATTTAAGTTAGGAGACAATGTTTGCTTGAATAATTGTGCACATTTTCCTTTAAATTTTGAGAGTTGAAAATTGCATTGATATGATAAAGCAAGCCTGTGACATGCCAGTATAAAACAGAGCATAAAGATGTACTCTGGTAACTTGCAGATCACCAGAACCTAATCTAAAATGACAATGAAGAGTAATTTTTTACTGCTTAGATGCTGTGAACAGATATAATTGCAGTAACATAGGGAAGTCTTAGAAGGACAGAAGAATTTTAATTTTCTGGCTAGGAGATTTCTTATAATTTTTTAAAAATGTTACCAAAAGGTTCATTCATTCATTGGTTTTGTTATTGTTCCTTTGCAGAAATGGATTAAAATATTCTTTTAAAATATTGAGAAGGGAGCTGCCACATTTTCTAATTACCCCGAAAGCAATTTAACGTTAATGGGATCTGTGTGATCTTTCTTAGATTTCCTGCTAATTAAATGTGATGCACAGAGAGTTGTGAATACAACCAGTGTAAATGGCATGGCATAGTGAAAAGTTCTGGAAATATTCCGATAGCACATTTAGTTTGCTCCATTATCAAAAAAAAAAGAAAAAAACAGGTTTTTTTTTTTAATGCATGCTAGAAATGCAATTTTTTTTTCAAAGGAATGGGGACAGTAGAGAGAATGGGTATGACTTGATATTTTAAAGGGATCTGCAAGGCAGCTTCACAAAAAATAGGTCAGATGTCTGCTCCTTGAGTTCTGTCTCTCTCCAGAGGTAGAAAGTACTTTGGATTCAATGTTTGTTCATCTGTTTCTTATGAATCTGGCAAGCAGTTGTATGGCTGCAGGAAAAAAAGGCCAACAGAGAATGTGAAGAAGACAAATTACCATTCATAAAATTGGTTGAGAAAGGATAATGTTTTAGGAGCTTGTAAAGCTTTTCTGAAATACACCTTGAATTTTTATGGAAGAAGAAAGCTTATATCATCCAATCCTTAGGGCACTGAGACGTCTTTAGATAAACTGACCTTAATTTTGCAAGACTGATGATCATGTTATCATGACTATTTTTCATTTTTGAAATTCAAAATCAAAATATGATGATGTTCAAAGCAAAATGTGACATTACAAGGTTTTAGCTGGGCTATTTTAATTCAGAAAGCAAATCTGTCTTGTTTTGGTTTTTTTGTACAAGCCATAGGAGTATATCACAGTATTCAAGACCAAACAGCATGATAACCCCAGGCAAATATTGACCTCTCTTCTCTTGAGTAATGAGCAGAAGTAATCTTTGCAGTCATGCTCAACAGTTAATTATCATGACTGTGTATCATCTGAAACATTAACACTATTCTTGCAAGGTAGTTCTGATACAGGTCCAGAATTTCTTGAATCGTACCAGATATTTTGATTCTGGCAAATCAGTAGCAGTGAGATGATGATACTAATTTTTTGTAAGGCCATTTTTGTGTGCTGCTCCGTTGTTTTAGTTTTAAGAAGGAAAACAGAAAATCTCTTGTGAAAGAACTGCAACTGAATTATAAGAATATGTGGAAATCTCCTCCTTGAGTCTGTTGCTTCCTGAAATGTCTTGTCTTTGTTTCACTATGACATGGTCCTTTTAAGGTCTGAGTCTCCCATGTTGTCCTAACATGCAATCTGCATGTGTTTTAAGTAAACCAGAGACTATGCACCTGCTGTTTCACTGTGCATGAGTTCCAGATGTTGTGTAATATGCCGTGCTATGATCTTAGGTAGGCAGTTTTTTCTGGAATGTACCTGTACATGTTTCTTTTTTGGTTCCTACATTTTTGTTCTTTTCTTAAAAAGTCTTTGACATATTATAAAAATGTCATGTACTTTAAAATGTAATGTATCAGGTTCTCAGCTACATGGAAACAGGCATTGCTTAATAATAGTCTTCAGTTTAGACCTGTTCTACCTTGGTTGCAGAGTTGATCCATGTTTTGAGGTGCTTTTGCTTAAAACGGGCATAGATACTATAAGTATTTTGATCATAATCACAGATTAGATAATCTGACTAGGTAGGAGAAACAACAATAGCAAATCCTGAACCAACTTCACAGTTGTTATTTGAATCAAAGTGGTTTTGAAGATTTGGCAAGCTAAACAGTGATTAACTTCCCAGTAACAATCTTTTGAAGATATCAGTCAGGCTGATTCTCCTGAGGATCAGATCAGTCTTGCTACTGCTTCAGTCTGTCCAAGGCATTTAGACAACTCCTTCCATTTTATTCCAACTTGGTTCTTGGCTCTACCAGGCCTATAAATGTTCCCCATGTTTAAGGTGAACACTGGTCAGTTTAACCTGATACTAGTAAGGACGGCTGAGATTTAACAATGCTTGAGTACAAAATAAATGCACCAGAGAAGAAGAATGTACATTTAATGCTTTTTATGAGAAATACAAAGCTGTCCTTGCCAATGTCAGGAATAAAGAGGTTTAGTCTATCAAATTTGATAATTAAAGCACCTAATTTCAGCAGTCTTTTATCAGTTACAGAGCACAGGAAGATAGTGCCATATCCACTAGTTTCCAATGATGTATTCTTCTAAGCAGTTTCTTGTATTTTATGTAAATCCTTATAAACAAGACTCTGAAAGTTCTGAATTAAGGTTGCTGTACCTTCTACAAACACTATTCTGAATTCTGTAACCTAAAAAGAAAAAACAAATTTTATTCTACTGCATGGAGTCTGGATTGATGGTTCTTAAATGTTATCAAGTATTGCCATATTGAAAATACTGAAAATCCCATGTCCTGTAGTCTTGTGATTTGTAGGATACTGGCATGATTTTTTAAAAGTAAGTTCTCATGTCTTGGACTTCAGTGAAAACTTGAAACTGAGACCTAGCATAGGCTAAAAACTCAAAAAAACCGGAAGCTTTTTCTGCATTAAACACCCCACCCCCCCCACCCCCCAAACATACCAAACATGATTTGGGGTACAAGAGGCTTGGTTTATGTCGTCTTTGAGTGGGATGGCAATACAGGGGTATCACCACTGTTTCTGAAGGGTGAAGTCCAGAAAGTCTTTTACTTGCGTTTTTGCAGCGTCATATCAAAAAACCCTGCTATTGGGCCTTCGAGGGGCAATTCCACCTGTTACAATCTTGCACTTCAGGGGTTAAAATGTGAGGTACTCTTCTAGTGTTGAGTGCAGAGATTGCTTCAGTGAGATTGTTCTGGCTGAAAGTCATGTGAGTGGAACATCATGGTTTGTCTCATGTGAGGCCTCAAAACATAGGTTCTGGATGAGGAAGAGACATCACAGTTGGAGCAGTGTCCTTAACATATCTTGGTCTTAATGATCATTCAGGAGAGCTGGATAAATATATAAAAAAAAAAAAAGCAGGGGAAATATGTTTGGCCTATTTTATAGGTTTAGAAAAACTACATTATTTTTCCTAAAACTACCTTACTAGTAAATGTGTACTAGTAGAGTATAGTGTTCATGTGCCTGCTGTAAACCACATATTAGATGGTATATTTTGTATCAGGATTGCCATTATATGGTCTGTTAACAGATACCTGATTGCTGGTGTAAGTGTACAAATAAGTGTTACAAGTATGTATAAAAAAATTGTACTGCCAACTGGTAATAGCCCAACAGAGAGGCTGTATGATACTTCTGTAGAAAACAGCCCAAACTTAAGCCAGTGAAAATTTGCTGTAAAAGTCATGGACAAGTTACGAACTAAGAATTATTGACCAACTTTATTCTAGAATAATTATAAATGAGAATATGTTAGATAAATCTATGATTGTTTTGGGAACATTTTTAAAATAGAGATCAAGTTTTTTATAATTCATTGTAAGCTATTTGACAGTCTGTAATAAACAGTATGCTTAACATAGTTATGATACTCAGTAGGTGTTGTATATGAAGAGGGAAGGTCGTATCTAGCTACACATCTCATGCTTACAATTAAGGCAATTTACTGTTTATAGCGTGAGGCTAATGGAATATATCTGATTGATTATAGTTCACTTCTATCTCAATAACCCAACCTTTTAGGAAGCATCCTCTGAGAGTCACATTCTCTAGAGAGAAAGTCTCTATTACAATTAACCCTTTACACTTTTAGAATTCTACATCTGCTGTCTGGTTTGGACAGGACAACGATCCACATATCCTTGCTGTTCATACTGGGCTGAACTTTTATTTGTGCTCGAACAGTTGATTGCAAGTAACAAATGCCAAAAGCATTTTGTATGATTTCAGGTTTCTGCCAATGAAGGCTGACCTTGTTTATTTCTCTGGAAATAGCTGCAGGCTATAATTGAATGTTTGCAGACAGTTGAGTCAGAGTGCTGGAAAAACAGTCTAAGCAAAGTACAGCATACTGGTAAGTAAAGCCTTTCCTAGGGGATTACACTATCAATTATATTCACCTTTATTCCAGCATATCATTGTCAAGCTAAATTTTTCATCTATTTGCTTATTTTTACAGGATGTGGGAAACTCCTATCATTTGTAGGCTGAGTGGCTTATTAACTAATAGAGGGAAGGCCTATCACTCAAGCATACTGATCAGTCATTCTTTTGTCGGAGAAAAGATATTCCTGAGCTATGTGTGAGCTTTTCTGCCTTTTAACAATCACTGTGTTCTCACTGCAACAGGCAGGTTTACAAGACACAAGAAAGTTTCTGAATTATTTTTCTTCTTCATGTAGAACTGAAGTCTAATAGTAGTCCAGCAAAGTCATATTTTCCCCAGTCTTGTCTCAAATTATGTTCCTTTATTTTGTCTCACGATTGTCTCTTCCCTATTTTTTCCTTCCTGCCTTTTTCCTCATTCCATTTCTTTAAATGTCCCCAGCCTTGCTTTCTTTAATTTCCCCCCAGGTTAACACCTTCCACCCTCCCTAAGGAAAAAGTAATATGATATTAAGTAAGATGATATGATGATACTGCCTTTACAGTATTAAGTCTGCTCGATCTGGTACTTTTTTCCCTGTGTTTTCATGTCCGATTTATTTTTTGACAGTGTTAGTTCTTTGGGTCAAAGGCTAGCTTCTTACTGGTTTTTGTTGCACAGGGTTGTATACAGTATAACCATTCTCCAGATATATTGTCCAAGAACAGCATTAAAAATTAACTAAAATAAGCTACTAGTAATTAGCATGTTAGAGATGAATTAATGTTAATTCTGAATTAATCGCCTGCCAAACAGTAAATTGAAGGCATTTAATACAATGACAGTATATTGCAACACTTTCTAGATAGTTTTCTACGTAGTTCTTGGTCGTCTTGCTCACTGTTGAAAAGTTGGTTTCTTTTTGGTGAAACAAGTATCCTCAACCTCTTTATTAGCTTAAATTAATTTTTCCCTTTTGTTCTGAATTTTCCAAATCATTCTAGAAATAAGAGTTGATTTCTCCACTGTTGAGGAAAATTGAGGCTCAGATACATCATTTGAAGCTGTTGCAGCAATTAAGAGGTATCTGTATCCCTCTGGAAGATGGAACAAATAAATATATCAGAGTGAAATGCTACTGTAATTAATTAAATTTTTTAGACACAGAACTAGAATCCTTGATATGATGCTTGAGGGAGCTTTTCAAGTCATATGACAAATGCAAGAAAAGAAGATTTTACAGGTTCCTTTACCTCCGTTTAAAATTATTGAGATACACAGTTACTGTTCCTTAAAAATCAGCCTATTCTTTGTGGGCGTTTGTCATTGTACACTTTAAAGAGATGACTGATGGATTTAGGCACTTGACCTCATTGAAACTGAGTTGCTTGCCAAAATTCCATTGGTTCCATTGAAATTCTGGCCTAAGCCAATCTTCAATCAGCAGAAGCAAGAACTTAACCAAATTTAGCTCACCCTACTTCTATATTGTCTTAAACAGCTTACAAGAAGTAACCATATGACTCATGATGTTTTATATGCCAGACTGGACTAGCAGTGATGCTATATAATCACAGTTAGGAGAATGCTTGCTGGCTAAAGAAACTGGCGCAGAACTTTACTATTTTGTTTCTCTTTTTTGTTTGTTTTGATTTATTGATTGATTTAATTGATGGTAGCTACCAGTTTGAATTTTCTAAAGATTTTCAGTTAAATCGATTTTTTTTTATCCTTTCACCATTTAATGAAATAAAACTACTGCAATGTGCTTTTCTACTTCATGTTTGCCAATACAAATCATATTTAGAAATCAAATAAACAGAAAGGTTCTTCCAACTTTAAGCCCTGTTGAGAGGCGGGCATATTAATTCCAGCTCAGAGCCATGATAATGTGGCTCTGGGTTTTTTTTGTGCTGGAGCTGGCTCATGTTCTGGCACATCTCAGCATGGGCAGAATGCACATATAGCTGTCTGCACCCATCCAGCTAGGCAAATCCCAAGTTAGTCCTCTTCAGTACATTCATAAGACCCTCTGTGAGATAACAAATAGGATTCTATTTCTGTATTAGGAGAATGTATCTAAACTGATTCTTAAATGTCAAGTCAAGCATAAAAGTGACTTTAAGAGTTTGAAGGTGACTTGCACAGCATAAGAAACTGCAGTGCTGAGACTTTTTTTCATTACTTCACATAGAGTGAGACTGTCCTTTTCTCATGTATAACTTACTATTTTGTGAGTGTAAGTAACAGGAAAGACAAGTATTTCTGAGCAAATGTACACTGATAAGCTTCACAGCTTTGGAAATATATTTAGGAGATTTTTCTTTTAACATGAATTTTGTATATGTTTATTATCTGATACTTTCAGTTTTTATGCCCTACTGAGATGTCCCATTTTGAACCTGTTTTAATGGGTAACTGATAAGAAAAGAACTGGGCTTCATAAAAGGCTTTACTCGTGTCAGACTTGCTGGTGGTTCATTGTTTTCCTGTATATCCAGGAGTTTCAGAAGTGTATCTTGCTGATGCATATTCTTATTTTCTTGACATAATACTTCACCATATTCAACTAAAAATACCTAGTGTTAATATTCACCAATCATTTCTGGAAACAGTGGGGATGCTTCTTTTGTTGCATAGTATTCCTATTGTTAATCCCATTTAATGTTTATATCTACAAATGTCAATAATCCTGTGAAATTCAAAGAATGAGGTTCATTCAAATCAATGAAATGACGTGTGACCCCATATTTCCCATAATTCAATATACCAGTTCCTTCGTGAAGAGCAATAAAAAGGAAATCAAGACTGAGATTATTACCTGTTCTCCCTGTGTTCTGAGGTGGTCTCTGAACAACAGATGGTATTAGTATGCTTTTACAACAGCTTCTTTAGGGACTCATCTTTGAAATAGGGCTTTTGCTCTGAAGATTCATATGGATAATCTGAAAAATTAACTGCTAAATTAATTTTGTCATGAAACCTTGTACATGTTATGATCTGCTTCACTAATGATATCGTAATAATTAAATGTAAATAACTGATTCCATTACGTACAGGTAAGTTTGGAGGGACCTGAAGACATTGCTGTGTAGATTCCTGCTCCCATCAGGGCAACATCAACCATACCTATATCTGTCTTAGAGATTTTTGTGTAGCTTCTTAAAGCCCTCCAATACTGGACATGTTACAATTTATTCATGTTTTATATCTTTCTAATGTGAAAATTTTTACGCAGAATATGTTTAACCTAATCTTACTTACTGCAGTTTAGGTCCATTGTTTATTTTCTGTCCTTATATACCTGGAAAACAGTTTATTAGCCTTCTTTTTCTAGCAATCATTTGTATTTTTTTAGATTGCTATTATGTCTTGTACTTTGGTTTTCTCTTCCCTAGACCAAATAACCCTAATCTCAATCTTTACTCACAGCTTGTGACTTCTGCATTTTTGATCCTCCTTATCCCCCTTTGGATTGGGTTTTCTCTTACTGATAATGACCTCTGCAAACCATTTCCTGTAGCCTGCTACAGAATTTTAACTAATACTTTTCCAGAGACAAGCAGAAGCAGCAAATTGCTTTCTGAGTCTTAAACAGAGTAATTCTGTTTTTCCTTTCACAGTATGGCTTGCTTTTCTTCATAACAGCCTGTTTTTGTTGGTATCTGTTCAGTTTAATTGCTTGAATTCCAGATTCTTTGAGGAGCTTGTGGGCCTCAGTAGTGTTGTTTGTCTTACATTTATGCAGTTGATGAGTTTATTCCATGAGTGATACTTTGCTCTTGTCCTGCTTCTTCAGGCACTTATTTAATCAAGATGATATTGAGTTGTCACCATGGCCTCTGAAGAGCTAGCAGGCCCTTCCAGCTTGATTTTTGTCTTCAGATTTAAGATGCATCATTGCTCCATTGTTGCATAGCCAAACCAAATCTGTCAGGCTCATGACTTGCTCAGCAGAGCATTTGATCCGGATCTGATATGATCATCAGATCCAGAGGATGTTACGCCATGGAATTACAAGAGAACATGACCACTGTTATCTTAGAGTGTTACTGAATAGGGACAAAAATCTGCCTGTCCTGTAAATAGCTCTTGAACTATCCATGGATTTGAAGATGGTAACCAGTACTATGTGTTGCTTCCCTAAACGAACTGCTCATTACAAGAGAAAGGAGGATGATTCAGCAGAAGCTTCCTTTTCATCACTACCTTCTAGTTAGAGATCCTTTGTCCGAGATCTTCGCGGGATGGATTTGTGACCTACTTCGTCAATGACTACATCCAGGAAGGTAGGCTGTGGTCTTCTATCTGGAAGTAATAGTGTAATGTCATAGGAACGATCAAACAGAAGCTCTGTAAATCCTTCATTTGTGGTGTATACAAACAGGTCTAAACTGTATTGCAAGCCCCAGCCTGGACCGTTATGTTTGCAGGAAGGATGTGGCGTACCCTAAAAGTACATGTGGGAAAATAGCAACCTTATTTAACCTACAGTGGAGCCCTTTTGGACACATTCAGGAGGAGTATAGTAGAACTTGGAGATACTGTTGATACTGCTTATCTTAGATGAGCTGGCATAACAAAAAAGTACATTTTTTTTTTTCTCCCATGAATTAAATTTCATGCCAACTTGTGATCAACCCTTATAAAAAGATAACAGATCAATCAGAGAGAGCACAAAATATTTTAAAGACTGCAATAGCAGTTTCTCACAACCTGGATATGTTACTCTTTCAAGCTGTCCAGAAACATCTGTTTTGAATGCTTTGTCAGGTAGAATCAATCCTATACTTTAGTTCAAATTATACACTCGAAGCAACATATTTTTACTGGCACCTTGATAGCAAAAAGAGGGAAGGGATTGATATTTCAGTGACCTAGTACTGTGGGAATACTGGACTAAGTGGGTGCTTTGAGCAAACTGCAGCAGGAATGAAAGAGATATGGTTGCTTCATACAGTGTGGTTGGCTTCTCCCAGAAACTGGAGAACCACAGGTTGCACAGTATAGTTCCATCTATTACCGCATTGTTGGTTAAATACTGTGGCAGTTGATAAGTGAGGCAATGGTTAATGGCACAAGTAAAGAGTTACATTTCCTTTTTTCTCCCATGTTGCATAGTATATTAATAATAATAATAGCTGCATTTTCATAGAGGGCCTGTCTTTGGCTGGTCAAAGTGTTTTATGAATGCTAAGTGAAGCCACAGACATCGCTGCCATCACCCAAAGTGCAAATGAATAAAAATAATATATTTGAAGTGTGTAAGAATGTTGTTTATAGTTTGAAAAAAGATATAAATAGGTAGAGATCAAAAATCAAAGCTTATAATCTAAAATGTGGACCAGCTGCTGATCAATTCAGTGCTCTCAAAATAACAGAAGTATAGGACCAATTGATACAAATCTGAGTGCTACCTTTCTTAAATAATGTCTCAATTCTATGTGCTTTTTTAGAGTGGATGGTTACAAGTCAATTCAAGGACAGACCAGGAAAGCTAAGATAATAAAGCAGTTAGTTGTCAAGGGACTCTTGCAATAAAAATACAGTATGTATTGCAAGACACACTGCCAGTGTTATCATTTAGTATTTCAGCTTTAACTCCTTGCTCTTCACTCCAATTTTGACTTCAACCATCCTTTAACTTTCTTCTTTTATAGCATTACCCTGCAGTGTCATTGTGTGTTCTCCTATAGGAATCTGAGATGGGGTTAGCTGGCAGTAAAGGACATGAGATGGGGATTAATCCACTCGGGGTACAACCAGACTGTCATCTCATCAGTACTGCACATATTTAAAAATATCATCTGTCTCTTTTGGAGCACATCCACAGCCATGACTACTTGATTCTAAGTGCATTTCTTGGAAAAATGTTGATCATGCTCTCTTCAACGTGTCTCTGAAGTATTTTTAAAGACGTAAGAATAAGTTGGAGGTGGATCCCAAGATCATTCTTTAACTGTTTGTGATGGCAGATGTACAACAGGTTTGGGAGACATACATGAGGATTGCTGGGGAGGAAAAAATTGCCTTTAGTTTTCTTTGTAATAGTTCTCTCTGACTTTTTTCTAAAATCTGCCAAAAGTTATTTTTAAACCTGTTACATGATTTTGTTTGAATTTTCTTTGCCTGCAATTGCTGAATGCCTGTTGACATCTGGGTTTCTAATGTCTGCTTGCCTCAGAATACTCCAGGGTGCTCCATTAATTCTGTCATCTTATATGTGAAACAGCAAATCTCAAGTTTTATTCTCCATTTCATTAACTTCTTGATGTGATCTGCTAGACACCATATAATCATGGAAATAGGTTCCAGGCCATTTTATTAAAAAATGACAACTGCACTCTGAGCCCAAAACTTTTTTCCCTTAGCAGGCATGTGATTGTAGGTGAAATGATTTATACAGAAAAGATTAAGTAATCAATGCTGGAAAAAAGGTGTGCATGTAACCTCTATCTTACATCTGCTATCAGTCAGGACACCCATGCTGTTCATGGCATATCCTCAATATCTGCAAGAGTCCACTGAATTATGTGCTGTTTATTTGTGTATACTGAAATACAATTATTAGTAGCAGAACTATGCAGAAAACCATAAATGCAATATAAACTTGTGTTCTTTGAAATAAGACTAACTTCTAGCCACATTCCTATTCCATTTCACAGAAAGCCATTCTTTAATTAGTTTAGTTTAGTTGCAGGATGAGGAAAAAAGAGGATATCTCTCCCTTTCCAAAAACACTGAGATCCTTAGATATGTTGAAAACTATAGAATTTAATATAAGTAATTTGCTGTAGGATTCCCTCTCCTTGATTAGGTTCACAGTTGAATGATTTCTATTGGGAGCTATAGGTTACAAAGGGACAGACTTTTTCACTGATGATTTAAAAAGCTTGTCTGCATTTGGAGGGCTTGCTGCTAATTGAATAAGAAAAAAAAGCTAATGCAGCTTTCCCCCTGCAATAGAGTGCAAGCATAGTTTATGGTGCAAAACTATCCCTTATCCCTCTTTTGCCTTTTCAGGTTGAACTTGTTCTCAGAATAGAATAAGGTAATAGGGCTTTTGTTGTTCAAGTTTTGCATTCTAAAAACATAGCAATATGTAGTGATATTTTTTCATATTTTGTCCTGTTATAATTCCTGGGCTAATATGTACCCTTTAATATGTGAATTGTTTTTGAGTAGTCTGTGGATTCACTAAAGAAGTTTGATAGAAGAGGTAATTTTGAGGCCTTAGTGTGTATTTGGATGGTCTACTCTGCAATGCCGGCTGATACAGGATAAGGGGACCAACAGTCTTTTCAGTGTTGATCCGTAAAAGGATCTGTAAAAGGATCCCACTGGTTTCCCATTTCCTGAGGTATATAGATCCCTTTAAGGATAAATACTTTAAAATTTGCTCGTCTGTGGTTTTAAGTTTCTTAAGAAATTTGTTGGAGGGTACAAATAAGTGGCATCCCTGGGACAAATACCTAAATGATACATATTTGGTGTTCTTGATGGGGGGGGGCAGCTGGATGATTTTGGAGGCAAATCTTGCCCTCCTTGTTTAGTAAAAATTCTTTTGCTCTCATTGAAATTTTCCATGGAGTAGAATGGAGTCAGGAGGATTTGATCTCATTTCATGTGTGCTATCTTAAAACAACCCATCATGACTTTACTATTTCACGTAACTAGACCTCTTGCTTGTTTCTATGCTTGACCCTATCCCTTCCCTTGTTTGAAACCCTCAGAAATTTAGTTTATTCTTTACTTTGGGATAAGGGCTATCATTTGTGGTAGATGACAATACCTCTAAATTTTGTCTCTTAAAGAGACAAATCTAATCTCAGTCCATTGCCCAGTTCCTTTTATAATTAATGGAGAGAAGTGGGCACTTCCAAAGAGCAAATGATCCCACCTAATCTGAACACCTTCTAGATATGCCTGTCTCTGTAGGGAACCTGACACTCTAGACTGGCAGAGAGGATATCCAGCTAGGCAAGTGTCACTGGACATTACAGTGGCAATGATATTATTGATATGATGTGCCACATTTTATCCCCAAGAAATGGTGCCTCATCTGCAGTCAGAATGAAATAATTCTGCTGAATGTAAACAACACTTGTTTAGTAATTGCCCTTGATTCTTGCCTGGATGATGCCGAAATTTTCAATTCTCTTGGTGATACTGGTGTCACTAAGTCCTTTTCTTTCACTTACCACTTATGTTAGAGACTCAAGCAGACATGTTTATTTTTTCCACAGAACAGGGAGCAGCTGAGAGCTAGTCTGTTAGTGCACCTTGCTCACCTCTGCTTGTTGTGTAGGACAATCTATTGCAGCTGTAGCTCTTGCTTTTTAATCCATTTTGAGAGGGGAGGTCAGTGAGTGGTTTCCAGTGATATGTAGACATTAGCAAAGTGTGTTATGGCATAATGGTAGCTCCTGAAACAAAACAGAAGGTGTTCTATTTTTAGGCTAGTAAGCTAAGAGCTTACTGCTCTTGGTCAATTGCTGTACTTCATAAAGGATCCAGATGCAATATTCCCTCAAGGCAGCTGAATCTGGCTGTGTCAACACTAGCTCATATGTTCACACTGCTACATTTAGCATTACAGTGTGTTTCAGAGAACAAACACATAAGAAAACATCCAATGTACAATTTGCAAATGTTTGTTTTGCAAAAGCTTAATATGTTATGTATTACACACTGACACATAGTCAAGTGAGCGTGATTGCTCACAGATTGCCTCGCTGGCAGAGAGCTTCTGTAAAGTCTTACCTGTTCAAAATCAACCTGTTATTTTTAAAGGAGGGTGAAAGTAATTAGTGTTAAACTGATTTTTGGATGTGTATATCATATGCGTTATTGAAAAAGAAAAAAAAAGGCTCAGTGTGAGGCTGAATCATTTGTATGTGGTGTCCAGATTTACTGGATGGACAGTGGCACACTGAGTTACTGGCCTTCAGTACTGAGTTAATAACTATTTCTTCCAGTAAGGTTTTTATTGCTCCTCCTGTCCAAAATTAAAGTAACATTTCTCTGCCTTTAAAGCCACAGAAATCAGTAGAAAATGTCTTAAATCTTGTCTGTTCCTGGAGGGCACGCTAAATGTGACATGTTTAGCATGTGGGTGTTGTAGAATTAATTACCCATGCATGCTAGACACCATAGATGACCAAAGAAATGAGTCATTTGCTGCATCTGGTCTGATCTACACATCAGTTTCAGCTGCTACCTTCACACCAGCTATCCTATTTCCAGCCTGTCATATTGTTTGTTTAAGTAGGGATATGCCTCATCTTTTTCTGAACCCATGTTTTGTGGTAATTTCTGAAAGGAATTGGAAATCTTGCTCTTGGGTTAATGTCTATCCATGTCTCTTGACTTACAGTAGATGTCTCAGTTTTTTGAGGACGTGACTGACAGGAATGTGGCCTTTGGTAAACTAAGAATGATTTTTCAGTTCAGCCAACCGTTTCAACACCCTCATATAAACCCCATTCAGCCTTGTGAAACTGCATGCAAGAAACTTTTTCATGCACCCTCTAACATGTTGCTCCTTTGCTGTTGTCCTCCTCTCCAAAATGTGCTGATTCATCTGGAGGTGGAGGCTTGACTTTTCTTCAAAGATCAAAGCAAAAAAGTTGTTGGCTATTTTGGTCTTTCCTATATCATTTGTCAGTAGATTGCCTCCTCCATCCAGCAACAAACCTTCACCTTTCCCATCTTCCTCTTGTAACTGGCATACCTGTAGACTCCCTTTTTGTGACTCTTAGTGTCTATTGATAGTTTTAGCTCCAGCTGCACTTTGGCTGCATTGATTTCCACACCCCACCCCCCCCACTTAAGTAACCACCACTTAAGTAACCAAACATGGGTTTTATACTCCACTTTCATTGCCTGCCCTTGTTTCCAGGTATATGTTTTTGTGTTAAAGTGTTTTATTGAGAAGCTCCTTGCTTAGCCAAGTAGGCCTTCCAAATTTCCCAGGTTTCTTCCTGAGCTTTAGAAAAGTTGTAAAGAAAACTTTTTCTCCTGGTACCATTCCCCTCATGGCAGCTTCCCAGGAATCTTCCTTAGCAGTTGTTTAAACAAGCTGAAGTCTCTCAGCAGAAAACTTCTGTTTTCATGTTGGAGTGCTGTGCACTTTTTTTAAACCTGGTTTGAATTAGCTCTCAGTTCAGAAATAACAAGGAGGACTTGTTTTTGTCACTTATGCTGGGGAAGTTCCTCTTTCTCTCAGTGATGTCTGCCAGATAAGGAGACTTTTTTATATGAAGAGTATCAACTTAAAATCACTGTTGTTGAATGCATAAGGCAACCATGAAACTGAACAGTCAAGAAATATAAAAGACCTTTAATGTAGCTTCTTTTAGTCTCTTGGTTAATCTTCTTTCTCACCCTCCCGCTTCTATCTAAGTCCTGACAATTTTCTTTTATAAAAACTCTTACCTTTCACTTCTTAAATATTGTCATAAAAAAACCCAAGCTTTCTGCTCTTCCACTGCATTCCATATGACAAATCTTACAAAACAGCTTGTGGCTGCATCACTGGAAGTGTTCAAAGTCATCTTGGATGGGGCTTTGAGCAACCTGATCAGTTGAAAGACGTTCCTGCCAGTGTCAGGGGAGTTGGAGCAGGTGATCTCTGCCAATTCCTTCCAGCCCAAACCGTTCTATGATTCTGTGAAAAATTCCTGTTAATATCTGTGGGGTTGTCACTTGAATAAAGCTAATCTCATATCTAATGTTTTGCATCATTATTATAAAGGAGTAAAAACTGCTTAATTTAAGGGAATGACTGAGTTGATATTTCCCCGCTGTGCCAAGCCTGTTAAGAGTAAACCTTGGTTCAGTTGTACTTTGAGCTCGGCCTCTTTTCTGAAGAAGCCTTTCTTCATCAGAAGTTTCTGAGTTTTCTTCTTTGGGGTGAAATTTTCACTATCAATTTTAAATGAAAATATGTACTCTTTTGTTTAGAAAATGTTTTGGGGAAATTTTTTGGCGGCAGTATGTCGTAGTTTTTTTTCTTAGTGCAAATTTCATTGATCAATTTGTTCAGATACATAGAATTAAAAAGAACCCCTTTCCTAAAATCCTTTTTTTAAGGAAGAAGAATGTCATTATATTTCATGAAAAGTTAGCAAAGAAAATCAAGACTATCTGGAAAAGCAATTAATCTTTCAAGAATTAATTCTTTTATTAAATTATTTTTTTCAAGTTGATGTGTACAACCTAGAGCACATATTGAGAATTAACAAGCATTATTAGGTGTGACAAACACATTCGTTTCTTGTCTTTCAGTGTAAAATTTTTGGTGGGAGAGAGAACTGGAACATTACTTTATAATTGTAAACAAGCATTCTTTTTGTGTGTTTATCCAGGAAAAATGAGATGCTTGCATAATGGTTAATTCAGACAGCCTATTCATAAAGCCCTTCATTGATTTTGGTGTGTGTGGTTTTTTTTTTTCTTCCCCCTGAGAATATAGCTCAATATTTGTTGATAAAGCAGCTTGCTTCCCCACAGATGGTAAGAAATTACAGAAATGTAGGTCTGCTTCGTTTTAGGGGGGAAAAATACACAAAACCTATGCTGACTATTTGTTGCCCTAAACCATGATTCAATCACCCTGAGAATAAATAACTGTGGCTTGAAAGTATAAATAATGAATTAAGTTTATTTGGAGGAGGAAGTTCTTCATTGTGGGCTACTGGATTCCAAATACTAAGTTTTTAAAAATTTTAAACCAGAAACTTTCTACTTCAGTCAAAGAAGAAAAAAAAAAAAAAGTGAAAATGTTACATTTAAAATAGATCTTGTTAGGCAAAGCATCTGTTTTGGTTACTATTAAAGTCTATTTAATTCTGCCGCTGTCAGAGAGAAAGAAGCTTTTTTTTTAATGTTGGCCTATGGGTCTTATGCTTTTGTGTTGTCTACCTGCTTGGCGAGTATGCTGCTTTAGATTAAAGAATCTGAAGTTTACTAGCATAAAAATGCATGTTTCCAAAATCAGCGAAAACTCTGATACAGTTGGACAGAAAGGTGTGAATTTACTAGATAAGTTCAGCAGTGTTCCAAGTGAAAGGAAAACTCTCCAAAAGAATCGTGTTACTGGCAGAAGCAAAGGAAGGAAGAATGGCAGTAACAGAAGCTGCTGTGTCTGTCTTGAAAACTGCAGACTCTTACGCCTCAGAACTACCTGAACAAATAAAATAAATTAACTGATATTAAAATTTATATATATAATCTGTATATAATCTATAAATTTTATATAAACACTATTTTTTCCTATCAGTAAATGCATTTGTTTTCATTAATTTTACATCTCATCACTGGACATGGAACTCCCTTTAAAGGTTCTGCAACAGTTCTATGTGCGATAGAGAAACAAAAGTGATTTTATAAACACCTGACAACATTATAATGTTTGTCAAAATTGTGACATATCAGGGTGTGGAGAGATTATAAAACTCAAGCTATCTCAAGTTCCTACAGTACTTGAACTCTATTTAAATATACATATTTACATATTTTGTGTAAGTGGCATTAGTATAAAACCAACAGTTTTCTGTTGCCTCTAGTTGTTTGTTATTTAACTGTTAATATAAATAAAATAGGGTCTACTTCTGCAAATGCAAACTAGTCTTCATTTCAGAGAGTCTTTTTACCTGGGGGTAATTCCAGGTAGATATAAGGTTCAGCATACTAAGGACTATTTATATAAGATTACTTGGTGGAAGAAGGAGGCGAGGTGGTGAGCGTATCTGAGAGAGAGCAGACAGCATGGTCATTGGGAAAAGTCTTAGGGTGATTCAGGTTGAACAGCTGTTAAGATCCCAGGTTAATTTAATACTTGCCCATGGAAGGAATTAGTGCAGGATGATTATTACACTGCAAATCATGAATTGCCAAGATACGCCCTCAGAGGGGCTTTGATTCCTGTCAACCCTGCAGGGGCTGAAGTATGGAGGACAGCACCATCCATGTTCTGTAGTCTGTCAGGGCCCACCTCTCTTCAGACAGTCCGCTGGCACGCTGCCTGCTGCTAGAGTCTCTGAGTCTGTTTTTCAAAAGTGGATTTTGTTTGTCTGCCAGAATAGCAGCACCTGGAAAATCCTGGCCGGAAGCAAAGATTGTAGGGAAGCTGTAAAAAAATATTCCAGACCTTTCAGCTGGCAGAAAAACATCTCTATATAGATGAGATTCTCATATCTAGAGTGTTTAGGTCTAGGTGAAATTTAGATTTCATTATCTAGAACATTTATTTCATTTTATTGGCCAACTAGGAAAAAAAAAAATAATGAGCCTGTTCAATTTGCTTGCTCAGGTAAGAGTGAGCATAATTAGAGTTCCAGAAGAATTGCAGTCATCGTTGTAATAAATTTTTTAAAAAATTGTATATTATTAGATACTTCAATACTTTTTTAGTAAAGAAAAACCTTGCTTAGCTTTACATAATATATAAAGTAAAAGTTTTACTGGATCTCTAATAGTGGAGGAAATGAGAAAAATATTTTTGTAAAAAATGGGCATAATATGTTTACAATAATTCCTTTTTGAAAGCAAAGCTGATACTGTTCTTTATGCTTTCCAGTGAAATAGTTAGAAATGTACACAAGAGTGAAGAAGCCATCAGGCTAAGTTAACCTATTGTTTAGATGTTCAGAGCAGTATCAAATGCTGAATTTCACACTTTCGGCATTTGGGAAGAACCACTAAGACTTAATTTCAATTTTCTGAAATAAAAGCACTTGTGATAGTGTTTCATTCTTCCTCCCATTCTCTTTTATGACAGTTTCCACAGGAGCCGTTCTCAGGGAGTGACATCTCTGGGTTTTTTTATGGGATAATTTAAGACCATTAACATTATTTTTCTTAGTCTGTGGCTCCAGCTGCTGCAATTTGTCTTCGAGATTCATGAGTGCTAAAATTCACCAAATTTAATTTAAAATGATGGAATATATTGCCATTCATTTACAAATGAGAAACAACTGCAATAACGCAGAGGAAAAATAACTGGAAGAAATGGATGGTGTAATCATGCATATGCCATTGCCAGCCTGATCTCCTCAGGCTGTCTGTGTGCTTTTCTGCTGTATCAGTCAATCAAATGATACTGTATTGGAAAAGCTTCTTGGGATATTAAGCCATACATTTTTAAATTATATTTTTTAATGACTTTTACACATGCAGAGTGGCCCAGTGCAGCTGAACTGAGTTTCGTCAATTTTCACAAGTGCACATTCTTCCAACAGACCCTACCAGTCAAAGCCTGAAGGTCTAATAGGTCAGCCCCCCCCCCAGCATCAAACTGCATGCTTCCCTGAGAGCCTGTTTCCTCCTTTTTATACACTGTATAATATTGGCACTCTCATTTTGTAGTCAGTGAATATCAGACTTTCAGACAAGACCCTGATTTCCATCAAAATAAAAGCATTATATAGGGCTACTCTGGATTTATATTGGACTCTGCAAGTAGAATGTTATCTTTTACTTTCAAACAATGGAGACTACTACAAGCTGCTTTTTTTAATCATGTGACTGCTCAAAACTTGTATGTTGCATTTTGCACTTGGAAGTTGAGTTAGAAGGTGCTGCGCTTTCTTGTAACACAGGAGTTCTCGGTCTAGAACTCAGATATGCCAACCTGGCTATTTAAAAGGGGTTATGCAAGTATGAGTGAAGGATGTAGTATCTGAAGTCTGAGTTCTAGATGTGATTCTGCCAAATGTATCTTTATCCAATTTCTCAGCTACTTACCTTGTTTAAAAAAAAAAAAAAAAAGCCCATTTAACTCCAGACCAGAGAGGTCCTGGTTCCCACTCACCTTTCCCACAGTCAACTTGAGTCCAGTTGGTGAGGAAGCAGATCCCTCTGAGGGCCAAACTGAAAGCTCCTTCTGTTGTAAGTGGCTAGGGAGTTGATCTGGCTGCCTGAGAGCCAGGGTGAGTTTCCTGAGCAGATGGCATAGCTATTGGACAGAGCACCAGGGCTGCGCAAGGTGCGTGAATGCTTTGCAGATCGATGTTATCTGTTCTGAAACTGTACATACCTTACAAAATCTCTTGTTGGAGGTTTTCTCCTCTATGTTTAGACAGTATTAATGGGATAAGGTGTGAAGTGTTGCCATGGATTTCTACCACAGCCTTTTTCATCCAGAGTTTGTTTAGTAGCTATTATGATGCTGACTGCTCCGTAAGAGAAGCAGGGTGTCAGCTGTGGTCTTCCTTGCATCGTGGTAAGCCATTCCATGCTGGATCCATAAAAGTTATTCTCTTGACTGTGCACCAAAACTGGCAACCCTGTCACATTTAGGTTTTGACAGTAACTTTTCTAATATAAACTTCTAATAAAAGGCAATCAGCAAATTCATGATCAGCTTTGTGAAGCATAGTTAGTTAATAATATGCAAACTCTCTGGGTCAGAGGCAGGGCTATGTGTGTCATACAATAAGACTTGCTGGTGATTTCTGGAGAGTTCAGCATGGACCAAATCTTGGTGCAATTTCACTTAGCAGCAAGAGGCAGATTTTAGGGTTGTGGGTTTTTTGGTTTTGTGTTTTTGGTTTTTGTTTTTTTTTTTTTCCCCCGGTAGGTTTTTTTTCCCCCTAAAGCCTGAGACTGCTTCAAGTTCATACATAGAATATTCCTGGTAATTGGCAGTTACCTATTTTTCCCTAGCATCCTTCTTGGAAAAGATGGAACAGTTCTCCCTGAAATTTTTCTTAAATTTCCTCAGAAGCAGAGAGCAAGCCTTGAGAGGTGATAACCTGGGAAATGATAATGCAAAAATTCAGCAAAATTTTGGGCAACAGAAAACTACTCTATGCATTCAGTCTATGCGCCACTGCCATCCTCAACCATCATTCTGCAGAAGTACATCCTCCAAGCAGTCATATAGGGAATAGCATCCTCCAAATGAGCCACGGAGTGCCAGCCAGTTCATGCTATGCATACTAATATTTCATAATGAAGTGCATAGAGATTTGGGGGATTTTGAAGCATGGTTATAAATTTGCATCTTGAACTCATACTCTAGATGAAGAAAGACCGTGCTCCACGTTTAGTATGCGATATATACTCTGCTTTTATGATTAATCACTGTCGGCTAGCTGAATAAAATAAGGCATCATTTACCATTTAAAAATACCTATATTTTACAGCAATGCATTCCTCAAATGCATGTTTTTTTTAAAGTGATCAAGATATAATTCTGTCTCACCCTTATCTTCAGAGAACACAATTTTATAAAGGCTTAAATTATTTCTAGACTATTTGTTCTGGAATCTGTAGCTAAGTCCAGAATTTATGATTTCTAAACAGCACCCTTTGTAGCCAGGGAAGCGAAGACATAAAGATAGGTGTTTTCCTGAAAAACCATGGTGAGACTTGGCAGTATGAGTGTACAGCTGTGGGGATAAGTAATGTTAGATGCAACTAAAACACGTTTAATGGAGATGAATTCATTTTGAAAAGGCTGAGGAAGGAACAAACTTTACAGCTAAAAGAAAGAAGCGTACAACCATTTATAGTAGGATTGATAGAACAACAGGATCAGTCATTCTTGATAAATGAAATACTGGAAGTGTCTTTTAAAAATTGCTTTTTTGTTTTTTGTTTTTTTTTTTTTTACAAAGCAGTGAGAGGAATCTGACAGAGAAAAGGATTATGATGTATCTTAGCTTTCCATACTAGAGGTAAGAGTCTAAATTTCTGCCTACATGTCAGTATGTTGAACAATATCTGATCAAAATCAAAATCAAGAAGGACCATTTTAGATTCCTTCAGTCTCCATCATGGGATATTTTCCCTTCCCACCTCAAGCTAAAACCTTGCCTGCTTGTCACCTACAACATTAACAGCAGCTGTTGATGCACAGGCCACCTTCTTTAGTTAACTGTTGCTAGAAGAAATGGCAGAATACACTATCGGGAAACTCTGGCTAGGCAGACAGTTCCATGTAGCTTGTGGTCTTTCTGTGCATGATCATAACTTCCTTTGACTCAGGTAGAAAAGAAATAATAGATGTTGTGGAATTAACAGGGAAAAAGTAATCTTCCAAAATTTCAATCAAATAAATTCACAAAGTTTTTCTGTTATTTGCCCATTATGTGCATATCAAAATTAGTATATAGATGTAATGGAAACCATATTTTTCTAAAAATTTTTTTCTAGAAGCAAAAGAGGAAAAATAATGTTTCTTGGATCCTTATTTCCTAATTCCTAACTCTTCTTTTTCTCACTGTATTTATGTGCTAGAGTTCAATTTGTATTAGAAAAGGGCTGAATCCCTAATGGCCTCTGCTATTTTTTCCCTGAGATATAAAAAGAAGTGCTTATGGTATTGTAAAGGTCAGACTGAGGATCCTGAATTCTTTTTTCACTTGCTTTGTTTTTTCTCTAGTATGGTTCCATTGCCTTCTGTGCATTTACTTTTGATTTAAAATTCTCTATGAGGAAATTGAAACTGTAGGATAGAATGCAAGAAGTGAGACAGCACACTTTGGAACTGAGGTCTTCTCTGCAAATACCTTCTCTTCCCAGGCATATATTTTTTTTTTTTAATTCTACGTGCTGTAAAATTCAGGTGTTCACTAATGTAACCAGAATGCAAACACAGTGCAGTAGATTAATTTCTAGTTATGGCAAATGTTCTATTAAACAGGCCACTGATAAAGATAATTATATGGGTTATGAAAGAGAATACTATTTAACAAGTATGTCTAAAGTTGGGCATGCCAGTAGTCCCATTAATCTGATTTTTCAGGTATGATAGGGGTAGCTATAAAGAAGATGAAGACTCCCTTTTTACACGGAGTCCCATGGAGAGGATAAGGGGGAATGGACACAAGTTGGTCTTGGGGAGATTCCAACTGTACATGAGGGAAATTTTTCAGAGTGAGGACAGTCACCATTGGAATAATCTCCCCAGGGAAGGGGTTGACTTGGCCACGTTGGACACCTTCAGGAGTCGGCTGGACAGGGTGCTGGGCCATCTTGTCTAGACTGCGCTCGTCCTAGAGAGGTTGGACTAGATGATCCCTGAGGTCCCTTCCAACCTGTGATTCTGTGATTATATTGTAATGCAGCAGAATGTAGAATTATCTGTAATATCAGTTAATTTGGGTCCTGAAAACAGTATAGCTACCTGAATGCAACACACTACCTTGGCTAATTTACCCAGCTAAGAAATGAAGCTGAGCTTTCCAAGGTTCTGCCCTTGCCTATCTTCATTCTGTACCAACAGATGTCATAAGTGCCTCCTGTTCTCGTGAGTACAGTGAAAAACACTGTAAGGTTTTTATGGCAAAAAGGGCTTTGTTTGTGTCCTTTCCACTACCCAAGGCATAGTAATATTCTTTAATGATATTTAACATTCCACTTTGACTTCTTTGACAGTATCTAGCAATTCAATGTGGACACCAGAATCTAGGTTTTTAAAAGATCAAGTAATTAACTTCCTGCTAGTAGGATGCAGAAGTATCCCCACCTTTAAAAAAAAAACACCCCAAACCCCAAACTCAAAACCAAAACAAAGCCCAGACCTTAGAGGGATAAAATCATTTTAGAGGTCAGTGTTATAGTTACAAATAGATCTCAAACTTTAATTGGATATGGACATCATATAATAATCTAGCACGCACCCTCACTGAGTAGTGAGGTAGTCTAGGACAAAGCTCTCTCTGGAGACTAAGTAACCCAGGTTCTTCAATTGTACCAGCCGCCTTCTTGGTAACTGCCTTCAGTAGTTAGAAAGATTTGTAGCCCTAGAGGGCATGCAAAGATGAATTCTGGTAATATCAATGTTTACAAATTTAGCCAGTTGTATCTCAATTGTATTTCTAAATGCATTCTATTCTGCAAAGGTTTTAAGTAAAGCCATGAAAATACCAGAAGTGCTGAGTGTATGTTGGCTAATTTAATTGCTATACACAGACGTGTGGAAACAGGTATTTAGACTGTTTGGGGTTTTATTATCTTTGTTCCTCATTTCAAGGCAGAGGGCATTAAATGGATATCACACCATTTATGCATCTGTATAGGAAGATCATAATGAATCGTGCTTTGTATTGTTGTACATGGTAAGACTCTTTTCTGTTAAGGATAAACTTGTTTCTGCTTGTAGAGTCACTTCGTATAACATTTTTTTTCTGCAGTCAACTTGTCTAGTTAGCAAATGCTTTCTAAAATTTCTTTGGGTCAGTGGAAGGACTAGAGCTGTGACATGTATGCCAAAAATGGGCAAGGCAAAACATCTGGAGTTGACTTAGTTGGAAAAGAACATTTAGAAAACGAATTAGGAGAAAAACCTAAGAGTATAGCAACAAGTCTGCATGCCTGAAAGGATACATGGTATTTTTTAAGGCTGCTAGAGAACTTGGTGAGATAAATCTTCTTGAGCTCAGGAAGGCATTTCTCAGACTCTGGCTGTCAATGATATGAGTGCATGTTTGGGATGTAATAAATCCATGTTCACAGTCTTTTGGTTAAGCAGAGCAATAACTGCACTGGAATTGCCTGCCTTGCAGGTGACATACTAAGCTCTTCTGGCAGGATTCCAATATCTGGAAACATTGCCGTCTAGTTTGGTATTAAAAAGTGTCAAACTCTCATTTTATGTATCTTTCCATCATATTTTGTAGAACAGATTCACGCTTCTCCTGCAAGGTTGTGTTATGAGTTCAGATCTGCGCCATGGTGATAAATATCAAACCAATCTGATGGTCTAAGTAAAAATGAATTACCTGTTTAGTCTGGCAATAAGTAGTGATGACAAGGCTTAAACAACTGTGGACCTCTAAATAAGCACTTACCTCTAACCAAAGCTTTTCTGTAACTAGGTTAAAAGATAAATAATCTGCTGTGTTTGCCTATTTTGGTCCTGAATAAGCTCACCATTAATCTGTTTATAGAAAAAAGCACTTGTATCAAAGGAGATAAACAAGCATAAATCTGGAACAAGGTATATGTGAGTTGGGCCTTTATTCTTTCCTTGGGGTTCATAGAGGATTTTATCCCCTGAAATTGTTATGATAACATGGACAATATATTTTCTTTTAAAAAGACACTACTATTCAGAAAATATTTCTTGCTTCCCAAGGACACTTTACCCTTCTTGGTTTTCCCACTGTTATAGCTTAAAATGAATGAGAATACTACACAGAAGATCTTTAGGCAGTGATTTTTCTGGGTTATTTCCTTATCTGCAAAGTATTTCCTTTCAGTCTCAGAGATGTTGGTACCCAGAGGTATCAGAAGTTTCCATTACTGTCTCAAGGAACTGGAGTCTCAAAACACAGCTAATAGGTCAGTAGCAAATGTGTCCTTGGGGGTGATTGAGTTCCATCAGTTAACTGGACCATATTCTGAATATAAGAGGTGGCTTTTCCCTTAGTGCTGATGGCTTGAGTAATTTTGGCAATGGTAATACTCTCCTGGTATGTTAAAAGCATATTAAAATAAAACCTTGCCCACATTAGGGCTGAATTATCCTTACAGATATATAACACTTTTAAACTAGCTGAGTTCAATAAAATTGTGCTTGATTTCCACTTGTAGTCCACTATGGCTTAACAGAAGAAAAAAAACCCTAATGCTTTAAGTAGGCCCTGCTTTATCCTTGCTTTTGTATCAGTGCTTCAGTAATTTTACTGTTGGAATTCTCTTCTAATGTCTTGCCTGAATCTTACTTGCGTTCTTGCAGTGCACAAAAGTATCCTGCTCACTCTGAACACAGGGAACAGACTGTTCTAAAATAGCAAAAAAGGGAAACGGTAAACTCAGATTTTTGAGAAAGGGAACACATGGGGCTAAGCAAGAAGACAGGTAATTAGTGAGTAGCACTTCAGACCAGGGATGAGATTTTTGAGAGGAGAAGCTGTCAAAATGTACCAGTCTATAGGGAAATATGTTACCCACCTGCCTTGCTATAACTGGAATCTCTCTTCTGCTTGTTTGCCATCCTTAGGATTCTCTAAGATTATTTTCACTGTCTGCAGTAAGAAACCACTTAATGGAGGCCTAATTCTAGAAAAAAGCTGATAGTTATATTCTCTTATGGCTAAGGAAAGAGAAATAGCACATTGCTGGCAGTCCTGCAATATGGTACCTGCTACAATGTGAACAGAAGCAGAATTTTGTTACAGGTCACAAATTTCTTTGTGTCCTTGAAAATCTCCGCAGGAGTGCATGCATTGCTCTTCATTTGCTAATTGTTGAAGCTGTTACCTTTCTGGTGTTACCTTATCTTATCCTCATTTCTTTAGCTTGTAATAGCTGTGGCCTATTTACTTTTGAGGTCTAAATCAGCTTGGTTTAACAGAGGCGTGGTTACCTGGGGCAGTTTCTATTCCCTCTAGAAGCATGCTTTTATGATTATGATGTTTATAAGCCTCAAGCAAGTGGTTGGGAGGACAACGCAGCGCTCAACTCCAGATGGCCCAGTTTTAATGCTACTAACGTGATTAATTTTTTTTGGACCAACTATTTCTTTCTTATTTGCACAAAATGCATTTCTTGCTACAGAAGATTTTTCTGTGGTTTTAATATACTGAGGTATTCTGTGGACTGCTTCACTCGTTATATTTCCTTCTTAGTATGGCTTTTAAAGACATTGATATGTATCTAATTTGCATCCTGGAATATATGAGAGCTGGGTAACCTGTGAAACCTTTAGCGCCTCTTGCTTTTTGAAAGCTATGAGAACCTTGCCAGCTATTAGAAAACAAAAGTAATGAGTCAACATGGTTAGTTAAACCTTCCTTTCCTTATGGAATTCTGCCATTTTACGTATGGTGTTAAAAACAAGAGACTTCTTGGAGCAATAAATTAATAATATTTTCCCTTCAGTTCACTCCCTTAATTTTAACATTTCATTCCAGTCCATTTGCACCATGGAGGTAGTGAAAGGTCTCAATCCTTGCTGGCACAAGAGCACTGTTGTAAGACATCTGCCTGTGAAGAAAGAGGCTGCAAAAAGACAACTGGAGAGGTCTAATAGTTACCCAGTACCACCGTGATCTCTTAAGAGCTCTGTGTTAGTGGCATAGGGATAAGCAGGATGGCAGATGTTCTGAATATTTCCTGGGGTCCCTCTCTGAATATTCAGGAATAGGAGGAAGTGATTTGGTTTAAAGATGAGTTTTAATCATCTGAAGTTCAGTCTCAGCTTCTTATTTTAGCTATTTTTTGTTCTAATAATATTGTTAATATTACATTGTTATCTTTTTGAAACATGTTAATCCTGCACCTCTTCTTACTGTGAAAGAATTCTTTAAAGTCTCCAGCTGAAGGTCTATGGATATATTGACAAATTTTAGCAGGTTTCTTCTGCACCTATGTAGTGTCAATTGTAACTGAGAAACTTGTCTGACAGTTATTTTCTATGCAATTTTATTCAGCAGTTTTGTGTGCAATTGATATGGAATAGATCTCAAATTAATCAGAGGTTTGGCCAAATTTAAGGATCTTTGTTTTTTTCTATTCTCTTGCCTTCTTATTCAGGGTAGTCCTGATTACTCAGTTCTCTTCTCTATGAACCTCTGATTTGGACAGTATGGTCTTGGAACATTTAAAAGGTCTTCTCTTTCATTGTTTGTTTTCTGAATGCCATGTTAAAGAACAGGTTTGTCCTTTGTTGATAGAGTAAAGCTTACTAAAGCTTTTTAAAGGGATGGGTCATAGTGCTCAGCTCAGAGAAGTCACCTGCCAAATATATTGAGGTGGGAAAAAATAAAACTGTTAATTTCCGTCAATTTATTGTGAGTTCAGTCCTCTTCTTACCACCTGCTTAGAATAGATGACATTATACATAAGTATTCAGTCAATATTTTCAGTGAAAACGTTTGTAATATTGTTTGTGAAGAATCTCTGAGGAGACTGTTTAGTCATTTGATATTCAGCGATTTCTCATGACTGCAGTGTTCACATTGATTACCCAGCTTCAGTAACAAAGTATGGTAGGAAAGGAAGATGTCTAGGAAATTATAAAGAGGTTAAAGCCAGGAATTTACTTCCAATTTTATTTCAAAGAGGAGATAAATCAGAGATGGCCTTTTTGTACTCATCATTATTTCCTTTTGGGTGTGTGTGAGAGATGTCATATTTCCTAGGACAGGAATGAGAAACGTTGAAATATATTGGAATGTACCTGAATTAAGTAGTCTAAGATCTTCCTGTGTTTACACAGAATGAAACCAGTAGCTACATAGGTTTGAAAACATGCGCTAACAGCATAGTAATTCTGGATTGTCGGGACTTTCAGTGTATACCTCTGAGGCATGTAGTACTAGCCACTGTCACTGAAAGCTATTGGACCAGATGGGAATATCCTCATTTTGAAATATTTCTTTATAATGCATGCCTCTGCATAGAGAAATAAATCAACTGAACAGGCATGTTTATATGCTAGCAATAGGCTCACTACAGAGTGCCGAGATGAGGAGGGACAGATATACTTATGTAAGCAGATGTAAGCTCAATGTGCTGACAGACGCTTTCTTTATTTTGGTATTTTAAAATATCACATTTTCTACAATCAAGGCAAAAATGGTGAGGCTGCTTACAGAAACAACAATGAATAAAAAGGAATAAAATTCAAAAAGTTAGCAACTTTTACTTGCACATAGAAGGGAAAGGCAAAGATATTTTCATATTTTTCCCACTGTATGTGAGGGAGAAATACTGCTAAGTGTCTTACTGCCTGTACAGCAAGGAGCCTAAGCAATAGGATTTTTGGTGAAAATGCATTTTAGTGATTGACACACTTCCATATGGCTAAGTCTAATGTATTCAGGTATGATTTTCCCATAATAGTTTGGGTTGGTGACCAAGGTTTTATTTTAGATGTTTTCCCAGTGAATAGTCTGGCAACTCACTCTCTGGCATAGAAAGGGGTATTAGTGCAGTTGGCTTTTTCTACCCCACCCCCGGAGCCTGATTTCATAGATAAGCTCTGAGAATGTCTGTTGTGACAAGCCTGGCATGTGAGACAGATCAACAAAGATGTCTTTTATGAATCCCAAAGTACCTTTGGGGGAGAAAGTCCATGTCCTTTGGTCCTATCAAGCTGGGTACATAAGGAACACTCTCTAATCAAACATAGATCCCTAGGAAATTTTGGTGTTTCAAACTGAGGGTTTGGCCAACTTAAAATACTTGAAAACTTACTTCAAATTGAAGTAAATACCTTTAATTGTCAAAGTCTCTTCTAGGATTAGAAACCAGAGAATTTGACAACTGTTGATACTATTTTTTCTTTTAGACATGTAAAAGATTCAAGGAGAATCAACTAAGAACGAATCTCATAAGCCTTTTATGCCTCTGTGGATGTTGATATTTCTTTTTTTGCTCTTTTTTGAATTATTTTTTAAGGACCATTTTAGAAGCTATCACTGCATGGCTGCTCAACAACAGTGTAATTGCTAGAGGTCAGCACAAGTTGTCAGTCCTGCTTGCAATAGTCTTGTGCCAGATAGTCTTCTCAAATTGCAGACAGGACTTGTACAGTGTAGAAAAATCACATACCAGGTTCTGACTGATAGGAAGATAGAATCTGTCACAGCATGGCTATTTATTGTCATATTTTTTAATGTTTGAATGCACACCAACCAAAAATTTGCACTTAAAAGGATGCTTGTGTTTAATATTAGTGACACATACATTATAATTTACTCTTGCATTTCTTCCAGCTAAATTTAGGAAGACAGTTTTAGGTCATGAAGTCTAAAGAAATATTTCAAATACAGAAAAAGAACATATACAATTAATATGCCATGTATGAATTTATGTGGATAAAATTTGAAATGGAGATTGTTCAACATGCTCCATCCAGATAAACTTAATTATAATGGATTCTTCATTCTTCTGGCTGTATACACACATATGCACGCGTGCACACACAGAGCATTTGTCACGTTCACAAAGGCTGAGTGTTCTGTAGTTTTTAGGCTGGATTTAGTTAACTGAGTATTATTTAAAGAACTTGGGACACTTTAGGAAAGATCTACCATGTCAGCCAGAGAACAAAACGTTAACCAGAGAACCGTCCTAAATTTTTGTTTACAGTCCTGTACTGGTTTTGGCTGGGATAGTTAATTTTCTTTCTAGTAGCTGGAATAGTGCTCTGTTATTATTGTTATTATTATTATTTTATTTATTAAACTCTTCTTATCTCAAACCATAAGTTTTCTTCCTTTCGTCCTTCCGATTCTCTCCCTCATCCCACTGGAGTGAGGGGAGTGAGCGAGCAGCTGTGGGGTGCTTGGTTGCTGGCTAGTGTTAAACTATGACAAGCGCTTTTTATGGTGGAGTTAGCATGTGTTGTACAAACATCGGTTACTATATTGTAGGTCATTGTGACTGAAATACAACAGAGTAGACTGCGGTATAATGAAATGCATTCAGAATAGTATCAGTATTGAAATCAACACTGAATTAACAGTGGAGTGTGAAATGTAGAGATCAAGGACCGTTGGGTGAACATTCTGGGGAATAAGATCTTCACTGCAGGTAGTGAAACCATATAAATTACCCGAGAAAGGTTGGGAACTATAAAATCTTCACTGAAGACAAAAGTTTTTTTCATTTAAAGGAAAGATTCAAGAGTTTCATAAATCCAGTAGTAATAATTACCATATTTATATTTAGTTAGAAATAGTTAATTGGAAATAATGATTACTCCTCTTCTCTCATATCTGTGTATTATTATCACTTTATTTAGGTTTTTCAGCATCCTTTCTTTATTGTAAAGTATATACATTATCTCCTACGCACATGTGCATGCATAAGCGTATGTGTACATATGTATATGCATGTATACCCAGGTACATACACTTAAGACCTTCATATTTTTACATGAGGGAATATTTAATTACTTCATTATAGAATTCTAAGACCTGAAAAGTCCTTTATGTCAGTTGTAAAAATGTCATGTTCTATAAATAAGACTTTGACATGAGCATGGCTTGGAAAACACATTTGGCTTTAGGGGGAAAAAAAAAAAAACAAACCACCAGTCATCTTTTGTGCTACAAAGGAGTGAAGAAAGTGCAAGGCATTTCCTAAAAATATTTCGTAAAAAAGGAATTACTGTAAGCAGACAGTCCTTAAATTTTATTAAATGAGGTAGTTAAAATGAACAGAAAATACTAGTGGGAAAAGGTGTCTTTCAGGTTTCAAGTGCCAAATTACCCTTCTTCCTATAGAAAGCTTTAGTACAGAAGACCTCTTGCCCTGTTCTGTATCCTCAACCGACTCTCATGTATGTGACCGTAAAAAAGTTATTTTCTCATTTACATGGATAGTACTGTCTTGGGACAGATCTTTAGCGAGAACTGGAGTAAAAATAAACTTCAGCCAACTAGCTCTGGCAAAACTTTAGGACATATTTTCTATATTTTGTCTACTTTGAGAGCTTAAGTGAATCACATGGTTTTGAAATTTGTTTTTAAGAATTCATTTATGAGCTCCAGAAAGCTAAATATTTGAGAAGACAACCTTTTCCATACTTTCAGTATCTGTTAGTGCAAGGAAACATCACACACTCGTATTCTTAGAACGCTGACATTGAGTCATGAAGAGTAATCATGGAAAGGCATGTAGTAAGCTAAAGGTTTCTTTATTATAATAAATTATAGTTCTCATTTGCATAACCCCCTTTCTGCCTGTCAGTCTGTGTACTCAAGCTTTCAATTATTTGTATTACAAATGTGATGAGCTTAAACTTATCAGTTCACATAACCCACCAAACATTTTTGTCACTACCTATTATTAGTGTTTAATACTATACTTAGAACCGTCGCTCTGTTTCCCTCTGCTGTTCTGCTGAGACATTGCTTGTTTTTCCAGTCTAAACCCTGTTCGTGGGAAGCCCCACTTAGCTTTAAAGCCAAATTATATCATTTTCTTGTCTATAAACATCTGCCAGAAGGTCTCCAAAACTATTAGAACACATGCTTTATGGTGTGTTCACAAAGTATAAACACACTGGGAAGGTGCCATCTAGAAAAACACATATAGTAAGACAAAAGATGACCTTTTTGGGTTGTATAACGAGCAATGACAATGACAGCTTGTTGGATGAAAATTTCTTTGACCAAAGGTGAGACAAGCTAAGAGGAAAGCACCAGGAGGAAAATATTTTTTTTTCTACCTACTGTTTTTCTACCGAGGTCCCCTTGCAGGGGATTGCAAACCCTGAGTTATAATTACCTAGAGATAGTTATAACTTGCAAGAGCAAGACAGGATGGGATGGGAAGTAACAGAAAAGGGAACCTTGCACATAATTCCTCCAGAACTGTTGCTGTGGAGTGAAACTTCCAGTTTTTCCTCAGTGGAAAAGCAAATTTCACCTGAGCAGAATAATAATACCCCTTAAATTTATTTTCATTTAGGAAACATCTTCAGAGAAGACAGAAACATTAACTATTACTTAAAATAAGTTCCGATTTACAAACATAATATTTAGGTTGAGCTGGTTCCTGAGGTTTATCTTGCTCATGTCTTGACCTTGCCCCTGCTGTCTGGGACACCTAAACTACGTTTAAACTGAAATAATTCAAGAGCTAGCTGTGATGACAGAGCAGCTTGTATATTTCCATTGATGGCAGCACTAAATATCAATACATCTCCAAGTGAAGGTTTTTCCAAATTTCTCTTGTATTCTAGAATACTTTAGTTTATATATTATTTGACCATCCCTTCTTTGCAAATCCTGGTGTAATTTAACGCTCAGCTGCCTATTAGTTTGTGGTCAGCTCTTTTCAGTTTTTTTGGTGAATCTTTTTTAAGGTTGCAAGTATTTTAGCTGGTGATACATATGTGTTGGTTCCTATATTTCTATTTAAGAAGGCATTTATTTCTAAAAGCAGCTTTACTCTAATGTTGTTGCATTTTTCTACTGCAAGTACAATCTTTTCTTTTTAGCTTTATTACTTTATTAGTTAAATTTATTAATCCCTTTTGCCTCCAAATTCTGAAGTTTACTATAATGAATCGACTTCAAAACTTCTCTTTCGTTAACAATATAGAGTAATCAAAGTTTTTTTTAATCTTAACTCTTTGTAAGCAGGTCCAACGGCTTTTCCTCGTTTAGGGGTGGGGGGGAACCAACCAAGAAAACCCACCACAAAACATTAAAAAAAACAAAAACACAAAAACCAAAACCCCCCCAGTGATGTCTATTCAGTTAATGTTGTCTCTTAATAATAATGGATTTTTTTCATAAGTCTCCAAACCATCTTTGTTAACATGGAGAAGGAAAATGTATTTGCAACAATTAACAGATTTATCAGACAAGTCATTTGCTTTCCCTAATTTACTCTCATGGAGGAATGGGATCATTGTTTTCAATAGTCTAAGCTTCCAAAATCTTCATTCTATTGCTGTTTTTCTCCAGAGGTATACTGCTGCACACTTCTATAATTTTCTGATTCCTCCCATCATTTCCGAATTGCACTGAATTTCTTATTTATTTCTAGATTATGTTAATTTTGGTTTTAGGATCCTGATAAATTTGTAAAAGTTGAGAGATGCAAAAGGACCCATTAGGCCCTCTAATACTTCCCAAAGAAGTCCACTGCTAAAGGAGAATGTTAAATGCAGTGTCAGGTGCTTTTGCAAGCTGTCTACGTCTGGGGCAAATACTTGACAGAACAGTTAGTGAGATTTCAGAGCTGTCAGAAGCTTAAGTCTTCCTTGTAAAGTCCAAACACTTTACAGAATCCTACTTGATCCAGCACTATTTTTCTGAAAGCAACATAAGGGAAACATAATGGTGGCGTTATTTAAACAGAATTTCTGATCAGATGACATTTTTAAGAGGAAATTCATTTAGGCTGCTTTCTTTGTTGCTTCACACAATTAGAGGTGGTACCAAAAACCCAGCATAATTTTTTGTGTGACACCTAAGCTGATTAACAGCTTGATGTAACAATTGTTGATATTGACCAGTAGACTTCCACAGTATGTATTTGTTGATTTCTTTTGTGTTTGCTTTGAATGTTTTCACTAATATTTTAGTCAAATATATGACAGCTATTTTTCTAAATATTTAATTCAACTTCTAGTTATTAAACTTTTATGTAACCTATTCTAATAACTATATCAATTATTGTAAAATGGTTTTCCCTAGGCTTAAAGAATTGTCATTAAAATACTTCTTTCTAATGTGTTTTGCTTTGGTATTTTGAGAGGTTTCATGTGCCAGAGCATCCTGTGTTTCAGCACTTCATAGGGCCTCAAGCTGCAAAGGCTGCCAGCTCCTGGCTGTCCTTTTCCTGTCTGCAGCCACTGGGTCAGAAGGGCGGGGAGTTGGAGCCTGACACTCTAACCCTAAGTCATCCACTCTAACTGGAAGAAACCTGGTGTTAGAAAGCCATTCTCTTGTTTGGAGGATGGTCTTTTGGGTGACACTTCTGCTTCAGACTTTGAACTAAAAGACTGCCTTTTTCTCTTGTTTCTGTAACTTCAGCACTGGCCAAGTAAGAGTGTGGCAGACAACACCAAATGATTAGACAGTGATTTAAGGGTATTTTTGGTAGCCATTCTAACGGGTCAGGGGCATGCCTGAGCAGTGTTAGTTGTTTCTTAGAGACAGGGGTGTCTTCAAACCTGCTAGCTGAATCACGTGCAATCATCTGTCCGTCCTTACTTGAAATCTCTGTTTGATCCTTGTCTGCTCCCTCCATCTGCTGTGTACGTCCCGGCATGCAGCCGGGATGCTTCTTAGTAGAGCAGACAGCGGTAGTGTAAGGGCATGGAGGGTGGAGATAGCTGCAGTGCAAAGAAATCCCTATGCAAAGCGCAGCTCAGGGAAGTTTGCAGTTAAGAGCAAGAGCAAATTTACTTGCCCTTCTCTCCTCTCTTTTGGTAGGCAAGCACACTTCTACTGAAGTCAGAAATCTGGTACTACTTTGTTAACATAACATTTACCTTCCTTTAAGGCACTCTAAAGGGCCTGATTTAACCCACAAATTTACAAGAATTACATGGAAGTTCTCATATTCTGGTTGTTCCACAAGCTATTTACAAATATACTATGGCAAAAATGTGTAATTTTAATCTTAATTTAAATGCTTTATAACACTATATAAAGTGATGCCCAGTAATGAACTTCAGTATAAATGTTAAATTAAATCAAACAGGAAAAGAAATGTAATCTTAAACTTAACTAGTGTAGATTTGGGTAACCAGTGCATTTAGATGCTATACCTTTGGCAAGTCAAAAAATAACAGTTCTCTGAAGCACAGACAACTGCTTAGCCCATCTGTGACTAGCCTTTGCTAACTGCATTTTAAATTAAAAAATTGAAACCTTCTAGTTACACAGACTCCAAAATGTAGTTTCATTAGGTGAATGGAAATGTTTACAGGGTACACAATTGGCACACCTGCTCATCTGAAGGTTATGAAGTTCCTGATTAGGATCAAATATTTAAAATGTGTGCACGGTCTTTGCAAGGCAGAAATATATCTTAACAATTGCAAGAGCAAGCCACTTAGGAAAGACAAAACACCAGTCTGGTTCTGCAGATTGACATGCAGTTAGTCCAGTTTAAACTATTTGAAGTTGTGGTCCATGTTATTTATTTGCAAAAAATGAGTTTTTAAAATAACAATGAACATTAGATATTTTGATCAGAGAGAACTTGCAATTAAAAAACAGGGAACAAAAGGCTTATTAAAGTAGATCTGAGGTTCTTTAAGAATATATGAATTTATAAATAAGTGTGTATTATTCAAGAGATATAAAGGAAAAAAGTAAATGTATGTATAGACATACACACATGCTTACACTTGTATACTCATATTCTGTGAAAGAAGTACAGTAATATAAAAACACTGCATGGAAATTTGATGGAATCACAGATATTCTGGGAAGCAAAAAATGTATGAGGTGTTTCAAAGCTATATAGAAATAAATGAAACAAAGCAGAAGGATAATCTTAGGTTGCCTCAGGTGTTTTACACAAGCACAGGCAAAGATAGGTGTTTAATTTCACATGGATACTCAGGAATCCCTCTTGGTAGCTAGGTTCTCTAACTAGCTTAACACCAACTAAGTCTGAGTATGACCTAAGTTTGGTCAGCCTTGTTGAGACTAAGTTAGCTCTGAGCAAACCAAGAAGCAAAACTTTAGGTGTTCTAAGGAATACAAATGTCAGAAATTGTTGTGCTTACAGACTTTACATCCTTGTTAGAAGCAAGGTGTCAGATCAATATTTTAGCACATAAACTCTCTCTCTAGCCTGCTCATGGGGCTCACTGAAAGATTTGGCTTCCTCTTTCTGGCTCTTTTAGTATTTTCCCCCTTGTACAAGAGACTGAGCTTTAAAAAGTACATAGGTATTGGCTATGATGGCTTTCTTTGGTGCTTGAATAGAAAGCATTCCACTGCATGAATTTTTAAACAGTATTAATAGGTAGAAACATTTGTATCCCACACATTTGATAAATCAATAAGACATTGCAAAGGAAAGCAGTAAAGAGTGAAAACTAGTGCATGTCCTGAAATGCTTTTGACAGAAAATACAGGCTTCTGAGAAGCCTAGTCTTGTCCAGTGAGGAACAAAGAATGAATGACACAGTCAATTTAAAACTCTTCTCTGTTGCTTTGTGTCTGTTGTTATTACAGTGCATGTGGGAAAACTATACTTTGTTTTCTCTGTTAGCCTGCAGGTTAAATTAAAACTGATTTACCTTGCTAAGTCAGGCTGTAAGAGATAACATCCTTTATCTGACTCAGATGCATTTCAGCTAATAATGATAAATGTAAATAAGAATAAAAATACACATTTGAGAAAGACATAAATGATTATTGATAATATTTTTAAAAATTATTTACATATATAACTGAGATCTGTGCGTCTAAAGGGTTTGAAGAGATAATCCAGAAAAACTTTGAGGGGGCAGCCATTAAATAATGGACATCATATGTGGACTGTATGTGTACACAATTTTAGTAAAGACCTATGTTTGTGTATGCAAATATATTCAGAGTGGTTTCATATACACATTTTGCTTCTAGCCTTGTTTATTCTTAAAGCTTCTTGTCAGGCCTCTGAGGATACAACTCATACAACAGAAGCCTAATACTCAGGTGAAATCAAAGTGCTCATCAGAAGTTTTTTGCATTACTGCCAAAGGTACAAATTTTGTAAAATGTTCTATTTTGTTTTTATTTTCCTTGAACAGTCCCATTCTTTTTGGTATTTCTTCCTCCTTCCCCATGACCGAAGAAGTACTGCAGACAGGCAACAACATGAAAATCCTGTCAATAGATATAGCACCTATTTTCTTTTGGGATTTTTATATGGAACTGTAGCTTTCTTAGAGTTGCATTTAAGTTTAATCTGTGGTGAACCGGGTGCTCTTCAGCTCATGTGAGGAGGAGATTTTTTTCAGCTCTCTACTCTACCTGGTCTGTATCTCCATTATTATTATTCCATTTCTGAAATCTTCCCTGAAAGACAGTCAAACCAATCACTTCAAGGGAGCTTTTGTGTGTGTGATAAGATAGATAAAGATCCATATATACATACACCCACCCACTGTGGCTATGTAGATATACCTTATCTCTGACAGAATGCAGCAAAAAAGAGCAACCAGTAGCACAAAATCTCTTTAGTCACAGAAAGCAGGTAACCTAATGGGTAGTTAATTTTATTTTCTTGTTGGTCATTATAATTTCTTCCTTGCTCATCTTCCCTCTTGTCTGAAAAATAATGTGCTCCAGTAACATTACTAGAATTTTTCATCTATGTTCACGTAGGTAAATTTCTAAGAAGGAGGTACTGTCTGTTTTGCCTGATGGTAGGCTGGGTTATGGTCCCACTGGAGCTCGAACAGAATTTCCCTGTGTAGGCCACAGTTATACCAGTGTTTGTTACCATGAAGTGAAATAAATAACAAGCAAGTGCAAGCATGCTGCAGATGGAATTGTTTGAGAATATTAGGAAGGAAAAAGGTTAGGAATAAGCACCCTATAGTGACCTTTGTCTACACCTCTTCCCAAATGATATGGGTCTTTGCTCCTAAGGTGCTTACTGACAAGGTATGACTCCTGAGGAACACCTCAGGAATGAGTAAGGTACTTCAGCAGGGAATTCACAGAATCGCAGAATGGTGGGGGCCAGAAGGGACCTCTGGAGATCATCTTGTCCCACCACCCCTGCTTGAGCTGGCACACCCAGAGCAGGGGGCACAGGACAGCGTCCAGGCAGGGTCATAATCAATTCACAGATAAGACAAGGAGGTTTCTTGTGTGTACAGAGCTAAGAATGAGCAAGACGAAATAGTAATAGATTAATTTATTCTTTGTCTTACAACATGAGGAAGTTTGGATATTTTCTGTTTTGAACCTAAGTATTTATATTTCAGCAAATATATTGCTTACAGACTGTGCGATACATATGTTCTTTTTTTGTAATTACTGTTGAAGATTAGGTTGCAATAGAACATCTAAAGCACACGGTGGTATTAGTGTAAAATTTTAGCACAGCAACAGTATCATTTTTGCTAGATGATGTGCAAGTACTCAAATAGGCATGATTCTGATTTCAACTCTCTACAATTATCTTAAAAAGAAGATAAAATGAGCAAATGGGGCAAGCAATAGCTGGGAGCAAGTAAGAATTTAAACAAACAAACAAGATAATATCTAATATTTTACCAGGGAAAAAAACCACAGGATAAAAGCAAAGACTAATCAAACTTCCTTTAGGGATGTTTTCCTGCCTCTGACTTTGACTCTAAAGATATTTAGCCTGGGTTTATATATATTCGTGTCAGCTCTGTCTTGCTAGTCTATTCCTTTGGCCTTTCCTCAGGGCCTTGATGTTGGTGTTTTTACACTGTAGCTAATGCTAAAAAAAAAAAAAAGTCTGCTCTTAAAATATCCTTTTGATTCTCCTTTTCCAGGCAGAATTTGGGACTGACAAAGATCAGTGTAGCATCTTGCCTCAGTATGAGATCCCATAGTACAGTCTGCTTTTTCTAACAGCAGGATACTAATGTGTTCTGTGATCTCTTGCAAAGATGTGACCAACAGAAGAATGAGAAATATGTGGTATTCAGAAAACAGAAATAGTATTAGGAACATATACAGCATGAGCAGATTATCTTGAGCTTGGGCTCTTGTGAGGAACAATAGTTCAGACCCATGTGTCAGAGTAAGGAGGCGTATTCGTTCTCAATACTGTCTATGATACCTAGTCTTCCTTACGTCTTAAATAGCGACATCCAAAAGGGCATTTTCAAATGCAATTGTGAGGCAATTTCTGTTACCCTTGAGGATTGACAGTCATGATGTTTCAGTGCTTTTGTAACTCAGGAAAATGCATCCCCTGTGGTGCCACGGTAAGGGGGGAATGTACCGATGCTCCTTACCCTGCAGTATGCAGAGAGGCTGACTGTCTCTGCCCAAGTATCTTTGGAAATGATAGCAAAAAGAAGTGCTTTCACTGAAGGCTCTCTTGGAGAGTCTTGTTTTTAACACCTTTTAATGACCTGAAATATCCGAGTAGTACATACTAAATAAAACAAATACAAAAAAATGATGAAGGCTACTAGAGCTGTCTGGCTGTTGTGCGACCTGCCATCATGACTTTTTGCTGTGAAACATACAGAGAAATATGCCCCCAAGAGTGAAAAAAGTCATTAAGCATAATAAAATAACCATAAAGCAAGGGCGATCTCTGCTGAATTGTATGTGCTATTTTATAGTCACCGGGACACATCAGTATATGAAAACTCCCCTGGAATGAATGGCAATTTCATGGCAATTCATGCAAACACTACTTATATCTTCTGGCAAGGTTATCTAAGGATAAAACTTATAAAAAGAAGGTATTCAAATGAACTACTTGCTTTAACTGACTGCAGGTCTCTGTCTCCTTTGCTTATCTCTTCACCTTCGTACATTAAAAAAATATATTAAAGTGGTGTCTTTTTTGCATTTAGTAGATTAATTAAGAAACAATTGCATTACACAGTAAAAAGTTAAAGGACTACTGACTTGTGATACTGAATCATTCATTATGCAATAATACCCATTAAGGAATGAGGTGTTAATGAACTGTATTAAAATGCAAAGAAAATTTACCTTATTATTTTGTGATTCTCAAGTCCACAGGCATTTTGGGTAGAGGTGGATAGCTATTAGATTACTCAGTCTGCATGGTGCCAATAAAACTTCTCTGTATAAATAATTTATTTTCTGAATCTGCACAGTAGGTTTTGGACACTGAAAATCGCTTCACAAATTGCACACCACCATAGATTTGCAATCAAACTGGCATTGAAAGACTGTATTATCAAAGTTGTAGGGAAACTATCCAATAATTCAAACTTTTGTTATGTTCCTCAAGGAGCAGTTTCAAGGAAAATAAAAGGCACAGTTAGGTTCCTTTTGTGTGTTGGTCTTTGGTATCCCGCATCAGCTTTAATAAAAAATTTCTCCCTCCTCCTTTGCTTCTGAAAACACTTGTGGTGCCATATTCAATCCTGCTGACTCTTGCTATGGAAGACAAGCAACTAACAAAAATGGGTCTTATGCTTAATTTATGGACCGATGCTGTAATGTCAAAATAGATGTCATGCTACAAGAGAATATGAATGCTTAAGATACTGGTTCCTGAAACTAGCTCTTTACTAATATTTGTGTGGGTAAAATCACTTGTGAACTTACAGGTGTTCAAGGACTTTCTAATCGGCAGAAAATTTATTTGGAAACACAGCTAATAGGGCAAATAATGTGGGAGAAATTTAATGCAAAAGTTAGGCTTCATAGGACTACTTTCCCTCTGAGCCTGTTAGAACTGCCAAGAGAGATTTGTTGTCAATGAACGAAGAAAAAAGAAGTATGAGAGGTGTTTTGGAGACTTTATTAGTGTGGGCAAAAGGTGTGCTGTACATTTGGTAAGGTTGTCCAAGCACCAGGACAAAAACTTCACTTGTTCTGAGCATAAATTATGATAAAAAACCCCACCTCTTTTCTCCCCCCCTTCCCCCCCCGTCTCTTTTTCAGGAGATGAGAAAGTCTAGGGGGTCTTGATTACCTGTACAGAGAAACACAAGAAAAAACACTATTATTGTAAACATGGCTCTTAGAAAGTTTTACAACATATTTAAAAATAACCATTATTTATGAAAAAATCATGGTTGACAGAAGACTCCTGCTAGCATGGACTAAATAAATATTGTTCTCATGTTTAGATGGTTCTTGACAGTTTTTTCTTTTTCTCTTACTGGCTCAATTTTCTTAAGAAAATGAGAAAAAAAATGTTTAATGCTTTTCAGTCTGTATTATCTGCCAACCTTAACATTGTTTTATAACCATGGAAATGCTTCTAAGAATACCAGACTTCACCAGATTAAAACTCTGTTGCATTGTTCGCAAGCTATTTTGGGAGAAGATGTAATGAACCTGTGATAGGTGTATATGGGATTATTTTACCTTCCTGTAACAATTCATATGACACTTGGAAGCTTGAAGCTGAAATATTAAAGCATCTTTCTTCTGGCAGAGAAGTTAACTGTTTTACTATGAAAATGAAGAAAGATAAGGCACCAATTTGCTGCTTTTGTTTTTTTCCTCCTCTTGCCATTCCTTCCTGCAGTTTACATTGTTACATTGGAAAATAATAATACAATCTATAATAATAACAACAATTAAAAATAATGATAAAAACAACAAAAATGTCTCACCAGCATATCCACTGCTAGCACATGAGCCTAAGGGGCCCAGGTCATTGCCAGAGATCTCTTGTCCCTAACTACACAAAAGAGCAGTAACAAAATCCATACTCCTCATGTTTGGGGTGTTCTTTTACGATTCTGGCTTCAGCAGATACAGCGTGTTCTCTGCGGATGGAAAGATGCATCTGGGTCAAAATTGGCATCATCTTTTGATCTAGGAAAAAAAAAAAATCCAAAAATGAGTACCTGTATTTCCTGATTCTTTTTTCTACATACTCACTCAGTGGCACAAGTATTCTACTTAAATTGCAACATAACTTTCAGGAGGAAAACCAAGTTGTTTTAGAACAGTCAGAGTATGCATAGGAACTGGCTTTTCTTTTTTTATGTGATATTGACTATTTAACCAAAACTGCTGTGCTCCAGGCAGGCATCAGTGTTAACCTCTGGCAGTACATGCATTAAGTGAGACTATTGGCTCCCCCTTTAGAGAGGGCTTTATCCTCCCTTCACTTCATCTAAATCTGTTGATCTCCTATTCTAATACTCATCCTGTGAGATGCCTGTCCTCACTTCCACACCCCTGTGCTGAAAGGCTAGAATAGGATGAGATATAATTTCCTTAACAATTACCCTATCTGAGAACAATCAACCCCCCAAAACCTTCTCGTAGCAGTGTAAAGTTCCCTTTGAACTTTTCTGGTCACCATAATGAGAAGCAGAAGGCAGGGTATAAAGCCATGGCGGTTTGTACACAACACTCAAGATACCTGATAGGACCAGAAAATCTTTACACTTGCTTTCTGTGCATCTCGCATAGGAAGGCAGCGACGACTGATGTTGCCCATTTTTCTCAGTTCTCACCCTGTTTAATTTCCATTCAGGCTGCCTGGACTGGTCTATTGTCTTGAGACTGGGTAAGACAAGTAGTTAATTAGAGCATGTCTGTCTGTGGGGAAAAAGGAAACCAGAAGTGGTTAATGAGACCAGTTCCTTGGTCCTTCAGCACTAGCGAAGTCACATTACAGTGATTAAGACTGAAAAATGAGGAGTATGAAAAGATGCTTAGGAGCTGCAAAACCATGAGTTTCAAACAGCAAGCAGGTTATGTCTGGTGCTGTATTAAAGGAGGCCACCTGTAGAAATGGCAAGGTACACTGTGCATTATGGAACGTTAATAGTAATTTTGCAGGATTATGGAAAGAATGAAAACTTCAGGTGACAAAAGTGAACAGAGATGCCTGCTTATGTCTAGTATTGAGCAGAAGAATTAAAGTGATAAACATCATGACTTGAATTTTACAACAGTATGGAAAACATGAGTGTCTTATTTGTTTTTTATTTCTTACCCTTTTTTTCTCTGCAGGCATTTCAGGCAGTTTTTAATACCTCAGAACACAGTCTCTTGCTCTGACATATTACAAGAATTTCACCAGAAAACATGATGGAATACATTAATTGCCCAATCTCTCTACTGCAGATATGCAAAATACGTATTTTTCTTTACTTTCTTTGAGCAAGAGAGTTAGTTTTGTCTCTGAATCCTTTACTTTCAGTCATCACACAGCATTGTCCAATCAGATGATCTTTATTTATCTGCAGTACAGCTTAGCTTAGTATCAGAGCTACTTGAAAAACCTCTCTTCTCTCTTCTTTTGTATATTATATCCATTAGGCATGTTATCCTCAATTCCCTGCTAGTTTCCATCCTGAGCTTCATGGCAACTGGTGTGACAGCCTGATTTTCTTCAACATTGCATCTACATGTTGCTGATCTTGTGTTTTCCTTATCCTTTGAAGTGTTTTGCAAGGCATACTCAAGGGTCTTTGACTCTTCTGTCTGCCACTACTTCCACTATTTTTTTTTTTATTTAATTTGAGATGATCCTTGCATAACATTTGTGATACTTTTGAAGGCATAAATACTGCAAAGTCTGGTTAAAATGTGAGTACAAGTTAGCTGAAATGAGGCAGTAGCTGACTACTTAGAATACTGGTTATTAGGGATTTTGGTTCTGATTTCTGTTCTGCAAGCTTTGGCAGCCCAATTACAGGCTGCAGAGTTATCTGCAGGCTACAGGCTATCTGTCTGCCCCAGTAAATGTGGTGAAAACAGAGAACATTTCCAATAGAAGAGCCTAAAGAGACACAGGTGTGGTTTTTTTTCTCTAAACAGTCAGGTAAGAAACTGTAGTGTGATGTGTTAATTGGCTTAGATCCTCAGTCTGGCTCAGAGCAGTAATACACCATTCATTTTTACTTGATAAGAAATTAAAAAAAAAAAACAAAACACAAAAACCTTGTGTAAGTTTTACTTTCATCTTGTGTGTGACCATTAGTCTACAATTTTTTTTTTTCTAGGTCTGTCTGCAAAGTGTTGCGAAAGAGTATAAACTAGTCTGTAAGATCTCCTCTAAATGTGTGCCTTTCTGTGAGGCGTAACTGCTACTCCAGCCGACAGATTCCGGTCTGACCTAAGACTCGTTTTGATCTGTGGAAAGACTGACTACATCTTTTTTCATCAGTGCATAATGAGGGGGAAATAATGCTCTTTGGAATCACAGTCAAGAATCTTGTGCAGGCTGTACCCTTCCATTTTTAGCTCTGTGAGCAGTATGTATTAAACTATTTTATTATTTCCCGGTTGTTCATTATAATGGTGTGATTTCCTGAAGTTCCACAAGAAGTGAAAATTAGGTTTTAAAGTCCAATATTGAATAATGTGAATATGAGTGAATAGCAGTGAGCCTACAGAGCTATTCTCTGCAATGAATGGTGATTTTCTTAGGCAAAATTCACAGGTGGAAGTAACTTCATATAAACATTGTCCTGCTTGCGCACTTAGACCATCACAGCTATAGTAGTAGGGCACGGTGATTGGAATCAGGTTTTCTATTTTAGTTTTGCACTGCATATCTGACATGATTCAGGAGTGTCCATGTCTCATATCTTTTTTTAGATGTACACAGGTGCTTCCACAAAACCCTATAGTAGTGCCAGGAGGATGAACAAGTCCATTGGTTGCCCAAAGGATCTAGCTGACCTGTGTTCAGTGCAGGGGTCTAAGGGAGTGGGAAGAGAGGTGACTTTTGTCCATTCTCATGCTTGCTTGGTTCTGAGGCCAAGCTTGAGGGCTTGGAGAGTTCTTGCACCCCGCTGTGCATGCTCCACTCTCTGTGTACTCCCACACCTAATGAGAAGGGCACTGCAGTTCATAATCTCACAAAACTATCTAAAACGCCTTTCTTGCAGTTTGCAAACACGGACTGGGCTGCAGCTGACATTATTTCAATCCCACCTGTTCCTGTTGTACTATTACTGCCATGGAAGAATGTCAATATCCTAGTGTATTCCTCGAGTTAATGAGCAGGTGTTACAAAAGTTAACTTCGATAGTTGGCAATGACTCCAAAGGACTGTTTTAATCTCCGAGGGTCAGTTGGTTGCAGTAGAAACTGGGCAGTAGATCTGCCTCACAAGGTGAATCTCCCAGTCCAGAGCAATTTTCTGTGAGACCAGTGCCAGCCCATTGGCAGAGAACAAGGTTATCTTGTCTGCCAGTAAAGGTCTATTGTGTTTTCAGTTCTCATGACCTGTATGCAAACCTAATTCGATGGATTTATCATAACTAGCCTTCCTTTCTCTAGGTGGGTGTTTAGACACATTGCATTGTATCCTTCTTCCCCAGCCAGTGTTGGAATAGCTTTCACTGCTGCAGCAATTTTACATGTAACTGAGTGACACTGATTCCTAGACGTGCCATTTAATGTGTTTCCTCAGTGTATAGCTAATAAAAAATATAAGTTAATATTTTAAATTATATTGGTGCAGAAACTGGCACTAAAATGCATTTATTGCTGTTGAAGTGATTTTAAATGGTATGGCTCTTTATATCAGCTCTTCCGTGATTCCTGTGGTGAGTGAATAGTTGCGGGCAAGGTCAGAAATCTCCCATAAAGAGCAAGTCAAAGGTGGTTCCTCAGCAGGAATCTGTCCAACTAATTCATTCAAAGCTCTGACAATGCGGTGCTCAGTTTAAAAAGCTATTTCAAACTTTGGCTTCCTTAGGTATATTTTTCAAAAGGAAATAATCTTGTATTTTATTGAATGTGATAACTTTTCACATTTATCAAGCTGCAGCTTAGTATTATTTTCTGCTTTATCTTTAACAGTTCTACTCTAATAAGGGGCTTTTACAAAAGTAGCAAAGGATTTGTTGAAATAGTTATACTTTGAATGTTTTCAGGGCATGTTTCAGGAACTACTGCAGGTCTTTTCTGTGTTACAGAAGGACATACTGAATGGGGTCTGTGAAAATTTTCAGGAGTGCCCGCAAGTTTTAGGCACTTGAATTTTTGCAGTATAGTTTAACGCCTGACTAGCTGGTGGAAGAAATCCCCAGTAGTGAATGGTATAGAGGGCTGTTGTTAGTGGACTTTACTTGCTCTTTATCATAAAACCTTCTATATTTTGTCATTGCAATGATGCAAAAATGTTTCTTGTACTCAAGCAAAGATTGTAACCTTTGAAAAAAATTGATATATAAGTAGATTGGGTACGACGTCAAATGAAAACAAAGGGGAAAAAGTGACATCTCTTAACAGTTATAAACAAGTGCGACAATTTTCATATTATTTATGGGCTGAAAGTGATTCAAAATCATGAGTAAAGATCAGCTGAGAATACATGGTTCATTTGTAGATATTTTTCACAGTCCAGCCTGAGTGTTCAGGAATCAAGATAAATTTATGTGATGTGGAGTTAATTAGACAACAGTAGAATACACATGATTTTCCTCCTATGCCAGTGATATGTCAAAACTGTGAAAGAGCTAGGAAGTATAAATCATTTTGTGTTCCACCAAGAATCAATAGCTATCTGGCTATTTGCCAACCAAACCTGGAAGGGAACTATAACAAATGTGTGCTTTACATACTTGCCAAAGGATTTAAAAATATTATTAATTTCCAAAGAATTGAGTGGTTTAGACATGGTATATAGTACTCAGCCCAAAAGGTCCTCACCAATATTGCTATCAGAGATGAATGTTGCTTTCAGGAGAACAGCAGATTTCTGAGCTCACTCTGTAGAGACCTGAGTCCATTATAGAATCATTCCTCAGTTACAAGACATATGAACAATGAAGTCTTTTAGATAAAAGAATAGATATCTAAATATTAACCTACTGATCATGTGAGAGAAGAAGAAATGTTAATTTTGTTCTTTGTTTAATTATGAAAAGCTGTGCAACTTCTTGAATATTTTGAATAGATCTCTCTTCTTTTACGGTATGGGTATTCCTATTTCTACAGTAGTTGCAGTCTAAAGAATTAGGTTTTGTTGTTGTTGTCTGGCAGAAATTGTTATACGCAAGGAGAGTGTAGCAGATCTACAGTCATACCAAACAGAAAGGATTGAGAGTGCCGACTCCCAAGCTGCTATTTACATATTGTCCAATATCACTGTGATACTGCAAGCAGATTCTAACCAAAATCCCTAAAGATGAGGTCCAGAGGGAATAACTGTCTGTACAAAATGGGAACCAGTGGCAGAGTTTGCAATTAACCTTAGCTTCTTGGCAGATAATGAAGTTTCATACATTTTTTATTAGGAATTATTAATCCAAACATTAATGTCTATCAGGAATCACTTCTGCTATTAATTTTAATTTTCTTCTAATTTAAATTGTTGTCATCCCATGGAACAGCACAATTTCATGCAATTTTGATGATGAATGACATATCAGCAGTAGGAAAATACTCGGAGACCTGATTGAAATCAGTTCTGGACTGGGCCTGAAAACATTTAATAATGTATATATCTGGAGAAATTGTGATCCTCTAACAAATAATTTATAAATGGAAAAAGGTTGAACTGATCATAAATATCAACAGCAACAACCATTCCAACCCATTGTATTTTGTTCTGTGGACATATTGTATTCAGCTTATGTAGATGAGAGCAAGACTTGATTTTTTGAATAGGAAGCCATCCCTTTTCATTGCTTTAATGTCAAAATGGAAAGAAACATGGAGAGATCTAAGTATCTAAGAATTCTTGTTGGAAAAAACCAATGATGGAGAGGTAGTAAATTGTGTCCAACTTCCCATAGAAGTTGTCATTTCTTACAAGATAACCTAGGACAAAGGATTTGGCCCAATAGTCGTATAACAGCCAGTGATGATAACTGCAAATTAGCGCATTTGCCTTTTCCTTATCACAGAATGGTGGGGCTTGGAAGAGACCTCTGGAGATCATCTTGTCCAACCCCCCTGCTTGAGCAGGCACACCCAGAGCAGGGGCACAGGACCGCGTCCAGGCGGGGTGTGAATGTCTCCAGGGAAGGGACTCCACAGCCTCCCTGGGCAGCCTGTGCCCCTGCTCTGGCACCTGCACAGGGAAGGGGTTTTTTCTCATGTTTTGCTGGAACTTCCTGTGTTCCAGCTTGTGCCCGTTGCCCCTTGGCCTGTTGTTGGGCACTATTGAAAAGTGTCTAGTTCCATTGTCCTGACACCCACCCTTTAGCTATTTATAGGTATTGATGAAATCCCCCCTCAGTCTTCTCTTGTCCAGGCTGAACAAACCCAGGTCTCTCAGCCTTTCCTCATAAGGGAGATGCTCCAGCCCCCTGATCATCCTGGCAGCTCTCTGCTGGACTTGCTCAGGCAGTTCCTTGTCCTTCTTAAACTGGGGGGCCCGAAACTGGACACAGCACTCCAAACGTGGCTTCACTAGGGCAGAGCAGAGGGGGAGGATAACCTCTCTCGATCTGCTGCCCACACTCCTTTTAATGCACCCCAGGACACCGTTGGCCTCCTTGGCCACAAGGGCACGTTGCTGGCTCAGGGTCAGCTTGTTGTCCATCAGCACTCCCAGGTCCTTCTCAGCAGATCTGCTTTCTAGTAGTTCAGCCCCCAGCCTGTCCTGGTGCAGGGGGTTGTTCCTCCCTAGGGACAGGACCTTGCATTTGCAAGGTCATCATATGATGCAGTGGTGGTGGTCTTAGATTTCTGGGATATATTAATCTTATTTAAAAGTCAAATAAGCACTGTAGCAGTTTTAAAAGGGTATACAAAAATACAAGTAGAAGAGAGAAAGATAAGAATGAAAAAAACCCCACAATTTGTTCTGTGTTTGTAAATTTTGGCATGTGCCTCTGACAAAGTGGTTGTAATACTACAGTTTGACTACAGGAAAAATACAGATACATTGGACAGAGATTTTGCAGAATTGATGCAAACTCCAGTATCTGAACTGTATTTCTAGGTAATCCAGTCCAAGGTCAGCTCTGGGATATAAGGGCACACATGCAGTTAATGAGTTGTGAAAACCATTGTTCACAATTCCCAAGTAAATTTAATTGCTGTTTGGACACTGTGCTAACAATATATTTTATGAAGATAAACCGTTTGTTTTATGAAATCAAAATATCTTCTGAGACCATTGCCAGCAAGTACTTAGAAAGTGTTTATACGTATATTTTAGTTGAATCAGTTTAGTTAATGATGAAAAACTTCTCCTAAGTAAAGGATACAGGAAGCGCATTTCATGTGATGTGCACCACGTGTTCTAGCCATGTGCATTCAAGTAAGTGGAACGGCTCAGTGTGTATGTTTTCTGGTAGGACAGAGTGGGGCCAAGTGATGCAACTCTATTGATGGTAATTTTCTCCATACATTTTAGATAAGCAGTTTCCAAAGAAATACCTATATTTAATTGCAAAATTTATTTACTTGTTTACAGAAAATACCCTACTACATACATCATGCTGTTGTCAAGATGTGTCCTTCAACTTCTTCTTTTCTCTCCAATTACTCTGAAATATCTCTTTACAAAAAAGAACATTGTAAACTTTGTGATCATGAAACTTAGTTGAGTGAATGATGTCCATTTCCCCCCTGGACCTGTATCTCTAGGGACATACATACTCATATGTATATATAGCTTACCAAGGAAAATAAGTCGCCTTTAGAAATTAGTTTCATAATTAACAAGGACAGGCCTGTTTGTTGGTGTGCTAGCTGAAATCAGTGAGGCTATGTATATTCTTAACATATCTCAGTACCTACCTGTCTTGTCATTCTATCGTAGTGGAAGGATTTTGTTTCTGAGAAAAAGCAGGGCTTTTTCTGAATTTGGAGCTCAGTAGGAGCAGTGAGCTGCAGCTGCCAGGAGATGCTTTTGATCAGCTGCCTTATCTCTGGAATAAGCAGTGTTTCCCCATTAGAAGCTTTGTTTCTTACTCTGGGCTTAAATAGTGGCTGTATCTAGCATGCCAAACCTACTTAAAAACTTAGTCCCCCAAGTATGCTACGGCTTCTGCCCATGACAGAAGCATCCATATCGCAAATCAGTACCATGACACTACAAGCTTGCACGTGCCAATGGCTAGCCTTCAGATAGCAATTATTTCATTTGACCTAGATACCACAGATCTGGGTCAAATTTTAATTAGTGTGAATTAGTCACTAATTCTACAAACCACTTGCATTAAGCTTGTGTACAGCCTTATGTGTTGTGCTAGCAATCCCTCTGAAGCCAACTGGTAATTCTCAAAGGTCTCGAGTGTAATTGTTTGTACGATGAAAGTCTTAATAGTGCAGGCAGTTGGCCCTTATTAGTCCTAACAGCATCCCCTTTCCAATCCAAAATGTAAATCTCAGAGAAGAAAATTCTGAATGAGGCCACTGGGTCAAAATGGAGACGGTAGCAGGATATTTTGTCTTGCATTGTCATGCAAGACTCAAGTCATTGAAGATGTTCTATCATAGAAGTGATGTGTTACCAGTTGGCATCTCTCCCTAAGGCAGCTAGCTAGGCACCTATCTCTTACTGAAATCAACTCAAAGCCTAGGCCCAGATCTTCAAACAACTACTAGAAAAAGCTTTCCTCTGACTCCCTGTCATTCATCTCCTTTATGTCCTCAGCACAGAAGTCTGTTGTATGATATACTGCTTTAATAACAGGAATACAATTTAATTAAAATATATAAAAGTAGGGTAAGTGATACTAATAGGAAAACAAGAATATTATATTAACAAATATGCCAGGAATTATAATTTGTTGACTAAAATTAGATGGAATATTTCAGTACAAAATATTAAAAATTAAAAATTATGAAAGCAGCATGTAGAAATTCTAGAATGATGGGCATTGTATTTTACTGAAGTAGGAGTTAATAAATCATACAAGATACCACAGAGGCAGCTGGCAGTGGCTGTAAATAAAACTAGATAAGTTAATTTTTTTAGAGAGTCAAATGGTGTAGGAAAATTGAAAATAATTTTAAAAGACTGATGATGCATACCATTCATTAGCTTTTCTATTTTTTTCTTGTATATTTATTCTAATAATTAAATTTAGCTTAACTGTTGGGGTTGTTTTTTTTTGGGGGGGGAGGGCAGGGAATGACACCCAACAAAACAGAGCTTGCTTTTCCTTGAAGAATGGTTTCAGAGTCCTGATTAGCAACTTTTACTGGAAACAGCCAGCAGCTGTGGAAATTGAAGATAACATGGACAGATCTAGTTGACATAGATCTCCATTTCAGGTCTGTGGTGGGAAAACGAATTCTTTACTTTCAAGCAAAGAAAAATGTTTGCTTCTGTGTTCCAAGTAACTATTCATAAATCACATAGTTGCAGACCAGCATTAGAGGAAGTCACAGCGATGTAGAATGAAACCACATATCCCTGAAAATTTGTGAAATGAAATCCAACCCTGTGTCCAGGGAATACTGTGTCTGCTTTTACTATGGCTACAAGATTGGGGTCCAAAGAAAATTGTTTAGTCTGCAAGCACTTTGCCTAACATGCTTCTTTTCGGGTAACACAGTTTCCTATTCATATGGCTTGGATGTGGCCATTTCTCGTCATTAAAGTTGTTAAGAAAGGGTTATTTTTGTTTATCTTGCTACGTTGCTCAAATACTTGTGACTTCCACCCCAGACAGTCACCATCAGAAACAGCTGAAAACTTTGTCCATCATACAGTCTCGATACAGTACAATAACTGATAAATTAAGTAGCATGAGCAATACCCTGGAGATGGTTAATGGCACCTCATTGCCTTCTGTGCCCTTGAGACTTTCAGCCTGTTTGTTCCAAAAGAACTAAAGGAAAAAGTGCCCCTTATTCCCCTCTCCATGTCAATACAAGAGCACGCGTGTACCTACTTCAGAAGAAAGAAAATGAAGGAGAAATATAGGGAAAGCCAACCATATCCTGGGCTGCATCCCCAGCAGCGTGGCCAGCAGGTTGAAGGAGGTGATTCTGCCCCTCTGCTCTGCTCTGGTGAGACCCCCCTGCAGCGCTGCATCCAGCTCTGGGGCGCTCAGCACAGGAAGGACATGGAGCTGTTGGAGCGGGTCCAGAGGAGGCCACAAAAATGACTCGAGGGCTGGAGGATCTTTCCTATGGGGACAGGTGGAGAGATTTGGGGTTGTTCAGCCTGGAGAGCACAAGGCTGAGGGGAGACCTTATTGTGGCCATTCAGTACTCAAAGGGGGCTTATAAGAAAGATGGGGACAGACTTTTTAATGGGGCCTGTTGTGGCAGGATTAAGGGTAATGGTTTTAAGCTGAAGGAGGGTAGATTTAGACTAAATATAATGAAGAATTTTTTACCCTGAGGGTGGTGAAACACTGGCCCAGGTTGCCCAGATAGGTGGTCAATGCCCCATCCCTGGAAACATTCATGGTCAGGTTGGACAGGGCTCTGAGCAACCCGATCTAGTTGAGGATGTCCCAGCTCACTGCAGGGGGGTTGGACTAGGTGACCTTTAGAGGTCCCTTCCAACCCAAACTATTCTATAATTCCATGAAACCTTGCTAAGTGTGCAGGTGGTATTCATGTAACATAACTTGACTGTACACTATCAACTTTCTTGTATTGAAAATCACCAATAAAACTTTGACAATATTTGCTCCGTACTAGAACAGCAGGGTTTTTTTTTCTTCTGCTAGCTGAAGCAGTTACTCTGTACTCAGAATGGTTATTTTACTATTACAGTTCTACCTGTCAAGCAGCCCAACTCATGAATAATATTAATCTGAAAGGTGATCATAAAGAACACTTCCAAAATTGCCAGTGTGATTATGTGAAGCAGGGGGAATGGAATAATTTGTTTGTTGGGGTTTGTTTTCATTTCTGCTCTTACTATCCCCCACTGTCATCAGTGAACAAATGCTTCAAGACCTGAAGATGTGCACTTCTTTACTTTATGAGATTTAACTCCAATTGTTTCAGCTGGCATGAAGCCCAGAACCTCTTCCTTGTGTTTTGAAATGGTTGTAAAGTGCAGGGAATGCTACGCTATACAGGTATATATGGTTTTGTTCTTTTTTATTCAAATGCCTAAATATCAACTTCAAAAGCATTAAGTGTCTAACTGCACATGAAAGTTTGTGTATTTGATTAAGAAAGTGAGAAAAACATTATGTGATTAGGTATTACAGTTAAAGAAAGCTAGACATTTAATATACTACATAGTGGAAGAAAACCTTGAGATTCTGCATTTTGGTACTTTGTAACATATCATGGCAAACGGGTGACTTGAAGTTTGAAAATCAGAATGCATTCCCTGCCCCAGAAAGCATAAGATGAAAATATATGATGATAGGTGGATACAACAAAGAAATGAAACAGAATAGGAGAACAATATATCTCTTTTTTACAGTAAACCGCTGTAGTAACACAACAGCTGCTGAGAACTACTTTAAAAAACCCAAGCACTTGAGCACTGTTTCTGTGCATTCACAGCCAAGCCTGATGAGTCATAGTAGATGTCCACAGATAATATGTACACTGCATACATCGCATTTGTATGATTGTACTTAATGCTCATGTGAGGGAGTGTTATATACGTGCACGAAAATGCCATTTAATACGTACTGAGCAAGTCTCCTGCATCTGCCTGCAGACTTTCAGCATGGGACACGGCACCTGATTTGGCCTAGGGGCAAAAGCCTGGCTCCCAGGGGCCCATCCTGAAAATGGTAATTCTCAGGCTTGATAGGCATCGGCAGAAAGTTGACATCAAAAGATTAATTTGAAGAGGAATAGTCATTTTGCTCTTTTTGTAGTGAATTCATCCCTTATTTAGAGAATGGTAGAAAGTAAGGGAGTTTGAAAGAAAATTGGACCGTTAGATGATGACAGCTGGCTTGAATAGAGATTGAAATCACTGAAGAGCACATATTCAAACCACAGGCTGTACTGTACTATAAGCTACAAAGCACATTAAATATAAAACTTCTCTTTGGTTCAGGAGTTTATGATGGACTGAAAAAGAAGGCAGTCTTTTGGTGGCATGGTGGTACAGCCAAGAAGATTAATTTAGTTGTATGGAAGTGAATGCATTGAAAATGGTCAAAGTGGCATGTGTCAAGATGAGAGAGTAAGAGGTTGCAGAGCTCAAAATGAAAAATGGTGATCTGGGTTTCAGCTTCATCAATATGAACTGAGAGGAAAGGCTGATCTTGGAGATGTTATACAGAAAGAAACAGATTTATGCTGGATAAATAGCGTTAGAGATGGTCAGGGTGAAGTTGACACCCCTGGAGCAGTGACAACATCAGCAGGTTTTGCCTAGTCATTGCTGCAGGTTCAAACTACAGAAACACTTTCCTGAGCTCATATTTAAACAGGTTGGAATGGTTTTTTATATCAATGCATTAAGCCCCTGCTTAAGAAAGTGTTTTGATAGTAGAATTGAAGAATCTAAGGCCCTAATATGTTGAAGTGGGAGAAGAGAAATAAGATAAATCTGTGCCCCTGTGAGGTATCTTCTTTCTACCTCTACTGTTGTGAGTAATCAGAATGCTTATTAGTATAGTCTCATAAAGGCCTAAACTGTGCTTAATTGCTAGTTTAAAATAAGCAGTATAAAATATGAAATTTAAGAGGAATTAATTTTTCAGAGAAATTATTGATACATTGGACAGCCTCTCATAATAACGCTATGTGCTAATAATCACTACCTCTTGGTTTTAGGTGAGACACTTCTGCTGGTTTTATAGTTTTCAGGAGACAAACCAGTTATGGAGAATGTGCCTTTGCTCTGACAGGCCATGCATTTACCACACTGATATAATTAGTTACAAACATACAATTTCAGAGAGGGCATGAGTTCAATTAAAAGTATATTTGGTTTTGTTGTAAAATAAAAATGCTTTATGCATGTCCCAGCCTTTTGTATGCAATCTCATTTCCTTTTCTTACTTAGCACACTTGCTTGTTTAGATTCCCCTATGATTTGCACTTGCTCTTTTAATTGATACTCTCTTAGGACCCAGCACTGAGGCAAGCGTTTATGTGTGTTTATGAAGAAGAGAAGGTAAAGAGGAATTTTGACTCTGAATCACCCATCTGGAGTCCAGTTTGACTGTCTTGACTCTGTGGCTGTCAAGACTCCTTCATCTGAGTATTAAAGGAGTTCATAGATTACAGTATTTGGAAACTAGGAGCTATGTGAGATTTAAAATCTGAAAAGCAAAATGTGAGTGAAGCCTTCTACTTGTGCTTGACTGAATAAGAAAGAGACACAGTTCAGACCCTAAGGTATTTTCTGGTGACATGAATAAAGTGACATAAATAGGCAGAGTTAAAATTATGTACTGAGTTTGGAAAAATATCACTGTTTTTTCCTCTCTGCTTCCCATTTCATAGAGGTAGCAAAATAATTTTTTCTGGATAATGCAGATAGATTATCAAAATTAAGCCTTGGGTTCTCCTGTTTTTATCAAATGATTTAATATCTACAAATGAACATAAGACTGTTTTCCTCCTCTTAAGTATTTTTGCTTACCATGTATGATTTCTTACATTACCTAATCACTTTTGATGAAGGATTTTCCTAAAAGATTTTCAGATAGCTAAGTGCTATGAACACTGTTAACTGTATTTTTCTTGTGCACTGTAATGATTTGGAAGAACTTTAACATGGCAGTCAACACTGTATCTTTTACAAAGCAAATCCTATTATTTCAGCATGCTTGGTGGGTGGATCCCACAGAACTGATTGGAACTGTTTCCTCTATCATTGATATTATTTTTTATAATGGCCTGATACTGTATTCTCAGTAAGTATGAATTGGAATAGCTCTACTAAATCTATAGAGCTTTGCTAATTATGCTTGGCTGAACTATGGCCTCCGTATTTTACCTTTTTTTGGTTCTTAGGTACCTGAAATACAGATCCAAAATATTAAAAACATCAATAATGTATTTTATTGAAATTTTTTAGTAATTTGGAACACACTGACAAAGTTCTCATTCAGAAAATGAACCACAGACCTTCTTCCAGCTTGCATCAGTTAAATGCTGATCTCTCGAACTAGAAAGATAACAATTCTGGCATTAATACTTTGTGCTTCAACCACTCTGGTCAAATGGACAAAGCACGTCTTTTGCTTCTATTGATATTATCAGTTTGCTGCTGACACTTGCATTAAGGACAGTAATTAACTTCCTAAGTTTCAGTATTTGTGGATGTCCACTTGAAACCCAAGGAGCTATGGGGATCAGAGGAGGAACTTTATGACAAGATTGGACTTTTCTTCTTCCATATGTGCAGATGCTCTATAGCATCAGGAGTCCTTTAATCTGGAAATGAGTAAAGGGTAAACAAGATGATGTTACAAGCAAGTTAATGTATTGGTATATACTGTCAGAGGGCAAGCTGTACTCAAGTGTGAACTTGCCTCTAGTCCTCCTCTGTTCCTCACTTGTAACCCTGTAAGGAAAGGAACTGAGGGCTTGAGTTCCCAGGCAGTGCAGGTGATGTGAAGTATTTTATAATGCAAGACTCTTAAATTGTGCATTACCGGCCAAGTTGCAAGAGATATGTGTTTGTGACCATAAAGAGTAGGCAGAGCCCCAGAAAAAGCTGTTGATGATGCCAGTGGTGGTAGTTATTGTAATGGTTACTACAGACATGGGGCATTGGAAACTAAGAAGGTTTATGCAGGGAGGAAGTGCAGAGGCAGAGCTGTAACTCTGAGAGTACGCTAACAAAGGTATGCTGTGTGACTTGAAAATACTGAGAAATCACTTTTGACCCCTTACCAGAGGACAATGGAGGAAAAAAACGAGAGCAGCAACAGTGAAAACAAACCTAAGCCCTTGATGGATTAACATAAACATTATGCATATTTAGTTTAGAGCCTGAGAAACAGGCAAAATGTGGTCTGGCATAGATGTAACAACACAGAACTATGTCAGTCACCAGCTGAGATTACAGCTTCTTTTCCAAGTTGGAAGTGACCTTACTTTTCTGTGTAATCAAGGAAAAGCTGTAGCTCCTAGAGGGATATGAAGTGGTGTTAATCTAGAAATCAAGGAGAATTACACCCTGGAAGTGTGAAGACGTTAGTTTTGTTAGATTTTAAGGCCCAATATTTTAGTGAATATTTGGAGAGGCATTGGATCAGAAGATGTGTCTGCAACTTGAAGAAAATTGTATTTATTATGTTAGCTCAATATTGCCTTGTTGGCACAGTGTTTGGACTAATACTCATGCCCAATTTCTGATTGCTCACTAGTTGGCAGACACTAACATTAGATTGAAGTGGTCCAGCTGTCTCTCCAAGCAATAAAATGTAGGCACTGTGCAGGAGAAGGCTGAAGGGAAGAGAGTCTGGCTTATCCTCCAACTCTATCCCTGCAGCCAACGTGGATAAAGCCATATGGACGCCTGTGAAGAGGAGTCACACTTAAGCACAGTGTCTAATGAGGTGTCAGTGTAGCTGTAGTAATGTATTTAGGAATTGGTTAGATGTGGCTTGTAACAGGCCTGAACTTTAAGGAAAAATGAAGCCTTTTAATTATCTGTAATGTGAAGGATTTTCATATTTCAGTGAGTTCAACATATATTCTTTAAAAATACATTTCCCTAAGTTTGTATTTTTTTAAATCTTTCTTTTACTAATGTGGCCATTTGCAGGTATTTCTTTCCTTCCTTTCAAAGAGTGCCTCAAACATCAACAAAATTTCTATGGGGTCAACCAGCTTAGTGATGGTTTCTTCAGCTTATGAAGCGTTAATGCTAGAGAGCAAACCTTTCAGCAGATGTAGAATGGATGGGGGTGTGTGTGTAAATCAACACAGATTCAGTTACGATGTTGATGTTTTTCAGATGGTACGATTTAAAAAAGAGATGGAAGAAATTAAATCGATTTTTTCATTAAATAACTCTTTGCCCTACTTTCCATATGGTCTTGCATCTCTTTAAATAACACAATTGTGTTAAGTAAACAAAATTATTCTACCACCATGGGTCATATATCACAACAAATGTGATAAAACACTTGGCAACTGCCTCTAGTGTGTATTTCTAGGCATATAAAAAATTGAATTTAGCAGGAGACCTGACCAAAACTAAATAAAAGCAAGTAGTATTTTCTCTAATGGAACAGCTGTTAAATATTGTGGATAGATTTTGGTATAGTCAGGAATCTTTCTCTGAGCAGAAGCAGGCAGTCTTCAAATCATTGTATTACGTGTATTTGTCTAGGTCTGATCTGAAGAGACATGTAATATCTTTTATTAAGTTACACTGGAAGGCTTGGTAAAACAGGGAGGATTTTGGTCACACAAGCATTCTTGCAGGTCTGCAGAGGCTGTCTACAAAGGTATTTTTTGCCTGTTCAGGTTTTTTTTTTTTTGGAGCTGTAGCAAATGGTCTAATTACCTCTTCCTATAAAACTTGCATTCCTTGTGCTTTTAGACCTTGCTTTTCTTGTATTTGTATACTGTAGTCTTTAACAACTTCACTGTTACAATACACTGGAATAAAGAGAATATATCTAGAAATGTAAACAACACATGCACAGCTGGGCTTTGGACTGGAATAGGTAGACAAGGGAACAAATGAAGATTCATGAAGGAGATAAATTCTGATGATGATTTTGGTCACTATTTTTTCCAGTAATATAAATAATAAAATGTGCGCTATGTATGAACATGAAGAGGGCCAACTAAATTTGGAGAGAAAATTGAGAAGAATATAGATGTGTTCATTCTCTATATAAGGAGTGCAGAGACACTGTGGTTAAGCAAAGAACATTATTAATAATACAGTTTTGTCTGTGAGGGCCACAAATCCGTGTGGTTTTCAGATTTTCCAGTGAAATTTTACTGGTGGATGTAATTCCACTAGTGGTTGGACTGGTGGCCCAACCATTTTATGTGCGTTGAATTTCTTCTGCACTTGCATGTCATCTGTCAGCTCTGAGGACAGCTGTTGGCAAAAGAATAGAAGAAATTTGCCAAGCCAAAATAAAATTCTGCCACAGAATGGATACAGGCTCTAGTAGTTGTGGAGATTTTAGCTCATTGCGTTTGACTGAGATTCCCGAAGGGAGGGGAGGAAAAAGAAGAATGAAGAGGATGGCTGTCGAAGGGAGATGCACTCCTCCTTTCCTTCAAGGACTAGAGTGCAGCAGGTTTTGTGCAGAGGTACAGAGCATGGCTTGGCTGTAGATTTCCTCAGTTCCTTACCTGCTATTACAGCAATGGCAGCGGTTACTGTTATTCAAGTTGTATGTCATGTGCACCAACAAAGAAAGATTAATGAACTTCCAGTGTACAGACAAGGTCAATTCTCAGTTCCACAATTTTGACAAATACAGAGCAAAGAATCATTACTGAAATAGAAGTTGAAACACATTTGAACTGAGAATCATTAGTACATTAATACCACTACAGAGCTCTAAACTACCATTTAAAAATCAATTTTCAGATTAGAAAAATATGCTAATCTCTTAAATTTGGGTTACAGGATTCTGTCGTTTTTAAATGCTGACTTTATGGTAGAGTTTTATGGTGGTCTTGATTTTGGTTTGGGAATTGAAGACCTCCTCCAGCTTTTATTGCTTACACATTCCATGGCCTTTAGAAAGTTGCTTTAAGTCTCGGTCTCAATTTTTTTGTCTTATCTTCTCAAATTGTAGGTTCTTTGGGCAGATGGTCTTTTTTTTTTTCCTCTTTCTGTTTTTATACTTTGAAAAAAATGTCTACTGTAGAAGTGTATTGCCAAGCAATCTAGCAGATTGCAGACACCTAAGAAAGCCCTTACCAGGTCAGAACAAAAGTTCATCTGCCATAGACAGCATCCTATCTGCGACAGTGGACTCTAAGGTAACAATGGAACCATATAGCACTGTGCAAACGTAGTTCCTCTGCTTACTCATGTGGCTTTCTGAGATTTGTGAGTGAGGGACTTCCTGTGCCAGAGGCTGTATATTTGGTATATCTGATAGGCCTTCCTTCTCTTAAGAAATATAAGATCCTAATGCATCTGACACTCCAGATCATGAAGTGATCTGTGAAGGCACACAGAGAATACAGACACCATATTTCTTGACTCTGTGCTGGTTGGAAGTCTGGTTCAATTTTTAGAATTGGATGTGTATGGATGTTCCTGAAAATTCTGAGACCGTGAAAGCTGAAGACCTGTATACATAACAGAACAGTTGCACCGATCATCTGCAACAATGGGAAATTAGGTGATTGCCAGTGCTAAAAAACCAGAAACAAAGCTAAACCATTTGGACTGCTTTTAAAAGGCACGATCTGAACCTCAGATCTTTAGCTCCCATCTGTGTGAAATATATTGGGTTTCTTTCCAAATACACTTTAAGACTGACAGTTATATCTGTTGGCAACAGTCACCTGTCTTTCAGGGAATAGGCTTTGTGTAGCTACATTATTTGTGTACAGCCTTGCATTTCATAGAATAAGCTTTCTATTTCTGTCTCCTGGGGCAGTAAGATGGGGTAAAGCTGCCTTGAGAACTGCTGAACCAATACTGGTTCTATATCACTATGTTTCTAAATGCCTGGGAATTTAAGAAAAGCTGGAAAAAGAAAACATTCAAGGGATGGTTCTGCTCCCTCCAGTGTTCCAGCCGCATCTTTCTTTTTCTGAAACACGTCTGTAACTCCTGATTTTTTTCCACTGATTACAATCTGTTTGAACCAGTGATTGATTTCATCTACGAATGATGCAAAACTGACAGAGAAATGCAAGGCTAAATTGCTACTTAGGAGAGCATCTGAGTTAGGAACTGTTCTTCAGAAGGATTTTAACTACTGAAGGGTTAGGTTTTGGCTTTGTTAACAGTCAATCCTTTCAAGTCTTTGAGTGACTATCTTTCTTGTTTTACAGTCTTTTGGGGTCTAAAAGCTCTTAACAATTTCTCTCCCTACTGAGAAGGCTTTCTAATTCTACATAGAGAAAATTTTCCTTTCATATATATTTCAAAGTAAATAAGGTGTCATGAACATACTGTATTGAATAGACATTTCTAAACGTGGAGAGAAATGCCATCATTTCACAATATAAGAAGGCTTTCATTCAGTAGTAAAGCTTTGCAAAGGTATATTAACGGGTAATATTATTGGATATGTAAATGACTATTACCTGTTTTCTATAAGTTTCTACAGTTAAAAAAATAAAACCTATGAGGGGAAGAGTGAATAGATCTTATGGAGTTCTAGAGTATAAGCTACAAGATGGGGAGACGGAGGGAGAAAAGAGTAATTTAAACATCAGTAGGACTTTCCACACGAAACCTGAATCAACACATGTAAAAGTGTTTCAGAACCCACCGGCGCAAGGCCATGAAGATAAGAGCATATGGGTACACTAGTGTAAAGGCACTGCCATGGCATGGTCAGGATGCACAGGTGAAATGTTACAAGTAAAAGGCATGTTAGAGAACTGGAATGAAAGACCCTCAATGCTTCAGAAATTAAAATACTTGGCACTATGCAATAATATTAAGAAGACCAGACATAAATTATATATGTGGAGGTAAATGTCTCAATATATATATTGATAATTTTTTTCCCAAAAGAAGAGCTGTGAATTCACTCTCTCATTTTAGCAGGACTAATTAGATCTCTGACCGTAACGTGTGGCCATCATTACTGCTGCTCTTCAACTAAGAGGAATAAGCCTGTCCAAAGTAAATAGATTTGCTAAGATGTAATGGAAGGTCATAAACAGAAAAGAATGCCAGTTGGGACTGTGTATTTTAGTGTGATTGATGGGTTATTTTTCTTAATTATAATTTTGCACATAAAAATCTTGTGCTGGGAAGAGTGCTTCAAATGTTTTGATACCACACATCACCAAGTCTGAGCTTCACTTAACAGCTGAAAACCTGAAAATATTACCCATCTTCTAGTAACATTCTTTTTAGGTGTAGCTCTGTTGTACAAGTCAAAGGTGTGACTAGACCTTCTCTAGGTGTTGGTATCCAAGTGAATGCTGATACAACTCTATGTATTATTTATTATAGCAATGTGAGGCTAAATATTTTGCTCAGCATTTCAGATGTTTTTTTCCAGCCTACAACAAGGACAAAGCTGAGTACTTAAGAATACTCACCAGCTAGTTAATGATATCTGGATGCCATGTAGCCAAGGTTTGATGGAATATAGGAATCCTTTTAGGAAGAACATACCAGTTATGCCTCTAACCACTTGGCAAACAATAAGAGTTTAAAGTGACTGCCAGCTGAAGCCAATGTAACATGTTTATCTTACTCAAATGCTCTCCATTGATGAAATTGTGGAATGGGTTACTGACGGTAAGACAAACCTTTAGCTTCAGCTTTTGAATGTGTAGAGAAAATGAACACTTCCCACTGGCATGAAACATTCCCTACATTCTCTGAAATATAGCCCCACAGATTCCAGTGAACAAATCCTTGTTTTATTCACCTTTGTCTTATTTATAAGAACAATACTTTCTGACCCTAGAAAGTGTTAGGCCTTTTCAAAAGTAATGGAGATAAGTATAATCTGAAGAAACATGATAAAGTATCTGAGAGTCAGAAAATCCAGACTGATGGAATCCATCAATGCACAAAAGAATTTCAGGTATTACTAGTGCTCTAAGAAGAGAGCTTTTGAAGGACTGTGAATAAATTCTTGACTTCGTCTCTGAATTCTGTCCAGAAAAGGCAGTCCTTCAATAGTGCTTCCTCTCCACTGGTACTGGTTGTTCTACCGTCATGTGCCCCTGTCTGGAGATGTTGATAGTTCATACAGTTAGTGGAAGATCTTTAGTTTAATATGGATTTGTCACCTTTTGATAATATTGTATTCCTTTCCTTATCTCTTTCCTTGAACGAATGTGCAGGATGATCCCCTTGAAACTACACCTTGATGTTTTCAGAGGCTAATCTTTTTAGTACCAGAACATGTCTGACTTTTGCAGTGTGCTATGGGAATGGCGTTAGGCTTAAAATAATCTCTTCAGATTCACTTGAAAAAAAAAAATCAGGATTGCATGTGATTATTATGGACTGATTGTTTTGAAAATTCTGAGGATTAAACTTAGTGCATAAACCCATGAATAGGCTAAATCAGTCCAGCATAAGTAGCATGAAATAAAGAGATGCTTTGCTATTTTAGAAACAGGCTGTCCAGCAAGGATTACCACCTACCCTGTTATAATCTTCATAGTGATAAACACACTGTCTTTTTGGAACACAAGGGAGAAACTGAATTAACCGACTGTCAGAAACTGAATCTTACTACATTTAATTTCTGTTCAGCTTTCAACTAAATAATCATTAGCAGAGAAAGAAATAATTTATTTTCATGCATAGAGAATTTTCAGTGTCTGTGGCTCTTTACAGCATATGAACAGGATAAGCAGCAGCATGTCCTCAAGTTCTTAAAATACAAGGGGCAGAGCATATGCTCCATTTGTGTCACTCAAGTGATGGAAAGGAAGCAGGGTTTAGTTATATACACTTTATTGTGCACCTTCTTGTTACCACACCACACAATGCCTCTGAAAACCTACAATGCATTAAAAAAAAAAAAGAAAAGATAAATAGATGCAAAAATAGCTACGATTCTTTTGCATTCTGTTTCCTACCTCATAGTCCTGCATTCTGCTGTATGAGCATCACAGGAATAACTGATTACTTTTTTTCCTCTCAAGCCAGTGTACCATAAGAAAGTACTGATTTACAATAGCTAGACTGATAATATAAAATATATATATGTGTATATATAAAACAGATGTTTTCAAGAAGGTAAATGTGTAATTATCTTCTTAAATGGGGCAGTATCCCCTTTTATTATGGCAGTAGTTACTAGAATAGATAGTATCACAGCTTCCTGGGGAGGTCTTTCTCCAGTGATCTAATTAAGGTCACTGAGCTGGTCTAACTGCTTGGTTTTAGGTGATTTAAAAGTTACCTACTGATTGATTCAGTGGCTCGATATGTTTGACAACTGGGTCATAAATCCTTTCTGTGTATTTGTCTCATTTTTTTCATCCTAAGTTTGAGGACACTATCCTACTGCTTCACAGAAATATTAAGACATATTCATTACGGTTGGTAAAGCGCATCAAAGGCCTTCAACGTAAAGTACAAGAGCTACTGTTAAAATGACAAAGATAACCAATAAGAGCATAAATGCCAGTACTTTCATAGAAAAAAAGACCTCCACTTTCCTTTTTTATCCCTTTTGGCTTCAGGGTTTTCTTTCTTTCTTTTACTTCCAAAGTTATAAAGCTTGATTCAAAAATTGCCTAGAATCCCTATGGCCAAAGGCTAAGCTATAAATAATTCTTCCCTCATTAGCTGTTTTTTTTTAAGTTTAACAGTTGGAATAGGCCTGTGGAGTGCCTGCCAAAGTTACATATTAAGTTCCTCAGTAAAGAGGGAGAAATGTGCATGCAATTTAAAATTCCTAATAAGAAAATGATTTCTTGTGTTATACTTTGATAGAAACCTGGATAGTGTTATAATTTTTTAACATTTTTCAGTATTTGTAGCCTACACTCTGAACCTATTAATGAAAGCAAGAAAAAAAATCATTAGGAAAAAAATTTAAAAGTAAGCTTTGCTAGTTGAATTTTCAACAATTTTTACTGAGTTTTCTACTTTCTCGGGAGCACCCAAGCCAGCTTGATTATAAATATTTTACTACACAACATAGGTTGGCTCAAAAACTGGCGTTATGTGCAATGAGTGTTCCATGGATGGACAAACATTATTTGAAACTTGTTTGTTAGTGTGCAGATACAAAAGCTTTTTGATGTACTGGAACTTGGAAATTTTCAAGTTGTGAGATACTTCACTTACCTTCCTCAAAATGTTTAATGAGGAAATAAAATCTTCTACCCGTGTTTAAGAGACCATGGTCGGCCCAAGCAGATGGTACTGGGATTCTGAATCCCATATTATCCACTACCATCATTTGTGTGCTACTGCTTTTTTTCAGCTCTTGTCTCTGCCTCCACTTTCTCTGCTGAAGTGTGCAACTGAGGCTGCTCTTGCTGATCCTGAGAGGATTCTAGTGTATTAAGTCACATGCAGAATTAATCTACCTGTGCAGAATTAATCTACCTGATATTTGCATCAGCACAAGCAGTTGTGGAAGTTAGAAGGTATGAGTTGGCCTGATAAAATGGGGTATTATAGATCATATTACAAAAAAATCAGGAAAAAATATAGTATGACATGATCCAGCAGTAAAAATAACTTTGTCTTCTATTCCATATATCAAAAGCAATAGAAGGTTACATGTGTACAAAGGGGTACTAGCAACATCTGTTATTAATCAGAGTTTTTTTAAATGTCGTATTTTCTGTTCTTTCAGAAAGAAAGAGAAGGAATGAATTTATACTACCTGGGTAGCTGGGCTGTACTTCAAGACTGCACTTTTTCAACAGAGCATCAAAGACCAAAAGACTAAGTGGCTGCATAACCTTTTTTCCCCCTGAATCTTCAGCTGAAGTAACTGCTCATCAAAGTGTCTGCTCTGTTTTATGATAGTTTATAAAAATGGCCATCTGATGTTTGCATCTGTATGGATGGTGCTACTTTCAAATTTTCAGGTTAATATTAAAGCCGTACATAATTTTGAGCCTAATTTTAGGGCTGGCCAATTTTTTTTTTTTTTTCTAATACCAAACTGTATTATTTCATAAAACTTCTTCTGCTGTTTGTAGTAGACCTGAGATTTTAATGATGGTCTTAAACCAGAAATATTTCTGTAAAAATATGATGCTGCAGCACCTGATGAAAGTCGATGTTTGGGATTGAGTACTTTCAGGCTGCAACTCTTCTCTCCATAAACACAGACATTTAATCTGATTAAGTCCCATATCTTATTGAGGAGAATGTGAGCTTGCAAAAGACAAACTGCAATAACTGTGGAAACCCAACATTTGTCTTCTGAAATTGTGAGAGTCTTCCCATTTAACCTGCAAAGAGTAGTACTGGAAAAAGGAGATATCAGAAGGCAAAGCTTAACAAGACAAGGAAAGCCTGCCAAATCTCTTTCTATTTTCTTTAGCACTGCCAAGGAACTGAGCACAAATTACTATCTTGTATACCCACTCTTTTTCATTTTAATTTATTAATGTTCTTACCAAACACGGAGGTTAAAAAACAACACTAATAATCTTTTCGAGGAAGCGGTAACCAAACTTTCTGTGCTTTAGAATACAGAGCAATAGCCCTCACCACCAACACTAGCCCTGTCATCTGACCTAACTGAAGGTATACCTTTAAGAAACTGAAAAGGAGAAAGCAACAAAACTAAAATTGTTGTCTCTAGATGGGAAAGAGGGTGGATATATGCCTGGCAGGGGAGGGGAAAGGACAGAAGCAGTGGAAAGAGCCTTTGTAGCTTTGGGAATTTCTGCAGGGTGATTTATTCAGCCAGACTTCCAGGCCTAGCATTCCAACAGATGTTGTGTGTATTTATAGATCAGGCACTGCAGACAAGGTAATTCATCAGATGGAGTCAGAAGTCAGGGTGAACTCCTGACTTTCAGTTCGTGGAAATGAATAGTCTGAACCATGGATGATTTCATTAATCTATTTAGTGATAACTGCAGAGCATATTCGTTTTGATGTATGCAGGGATAGAGGATGCTCATCTACTTTTCTTAGTCTTTCTATATTTACAGCATTCAGTGCATGTTCCTTACCATGTGGCCTCACTGGGTCAGGTATAGGAGCAGAGCACGTAGCATGCAGAAGCCTGTTAATTCCAGCACTCCAGCAATGATTTGAGCACAACCCTCCTGCTTTAACTCCCATATGCTTCAATGGGAGGTTTACCTAACAAGTTCAGAGATGTTCCAGGAAAGGGTACCCACGTGAAGTGTGTGGATAACACATAAGTAATGCTTCCAAGATTGTTCTTTGTGCCTTTTGCAACCTTTATGCACTGAATAGATATAGGTACTATCCAAACTGTGTGGTAGAGGTTTGCCTACAATCTTAGGTTCCCAGTCATTGTGGTCTTTCCAGTCTGTTGCCTGGATTTCAAAGAATATAGAAATGGGGGAAGGAAGGGGTTTTGATACATGACTAGTCTTGTCTTACCATAGACTTGGGAGGCAACCACAGAATCTGGTACTGTTAGCGCCTACCATTTAAGCATCACTACAGGAACCAAGCTGCTAAGGAGGAGTGAAAACTGAATGAATGAACAAATATGCTGCTGAGTTAGAATGCTTCACCACTCGATTTTACAGTTAGCAGCTGATAATGTATTGGGTTTTATCTTTAAAATTTTTAAATGTAAGATACTAGGTACAAATCTTTCTGACATGTAGGTGGCTAACTTCTTGAAGCTCATCTAACTTTTTGATCATAGTTTATGTATAACATATCCTATTGACCAGTCTTAATGAATACTAAATGATATTAATTTATGCTACTTGCAGTCCTTTTAGCACAAAGCATTTATGAATGGAAAGCAGAGTTTTCTCTTTTTCATTTATGAATGGAAATCAGGAGTCTCTCTCTTCCTCCTCCCCAGTCACTGTGAACCTTAAGATGTGTCAGCTCTGCTATTTTCAACAAGAAGAGTATAGTGTGGTAGGAGAAACAACTATGAGATTAAAATCCTTTCATTCTCCTCCACCCAAATCTGTAATAAAGTTCTATGTATACATGTTCATACATGCTAAAAGCAAAATCAAAGACTGAAATCCTTATCTGTCTGTGACACGGTTGACAAGGTAGTCTGTACAAAGATAAGGAATATTTCTCGTGCCTAACATTGTATGATGCCACATCACCATGACACTCATGCATCAATTCATTAGTTAATGTCATTTACAGTCTTTAGTTTCTGAATGTAACTTCTGGATCAGTTATGCTAGATGGACAGTGCTTTTTTGGCATAGATTCAGATAGAATGCATTGCCAATTTTCTCATCTATCTTTCCTAAAATGAAAAGAATGAGTCCAACGATTGGGTATAGCCGTTCTGCTTCTGCTGCCAGCTCATTCTTTGATCTCTTTGCAGATACTGCTACAAGCAGTCAATTAGTAGGAATAGTAAGGGTACTTTTTATCATTATAAAAGATACTTAACAGGAACAATTTTCACAGATGATGTCTATCTTCAATAATTATCAGTTAATAAAGTCAGATAGTATTTCCATCCATAAGTTTTATAATAAAAGATACAGTGCTCAGTTTTAGAAATCAGTTTTTTTCTTAATGTTTTTACTGTTTTCCTTTATCTGCTTATCTGAACTATTTTTTTTCTGGCAGATTAATTGGAACTGACAGCAACCAAGTCTTTATTTTATGACTCGTGAATACTGAGTTACTAATAATTCAAGTGTTGTTGAATAACATTTATATGATGTCTTTCACCCAAGGACTTCCAAGTGCCTTGTACTCATCAAGTTTCACTGCAACCCTGTGAATTCAGTATTTCTGTACTAGAGACAGCCAAACCAGAATGTAAAAAGATGCAGCTGTCTTCTCCAGGTTCAATGCCAGATGCAGATAAAGATTTCTATCATTCTGCATCAATTTTGTCTTATGATTAAACCATGTGTTCCTGTCTCATTTTCTGAGCTGTTGGGTAAAGGAGTAGATACAACCAGTAAATTAGGGTAGAAGCTACCCTTTCCTGCCTGATGTATTGTTAAACATAGATTGATATAGGCAGAAGATAACAAATGGTACTCCATTATTTAAAGACATAATCATAAGATGATATAAATACATGATTTAAGATGATTTCCTTGTATCATGACATAATGAAAACTACCCACCTTGAAGTTTAAGGGACTTAACACCTGTGGAAGCACACCTCTGCCCACAGGGAGTATCACTCCCTGTTTCAGGTGTATTACAGGCAGTGTGCCCTTTCTGGCTGGTGAAACTTTATGTACACTCAGAAATGAATCTGTCATTTCATAAATTTCCCCTTATTAAGGCAGTCCTCTATTATCTTAAAAACCTCTGTGTGAGTTGTACATGACTGTTGGTAAATGACGTGCATACTTCTCAGCGTTTGAAAGGGTGCACTGACCATGTTCTACCCCTATTGTACAAGAGAAAAGAGTAGGAATGAACTCTAGTTCATTGAGTCATCTTTTCTGAAAAATAATTTGAAACTGGAGGCAAAAAATTGTCATGGTAAGCTTTCTAAGCATAATACATGCATGTGAGTGTATAAGTACAAATATACAAACGTAACCATTAGGCAAAGGAACCTGATTTGAATAGCCATCTAGGCAAAAAAAAAGGATACCCCTTAAAAATTCTGTCTCAATTAGTTTATTTTCATATTTTCCTTTCAGTTTGTATTATGCATCCAACTGTGGAAAGCAAATGTGCTTTCTTTTTATTTAACCAAATAGTGCCTGCTTTTAGTTCTCCTGTAGTTTTTTGAAGAAGATTCTTTAACTGCAGTATAAAAAGGACTTTCTGTGCCTGTTGTTGCTATTTCAACAAAAACTGCTGAAAAAAACAATGTTTCCTGCCTTTGGAAGAGGTGTTGAGTTCACTGTATTTGGGTCATGCCGAGAGTTAGCCACTGAAATGCTAACATTTAGTGGGTACTACCATCAAAAAAGTAGCAGAAAGCATGAGACTGAAACAGATGATTGCTTCTGGAGACTAACCATAAGGCACCATGACTGTCAGACAGACACACAGCTCGCTGTGCTTCCACAGAAAGTGATCCATTGCTTCCCCTGCTGTAATCTGCCAACTCAGCACCTGTAGGAAGGTCGTGTTGCTAGAATACTGCAGTAACTCGGTAAGTTACCAGAATACTGCAGAAAAACGTGTAACATAATGCCAGTAACATGCGACCAGGATGCATGGCCTGTCAAAATTGAATGGATTTGTGACATCTGCAAGTCACCGAAATGCTCAACCTCTAATTCTTATTTGACTTACGAACAGCAAAGGCCCAAAACAATTCATATTATTTCTTGCTATGAAATACTTAGACTTCTGCAGTTGTCTTCACTAGGGTTCTTGCCCACTTCTGTAGGTGGAATACAGCTGTGATGCAGCAGTAATTTCTTCATAACTGAATGTAATGGATATTGAAATTATATCTAAACTAGCAAAACATTGAGAGCATTTGTATTGATAACAATTTATGATTAATTCATAGGGTGGAAATGGAGGTACAAAGATAGAATGCTACCTCATTAAAAAATGAAAGCAGAAAAGCCTAAGTGACTAGCACCCTTTCTAAAAATGTAACTCATTAATCTTGACTCTGCCAGGAAATGTATATGGTCAGGTTTACATTCAGAAATGGTTGCAATGTTTCCAGTGCACCCATTCAAATAAACACATAGTTAGCACTGTGATTTCAGTGAGTTATGTTTTTGGTGAAGAAAATATGGGGCTTTTTAGGAAGAAAAGAAGTAGAATAATGTGCAGTAGGTTCACACTTGCATGCTATAGCAGGTTGAGAACCAACTCATCTAACACTACGTTTCCTGTCATACTGCAAAAAATTGTTTGTACCGGTGCATATGAGAGGGATGTATCTCTGTCAGTTGAACTCAGATAATAGCTTTAACCCTGGTAATTTATGCATTTCACTATAGCGTCTAAACAATACAAGGTGTGTACATTTGGTAGCAGTAAATTTAGGGTGTTAATTGATTTACTTCTAATATCAAAGATTAAAATATGACAGGCAGACAGATTGGGGTTGAATTCACATATATAGGCAGCATTTCTTTCCATTTCTTTGCATAATGTCACATTCTCCTTAGAGCTGCTGTTGCCTAGACCTTTGTGTTGGAACTTAATCATTTCACTTTAGTGACTTCCCTGTTTCATGGCAAGAAATCGTCACCTTCCAGCATTGGAACAAGACCTAGTTTATATTTCCTAGCACACCGCTGAAAGATTTGAAGGTCTCTCCATCCCACTATCCGTCTCCATAATACTCATAACCTCTTGATTATGAAGTAAACCCTTGGTTTCCTTTTGAGAGTAAGGAATCTGCATGTTTTAAAACACTCTCATAACTACTTAAACTTATTTTTGCAAAACTGCTCTTTCATCTGAGGGGAGGCAATAGTATTAATGGGTTTCAGCCTCTGCTGGTTTTTGGATGCCCACAAAAACAAATATGTTGTGCTTACAATAAATTTGTTTTTCATAACTACTTTTTTGTGTATCTCTTCAATAAATAGTCCATAGATCCCTGGAAAGAAAGACTGCAAACTGAAAACCACTGACTACAGTTTAGTCATACCAAAGAATTTCAAATAGTTCTTTAAGGCCATTCCATTCCAAGCTTTAATACAATAATGCAAGATTTCCTTGGTTTGAGTATTATGTAAAATAATCTGATTTGTCTTTCTATTCTGAAAAGGAAAACACATTATGTGGTAATAACACATCTCCTTTGTATAAGGAATCCAAATGAACATTGTTTTAATTTTATAAATATTGCATATTATCAGCAGCTTTATATTGAAAAAATACATTTGTAAGAGTGTTAGATACGCATATATGTTATATATATACACAGAATACATTTTCAAGGAACTCTCAGTTTGTAATGCAGAAGATAATTAAACATGACTTTTTCTGTAATTAAACTGAGGGAATACCTGCCAAAACATTTGTTAACATTTGCTTAATTTAGAATTCACTGAGTTTTTTGCCCTCTATTTTTGGTATGCTTTTCTTCCTAAGATATTTTAACAATGTACTGACTGTCAGAAATGTTCAGAGAAACAAAGTCAGGTCTCCTGTTAAGAGACTAATTTAAAAACAGGGAAAAAATCCTCATGACAATAAATAGAACAATCCTTTGATTTCATCAGATGGCTGTTGTTTTCAATCTTTTTTATTCCTCCCTTTTTTTGAAGGACTGTGTTAATCCAGTCAAGGGACAGAGGAGATTATATTGTTCTTATGTATTCAAAATTTCAGCTTTTGAGTGATGAATGAATGCAATGCTCCCGAGTAAACTGTGGAAGAAGCATTTATTCACAGAAATTACCTTGGTGGGATTCTTTGTGGTCCTAGAAATCCAGTGTGCATCCAGTTACAAGGATAGAAAATAATGTTAGAAGAAATATCACAGGTGGAGCTAGCAGGGAGGAGTGAGAGGGCAGAAGTCCTGATTCAAAGTCTGCTGTAATCAACGATGAGACCTATGACTATGGTTAGATGACTGAGAATGACACTGATGCATTCAGTGCCAAAATAAATATCCCATGGGTAATTTATTAACAGCAAATAATAAAAAGAAGATGCTTTATGCCTTTTTAAAACAATACCTGTGTTGTGGAGTTAGTAATACCTGCTCTAAAAGCATAAGAAAAATCCTTATTTACACAGTTCTCTCTCATTAAGAAAAAATATTTTTGTGCCTAGACTTTTATTCTTATAGTTGATTATAGTTAGAAACATATAACATCTAGAATTACTATTTGATTCTTCTCTTGGAATAGCACACTAATCCCCTGGCAACCTCATTTTCAGTCTAAGGACTGCATACACTAACGCTGAGCTTCATTCAGATGGAAATGCTCTAAATTTTCTTATACGGACAGTAGTTCTTATCAACTTTGATACTTGGAAGAGTTGTAGAGAAATCTGAAATATTTCTAGCTGGGAAGGACAGTACATTGTCTTAAAAGTGTTTAAGATATTTAAACGTATATTAATTCTTCTAAAATAAGAATTTTCTGTTGCATATTACACAAAGCATTAAATATAGGTACTGTAATGAATTTTTATTTAACCTCAGTTAAGCAGTATTACCAACAGGGTGTAAAGGATAAAGAAATCTTAACCTAGGAGTAAACCACATTAAACATCTGTCAACCTGGTTAAGCTGGAGGTATATCAGAAGCCTTTTGTGTTAGCAGCATTGCTGGAAGAGCTCTGCTCACATAGCTTAGGAAAGGGTCCTTGGATTACTTCAACCTGTATAACAAAGCTCCTGTGCTCACAGGGAGCTGCTGAAGTACCTTGCCCCCTCTGGAGTGTTTGAATTGAGACTTTGGGCTGCTGCACAAAGGTTGAAAGGCTGCATTTTCACCATCTGCTCTCTTCACTCTGCTCTTCTGGTGTGGCACAACTTGTTTTGAAGTAGAAGTAGGTGGTAAGAAAAATTTATTGCTTCCCATTAAAATGTTGTGACCCTTAACGTACTTGGAAATATTGCAAATTCCTTTACGATTTTTGTCCACATCCAGATCATGATGTTAAAAACTCTTTGCAACACTGGTTTCCCAGCAAAATCAGCTGTTTTGCTATACATGTTTCTGATTTGAATGGCATAATGAATGCTTGGGCTGAATACAAAATAGCACAACTATCAGGAAATGTTTCATCCATCTACATGCACAAAGCCAATTATGCATAACGGATTTTGACATGAAGGGCTTATTACAATTTGTTTGCAGAAGCATTGAAGAATGGATTTACCTTTGTTTGGCCTCAAAGAGCTAGTAGTTCCTAGTGTTACATCTCCCTGGTCAGTAGCTGGTTTTAAATAAGAGAAAAGCATAGAGGAAAGCTGTGCTTTATCAAGTCGCCTTTATTTTCAGCATTCCAGGAAATAATACAGTGATTTTGATTGAAAATAGTCCTCGTACAGTATAGGGGATTTTTTCTGCAGGTAATTTCAATTATTTACAAATGGCATTACATCTGCTCATATAAAGCTAAATCCTAGAAACCAGTGCTTCATCTCAACTCTTGTACCATAGTAAACAGGTTTTACTCTGAGGTTTCTCCCCCCCTACCTCAGCTAACGTCCATCCTTCCAGGTGACTAGGGTGTGTAATGATACAGCTTTTAATCTGGTTTATGCAAAATGGACTATATCTGTAGCATGTTCTGTCTCTCCAGAGAAACCTACCACTTCAGGAAATGTATTTGGTTAGTTCTGTTTTGCACACAGGTAGTGTGCGTGAGTGCTCTGGGTGTGAGGCAAGATTTTCTATGCTGTGTCGCTCTGTATAGAAGTTACAAAAATGTGTATTGTATATACATAACACACTCCCTTAAATTTCCTTTACGCAAGAGGGGCTGCACTACTGCCATCAGCAATATGAGAGGAAAGGGCTGCATGCGTCAGCTGGGCTATGGACAGCAGGGGCTGCACACATGCTCTTATGCTTTCTAAAGTACAAAAGGAATATTTTTTTCTTGTTGATTTTTTTTCTTTTTGTATGATTGCTACACTGCTCTATGATGATAATGGCATTTGCTGGTCACTTTAGGTCACTGCTTTGTATTTCCCCCTTCTGTTTTACAGTATCAGCAGTTAACCTTTTTTTTTTTTTTTAGTCAAAACGGGATAGGTAGAAAAGTTGTATGTAAATAATTTGTACTTAGTAAGGTTTTGACGCCTGTCTTGGCTATTACAACTAGATACTACTGCACTTGTGTAAAGTGTATCTCAACTCCCATGGTAAATATTAAATATCGTATAAATAGGTACTAAACCAGTAAGGAAATTAAATGCTAGCGTAGACCCCAGGAAAGCCAATGGAAAGCTAGTGGAAATATTCAGTTGTGAAAGAGAATATTTTCTGCTCAGAATTCTAAACAACATGACAAGTCACAAGCAGTTTTTGAGTGGTTTTCAGCAATGGATTGAGTTGTTAGCTAGTCTAATACAGCATAATAAACAGACTTGAAGCATCTCTTCTATACCTTATTTGGTCTCTAAATCCTTTAGAAACCACTTATTAGGGAATCTGCAAGTTTTCCTTATGCAATTTAATGTCATTCTTGGCTGACAAAGTAAATGTCTATTCTAGGAAGTGGCAATCAGTGAAAGAAGAAAACAGAAAATGAATCTCATTTTTCTTCAAAATGTGTAAGTGCTTGGATTCTATTTCTTTAATGCATGCTTAGTGTATTCAACCCCGTCATAAGTGGATACTAGCAGCTTTCTTTGACATAGGTTTTTCCTATACTGCTTCTTTTCTGGATGCATTTTTGAAGGTTTTGTTTGCAATGACCGTGACTAATTTTTTTAATTCCTCATTTCCCTATGCAAACTGTTCTCGGGGCAGCACTTTCGCTAATGAGATTAGAATCCATGAGGTGGCAGGATCTCAGAGTGTTTTACTTGTGGGAGGCCTTATTCATGTAGCTGAACATATTCTGTAAAAGCTTCACAGGGAAATACAGGGAAAAGTTTGTAAGTATAGAAATAAGCTTCCATGTGGCAGATATTAAGTAAGACACCAGTTCACAACAAGGTAAGCATCTGCAATGGCTACTTGTAAATCATCATCATGTGGTATTTCTTAGAAACTAAACCAAGGAGCTGCTGCTCTTATTATCAGGTTCTATGAGTATTTTTTTCTTGACTAGAAAACCAAAGATAGAGAACGTTCTTTCATTTCTTCCCTTACTTTCCTCGTAACAAAAGTCAGTATAAGACAGCAGTAACGATGCATTTTACATCTGGGATTCACCCTCCATTTTTCCTTCACTGGTGCAGGTCTGGAAATCAGTAGTTAAGAGAGATACGACTCTATTGCAGGACCCTGTTGGATGGAACCCACTGTAATTATGACATATCTGGGAATTTGGATCAAATTTTGAAAGTCCAGATTTAAACCAATGTCCTTGCCATGACTGTATATGGAATGTTTCTAACAGCACACTCCAAGTCTTAGATGTTGTATAGGTGACATGGTTATGAGCTTCCTAGAAGAAAGAAATAATTTGTCTCTAAAAAAAACCTAGACTAGGAAAAGTCATTACTTTTTTTTTCTGAACACGTCATTCTTCTGACACCAGCTGCATGCTACCTTCTGTTAACCCAGTTTTATTTTAGTGAGAAATATCTGAACCAGGAATTCTAGTACTTGCAGTAAATGTGGTACATTTAATATTTCTAAAAATGAACCCAGAATGTAATCAGAACCATTAGACATCCTGGCTGTTGTGCTAAATCTTCTTAGATGTATCAGTGGAATAAAACCTATGGCCCTTAAGGTAGTATACAAGGAACAGAAGAAATGTAAGAAATGGTGTTACTTGTTATGTATAGTAAGGTATTTTGAAACATTCATCATGATGTAGATAAGGGAGATGTATTGAACTGATATGTCTGATCTCTATGAGGAAAAAGCTGGAATAAATTCAGAAAATCCAGAAGCTAAGGATTTTTAAAAAATACCCTAAGGCATGACATGTAGAAAATCAGTTTATTCTTTTAATGCTAATTAAAAAATCTTTCTGAGGACAGAACTCTCTGGTTGAGAACACTGGGGCTTGCAGGGTTAATTTTTTTGTTTTCATATTTATTACCATGTGGGAAATGTTGTTATGGAAACCAAATATATGCTATTTCTTAAATAAATATCCTCCCAAGGCCTGTGGAACAAAGAAAAGAAATTGAAGCTATTAGTGTTATTGTTGCTGTTGGCTGCCTGAAATCCCAAAGCTGGGATTGTTATTGAGACAGAGAATCCAAGAATTTTGGCTTCTGGGTTTTATAGTAAAAAGGTAGAAAGCCAACAGCATTGTCACCTGCTTCTTAATCACTATGACAAACTGGGAATGGGTCCCCATGGTCCCTCTTCTTAAAGCGTCTTGAGGTCTCCCCCGGTTTGGGAAGCCTGCAAGCCAAGAATAATTTACGTGGAAATTCTCCAAGTGAATTTGCCCTATAATTTGGTAAACCTGAACCTTAGCTTTGTAGCAAAGTGTCTTGGAGATGTTTCCTGAAACCACCCTGAGTTAGATTGATGCTGAATAGCTTTTCTGAATGGATCTGGACCCTGATGCACTTTGAAAGAATCCATGTTTGGTTTGTAGGTATTTTGCCTTTAGTTCTGTGGGAGCTCATCAAACATAATTCAGACAAAATCTGTAGGCATTTTCTATAGAAACTTTGCTTCTCTAGAAAGTTTCCATATGCTTCAGTTATGGTACAGGAATAATTATGATCGAAAGGGGAAATGTGAAGGAAGTTTCTGATCGTGTTGTAAAGAGTGGATGAGAATCATATGGTGACAGTTGAAGTCACCTAAAACAACCCTTGGTCCAGGATATAATTTCCTGCAGCGAGACTGATGAAGCATGACTGATGACTGAACTTATGTTGTGGTTCAGCCGGCAACTCAGCCCCACACAGCTGCTTGCTCACTCCCCCACTGGCAGGATGGGGGAGAGAATTGGAAGGGTAAATGTGACAAAGCTCGTGGGTTGAGATAAGAACAGTTTAATAATTAAAATAAAACAATAATAACAACAACAACAACGGTAATGCAATGAAAAGGAGAATAACGAGAGAGGTGAAACCTGGGAAGGAGGAATGAACAACCAAAACAACCTGCATGTGGCCCTGACTACTACAGGCACTGCTTAGGGACACTGAGCCATTACTTTACAGCAACTAAAGCATCAATGTGCTGTCGGCACTTCACCAGCTACAGTGAAGAGAATTAGCTCTAGCCCAGCCACAACCAGCACAACTTACCGCAAAGACAGTGGATTTGTCACTTGAAATTCTCAAAGCCAAACTGGTTCTTTCAGAATTCTTTGGTTTGTTCACTGTGGAGATGGAGAGACCAGTCAGGATGTGTGACTGGCGTTGGTCCTTTCTGGGAACTGGTCTTATGGCCTTGAATCTATTTAATTTTTCTTTTTTCATGATCCATAAGCAGTACAGGATTATTTATTTTGCTACTATGCGCTAGCAAAATTCATTCAGATAGTGAATGCGTTGTATAGGCATCTGTAACATCAAGAAAAAAATTTGTAATGCATTTTTTGTCACATACAATTTGGTTTTGTGTGCCCTGCGTTCATGGAAATAAAAATCAGAATGAAACTGTCAGGAGCTATCAGAACATGTTTTCTAGAGTTATACTAAAATCAGCAGCCATAATCCTTAAATGATTAGAGGAATATCCTTTAGAAGTGGTGAGGCAACACTTCACCTGCATTATCCCTGCAGTGACAAGAACATTATTGGAATTCTATTTCTAGTTCCTGATATCAAAAATGAGAGCAAAATATTGAAAGGAATTCAGGAAAGAGCTATGAAAAAGCTGAAAGCTCGGGCAAATATTGCTTCTAATAGCAGATTGAACTTTGTTCAGTCTCTTTATTTGGGAAAGAATAAGCGGTAAGTTGACCTAAGTCAACATATATCTGTCCCTACTGAGAAGGTCTGAAATCTGACAATGTCCATATATTTTACTGTGATTTTTCTTTTGAGCTATAGCATTAGCTGAGGTACTTGCAGCACACTATGTTACAGTTCATTGTGGGAAGTAGTTTAGTCATTTGAATCAACCATTCTCTGATCTGCAGTCAACCACAATTCAACCATAATTGTGCCTTATAAATTCATTTTAAGCAATCTTTAAGTGATTTGTGAGAAGGTAGAGTATTAAAAGCATTTTCAGTGTACAAAGACTCTGTGTTACTTGCTTCTTTCATTAAAACAAGTATTTTCTTGTATTTTGGATAGTATTTCAGTAGGATCAGGAGAGTGTATCAGCTGTTTAAGAATACTCTGCCAGGTGTCTTGCATTATACATGTAAACCTATGCAGAACTTTCCTTGAGGTCCAACTGTGATATTCATTTTATCATTCAACTGGTAGAGTAGTAGACTAAAACAGTACATCAAAGGAAAATAATTTCTCTGATATTCTTTACGTTTGTCTATTTAGTCATAAAATGGGTTGCTTTAAAAGGTTCTCTCTGTATTTATTCCAATTCACTTTATACAAGTCTCTGCTATAACAGCTGGGAAAGTGTTGATTACAGGGTTTTCTTTTTCAGGTTCTATAAAGGTTAATATTATCACACATTTGAAAAGCTGATAAAAACTTGGAATTCAGCAAACAACTGTAAATGCAAATAACAGAGTGAGTTGGTGCTTCAAGAGTATACAGAATCATATATTTTCTGATTTGTCAAGCATAACTGAGTCCCTCAGGGAAATTATGCTTGGCCGGTCATTCTGGTGAATATGCAGAAATACTGAGAAAAAATAACTGAAATAACTGGTCTTGTGTTGGTAATGTTTTGGGGGCTTTTTTGGGTTCTGTTTTTTTTGTCTTTTTTTTTTTTTAGTTTATGCCGTAACAGTCTATCAAGACTGACTAATTTCAGATCACAGCATGTATGAAAACAGCTTTCCCTTAGCTTTAAATACTGGATTACTTCTGTTCCTATCTTATATTTTCTATAATAATTTTTCTTTGAGGAAATTGCTTTGCATGTTACCCATCAGATTGCAGTTTTGAGGATAATTTTTGCCAAATGGGATGTCATAGCTTCAAACATGCTCCCCTCCTTTAAAGCTGTTTCCACATTCATATTTTAGAACCTTTTATTCATCTTTAACTCTTGAATGACCTTTGTCAGCTGTCACTGTCAACTAGGGATCACAGCTCTTAACAGTTGCTGTCAGTTCTGAAGAAATGAAAATCCCTATGCCATATTCCACAGGGCTGGAAAACCCAACATCTCTGAGCTGTTGAATACATCAAGGAATAAAAACAACCGCCCACATGCACAGTAAATACTATTTCTTCAGAAAATAACTTGCCCTACTTACTATCTAAAATAGTGACAAATATTTAATGTGTTGCAAGTTTAAAATAGATCAGAGTGACATTTGAATCACATAATAAAAGGAATGGTGAAAGGTCCATATATTCTGGCTTGGTTAGAGATTCAGTGTTAAGCACAAAAATATGAGGAGATTTTTGTTGACTGCTGGAAGTAACTAAACAGCTTTTTGAGAAGAGTACATTTTCAATTAATTCATCTGTTTCTTAAAAGGACTGGTAAGCAACAGAAAGGTTCTTGATGCTTATAGTAAGATTCTTGAAAGAATTCTAAGATCAGGATTCATTTAAACTTAAGAAGTCATATTAGAAAAAGCTATGTGGTTAAATAATTTATTTTTATCCTAAACCATAGTTTCTGATTTCTGCAGTCAAAAGAAGCAAATAAGGCACAATACTGTCTTTGTAGTATTTACCAAGGAATTTTTCACAAATTTTAACTAATTAAATAATTTGGGCATGTTGTATAATTATTCTAATTGGTGTTAACTGGTGATTTTGAACATGTACCTATCGTAATATTTGACCAAGAAGCCTACAGCTCAGCAAATCATCAGAGAACCAAATTGTTTGAGAATGCCCCTAAAATCTTTACTAGGTTGACAAATTAAAGGGCAAGTCTGATTCAGAATTACATAATCCTCCATTTTATTTTTTAGTTTCTTGGCTGGAAATGGAAGAAAGCATTAGAAGCCAAGACAAAGGCTTTGTTGTTTAACATGGTCATGTTAAAACTTTTGAAACATAAGAACATGTTGAGGAGGTTAGACTGGTTCTTAAATGTAATGAAGGATTTTGGACCAAAATGCACAGCTTTATTGCTGGTCAGAAAACATCATCAGCCAAACTGAACTCATAAATCTCTTGAATTTGTGTGCCTAAGCATGTCCATGTTTGTGTGTGCATGTATGCCTGCGTGTCCACATATATCTGTAGAGAGAGAGAGAACTACACTCACCTGTATTCTAAAGTTTTGTTTCATTTATGTATTCTGATTTTTTTTCCCCTGAATCGAGGTTGCTAAGATCAGTCAGTACTTTTCACTGCTTTTAAATCCCTCTGTTATGGACTTGGGATAGTTTCTCAAGGAAGCTAGAAGACAGAGGCAGAGCAGGAGAAAATCACAGATGAATTGTTTCTTCCTCCTTTCTGTTCTGCAAGACTCTCCTTGAGGAGCAGAATATGAGAGGGAATGGCGAGCTCTTAGCCCTTTTCTCTACCATTCTCTTTTTCTTCCTGTTCTTTAATCTATAGGTTTACTGTGCAATTTTTGAGAATCAGGGATGCAAATTGTGACTGATAAAGTGATGAGGGTTTTTTTTTCACTCTCTATGTGCCTCTTTGCGTGTCTACATAAAAATAAGGAATAAACTGGCAAAAGCTTTTTTCCCATTAGGTATCAGACAAAAGAGGGAAAACTGTTATTTCTGTAACTTTTGAAGAACACAGTAAACATAAGATTTGATCAGGGAAAGTTTTGTTAAAAATTGATCTACTGTTCTATGAATGTTACCTCCTGGGAGCAACAGGATGTTTAAAATTCATAACACTAGAACTGAGATCTGACGGCAGGTAGAACTGCTGAGACTGGTAATGAGAGATGTCATGATACCAACAGCCCAATAGGTAATACCTGGGTGCTAATCTTTGCTTTGTATTTTCATCTTCAACTATGCATTTTCTACTCAAGCTGTAATCATAATTTGTTAAATTTCAGCTCTTCAACTGCAAAATATTTTATTTTTTTATATTTTACTTTTTTCACTGTTGTCTAACTAACAAACTAATTTCAGTAAGTAATTATGTTGTACGTGGAGACAAAAAGGGGTAGCCTTGTACCTGAGGAAAATACTTTTAATCTTCCCTACAACTAACAAACAAAAAAATTCAGTTCCAAACCTCAAGAGACATGCTTTTCACACGCATACACAGTAATTTATGGACTGGAAGGTTTATTCTGTTCAGAGAATCACAAGCGTTGTAAGCTATGCACAAAACTAAAAATTAGGAGAATGCTGTTTTACTTCCATGCGATTGTTACCTGGAGGAAATTAGCCCTAAGTTCTGTGGACTGAGGAAAGAATCAACATTTCTTTTTCTGTTTCTTCTTCAATACACTAAAATGGCAAAGAAGTTATTCAGCTTTTAAGAATGAAACTCTTACAATGAAACCTGAAATTCAATTGAACAGTAAGTGGGCAACCAAGGGGGAGTTTTATATGGTTTTCTCTGTTTCTTTTGGGAATTCCAAACCATCAGAGAAGTCAAATCGTAAAAGCTTCAATAGGCTGACATTACTGATTAATAAGAAGCTGCTTCTACAGCCTAAGAATGCTAAAAGCTAAGACCAACCTAGTCCCAAATGAACAATCTTCATGCTAAAAGTCTTATTCTACCATAAATCCACAGGTCCATCTCTCACTGATGTCAGTGGAAATTCTGTGGTACACTAGAGTAGTATCTGTCCCTAAGGAACTACCTGATTTAGATCTCAAAGGACAACTAATAAATGAAACATGTAACAGTTGAAACAAATTAGTCATTTCACAAATGTTAAGTGCCTTTTAGACTGGTGAAATAGATGTGAAAGGAATATGATATTGATTTTTAAGTAAAAGTCAAGACAAGATATTCAAGAAACAATCCTAAGATATTTGAACAATGTCATTAATATAATTAACAATTGGAGAATGAAAATTTAGTTGTGATAGTGAAGCAGAGGAGGTTGCTGACAGTCTAAAATATCCCCAAAAGGAAGGACACAGGCCTTTTTTTTTCCCTATAGATGTGCCTTTCACCATTATAACTTTTTTAATACACCACGGACTATGTACCACAACCACAGCTCTGCCTCCTTTTACCTTTTCCTGACAAGCCTGTCTATTAAGTTGCTGGCAAATTTCCTGCCACGTCCAGAAGCGATAGTTCATTAGCTGTGTATAGAACAGGGCAGTCTATCAAGTTGTGAGATCAAACTGTGATGAGAAAAGATTTGAGAATTTGGATCCAAATTACAAATACCTTTTTCTTTAAAGTTCAATTTGGAATTGAGATTTAGACTTAATTTTATCCATCTCTAGTTCAAAGTTGAAAGGGAAATTACCATAAGTACATTCAAATGCCTCTCCTTCCACCTCTGTCATCAGCTGTCACACAGAAAGCTTGTTTGAACCGAACCACTTAGCAATAATGGTCAGAAAAAAAAAAAGACAGAAATATTTTTTTAAAAATTTGTTTTCAGTATGTTTCCTATGTTTCTTAATTAATTTTTAAACAAAAAATCTAAACAGACCTGATAGAAAAGCTCATTGGAATGAAAAATATATATTCCCTTTCAATCAGTTTTGACATCTTTCAAGTTTCCTGATTTTTTTCAGACAACCCAGCTCCACTCCATACTCCTTGTTTCTCCTGAAAGAAAAATAAAAAAATAAAAGAAAAATCTGGGTTTTTTGGGCCTTGTAACAATCTGAGAAAAAAGAGGAAGAGAACATGAGCAGAAAATGTATCAGGCAAGAATCAATGATGTTGCTTATAACATGATTACATTGGGAACTGTGATGCTGGAAATTATTTTATAGTATTGGAAAACATGTACAGTGCTGTGAAAGGCAAATAAGAAACAAAACTTAGAGGGACAACTTCGATCTTTATTATAGTGGTTGTGTCACCAGAATAGAATCAGACTTCTGCTACTAGTTTGGAAGGGAAAAAAATCAGTCCACATTACAAAAAATAAAAGTAAAAATAAAAAATTGTATTTAGCATAATTTAAAAAAAATTTCCGCTTGACAAATAATGGAAAATTTGCTAGAAGCCACAGAATCCATTCTTGTATAAAATTCTGAATTATGAATGTCTATCACTAGCATTAAAGCAGTTTCACATCCTTTTGAAATTAATATCTTCTATTATTTTGATGAAAGCCTTATTCCACAAAAACATCACATAGAATGAATGAAATTCGAACACCTTTGTGTCAATGCCAATGTGAATATGGCTATTTCAATACCCACTAAGAAATGCCATTCAGGGAATCATGAAATTCACAGAAAGATCTTCCGTAAGAGTAAAAAGTGACCAATGTATAGTACAAAAAGACTAGTCAGATCATACCAAAGGTTATTTTGTGTATTCTGTTGGAATAGAATGTGTGGGCACATGGTCCTCTAGGGACTGCACAGCCTAGCTGAATAGCCACTGGCCTTTATTTTGTATGACTTGAGTGTCAGAATATTAGACCGAAATTTTGTAATTGAAAGGGAAATGCGTCCTGTATTGCATTTATTATATTTGTCCAGCTCTAATTTCTATCCTCAGCTCTGCCATCTTCTCATCTGTGAGACTAAAACAAACAAAAACAAATATTGGTTAGAGACTGCTTTGGGATCCTCACACAATGTGAGTCTCTTTAAGAAAAAAGTCCTGTTGAATAAAGGTATTATATTGTAACGTATAAAGTTTATTAGACAAATTCCTCATGTCACCTGCAAAATTTGGGGTTTTGTGGCTTATAGTGAAGATGCAGAATGAAGGCTGACACATTTCAAGTTCTATGATGGATGCCATGATATAAACCATGTGTAATCCCTGCAGCACTACCTGTCCGCTGCCTTCATACTCATATAATTTGTGCCATTTTGAAAGGACTGAAATTTCATATCGGCTCCTGTGGCTATGTATTTTATTAGACTTTTGTATACCCTTAACCAATAGGAAACAGTGGACACCAGAATTAGGTGAGGTGCAGGCCACTGAGACCCTATCCCAAATGCCAGTAACAGACAGGCAGGTATGTTAACCTGCGCATCCCTCTGGATTTTCCACTAATGTATGTCATTTCATTTAGTGATGGTGCAAATTGTGATACAAATTATGTTTACACACGGAAGTCTGTGTAGCTTGTGGTGTAATTTGTGCTATCACAGGATTTGAATTACATGCTGAGGAAGCTGAAGGTAGTACAGTGGGAAAGAGACTATTGTAGTAACTTAATTGCCTGTTGTTCCCCTAAATACCTTCTTTCTCACGGTGCAGACAATTCCAGTTTCAGATACTGCTTTCACAGAAGTGCTCTTCCAGGTGTTAGCTGCTAACCTTACAATTATGTATCATTTATTTACCAAAGCAGCACTCTGTAGTGAATGTCTCTGGGTGAAGGTACTTTGCTGGTCTGTTGGGAAGCGGCTCTGGAACTTGCATAAAACAGTTCTGTTATCTGAATCGAAATCCTGAATGTGGTGATAACAGCAATGACTGAGTTCACCTTATGATGTACCTTACCTGAGCTATTATTTTTTGGGAAGGACATGGAGGTTCACAGTGCCGCTCTGAACTAAGCAGCTGTGTTATGACATGTTTTCTGCAACACCAACAGCAGTTTGCAGTCCACTACTGAGTTCAACGTGCTTAGTGCGATGGAGGTGACATTTGCAAAATGATTTGGTAGTTTCTTGCAACGACACTGAAACTGAGCTCCAGTCCAGTAGTTGAATTGCCCTTGCTGTGTCTTTCTGTATTGCATTAGATTTCTGTTGCAGATAAAGCCTGAAGAAATTATAATATTTTGATAAAGCTACAAGTCTGTGTCAGACACTGATTAAAATGAATATAACCTCCTAACTAAAGCTTGCACCATTTTTCATATTAATGGATTCTCTGCAAATGCAAATTCATTGGCTATTTCATAACCGTGTTTATCATTGCAAATTTAAGACATTTGACATAGTGCTGTTAATGAAAATCATCAACGGCATTAAATACCTTTATTTTAAAAATCAGTCTTTAGTGAGGTTGTATATTCAAAGATCTTTTGTTCCATTGATTACTGGGATAAATCAGGAAAAGTTTAATAGCAAACCTGAATCCTTATTGCTATTTCCAAGAATACTTGAAAGGTTTACAAAGCTTTTGAGGTAAACATTTCAGATGACACTGTTTTCCTATTGTTGAATGTACCTCAGTTCTGCTGGTTAACCCAAGGCAACTGTCACTTGTTTTTCTTCCAGTTCAGTTGAGCACTGGCTGAGATGACTCATTTTCACCCAGCTTTAAAATTAGTTTAGACCTCTGAAAAAAGACTTTCGAAACACCAAATCACAAAGAAGAAATAAATTTTGAAATGTAGTATTATACCGCAAACATTTTCCTATTCTGAAATGTAAAGAGGAGGGTCTAATGATACAAATGTATTTATGTGTGGTCTTTCACATACTGCTGAAGGAATGGCAACACATCAAAAAAACAGGGAGCCACTTCTAATTTGCATGTTACTGTGGATGATAATGTCATTTCCTTATAGAGAAAGTATTTTTTATTACAAGAACTACACTTTTATGTTTAAGTGTAGTTGGCATATACTCCAGTTATTTTCTTCAACTTCAACCTGCATATTTCAAGTAAGAAAAGAGAACATTTTAAAATCTTATCTAGTAACTGTGGTAAACACAGATCCATCTAATTAAACTTCTTTGTCTGTCCTGTGGAGTTACTAAAATGCTGAAAATATTCTATAAATCTATTATTTATATTATATAATATATCAGTAAAAGATATCTCAACAGTTTCCTGCTTGTTGGTACCAGCTTGGACTCGATGCTCCAAAGGAAGCTGTAAGATTGCTTCTGAAGACAGTTGGAGAGTAATGCGACCCACATTAGGTCACACTGAATCTTCAATAGATTAAATCAATTTAGAATTTCAACCTTAAAATGTGAAGCTTAATGATTTCCTGCAATTTTGTTATCACATTCATAGATATTTACACAACTGTACAGTTTCATGCTGATTTTTGTTAAATTCTTGACCTTTGCAACAATTAAAATAGTTATTTTCAATTTCTACCTTTCTTTTCTATTGAGTGATCTCATTTCTTTGTTTCATAAAAAAAGAAACAGACCCTACTTTTGCTTCCTCTATGCCATTTATCCTGTATTTTTTTCTTATATACCTCCTTTGATCATTTTCATCAGTGTTCTCTGACATCATCTCTTCTTACAATGTATTTTTTAAAGTGACGACTAGAAAGGCACAGGCCAATCTCTGTGAGCCTTTACAGTAGATCATGATAATGGATAATGATAAAGAGTATTGACATTCTGTAGCTTCATTTTAGCTTTTTAAAAATGTATTTATTTATTTATTTGCAGCTGGACTTTATGTGAAGGCTTTCTATGATTATTACCCAACTTAAATTTTGAGGTGATAGGATCCCTTTTCATCTGAATGTCAAGATGCGGAAATGTATGATTGATCCATCTTCCGGTGGCTCTTATTAGGTAAGTGCATATTTTTTACAGTTGGTAAACACATACTGAGATTAACATTACATACAAGTTAGAAGTTCTATTCTTGAGTTGCCTGTTAACACGCTAAGAAGTTATTTCTCTGGGAGAGGTGCGGTTCCATCTTGAAAACATGCAGACTTTCTGAAATATATTAAAATTAATAGGCATCAACCACTCTGTGTTTTGTCTCAGCCACATATAAAAATGTTTAAATGAAACAGAGCAAAATAAAGCTTGAAAATTAAGGATATTGGACATGCTGTCACAGACCAAATGCAGTGGAGTAGATCATCTACTCAAGCATACCATGTCTCACAGTGGCAGATAATTCATAGGCACACTTTTTCGCAGACCAGACTGAAAAAAGTTGCTTTCAGCAGAAATTTCTTTCTAAATCACAGTCGCTATCTTTCCACTGATGCAATAAAAACATCAGGAATTATGTCTCCTCTGAAACTTCTCTGTTGAAAATTTAATGTTTTATGTTACAATATGAAATTTTATTTTAATTTGCTTCCAGATATGCCTCTCTGTTGACATAGAAGATATTGACGTAGAAGTTTAGTTTAGGCATTGAATTGACATAGACGTTATTGACATAGAACTTCAGTTGCAAATGGTCATTCATCTACAATTTAGTTGATCATTTATAGAAAAAAATGAGAGTGCCTTCACTTGGGGAATGTCTACGGCAATGTTCTCCTGTCCCTTTGTCCCATTTAATTGTCCTATTTCAGATAGTCCCTATCCGAGAAAGGAGATGAGTAGCAGCTTCTTGCTACTCCTCAGTTTATAAACTGAAGGCAGAGTGCTTACTGAAGGATTCAAGGTATGAATTTCTACTGGACACTTACTGGGATCATTTCAAGGTAGCGAAGTAAAAGAGAAAATCATTAGCAATGTTTTATCAAAATTTGACAAAACTACAAAGTAATGTCCCTTTGTGTATGACTTGGGAATATTTTGTGAGCTCTGATTTAGCAAGGTTAATCTGGAATATAGAGTAGTTTAATGGGACTTGTGAGATTTGAGTTCCTTTTCTGGTTCAGCCACAGACTTCTACATAGTGTATTCTGTTTAAAATTAATGCATGAGTTTCCATCTCAGAGGACTGGTAAATAGAAAAAACTTGTAAGGGCTCTAGAGTGCACAGACACTCTGCTGATATGCATTATGAATATCTAGTTTAGCATCTAACTCTGTGTTGTCTACGCAAAGGCATACTCTGATTTAAATGGGATTAACTGTGTGCATGAAGTTAAGCATGTCCATAAATGTCTGCAAGGCTTTAGTTATTCAGTGCACTCATTATCTCAATTTGTTGTTTCATGGAATCGTTCCAAGTATCTCTTCTAATCGGATCCTCCTGGAGGCACAACATATGCCCACGATAGCATGAACTATATATAGCTCCTTCCACAATTATGAAAGAAAGATCAATGGAACATTTTTATTGCCAGTGCATGTAAGTATCTGAATTATCCTGTAGGAATTAAAATCCCTCAATGAGATCATGGTGTGAACTCTAATGGGTGTGTAAAGCTGAGGTAGAAGTGTAATTTAATGTATAAACAAATATATAGCAATGTATTATAAAGAATATAAAATAGATATAAGAATATAATTATAGACTGATATAATTCCATTAAAAAATAAGCTTGACACTATCTTTTGTATACTAATCACAAATATGGTCCTCAAATATAGAAAAACAATATCATTATGTTGAATGAAAATCAGCCAGATGTTCTTCATTGAAGTTGTTTACCCCAATAGTAAAGTATATTTGTTTCAGGTACTTCTTATTGACAATCCATTGGTATTTAAGCTTGAAATGCAGAGAGCAAATAGCTCAAATAATCCTATTCTCAGTAATGCTGTTGTAAATCTGTTGAATTACTCTGTATTATTGAAGGTAGTGTAGAATGTGACAAAAGATTATGGCCTACTTCTGCTGCCTTTGTTACTTTCATCTACAAAGGCAGTCATAGGAATCAATGAAAATAAGTACAAAGTATTATTTGAAATGCGTAAACACAGCAGAACCTGACTCTCTAGAGCTTGAAAGTACTCAATAGTATTTCTCATTTACCTACCCTATTTGAATTGCTTTCAAACAAAAGAACTAAGAGAGTCAATCTTGCCATAGAGCTGGCTGTAAAATGCCAATATTAATACTAGTAAATGTCATTACCTGCTGAATGAATTAAGCATGAAGTAGTTGAAAATGAGTTAGCTAGCATTACGAATCCTTTAATGAATGTCTTTGTTTCTAGATATACAGTTCCCTCTTGGCCTTGCCATTCAATGTATTTTTGCACCATCTGAAAAAATGGTTCTGTGACAGTAGACATTAAACATTTTCTTTCCTTATGATCATATGTCACTTTTAAATTATATCAGACACAGTTCAGAATAGCAAGATGGAAGAATTCAAATACCCTTAAGACTTTCAAGCAATGAAGACTATCAATGAATGCAGTTTCAAATGAACTTAATGTGTCTGAAATGCCAGATGCAATATTATTAGTGGTGGTGGTGAACTGCTATAGTTTATGTCAATTTTAAATTTGAACACCTTTTTATTTAAATAATAGCTGTATGGTCTACATATATGCATACACATACGCTCGCTTTGTCGAAAGGACCCTTTTTGTTATTTTAATTGCTGTCAATGAAAATTCCAGGTTTCAGCTGAAAATCATCTTTAGCTCCAGATACTCTCAGGTTTTCAAAGTAAAATTAAGGTAGATTTTCAAAACTATTTTATTCAGGAAAGAAAACCGTTTAAAATATAATTTTCATTTACTACTTTATCTCCTACGTGTTCATTGGAACAGAGCCTTGTTTGCCCAACACATGGAAGCACTAAAAAGTCTGGGAGCTGCAGATGAGTTACGGGCAGCAAGACTATAAAAAATGACCAGGCAGTATGGTTTCTTTATTGAAGATGCAACTGTGTTACTTCTCCATATGCATTCCCACGGTGGTTGGGAAAGTTTGGCATTTGTTAGCTGGGTTTGCTAATACACAGAACCTTTCCAACTGTATAACTGCAAGAGAACAAAACAGTGTGTGAGATAAAAGCTTAAATATTGCCCTAATTGGTATTCTGTTTTACCTCCCAAAAAATCCAATTCATTATCAATGAAAATACGAGTTAACTTCTTCCATTTATCTCTTGTGCTTTCCTTTACCTTTCCATTTTTGTAGGGATGCACATTAGACTGGAAAAATATTAAAAATGTTCTAAATATTGAGTATCACCAATTATTCTGCAATCCCAGTCAATAACATTTCTATCGGGGGTTTCACTTTTACTCGCTAAAAATGGAGTCTTGAGGCTATAAATGGAAATTATGCCAGTGACAAATAGAAAAAGAGGGCCCTGGCATTGGATCTAAGTCACAATGTGTAGTAAAAAAATAACGCCGTGTTCTGGGTACCCAGTGAAACTCAATTTAATAGTTCTGGTTTTGACACTTCCAGGAATGTTACTTTCTTAATACCTTTACTGGAATATAAGCCTGCTAATTTCATTGCAAATATTACTGGGGGCATATAAGTCAGCTGAAGTTTGAAGATCAACTTTGAATAACACGATGAATTAACACAAAATATTTTAAAATCTTCCATCAAAGCAGCTGAAGTTATCATTTTGTCCTCCCAAAAGTCTAGAACTTCCTGTGTTACTTGTGTCCTCTGAGTGTCAAGAAATAAGAGGGGTAAAAAATGCTTTATTCTTTGTCCTTATCACAAAACACTGTCACGTGAAATTATTCTGGAACATCCAGATGACGGTTCGGCATTTACATAACTTCTGATCCTGCTGGTAAAGCAGGTGAATGCAACAAAAGAAATGGATATTTTTAGCCTCTGCATTCTTAGTCATCTACCTGCACAGGACCATTTCATGTAAAAAAAGAAAATAAAGCTGTCAGCAATACAGCCTTCCCATCTCAGGTGTAGTAGGAGTTCCGCACATGTATATACATAATATAAAAATTCATTTATTGTTCTGTTTTTGTTTGGTTTGATTTATAACAGCACACAGGCAAAATATCACAATGAACACTAGTTGAATTGGAGAGAGGAGATGTAGAAAAACAACCACTAATTACTGAGACTTTAATTGGATTTATAGGGTATGTAACCTTCATTAACTCCTTGATGAATAGGAAGGTAACTGCAACAAACTGGTAGGTCAAAAACACATGCACGTCCCTGGATTGCAGGTTAGAAGCAATGTCAATGTGACATATATTTTCATACTTTTCCCACTATGCTTGCCTAGTCTGCAAGCAGCAAGGGTAAATTTACCAGACTTGTGTTGTTTCAGTATGCCTGGAATCCAGGGACTCCAGGTTCCCCTTTGCTGTCTCTATACAAGCAGAGAGGGAGGACAGGCACAGTGATGACAAAGCACATGTATGAGCACACTGGCACCATGATTTGACCTAAATATGATCCAGTGATAAAAAGCACATTCACTTCTGTTGCAAAAGAACACAAAAGCGGTTGTGTTTCAGATGGAGGAAAAGCATTGATTAAATTCCATTGCTCTTAAAAGCACAATTATTATTATGTCCATAACTGAACTTATTAAACACTACTAATGACCTATTACCAAGAGACATGTGTTGAAAACCTTTAGAAAATGATCTGAATTGAATTCTCATGGCTTCACTCCTGTACAAGGAATTTGTGGAGACCCACAGCGCTGGGACTGCTGTGCTGATTTTGGGAGACAAAAATTTTGATTGGGTTATCTATGCAGTTATATTTTATGAGCAAGAATGCCTGCACTTACAGAATTAGATCCAGAAATACTGAATGATATTCTATACAATGAGAGTTGCTCTTACCCAGAAGTGCATGAGCAGGTACATAAGCTTACCCAATTATATAAGCAGAAATGTAGGTCAAACTAAGTCTTGCTGTCTACACTTTCTTCCTAATGCTTTGCTTTATGCATGTCATCACCATGGCAGCATTGCATCTTCAAACTGTTGAGGTATCTCTTAGTGGCATGAGTTTCTCCTCACCCTTTTCAATCTTTTCAATTGCTGCCAGCAGAGTTTTGCTATTGAGCTGAGAATTCCACTGGTTATTATTAGAACCTTCCATGGAGTATTTGACAATTTTTATGGCTACAGAAATAATAAACAAACAAATAAATAAATAAATAAATATGCTCAACTATTTGAAAACCCCACTGCAGGAAATCTATGTTAGTGAAATGGTAAGTCAACATATTTAATTGATTTTACTTATTTTCACGAACCATGTGGGGTTCGCGGCGCAAATATTCACTCCATTTTGTTGAAACTTAAAAAGGAGAGTCTACTGGAATAGTCATTGTCTGTTATGAAACTTCAAAGGAAAAAGTGTCACCTGGAATGTAGCAGTGGAGAGATTTAGAAATGAAAGTAGTCGCTCAGTTGCCAACTGAGTTAAAGATCCAGAAAGACATTTAACAGGCCCATTGGTATAATTCTGATTTCTGTAGGGAGCTAATGCAGAGAGTTGAACAAGAGGATAATCACCTTTCAGCCAGTTGGTTGTCAGAATTTTATTTTATTTCACGTAGTCTTTCACTTCAGTTTTGTTCAACCTAAACAGATAAGCTTAAGAGATAAGCTCGTATTTAAATTCCAAGTCTCTGTGAACTTTTTGTTGCTGTCACTGGGCTCACGTAATAGAACTTCACTGCACATGATCTTAGCATTTTTATATCCTGTAAGGAAGTTCATTTCATCCTTCAAGAAAGATATTTCTTCTGACTGTAGGTTATTGATGGGAGCTTCAGGACTGAAAATGTATTGCAAATTACAAACCTTTATGCACCAATTTGTAAGGGAGGAGGAATTCCTCTGAGATAATTCTTTAAACGTTGGTGAATTTTGAGTTTAAGATATAATCATTCTGATTGTCCTTTTCCTTCCAGTCATTCGGTAATTAAGCTGGACATAATAGGGTGCAAATACGAATTTTTCTGTAATTCCTTCAGGCAGTATGGTCTTGGAAAGACCATATACCCTAAATGGAGATGTTCCAGTTTGTAGATAAATGAACATTTTACTTGACTGTAGTAATGCTACCAGTGATGATAGGAAATGTGGAAGCAGATGGCGTAATCTTTTCTGTGGTGCATAGTTTGTCCGGTGTCTTCTGGAACACCGCAGACAGACCACAGTTAGCTTGTTGCTCTAATGGTTATAAAAATCTTTCAGGTACTTGGTTAGTGTGTGTTCTCACACAGATAAGGGTTAAAGCGGCTGCCAGATTTAAAATCAGGACAGAGCTTTCTTCAGGCAGAGAAAACCTGGGTTTTGTTTGTTTGTTTTAGCTTGTCTGTTTTTATCCTAGCATAGTTCCTCTGTGCATTTTCACCAAAAAGATTCCTTATTGGGGAAGCCTCTGCAAAATAAAGACACTCTTATTTCTCTTAATCCCTTCTTAGGGTATATTGTCATTTATGAAGTTTGGAATATTTGTGACAAGGTGTTTTAAGTTTGGTATGAGTTATTGAGAGCATTTTAAGGGATGTAAAAGGGACTAGATTTCATATGAAATTCTATTTTCTTCTATTGCCTGGGGCTGGTTTTATTATATCTAGAATTATTAAAATTCTAAATTATAAATGAAATAAGATCGAGGGTTTAGTCTACAGGTGTAATTGGCAAATATGACCACTTACCTCATGTAAGCATTCATATGATGTGAATGCCGTATTACCATTCTGTGGTTTTAAATACAGTTTTCAACAAAGGCAAAGGTGTGATTTTTGATACCTTTTGTTTTACCAAACCAACTCAATATACTCTGCTATTAAGAGAAAGAAAATGCAACTTTTCAACAAAACCTAATAAAAACCTTTATGCTTTATTGCACTGACCTACATTTGAGCCCATTCTTCACCATATTTCAAAAAGCTAGTAAAAGAGAAATAAAGCTGATGCAAAATATGCCGACAGGGCTGTGAATTTGAATGCCTTTTGTGGTTTAATGTAAATGAGTGATTAAAAATGCACAATTGTATTAAAACAACAATAAGTCATGCATGCTTACTCACAGGTAGACTTGTGGAGGCAGTGGTGTTGACTAGGTTTTCAGCACATGTAATCTGATATAGCTCCCCAGACTGTGCAGGGACTTCTTAGCGGTATTTAAGGATCCATGCAATTGCCTGGAATGGGATTACAGAGACAAGTAGCATCTACCTATGTAAGATAAGGTTGCTGAAGTAGGCTGTCAAGTTAAGAGAGTCTGAGGATTTGAAACAAAATATTAGATGATACATCTGTTGGAAGTCTTAACAGAGGAATCAAGGACTGAATAAGCCCTGGAGATTTAGAGATCTCAAAGGACTTGCTTTAGGGACTGGTTGTAAGGGTGAAACCCAGAGTAAATAGACAGACTGGTCAAGAAAAAGAGGTAAAGATTTTCTTTATCAAGATAATGGAGAAATTTTTGCTATTACAGTCCATGCAGGTGCTCAGAGGCTAAAAGGTGACTGGGGAGGCTGATGGTAACTTTCAAGATAAACAAAAAGAGGAACTGACGTAAACACAGAGATTAACGGGGGGAACAGAATGCATTATATCCACATTGGGTACAAATTGCTATAGACCTGCTGTAGCTCTCCTGAAGAACTGGGTCAGAGAATTCCCCAGTTACATAAAATGACTAATTCTGAGTGATGTGTTCTAAAACATGGTAAACTAGTAGAGGTAGGTTGAGAAGTTTTTTAAAAAGCATCACTGTGTGTGTTCTGACAACAGCCTGTTGTGACATGCCATGACAATTTTTAAAAATTTAAGCTAATTGAGCCGAGGGTTTTATACCTGTTTGCCACTGCTCCTTTGAAATACTCTATGGACCAAAGAATATTTATTTCAAATAGATCTACACAAATATTTATGATAATTTTCCACAGTCTGTATAATTATTAACCTATAACCCATATGGGATCTAACTACACCTACAGACTGCTGTCCTGCTGGGATTTTTGTAGGTACAATAAGTGACAGGAACACCCAGTAAGCATGCATGCAGGTTAATCAGAGGGACACTATTTCATTGATGCTTTCTGTCTACTATCGCTTTAGTGTAGAATGTTGTGTCTGAATCATCAGAACTGCCCACAATACAAGACGAGCTATGACTTTCATCTGAGAGCTGAGTTTTAAGTTCTCATTGAGTAACATCGTGATGGTATCAGCTGGTGACCTGAAACAGTGTAGTCTGTATCTATAAACAGAATTTCCTGCTTGTAGGAGTTCACCGAGCCTATCATCAATTACTGTCTGTGAATATGATTGTCAGCTGAAAAAGCCAATCTTCTGCAGATCTTGAGCTAAAGAATTAGTCTGCATACCTTACTGTGGCATGTTTGGGGTTATCTCCAATGAGCAATGAAGAGAAATGTTAGCGTTCCAGCCTTGCTAGTCTTTTATTAGGATGCTGTTTCTTGGTGAAAACCGAATAGTTCAGTGTGTTCCTGCATGACTGGTTTTTCACAGGAATGCAACTTTGCACCGTAGGTTATAAAGTCCCGTGGAATGTATTACATTACATCACATCCAGTAGAGAGTAGCCTATTGTCTAATTCATAGTAACAAGTACTGCATTTTTATAGCCCAGTAGGCAATTTGTAGTATTGTATTTATAGGCCATCTTTATCTGTGGTTACAGCACAGAGCCCTTGCCTGAATGTCTTTCCTTGTGTTTATTTCCTGCAGAAAAATTAGGATCTGATTTGACTTGTCTGATTCTGTTTCTTCTGACAAGTAATTGGAACTTTCTGGGTGAGCACTGGGTTTTGTTGTCACTTACAGTCTGCTCAGGAGCTGTGTTTGTGAAAACAGCAGTCTTTAGCTTTCATATTTGCACTGAATTAAAGTAACTCACATCAGTATTTCATGTGATCATATGCTGTACTTTTACTACTCAAACATATGCCTTGAATAAGTTTTAATTTTAATTTCACTTTTCCTATACTGCTGAGATGACTCTACTTCACATCCACTTTAGGATCCTACCACTGTTGCTCTCTACCTGCTGTTAAGAGCAGGATAAAATAAGAAAGGCACATTGGTCTTCAAATGGCTATGATGAGTTTTATAATACCCCAAATACAGATGCACACTACTGCTCTGCTGGGTTTCAGTTATTTTAGAAAGAAAAGGCTCCAATGCTTTATAAAGGGCTCCCAAGTTATTACAATAGTTGTTACATCACCTTTGTTGTCTGTATCATCAAATAATTTCATTTACCATTGGTGCAGAACCACCATGAGAAGCATGGCATGGGGAATGAGACTCATTTCTTTTGGCAGGTGTGTGAAGGTGATTTTATCTAAGCTGTAACAACCATAGTGGAACCAGTTGATGGCACCAGCATGCTTTGTCACTACTGCTAATTTACACTAAAAGCCAGGAGGGGTTACAGAATATTAATACCAATTTTGTGGTGTTCATTCTCTGTATATGACAAATTGTTAAGCATTTAGCAACTTTTTAATCAAGTTATAATTTAATAAAAATAGGAGCTAAGATTGTGTGCTCCCAGTGTGGGTAGCTTTGTTAAAAATTCTTGCAATTTCAAAGGAGGAATCTATTGTTGCTGTCACCAGAAGTGTTAGTCAAAAAATGGAATTTTATAAAAATTTCAGAGGGTCTCCTGTTTGTTCTGGAGATAAGATAAAATGGTAAGATCCTGGGAAAATAAAATACTCTTAAGTTCTTTTGTAGTGATTTGTTGAGATGCACACTTTGTGCTTCTCAGAGGTGTATTCCTTTGGATCTCTGTGTGTAATGTCTTCACTGTACAGTATTCCACACTGCTTATTAATCCTGTGTAGGAAGAATATAATTTGTCATTTTATTTATGCTTTTTTCCTTTGTGTCCATTGCTTACTACATACTAATTTGTCTTTAAACATAATTATAGTAAAGACAATACCTGATACTTTCTTGCTTTTCCCTGCCCTTTGTACATTTATAGATTTTGAGCCTTTCCTATCTGTCCTAATAGCTTTGCAGTCATTACTATAATTAGATTATATATAATTATAATTATAATAAAGCACCGATAAGCTTTTTTGTGACATATGGGGTAAGTTGTCTTGTTGAGCCTGTGTTGTGGATCTTTGTGAGTATAATGTTCACTGCATTGGTGTCCATCATTATGGAAAATTGGATCAGTGATGCATTTGCTCACTTTCAATTCTGTTTCTAAATTACACCTCAACTAGTGCAAAGAATAAAAGTCCTCAAATTTGGTTTCCACTTGCTGTGTTGATCTCTCTGAGAGAGTTTGAGCAAGTAGATAAGCTTTGCATTTAGCCATAAATGTCCAGCTTTTACTAAGTTAGTATAGGGAAGTAATTCTAGTTTGAAAGTGTAGAAGATTAGTTAGTTCAGCCGTTCAGAGTGATTTCATATGCCTAGTTAAACGTGTAGGGAAGGGTAACTAAGATACACAGATGATAAATTATAAGAGGTTTTATGGAAACTTTGGAGGGCAGAGAAAGATTACGCAGTCTCTCCTGTGCAGGTGCAGTGTACAGCACAGCTGAAAACACTGATAATCAGGTCATCCGTGCTTTGGAAATGTCGGAAATAGCGGTTGCATTTACTTTGACAAAATGCAGAAAAGGGTGTCTGATCCTACTGCTGTATAGGAGCAAAAATGCAAACAGCTAGATGATTATTTGTGCCATTTATTTAATTTGATTTGCTTGGGCTTATGGTATCATTTCAATGTTCCTGGTATGTGCTTCAGTGTACAAGCAATTAAGAGTCCAGCAGTGGAAGGACACTGCAGTTATACAACTTCATACATATTCAGCTAGGAAAAAATAGAAATAGACTGATTATTGCAGTATTCTGATCTCTTGTTCAATGTTTTATTTTGGGCTTTTAAAAAATAATTGTTTCATTTATATACAGTTACTATCCTATTTATTGCCTTCATTAATTGAACGTAATTTATGGTGGATATGAAAGGCTGTGACTGCCTTCCTAGTGAGGCCTGAAATTGGGGGAAATATTAGCTATCAGTAAAAAAGGTAATTCAGTGAAGTTGTAAAGATAAAAAAGAAATAGAAAAAGAAAAAGAGTGCCCTTTCGTGAAGTTTAATACAGTTAAATAGTACAGAAACCTCTGTCAGGAAACTGCATCTTGCAAAAAAAAAAAAAAAAAGTAGTAATGTTTTATTATGTGAACAAAAAAAAAAATATTATTACTACATCACTGCTACTATGCTGCTATGGGTTTTTCCTCCATTCCTAGATGTTGGACTTCAAAATCTTTTATTATGATATAGACTTTAATCTTATGAGTAAAGATAAATATATTTTTCTTATGACGTATTTCTTCACTTGGAGGAGAGATAGTAGAACATGTAACATTATGTTCTAGGTATTTTAGATGCTCACTCAGGAGTAATAGTTTTCTCTCCTATCACCTTCTGTCTTGCCATTTACTTTAGATGGAGTTGGATTTTATTACTGAAAAAAGAATAAGATAGCTATTTGACTATATTCACTGTACCAACTGAGGTCTCTTGGTCTTTCGTCAGTTCTCTTGACCTCAGTTCCCTCAGCTGGGAACTAGTACTGGGTACTCTTCGATCACGCTCGTTCATTTTTCTCCTCCCCGTATTTCTTTTCCTGTGAGCAATATATAAAATTGTAGGCAGCTGGTACACAAAATGCTTGGAATATTGTCTATTAGGTTGCCATATTTTTCTCACTATTTAGTTTTGCTGTCCCTTTTAATCTTGCTTTGTACAGCACGTGGTGCTATGTGGTTCTAATTTCTGACTGATTCCTGAAGCATTATTATAATAATTTAGCTATGCTTAGTTGGAATAAGCATAATTAAGAGCATAAGTATATTAATACATGATTTTGTTATATAGCATATAGAATTAATTGTATTAATTACTTTATAATTATATTAAAAATAATTTCACCAAGAAATAACTGTATATTTCTATGAATGAAGTAATAAAAAACGGTAATGGAACAACAGTGATAGGAGCAACACCTACGCTGTCCAAGTAACAGCCCACCTTTGAGGTTTCTCTATATATCTCAGTTTTTTCCTTCAGTCAGGATGTATTAGTGAACTCTCTACTGTTATAGGTGTAACTCTGACAAAAAAACCCACACCTTTGTGTAATCTTATCACTTAGCTAGAATCCAGATTCATTGACTTGATGTTAAGTCGAAAGGTAATCTTGCACTGGGCTACCAGAACACATACTAACCGTTCCACTGGTTCAGTGATATTAGCCAAAATTTGCACTATCGTTGCAATTCTTTGCACTATTATTATAACTCTTCCTGTTAGGCAGGACATCAAATCTGGTGGATATATCCTTAGGCCTTGAAAGGACTCAGGGGTAGTTTCTAACATTGGATATTAAATCCAGCTAAACCTTTTCAGTATAAACACAGAAATCCATTTATTTAAAGGAAAGTGTGATATGTTTTGTTAAATATTATGTTACTTTTCTTTACAAAAACCAAAAGCCAAAGTAAATAAAAGTGCCTACTGCAAAATTATATTTTTATACATCATCTGATTACTGTAGTTTCATTTTACTTTAAGAGAAAATTGGTAGCTTGTACAATAAATTCCCACTCTTCTGCATCTATTTTTTCTTGGAAGTAAATATTCTATAACTGGCCTAAGTACATCTGGATTTGCTGAAGCTGAGAAATTATAAAGCACATAAAAAGGAAGAGTGAAAAATCTGTAAATGTTAATTACTTTCCTAGTAATTACTGTTGTATTTTATTATTTTTACTCTAATCAATGTTCTCTTAGTCATGGGTTTTAGTCACCCCAACAAGAATGACTAATGTAACTAGAACATAATGAAGTATCTTCAAAGAGAAGAGAAATGCATTAATCATGCAAAAGACAAAGGGGGGAAATTAAAGTGAAAGAGATGTAAATGTAAAATCCCTGCAGATGATACAGTGATCCCTGAGGGCAGCTTCCCAGGACAGCAGAACCTACTAGGCACGTGACAGACCACAGGCCTTGGGTGTTACGCTGTAGCCAAAGGCGGGTTTTTGGAGTGGGGAGGACGTTGTTTGTTTTTCTTAGGATGTATTTAGGCCCTTACCTTGAAAGTGTTTTTATGACTTAACATGTACATCAAATAGAATTTAAGTGGTTCCGTTCCATGAGGATGTACTCACCTGTATAGCCATTTAAAGGCTTAGGGACTAGCAGTGTAAGCCCCTTGGTGGAGGTACCAGGTAACCTAAACTTTTATGACTGCAAGGTAGTTGCCTTAACACATTAACACAGCAAGAGATCTGTCTCCAGGATTTGTTAGATGATGTAAACAGAAACTGTAGTTCTTATGTTTCAAAATTATTAATGATAATAAAAAATATTATCTTTGTGATTTGTTTGTCAGTTAAAAAACAAAACGAAACACGAAAAAACTTCCGAACCCCACAACGAGCAGGGTTTTAGCAGGATGCTGTTAGCTTTTATCCAGAAAATACATTGCACTATTATTTTTTTTTTAAAGAAAAATAAAGGCCTGCGGGATTTATCCATTGGGTTTAGGTGCATAGGATGTTCTAGAAACTGCAGAGAGAGGCAAGAGAATGTTGCCTTTGTAGCTCTATTTGGTGCTAAAGCAAAGAGCATGTAATCTGTCATTGCAAAATGTAGTTTTCCATAACCTTAAAATGGCTAAACAGTTCCAGGTCTCTTAGCTTTTTCTCAGGAGACAGGCTCTGGTCCCTTATTCATCTTAGTGGCCCTTTGTACAGCTTTCCCTAGCAGGTCCATACCTCTCTTGTACTGGGGAGTCCAGAAGTGGACACAGCAGTCCACTGGCCTCTCCAGCGCTGAGGAGAGGGGAAGGATCCCCTCCTTCCACCTGCTGGCAGCAGTCCTAATGCAGCCCAGAATACTGTTAGCCTGCTTTGCTGCAAGGGCACGTTGTTGGCTTATGTTCAATTTGGTGTCCAGCAGGACCTCCCAGTCCTTTTCTGCAAAGCTGCTTTCTAGCTGGTCAGTCCCCAGCACACACTGGTGCCTGGCGTTCTTCCTGCCAGGTGCAGGACTTTGACCTGTGTGATGTTCCTGTCAGGCCATTTCTCCAGCTTATCGAGGTCCTGCTGGATGGCAGCAACAACCTTCTGGCGTACCAGCCACCTCTCCCAGTTTTGTGTCCTCAGCAAACTTGCTGAAGGTGCACTCTGCCCCATCACCCAGATCATTAATGAAGATACCGAACAGGGTTGATCCCCAGGGTACACTGCTGGTTACTGGCCTCCAGCTAGACTTCATCCCACCGATCATGACCCTCTGGGCCTGGCTTTTCAGCCAGTTTTCAATCCACTTCACTGCTCATCCAGCATTATGTCTCATTGAAGTGTTTATAGGAAGCACAGCTATCAGCATTGAAAGAATAACTTGTTCCCTTCTAAGGATTATGCACACATGTACATGGAAACACAACAGAGAATCATTGTACCTCGCTGTATTTAACTTATTATACCACAGTTAAAAAACTTTAAAATTTCAGGTAAAAAACGTCATGTTTCTTCCATCTTTTATACACTGATATTTTACATTTTCAGTCCTCCTGAAAAGTGGAGCTGTGTCACCTGGAGTGATAAAGAATGCTATTTAAAGGTGGTTGTTCAGGATATTGTGGAGTGAGGAAGAGGGTACTTTTTTCTATAACAGCCACAAGTAGCTGGGACAAGGTCAGGTTTGAAACCTTTCACCTGAAGGTATTGATGAAACACAGATTAAGAGCAACACTGTCGATACTTCCTTTCCTCTTACCTCCTTCAAATTTCTGGTCAGGAATACTTTCTGAAATGACATCTAACAGTTTGCTTCTCTAACAGCTCCCTGTACCTTCCTGCAAGAAGGACTAGCACAGAGGCAAGGGCGCTCTCTACTGAATGTCAAGTACTATCTGAAATAGGTAATTCCATTGAGATCATCCATGTTAACATGACTCAGTGCAACCTCACTTAACCATCCTGTGATAACTGCATGCAGAAATCAGGCGTGGGAATTTTAATATCCTTTTAAAAACTATTCTTGAATTATTTTTTTAATGTGGGTTGTTTTGTTTTTTTTCTTTGCTTTGCAATTAAGACCTCAGCTGTGTTCTTTGATTGTACTACTATAGCAACAGGTTCCTAAATATTTTTGTAAAACTATGAACTCTATAAACTCACTGTAAACAATTCACAGAGAGATGAAGTGATTTTCCATAGAAATTCTGTATCAGAAGTACAAAATAATGTCTATTATTGTCAATTATAGGCCATTTCCATAACTGCAAAAGCATTTTTATCTCTCATGTCCAGTCAATAATATAAGATTAAAATAGAGTTAATACAGGGACTAGAGTGTTGTCCCCACAAATTTTCCTCATAATAAGGCTTCAACACCTGCAATATCCTGTCACTTGTAAGCTGATATACCATTGTACATAAGCCAGAGATAGCTTCTCTGTGCAGATGCATACCCTGAAGTTTCAGAGGCGTGACACTGGCAAAGTGCTTTTGTGTTTTCCTGTTGTCCTCTTTTCTTCTTCTCTTAGTTTTGATAATTTTTCAACATTTGTTTCTTTTCAAGGCTGAAAATTATAACTTAAATATAGTTCTTAGAAGTAAGAAAGCTCTGTATATTCTATTGATTATTCACAGCTTGTTTGTGAAGTAGTCGTGTACGCTTTTCCTACAATTTGGTATAGAAAATATGTTCAAATTCTGCCTTCCTCTGGCACTATTTGGCATAGCAGTGAAAAACGAGCTTGAGCTCAAACTGCAGTTTGCAGCTCAAACTGATGGTACCATATCATCACCCTGCATTTTTGTAAATCAGCAGCTGTTTATTGCATAACTTAAGTAATTGTGTTTAGGAAAAAGCAACATGAGCATATCTTTTTCCCCTGAAAAAAACAAAGGTGGCCCTTCCAGGCAATTGGTACATAGATCTGGAAACACACTAGGTTTGATCTGACAGCTTTTACTCGTTAGAAGTCTTCCGCTGTGATTTACCAGACTGTATACAAGAGATAAAGTTTACAATGTGAGATCTTAGGATTGTTAATCTTTCTATTCCAGTATTTAGTTTTCACTCTCATTTTTCATTTTCCAAACAAGATTTGAGCTATTTTCTCATCTCGATGTACAAGTATATTATAGTAGTGAGTTTCATCTTTTGCTTTCAAAGGGAAAGGCAGCAAATTATCGCTTACATACTTTTTGACAACATGGTTATTGATTACTGAGAGCCCCTAACCTACAGTTCACACTGTCCATGTTCTGGGGAAGGCTCCCAATAGACAAAATTATAGCGTCTCTATATTTAGACAAAAATATTGTAGCCCTAATTTCATTTTTAGATATAACCCTTAATTAATGTTTACCTACCTTTTTTCTCATTTGCATTTTGTGTGGTATATGAACATGAAATAAAAACAAAAAGGAGAAAAGACTGGAGAAATGACTCAAATAAAAGGAAGAATTACAAATGTCATTAGTAAATTCTGTGCTGTAAGTTAAAGAGCAACATGATGGCCCAGGAAAAATCCTCTACACTATATTTGTGCCTCCTTCATTCCTCTCCTCCAACAGCCTGTTCTTCTCAAAGGTATAAAATTTCATGATAGAACATTTGAATAAAGAGGAATTTTCATGACTTTCTGAAAGATTGGGCTGTGGGTTTGCATATCTAGTATAGAGTGTTTGGTGCAGTATATTTCTGCCCTAGTGTGACATCTGCCTTCTTTCTTTGTGCAGCAGTGAATATACTTACATGGCAGGTTAAGCTGGGAAGCAAGCAGGTTCAAACTCTAAACTGTTTTCAGTTTGTACTGTTTGAAAGACGGGTATTTGAAGAATGGCCTCAGAGACCTTAATCGTGGTTTTGCCATTGGCAGACTTGCTAAGACCAAAGAGAATAGGCACTGCCTAGTAGGAGCAGTGAGACATGAGACGCTATGAAATAATAGCCTCTCTCTTGGACCCAGGCATGGGCTCCAAAATGTCACATGAGGGTATCAGGGTCATGGCTGCAGTTCAGCTTCAGCTCTTGAACTCAACAGTATCTTTCTTCATCTGAAAGTTGGTCCTGCATCTGAGATGAGATCCAGGAGACTGGGTGGCAGTTTGATGGTATTGCCAGGAAAAGGTTTATATTCCCACCCTGCTTTACCCCAGTCATAAGCTGGTATGGAACATTGTGCAAAACGCAGAGTAGGGAAATGAGTGTGGAAGTAGGACAAATGGTTGCATGGACAGGAACAAAAATAAGCTTTCCACATGTGAGGCCTTGTTTGGGCTGTGGTGATGAGCTTGCTGATATTCTACTATGATATGTGAGAGGCAGATGAACGGATAGCATTGTGCTTCCCGGAGGGGCCTGCAGCCTGGAAAGCAAAGGTTTTCATACTAGTTTTCCTTTAAGAAAACTTTGGACCATATGTGTACCAAGAGGCTCAGGGTACCTGAATAAGTCTGGTCACAAATAACTCCCCTCTCCCTCCAATCTGCATTTGACAGAGGTGTTGAGGAGGCTCCTCAACACTGCTCCGTTGTGTCTGTCCACTGTTATTGACCCACGCTATTTACAAATGTAGTCAGAGTTGAACAATCCCAGCTCCGTTCTGATCCACAGTTTATCGCATTGCCTTTACATGCTTTGTTTCATGCAACTACTAAACAAATGCTAGTGTCCTAATAATTCTGGCTTTCACAGAATATAAGCAGCTTTGTTCTTTTTACTGTGCTTTTCAGCTATCGTCAGAAACACAAAAAGGAAATCTGTGGTTATTATTGAGTCAAAGCCTAGGTGCTTTGTGTGACTTAAAAGTGAAAAGGATTTTGCCACTTTCACCTCATTTGTTATCAGCCTGATTTAAACTATTTCATATCCATGGAAATGCAAGAGAAACTAAATCAACTGGAGCTTGTGGTCCCAAGTGCCCAAGATAAGGCAGTAGCCTAGCCAGGAGAGACTTTCAAAACATTTTTCACCCCCTCGCTCTTGTAGTAGCTGCTAAAAGTGCACGACTTTGCGGAATGTGAGTATGAAATGGCAAGCAATGAGAAACATGAAGCATTTTTATTCATTCATTCACACAATATTTTTTTTCACTTATTCACATAAAGAGCAACCAATATTGGGAAATAACTGTTGCACTATTTGCTCTAATACATGGGAAGATCAGGAAAAGCTAACCAGGGTCAGTAAATCCAGGGAAACAGAATTAAATCTACCATTTTTAATGGCTTCTCGTGTGTTTTCATCTTCACTTCCCGTGAGGCAGTGAGTGACCTCGCTTAAAGCTTAATCTTTTTATTAGAAGAAGTTATACTCTTCCAGTGCCTCCCTTAGACAGAACGTTTCTTTCAAACAGATGATAGCTATTTTTCCAAAAGTGCTATTTTCTGCTCAGTACAAGTTTCTGGAGACTTTGAGATTCTGTTCTTCCTCAAATACTGATTCCATTGATTTCAACTCAGAAAATATTCAAGTTAGAAGTGGATGTGTAACATCTTTATGGTACTCACTGGAATGGCCTTTTTATAATGTGGCTAAAAAAGGGGCAAAAAATTTAACATGGTGCTATGATTTTTTTTCCAGAATTCATAACAGCATTTCTAACCTCAATATTGGATCGACATGAGTGAGCTGAAGATTTGCAGTTCTCAGATGAGACGAAAATATGATAGCCAGATCCAGAAGGCTGAGCTCAGGGTTAAAGACAATGGTGTAAGACCTAAACTGTGTTCTTCCAAATAGTTTGTTTATTTGGTGCTGTGTTGAACAGTTAATCAATCCATAGCCATCTGTAATGAAATCTGGTCCAACACTTTTATCTTCTAATTAGACCTGCTTTTGGTGTCACCTTGAAATTCACTAACCAGAACAGAACATCTTTCATTTTCTCTGCCTTCTCCCATCTATACAGGGTGTACTTGGATCTAGCCCTGAATTCCCCCAACTTCACAGTTCAGTTTTTAGCCCAAAGACATGACTAAGAAGAAAGACATGAATTCTACAACGTAGTTACAGAATTTGCTAATGATTGAAAAGCTACTTAACATTGCTTATTGCTTATTCACATTTTAACCTTCCAGCTGAAAGCTTCTTGATACAATTTATCAATATTCTTGGGGAAATAAATTAAATTAAAGCTAAAATTACTCTGATTCTTTATAAGAATTATAAGAGATGCCAAACTGTGTATGAGAAATGTATGATTTTGATACTCAGAGCACAAATACATTTGCTATTATCCTGCCTAGTCTTCCAGCTCTCAGATTTCTGAGTCTTTCTCTTCATTTTACTGGTATTTCACTGAATGGACTACTTCCCTGTACTGTTCCCTGCAGGTTAATTTCCCCCCCCCCCCCCCCAGTATTTTTCACTGAAGTAATTAGTGACTACATTAAACATCACGTGCAATATAGTTCCTTTTTCCCATCAAAAAAGGGAATTGCATATTTTCAATTGTGTCTTTTTTTCTGCTTTAAGCCACTTTTTAATTGGCAGGGTGTTTTTTAAAGGATAATTTCTTTTTGGGATGGAAGTTCTAGAGTTTATAATGACCTGGCATGCTGTTCAGAACTAACATTCAGAACCAGCCCTGTATCCAACTGAAGAGGCTGTAGCTCCATGGTAGGGTGTGGTGCTGCCAGGTGGTACACAGCACTTTGACTGGTCAGAGTAAATTCTTAATTTCACGTTGTAAAACTCTTTCAATATCTGTTGAAAGTTATTCCAACATAGCACAAAGATATTAAAAGGACCTGTTCTTTTTAGTGAATGGAATGCTTGTGTTATTTGCCTTTCTGGTGTCAACCTCTTTAAACACTGGTGGGAGACGCTCAGGCAAGAAAAATTGTCCCGATAGGATAGTTCATTTCTCTGTGAGCCTTCATGCATTAGGTATTCTGCAGTAATAATTTCTGTGCAGCCAAGTCTTTCTTACTTCCATCTGAACAACTGCATGTTATTGGTAGGAATATATTGTGGAATAATTATTTAGAATGAACTTCACTCTAGGGTACTTTTAAAAAGGCTGCTGAAATCCCAGGAACACTAATAATTTTCATTAGGAACTTACTGAAGTTCAGGAGGGTCTAATAGGCTGGAGAAGGGCAACATGGGCAGGTTTTGCTTTGTTGGCAGTTTTTTGCGAGGAGGGGACACAGCCAGGAAAACTGACCCAAATTGGCCGAAGGGATATTCCAAGCCGTATAATATTGTGCTCAGCAATGAAAATTTGAGGAAAGAAGGATGAAGTGGAGATATTCATGGTTATGCTGTTTGCCTTCCTAAGTGACTGTTAGGTATGCGCTGAGTCCTTGCTTTCCAGGAAGTGGTTAAACATCTGCCTGCCAATGGGAAGTAGGGAATAAATTTCTTTTTTAAGCTTTGCTTGAGCACGCAGCTTGTGTTTTACCTATTAAACTGTCATCATCTGTCTCCAAGAGTCTTCTCGCTTTCATTCTATTTTCTCTCCATCCCACAAGAGAGGAGAGTGAGCAAGCAGCTGTGTGGGCACTTGGCTGTTGGCCAGGGTCAATTCACCATAATTTTGTAAAGATTTCACATCCTACATCCCAAATTTTGATACTAATGAGATCACTATATATAATAATATAAAGATCACATTATATACACTAAAATATTTGTAATCTTGCTCTCAAGCTATACTGCTACTTAGACACTACTGATATTTACAAATAAGAATTAAAAATAAGAGATGCAAACAGCTCTGTGAGGTCTTATTATTCCAATTTCAAGTCTTCGCTTGACTTCCAAGGCTCTGGGATTGTCTGATGTAGCATTCTATACTGATATTCACAATCACTGAATTAAAAGTTGAGTCTTGTCTTTTTTTTCTTTTTAGAATAAAATATAAAATCACGTAGTTCCTTAAAACTGGTAATAAAAGTTATCATTATCTTTTTTTACCGTGAGGAAGTTGAAATGTCTAGTGATTCATGCCAAAATTCTCTAGGATATCAAGCAGTTTTAGGACAAAAATATTACTAGTCTCAAGGTTGTGATTTTCAAAATTATTTTTAAGTCCTGTAATATGCTGTCTTTAAAGCACATTCAAACTGAAAATTATAAATATGCAATCAGTAGTTGGAATCTCTTGCAGATACTGGGACAAAGGAGAAGCACTGGGTTGATATTTTATCAAATTTTTAGTACCTCTGTTACAGCATCCTTCAAATATGGGTGAAGGCATCCCAAGAGCATGCTCCTCACAGCAGTTAATTAACATGTCCCATGTCATTAAGGAGGCAGGTGTGAGCATTAACCCCATCTGTCTTTAGTAGGTACATGAACTATTTGTGGTTAGTGTAAGGGTCAAGATAAAATAAGTTCAGTTAGTAAAGACTGTTGAAAGTGACATTTAAGCACTGCTATGAGGTGTTAAAAAAACATTAAGAATATGAATAGTTAATAGGCCAAATTAAGACCATGGCATCAGACCTTCCAAAACACCATTAATAATAACAAATGTAGCAAAATTAGCATTTTTTTCCAGAAAAAGGCAATATAGGTTTTGAAGAAGAAAAGGCCTCAACATGTTTCTACTTGGGTGAATAAAACTAAATGACTGTGATCTGGAAAATACTGCATTCTAAGCAGAAGATTTGGAGGATCCCAGCAAAGAAGTGAGATATAAAATCTAGTGTTTTACCAGTGAAAGGTTCTCTCCAACGAATGCAGCCTAGGACACAAGGTATTCAGGAAGGGAAAGTCCCTAACATGTGGTTGGGGAAAGCATAATGTAACGGGCGGGAACCTGTAGATTTGATTTTGCTTTAAGTAGATGAATAATAAAGTTTCTTCATCTGTGTTCTTTATATATAATGGCAAAAGTATTTGGAAAGTAAAAGGACTTCAATATTTCTGTCCTGAAGCGCTGAAAAATCTGTGTCTTCATCATTTTCAGCCTATCTGTCTTCATTCTAGGAGTAAAGAAATAGGTTTGTTTACAAATACTTCGACTTCATTTCATCATCAAGGAAAGTCCCCAGTTTAAGAAGGACAAGGAACTGCCTGAGCAAGTCCAGCAGAGAGCTGCCAGGATGATCAGGGGGCTGGAGCATCTCCCTTATGAGGAAAGGCTGAGAGACCTGGGTTTGTTCAGCCTGGACAAGAGAAGACTGAGGGGGGATCTCATCAATACCTGTAAAAATCTAAAGGGTGGGTGTCAGGACGATGGGACTGGGCTTTTTTCAATAGTGCCCAACGCCAGGCCAAGGGGCGACGGGCACAAGCTGGAACACAGGAAGTTCCAGCAAAACATGAGAAAAACCCTTCCCTGTGCAGGTGCCAGAGCAGTGGCACAGGCTGCCCAGGGAGGGTGTGGGGTCTCTTCCCTGGAGACATTCACACCCCGCCTGGACGCGTTCCTGTGCCCCTGCTCTGGGTGTGCCTGCTTAAGCAGGGGGGTTGGACAAGGTGATCTCCAGAGGTCCCTTCAGACCAACCATTCTGTGGTTCTGTGAAAGAAGTTTATTTTCTATGAGGTACTGTCCACGGGTAATTTTATGATAATTAATCACATCCATCACATTTCTTCTTCCTACTTTACTGTCAGAAAATATTGAGTTTTATGGGAAATTAATCTGAAAGGAGTATCAAAAAAATGCCTGTCCTTTTATTTTGAAAGTAGTAATTTACATTTGGGTAATTTATGTTAATTCTGTGACAGCTTGAATAGTGCTGCAATTAACTGTCTATAATACTTTCCATGATAAATCTGTTTTTCAGAGTTTCATCATTCAGATATAAATATTTACTCCACATTCAAATGAGTCTCATTGATTGGGAGCAACTATTTAAAATTCACTAGTCTAGAGGCAAAAAAAAATTGTATTCATGCTTCAGTTACTCTAAAATAGCAAATTCTGAAATGTTCACTTCTGGCTTGTTCATGTGGATTTAATTAATTATACAAATGAAAGCAAAAAAGAGTTTGAATTCTAATTTCACTCATGAGCTCTAATTTAAAAATAATCTAAGTTTAAAAGTAATTTTGGCCTGTATGTGGCAAAGTCAAATTAAGATCACATAAGAAAGTTTACACCTGACATTTCCTTACTTTTACTTGATTTTATAAAGTGCATTTTCTTTTGAAGTAGGTTTATTTCTTTTGTTCTTCACTTTTCACATATTTTCTTCTCTATATCAACTATAGTTGGCCTTTCTCCACCAATTTCTGCTTTTCCAGAGAGTTGATCTATCTCTTTCAATCCAGGCGCAGGTACTGCCATATTCCTTTTCCTGGATGAGGTATTTCAGTGAATGAGAAGTGACAGGCAAGGGCAAAGAAATGGTTTTTTTTTCCCCTCATTGGGCTGACCGTACTACTTAACCTCTTTTTTGTTGTTGTCTCTTACCAAAGCAGTATGAAGTTTCTGAAGGTTGTGTTTACTTGTACAGCAGGTCAGCCAAAGGGGGAAAGGAGACAGGCAGGGAGAAAGCCTCATCATCATAAAGTTGGCTGTACCACAGTGCATGTTTCACCTTTTATCCTGAATTAACAGCATGTGGAATTAGGGAAAAGTTTATACACCCTTCCTTCCCTGCTTTCCTTGCACCACCTGCAGCTTTGCTTATTTTCCAAATCTGTTTCATGCCTGCTTTGTTTCTGCCAACTGCATCCTCCAAGTTCATGCATGTCTTAAGCTGCTCAAATGATTTTCTCTTGCTCCTAGCTCTCCTGCAGTTGTTCTCTCCCATCGTCTACTCTTCTGCTCCCCTTCACTTCTCCCTGTCTTCCTCATTTACCTCAGCATCTCCAAATTGTATCTGCTGAAGCTCTTTTTCCCTGCATCTCAGCTTTTCCTCTGCTGATGCTTTTTGCTCATTCCTAGTGCCCACAAAGCAGTGGAAGATACAAACAAGTCTTCTACATTCTGGGGGCTACAGTCATGGTTCAGGCAATGTCAGGCAAAGTATAAGTAATTAAAAATAAGTTCTTATAATAGACAGTCAGAAAACCTAGCCATGCATGAGACTTTTGTGCTTCCAATAGATGTACGCACATGCTGAGAAACAGAGGAAAGAAAACTTTTTATCTTCTCATTGAAATAAAATATTGAATTAAGTAAAACCCATCACATAGTGTTTTAGATCAAATAAATAACCTAGACTTTTCTTAGAAAAATAAAATTAAAAAGTTGTGTTGCATAAAACATTTATTTAAGGGAAATACACCCCCCTACTACTCAACAAAGCGAATTTGCTCAAGAGTTGAAAATCTTTATTCTTTCTACTTTTTTGTCAAAGTTTCACCAAAAACTTCAATTTCCCTTGAAAATTTATTTTGCTGAATTTAGTCTCTGGTCAGTTCCACTGGGAAGGTCACACATAAAAAAAATGCAATGAATTAAATCTGAAAAAGTTTTATTTGGACTGTGGGGCTGAGAATATTTTATTGGGATTGTGTGATGGGAAAACGTCATGATGTTAAACCAAGTTTTGACGTTATTTATTTTCTTAACTAAACTTTAGCCTGCTTGATCCTCTTTTATATGATTTTGAACAGAGACTTAGTTTTTAAACAAGTATTTTCTTTCATGACCAGTTAAGTGATGCATCACAAAACTCAGGGTTTTTTTTCCATGAAGAAACACTACAGTACAAGCTGTATATCAGCTCAATTAAGCACATACAGCTCTGAAGCTCTTATCTTAATCCCTGTGGTGATAAAACAGTAATTGTTCTGAGATACTACAAGGGAAATTGTGACTCAAGCAAGGACATGGTGTTCCAATTGATCTCAATTACTGTCATGTCACTAATTCTTTTGTCCACCATCTAAATTTAATGCTTCTGTCTCCCTGAGGATTTGTCACAAGATCTCTTACATTATTGTTTTTATGTTGACCTGTCACTACCTAGTCTGCATTCTCAACCAAACTGAAATAATTGCCTTAACTTACCTGACAATTCTTTTGAGATCTCAATTCATCACAGTATTTTAAATGTTTGAATTAGTTCAATGTGAATCGTTAGTTCAGTGTATCTTCAAAAGATCAGATTTTACCTTCTACCTGTTTTTTTCTAACACGAAGGGCCAAAATTCTGCTCTAAGTACACATAATTGACTCATACTTCATGAAGACTTTGTTTTGACATAGGATTACAACTTTCAGTAAAATTACTTCAGATGTATATAATGAAGAAAAAAAGTTAATCCTTTAGTTTAAATAGTCTGAGTAGTACGAAAATATACTTAATGGCAACTAGTTTGTTCTTTTCTATATAAGCAATTTATTAGGTAACGTCCTTCCACATGCATAAAATGTTATATTCTCATTTCTCTGGAAACAACATTTAGGCATGTGGATGCCTTTCTGGAGCTCATTGTGCCATTCTGTCATGTTAAGTACTTATCTCTTTCTCTCTCCCTAAGGGATAACTGTATCAAGGACAGGAATTAGGATAGGAAATGTTCCTTTTTAAAACCTGAAAGTATAGTGTGTTTTACTTTGGGAATCTCATGTTTCATCAGTTGATGTGTACTTAATGCTTTGCCTCTCATCCTTCTCAGACTGTACTGTAAGAGTGGCAATTATAACCTAAATCATATCTCAGTCACTCAAAAGGATGGGTACATTTCTCCCAATTTTTATTGCAAGAGAAACCTCAAAAGGCAGCCTGATGAAAACATTTCCTTTACATTAGGTACACCATCTCAATAAATGATTTCCACAAAAGTAGACAAGTTAAGAATTGTTGACAATAATTTGAGGTGCTGTTTCCAAACTAATTCCCAGGATAAATGAATTTGCAAGCAATATTGAGGAAAAGGTCACTTGAGACAGAAGTGCCCGAGCAGAAGTCCCCTAAGCGCCTAGGCTGCCTGCAGTAGTTACTTATATGTTCTGTGATCATAACTGATAGCAACAATTACTTTTTTTCTAGTGATAACAACAGCTGGGGTGTCATAAGGTATTGGTTTAAGTATTTGGAAGAGGTCCAAGCAATTTTTGGTCCAGGAATAGAAAAGAAAAATCTGAAATGGAAAAAAAACCAAATTTGTATTCTGAGAAGTAAGATAACTATTCTTTATTATCTTCTCATAAATACGCCATCAGGAGAAATCCAGTACCTGTTGAACTTGGGGTCTCCCATATGTGTAGGTAAAAAATTTTTCTAGTGGTCTGGGGCTATCATAGAGGGAATTGATATCAAGTGAGGATCTTACAAGAACTCATGGCTGCTAATGGGCCAAATTTTCATATAATCCCAAAGGTTTTGTGCAAGAGGTAGCACTGATTCCTCTTGGAGCACTGTAGCTATGAAATAACAAAGATAAGAGCTTTCCTGTGACGATGTACTCTAAAAATGTAGTAAAGACAGGTTGCAATGGAGGATACAAATCCTGTGCTATAATAACTGCAAATAAGTTAGCTAACAGACTGTTCGTAAGAAACTGAGTGCTAAAAAAGCCAAGCAGTGTCTTGAGCAGTATGGGGTGACACTGTGTGCCTGTTTGGGTCTACACCCAGGAGATCTGAGGAGAGGTCAAGTAGACTGACTGGAAAACAGGTAGGGCATATACTTTATCAATGTGGTAAGGAGGAAAGCCTGTGTTTCCAGCCTGTAAAGGAGTTAAAGAGTAACTAACAATGGCAGGGAGCTTAAGCAACCATGATTTTAAGTGTCAAATAAAGACCCTGTTCTGCTTTTTAGTGTTTATGTCATATAACAATGCCCAGCAAAACAAAGGAGTTGCAGTGAGAGTAATCTTTTACTGTACAAACAATAAATACATGTTATAACTGAGCAGAGCTCTACTTACAGCTGGATCAAAGCATAAGTGTGATTAGCGAAATTAATTGCCCAGGAGGTTCATCTATTTAAAAAAAAACCAGATGAAGAACCTGACAGTTGACTTAAAAGCATCTGTAACAGGCTGGAAAAGCAAAGGTTAGAACATCTACTCTTGTGGTAAACTGTTGTTTCCCCTAGGAGTAATAAACAGCGTGGTGATAGTAGGGTTAGGCAATTAGTCAGCCAGGCAGGAGAAAAAGAACAATGTTTGTGATTTTTGGACAGTTCTGATCCTAAACAGCATGAAAAACCTTCACATTGTATATTTGATTGCAGAAGGTCATTGAACACAGTCTTAAATCTGCTTTTGTCTGAATCTGTGGGCACAAATCCATTGCATTTAGTGAGGATGAGTTGCTTTATTCTGAAGGAAATGCACAGGGAGGACTCAAAGAAGATTACTGTGCTGGAAAAATTAATGTAGCTTTTCTGCATAACTTCACAGCTGTAAGCAGTTAGAAATATAAGGATATTACTCTCTTTAGAATCATCCTTTATAAGCCCAAGCCTGAAGAACCAGTCCTCATTTGAAGAATCAGTTGGACACGTCCCAGGACAAATTGATAAAATGACACTTAGTAGATACCTAGATAACAGTGATGTAGGCAAAACCAAAACACAACTTCTGCAGAGGGATATCTTGCCTTCAAAATGTATTAGAATTCTTTGAAGAAACCAGTGACCCTGTGAATATGGGTAAATAGTATCTTTAGATACCTTGTGGATGTTTGATAAAGTTCCTAACCAAAGAAAAGAAACCGTCTCTTGCTGTAGAGTGAAAAACATTACACTTAAACAATAGCATATGAAGCGTAGTAACAAATAGTTCTTCCCTTAGAGAATGTTGAACAAAAATGCCCATTACACATAAATAAACTATAAAAATGGATGACTAGTAAGATGAGAGAGTTCTGGTGATACAAGCTTTAACAAAGTGTTGGGCTCTCTTTTACTGTAGGAAGAAAGTGTTAAAGTAATCATCATAGTTCTCAGGAATCATAAGCTCAATACTCAATGGTAATAAAATACATAAAAGGCTAGGAATTTTAGGAAAGGAATTGTGAAACGTGGAAAACATTAATATGCTACTTTATAAAAAGTCCTGAGTGTGGTCACTGATAGCACCTATACTCCTAGTGGAAGTAAAAATAACAGAGAAAGACAATAAAGATAGTTGTGGAAAGACTTCTTAAAGAAGAGGCTAGTTAAAATTTTGTCTTAAAAAACCAACAGTAGATAGGGAAGTAGGCAGGACTAAAGTGTAAAGAATGAAAAAGGGGCCAGAAGAGATCTATTTCAAAGGACTACTAAATGCAGTGGCTCACACGAAATCTTCATTTGTGAATTCTTTTGGCAACAATTTGCCCTCCCATCTTCTGGAACAATGAGGATGGGTTTATTTTATTCTGCATCTTCCCTGTTCTCTTGTCTGTCCTAAGAAAACTCTGTTGCCTGTTGTCAGACAATTTAATCGCCTTTAAGTCTTATGTTGTTCTGTTTTGTAAATGCAATTAATAATTGAATAAAATAACAAACAGAAACTATTATTGATCTGCTAATTTCTGTTTTGTCTGTTCTGGTGTGCCTTTTTCTGTGGTAATCTGCAAATGAAAGTAACATCCTCCAAAACGTAACCCAGTCTGGCTGCTAATGCTGTCTCCATCATGTACCCTGGTCTCATGTTCTCTATAGGATCTATGATAGCCTCGTGCCCCTAACCTTGTCTAGCCTTAGGTCTGATCCCAAGCCAGCAAGGTGTGGTTCTCAGCCCAAACCATAACCTAGACATGCTTAGTTCTGATGCTTTTTTAATTTCCAGCATTTCGTGACACTGTTTGTCTTGCAGAGGGACTGAGTATTTTGGTTAGGCTAGGGCAGAAGAATAGGAAGGACTTTTCCAGAGTCATGAAGACTAATCATAGAGTCATGGTTTTATCCCCTTACACTCGCTGGAGTAGAGTCTTGTTTCTTCATAACCTGTGGAAGAAAGCAGGATAAACCCAGCAGTATGTAAGCCAATTCAAAGCAAGGAAAAGACAAGAAGGGAAGCCCCATGTCAAATGTTTTCATGCAACTGGAGTTTCCTCACCCGCTCTTACTATGTCTTCCATATTCCATTGCAGCCACACTAGAAATAATAATGCAGAAACACTTTTCCCTACCCACCCCTCATAAAGCCTTCCATTGGGCTAAAGTCTGCAGAGCCTAGAAGAAAGTACAGACCATGGGGACAATCTTGTGGACTGATTCAGCTTACATTTTTGTCCCAGGGGCTCCAAAAGGGTGAGCAAATGAATCCGGACTTGTTTGTGAAAGACAAACTATTTGCAGTAATTTGCTCAGGGCTGTGTTGTTTCCACCAGAGGGTCTAAGTCTTCAACAGGAGCAAAGCAGAGCTTAGATTTTTTACTTTATATTAAACAGTTTTGCTAAGGATTACTTCTTCACTGGATGCAGAGACAGTATAAAAGTCAAAACTTTCACAAAAGAGTGGCCGCAGCCAAAACCTATTTCATAGTACATTGGAGGAGCTGGATATTCAGATCAGAAAGCCAAATTTGACTTTGTGCCTGATTCTGAACTAGCATTGTCCTTACTTGTGTGAACAATATAAGTCCGCCAGAGCCCAGGCTCACACCCTTTAAAACCTGAGCAAAAGTGCTTATAAGCCTACTTGGAGTCTTTTGAGAATAAATATTTGTATATACAGAATGGTTACAATGGCACGGCCTTGTGTACCCTCTAGTGGTATGCTACAGAATTTAAGGTTGTGTTCAGTTCTCTGGCTTTTACATAGCGTTTCTGTGGATTAGTGTATATATTCTATGTATTCAAGTGTAGACAATAGATTTTGTCTCATGTTTTTTTAACTGCCCTTAGATATTGACCTCTAGGAGATTAATAACAAGATAAATAATAAAAACTAAACCACAGATTTTCAAAAGTTAACTGTTGACTACAGTTGGGTAAATATGATTTAAATAAAGAAGACCTGGTATAGCATGTCTTCCTAGAATTAACCTTATCCTCCAGGTAGGAATCTCAGAAAGCCTCAAGAAAATGTTTTCTCCATCAGTCTTTTCAGTTTTAGCCTTGTGTATGCAACACAGTGTAGTTCTTAATTGTTTCTAAGATAAGCACCTGTGGTCCTCTTCCATCACCCCAGGAAACAGATTAATCAGACCCAAGATTTTGGGGAGTGAGAGGGAGTTAAATACATGATTCAGGAGAAAGCAAGAGTAGAGAATGGACTTGAATTTTTATTAACAGCCATATCTTCTGTACCTTTGCAACTCTTGATGCATTTGCAGGAAAGTACTGTCTGCCCCAGGATTTGCTTGTCTAACTGAGGTTTCAGAGGATTAGTTTTACTGTAGAAAGTTTCAGACCCAGATATACCTCCTGATCCTTGAAACATCCCTGAAATATATGGTAAGACAGCAGTGTCTTAACTCTGTGCTTTTTGAACCACTAGCTGGTTGAATCTACCCATCTTTATTATAATGGTAATCCCAGTTTGAGTATGGGAAACTTCACTTATGTCAGCTTTTGGTCTATGGTCTGCTCTGCAGGGGGACCTATATACAGCGACGTAGATGGCTTGAGTGGAAGCACAACTCTTTGCCTGGAGCGCTCTCTCTTTTGTGTAAGCGGTCAGTTGGCAAGCAGCCAAACTCTGTGGGTCAGAGTTAAGGTTTGTAAAGATTATGAAACATTAATTCCATGCTTTCCTATACCTGTGGAGAAATTTCCTGCTGAGGGATTCAGCTATAGGCTGCAGAGCAGGTCAGGCCACAGCCCCATCTGAACAGCCCCTGAGGCTGGTGCTTCAGCTCAAACATCGTTGTAGTTCCCAGGGCTGCAATGAATCCTCTTGGATTTGTTGAGCTTTTGCCTGTTTTTCAGCCAGCTCTGATCATTAACTGGAACTGGCCAGACAGCCCTGAGAAACACTGTATGGAAGTATGGGCTCACATCTAGGAGGGTTAGGAACAAGAGGAGAAATATACCTATTTCCTTATGGAAAGATGGGGAAATACTTTATTAGATTTGATCATGTTTATCCCACCATTGTTGCATGTTGTGGTCTGACTGAGGGAAAAAAAAAAGAACGCTTTTAATGACTATTACAAGTTAAGGCAAGGTAAGAAGAGACTGACCACAAACCTCTTTAGACCCTTAGAGACTGCCATCTTATAATGAAATGTAGAAAAACGACCTGCAGAGTTACATTTTCTTTGTTATATGTTTTATGTAGGTAGCTGTCTGCTTAGGAATACTGAACACTTCGTGCTTCTCAGGGGTTGGTAAAGTTGTTCTTTTGTTCTGAGGTTGCAGTGTTTTTTGTCTGGTCTGTAGCTCGCTGGAGGGCTAAATTCAGTGTCAGTCCAAGTCATAGTGACCTATGAAATTGTGTATCAGAGATCAGATACCGTCAGCTTTTGTGATGGAATTGCTAGATAATTAACAAGCTATCATATCATATATTCATCTTGGGAGTAACTGGAAAGAATGAATCTCGTTGAAATTGCAAAATAATTTCTGTAGTCATTCAATTGCAAACACAGAACTCCAGTTAGAAATTTTAAATATTTTAGAAACACCATTTCTCTCCTGTCTTTACATAAATCCTTCTCTAAGCTGGATAAAAGCATATTTGTTGATGTGAAAATGCGGTATGTGATTATCTATAGTGCTCCTTCCAATGCAAGTCAGAAGGGTTTCTTAACTTTCTGTTTTATAGCAATTATATGAAGAGAGGGATACGATACATTTGGCTCGGTATTTGTTTTCCTTGAACTTCACACAGTTTCATGAGACTTATTTCTGCTTACAGTGGAAATGGTGAGAAAGATGAGGAGTTACAACTGAAGCTTCTGAACTTTTTACTGGTAAACGAGCAACATATGTTGGACTCCCTCCAGCACCACTGTTCAAACTACTTTTTATCAAGATATTTTCTGTTGAAGAGTATGAGGATGTTGATGAAGTATATTAAGACTGAGTGACCCTGAAGTAAATAGCAGGAATAAATGCTGTTTGCTCTCTTTTCTTCCTCTTTCTTTTTATTGTGTTGTACGTAGGCTTGATCCACAAGTTAGGAGGAGTCCTGAATTTTCTGTCAAGTTTGAACCTCAGCCTTAGTGACAGAAATGCCATGAAACATTGTTATGTGTTGGAGGTACCTAATTTGTCAGTTTATTTGATGGAACTCTTGCTTTAGAGTTTGTATCTCTCCCGTTTTTCTTTGTTCTCTTATGTTTTTGCAAGTCTCCTGTATTTTTGTTTTAATGCTAATCTATTTAAAATTTCCATTTCATTAGTCTGGTTTGTCAAGCTTGTGTCTAAAGGCTGTGCTGGTTTTGGCTGGGATAGAGTTAATTTTCTCCATAGTAGCTAGCATGGGGCCATGTTTTGGGTTTGTGCTGAAAACAGTGCTGATAACCCAGGGATGTTTCAGTTACTGCTGAGCAGGGCTGACACAGAGCCAAGGCCTTTCCTGCCCCTCACCCCACCCCACCAGCGAGCAGGCTGGGGGTGCACAAGGTGCTGGGAGGGGGCACAGCCGGGAGAGCTGACCCCAACTGACCCCAGGGATGTCCCACACCATATGGCGGCACGCTCAGCAGATAGAGCTGGGAAAAGAACAAAAGGGGGGGACATTCGGAGTGATGGCATTTGTCTTCCCAAGTCACCGTTATGCGTGAAGGAGCCCTGATTTCCTGGAGATGGCTGAGCACCTGCCTGCCCATGGGAAGTGGTGAATGAACTCCCTGTTTTGCTTTGCTTGTGTGTGCACGGCTTTTGCTTTACCTGTTACACTGTCTTTATCTCAGCTCATACATTTTCTCACTTTTACCTTTCCGATTCTCTCCCCCATCCTGCTGTGGGGAGTGAGCGAGCGGTTGTGTGGGGCTGAGTTGCCAGCTGGGGTTAAACCATTACAAGGCAAATGAGAGAACAATGCTGTTACTTTTAATGATAAGAAGTAACCTGATCTTAATCTAAATTAATACTATTAAATTGAAAGAATTATTGTTACATTAACAATTACACCTGGTACAAATTCAATTATCTATCACCTCTAGCTATAACTTGTAAAATAGCAAGCTATGACATGACAAGTTCTGAGGCACCTAAATAACTGTATTAAAAGGCTGCTGTAGGAACAGATCTGATTTTAACACAAGAGAAAAATGGCACCCAGAAAATAAATGAATGAAAAATTAATTCTATATACTAAATAATTATAAAGCATAATACTGAGACTCTTATACTGACAACGACTTTAGAATCCGTATTTCCTAACAGAATCATTATTAATGGTTATTGTAAAACAAAAAACCCTATGGTAACCATTATACCTACATCTGGGGGGAAATATTCTTTCAGTCTTGTTGGTGAATACTGGTTTCACAAGTAACGCCTATGTGGTAGTATACGCATGTTTTTGTGTAAGTTGCTTACATTAGACAATATAAGTTTGTTTATACAGTGATTACAGCACCCAGGCTCAGATCCTATGCAGTTTGGATGTAGTTTTTTGGTGTTAAAAGTTATTTTCTGCAGTAACGTTCTTGAATAAGAATCATATTTCATGGATGTTGGGGCATTCTTCTTGATAAGCTGCTACACTAGGGGAATCAATGTATTATTTATATTTTACCATCTATTTGTTAGATCCTGATGTACTGAGCTCAATATGAGTAGCAAGTTACTCAGTCGGACCCTTCTGGAATACAGTGCTACTCATTGTGAAGGCGGATGCCGCTAATTGGTTCCACGTGATGGACCTTGAAAAGCAGCTTATAATGGCTATGCAGAAAGGGACCATGAAGCTGGCAAATTTAGCCTTAACTTTGACATTTTAGTACTTTAGTGAAGACTTAAGTACTAGTTTTTGATAAGCTACATTTAATACATAAACAAACCCCACCCCCCCTCCCATTTTTCTACTGTGTACTTAATCTTGAAAACTGCTGGTATCTCAAGAATAATTTCTAGAATAATTTCTAGAATTTAAGCATATTCTTATTTCATTGTGGGGTCTGGGGTTCTTGGCAATATCAGATGCTCATATTATCTTTTAAAACTGTACAGGTCTTATAAAATATTTTTAAAATAGCATTGGTCCATACAAATACACACAATCTGAAAACTGAACTTTTTTTTCCCCAGTGATAAGGCTTTTCAAAATAATAAGAAATTTATGATATATTTAAATTCTGTAGTGATTTTCTTCCAAGTTATGTTTGTAAAAAACAGAACATTCATGCTAGTGGATCATTCTTTTTCTTTTCATCCTTTATTCTCTGTATCTCTTGCAACAGTACTCCAGTTGAAGTTCCTAATACTGAAAGAGGAAAATATATTCTTGCAGTGCCCAGGGGAGAGGGTGAACCCACAGACAGCAGAAGTGACAAGTAGGAAGGAACCAGTTGTTTGCCTAATGGATTTCTTGAGTCTTGTGCGCTGGTTGAAAGATTGGCAATATTGGCTCTCCCATATGAACTGTGCAATTGTACTGCTGCATCATGGCCTGTCCTTTGGTTGCTCTGTCTTTTTCTAGTGACTCTGGTTTCTGGCCCTATATGCCTTGTGTCTACATGTGCAGTCAAGGAGTAAGAGAAAGAGTAGCTAAAGCACCATGCTGAAGCTAGGATATTTACCACTTGTCCTAGTCAGTTATTGCCCAGCTGCAACTTAGCTTTATGGGCCTTCCACTAAGTCTTCAAGAACTGGCACATTTTCTGTGGTGTGACAACAAAACCAAACAAAACCTCAGGTTTTTCTTTGTTCTGTTTCATAGAATCATAAAATGGTTTGGGTTGGAGGGACCTTTAGAACCCATCTAGTCCGACCCCCCTGCAGTGAACAGGGACATCTTCAATTAGATCAGGTTGCTCAGAGCCCCGTCCAGCCTCACCTTGAACCTTTTCAGGGATCTGGAAACATCTACCGCCTCTCTGGCAACCTGTTCCAATGTTTCACCACCCTCATAGTCTCAATAATCTTGAGTTAGTGCTCATGTTGGTAGTAAGAAGAATGTTTTAAAATGAAGGTAAAACTTCCAAGGTGAGAGGGTTTCACTGAATAATTGTTTTTTTCTTATTATTTCTGCCCACATGATGGCAGTATATGTTAATCCAAACCAATAAAATAATAAAAAAAAAAAGCTTTTCAACAACAGAGTTCTGTTACACTCCCCAAAAATCTGAAAAGCTATAAGAAGTTTCCAAAAGGCATTATGACCAGCCATGAAAGGATAAGTCCCCCTTATTGTAAAAGCCCCCAAGACTTAAGAGGCGGTAAAGCACTGCTTCATGCAAAAACCACATGTAGCTAACTCTGAATGGGTATGGAATGGTGCTGCGTTATAAATAGAAGTGGTCAGTCAAGCTTTGTCAGTCATGCTTGGCTTAATCATTTGCAGTCAATAAAGTCATTGAAGTATAATTACCGCTCCCTGGCATCAGTTTTGCATGTGCAGAACTGGAGTTCTGAAGCTGCATGGGCAGCTAGATGCTGAGTGTTTAATCTGTGGTAAGAGTACAGAAAGTCTAAACAGACAGGCTATTGAGATACTAGCTGCAAAAAAGTTTAGGCATTACTTCAGAAGGATTATGACCAGGAACAAAATCTATTGAATCTGCCAAGCTCTTAATCTATTTGTAAGTTGAATCAAGGGAGTCTGAGTGTGTGTGGGGTCTGCATGTGTTTACTAGATGGAATCAGAGAATGTTCCCAGTAGTCACAGATAAAGGTTATAATGATTAAAAAAAAAAATCCAAACCGAACCAAAACACCTTTTTCTGAGCTTTGACATATCTGTAAGCACATGCTATTTTTTAATTTTATGTGTACTGTAATATAAAAGTCTTGTAGAAATAATTTTAAACCTCAAACTTTTTTGATGCCAAGATTAGATAAGAAACAGTCAATATCAGAACTTTGTGTTTCAATAGCAAAAATAGGGAACTAGGAACAGATATTCAGTTCAGCCCAAATGGATAAAGTAAGAGGCATCTGTAAAGCTCAGCAGGTTCCTTTGATTAGGGTTGCAGATGAGTGTCACCTGTGACCAATTTACCTCCTGGATCAGGTTGCAGAGCATGTGAGCACAAGCAGCACTCTTTTTCTTTTTCTCTTAACTCTGAGTTCAGTCTTAACAGATGTGATTTTTCCCTTCTTTTCCTTGATGTTGTATAAATGAGGAATTGGGGCAGTACTGTTTTGCTTGTGCAGCTTTGTTTCCTGAAAAACTTGGACTTCATGATATGTCTGGAGAACTGTTGTGTGACATGTACCTGTAAATATGATGCTGAAAAAATGGGAAATGAAGCAGCTAAAATACCAGAGTGAGTAATCCGTTGCTACCTTTGCTTATTGTAGCTGAAGTTTATATTTCTCAGATTGTAGGCATTCTTACTCTAGTTCCTGTATGGTTCTTTGTAAGATGTGTCATGGCTAACGTATCTTCTTATAACGCATCTCTTCTACTTGCTGCTATAAATAACATGCTAGGCAAGTCCCTGCCCTCCTGGTTTACGCTCTGCAGGTATGTAGGAAATTGGTGTGGCATGGTGTATTCCCATATGTTTGGAGTTACCACTCAAGTTCTACCTAAAATTAAAACACTGAAAGTGTATTGTAATAACTTGCTCATTCTTGTGTCCACATAGAACTGGTACTATGAATGAGAGAAGTCCTGATTTCAGTCTCTAGGGAGTTTACTGACTACATAATTCCTATAGATTTGGACAAACATTCATTTTGTTTTACCCTTACTCATCCTGTGTTGTAATAATCTCCATTTAGAATAATCTCACTTTCTTCTTGGAGGGTAGGCTACAAATACCACTTACTTCTAGAAACTGCCTAACAAAACTGCATAAATGCCAGAACTATTTAACTGGCATTCCTCTCGCTCATTTACTATACTGAATTATTATTCCATAAGGAAGTTTTCCCATTAATTTAACACATTTAACATGTCCTATTTAGTAGAACACAGGGATTATCCCAGGCTAGAGTCCCCTGTGCTAGGCCCTGATCATATGAAGAATAGGAGAAGATGCCTTACTTGAAAAGTTTAACTTGAAAAAACAGCATTCGGGTACAACTCCCACCAAAAACTACGTAAAAAATGTGACTGCTGCAAATAGAGATAGTACCACAGTGTCTTGGGATGGGCTGAGGTAATAGGGATGAATTCCAGAAAAATAAATATGGGGAAAAGGGGATGTGTTTGACGGAGGGAAGGGAGGCTGAAGAGAATAAGATGTCTGTTTATTTCCTAAACATTCAAAATGTTGCTGAGATCCAGTTTAAAAAATATGTAGTTTTCAGAATGTCCAGGGTCCTTGATTTGTGCTTATTCCTACTGCCCGATTTCTTCCTATCCCCAGACTGGGGCAGACTTTGTATGCTAACTACTAATAATGTGAGGAAGCACAGGGAGTGTCTGTGCCTGTTTGGGCTTGGCGTACGATTGCTGGATGTAACATAAAATGACGTTTTAAGGTACGGATTAAGTTTTTTGGGAAAGAATTATGTAACTGAGGAGACTCTAAAACATGATTATTAAACTAGTTCTTTGTATTATTTTGAGGGAAGTACATTTTGCCCTAGGCTCTTCTTAGAACTACTTTGAAGGTGTAAAGCTAGCTTTAACGCTTGCAGAATGAAGTGCTGGTGCAAAGCAATAGGTTTTCCTATAAAGCAGCATATTTTGTGCTACGAATAGAGGACTGATCAGTTTACTGTGTATCATTTTGGTACTAAGATGATTGTAAAACCAAAAAGTGCTACTGTTATGTTCATTGTGAGTATGTTGCCTGAACATAAACAGCTGAGATATTCAGAATCTAGTGTGAAGGAAAGATATCAGCTTTAGGTATGTAAACTCTAGAGTGGTATGTCTATTAAAAGGTAAGGATGGCACTACCAGATGCACTCTAGGATGTTGGTCTCTTGTTTTTCCAGTATTGGCAAGCAGAAATATATGGGGGAAGATTCATGGTTAAAAACTAACTTATCTTGGATGTCTCTAGAGAGAGCCATCAGGGTTTCTCAGAGGGGGCAGATTGGTACAGGCCTGGCAGAGAAAGCAATACCTAGAAGGAGAGTAGGTGCAGCAGAGGGATGTGAATTGTACCAAGAAGGCATGTGGGCTGGATAGATCTGGGTACAAGCCTGACACAAGCTTTGTCATTGCTACAACTTCATCCTTGATTTGCAATTATGTGCTCCCCAAAATTATGAAAGACAGGTCCTTATGGTAGTTTTCTGTCCTGGAATGTGGGAAGAGGTACTTCACAGGGCTAGTTTATGAAAAAACTCATTTGATCAGCAAATGTTTGCATGAATTATGCTGATATTAAAATCACTATCACCATCCCTGAAAATAAACTTCCCAAAGTGCGTTCCTCATTTTTATAGGATTGCTGAGTAAAGTATTTATGCCTACATATTCTACAATGTATGTGAAAGTTTCTTTCTTGTATAAAGAAAAACCGTTCCTTTTTGGAGAAACCCCAGTGTTTTGAGGATTGGTTCTCTTAGCACCCTGCTATGCTCTTGTAAATTAACTTGGACATAAAATTGTGAACCAGAAGCCTTTTAAAGTCAAGCCTTTCAAAATCGGGGAAGCATGGGAAAGCTGAAACTACTTGTTTTGGAAACAATATGTTTGTAGGTAACTAAGAATGTGGAATTAGTCCGGGTGCTAATATTTCCTAAATATGTTAGTGGAAGCTGGAAACAACTTGCTTATTGATATAACTTTCTATCATATAGATGGCAGTGCTCCTAGAGAAAATAATTAGGTATTTGAGCACCTCTGTGTCATTTCCGTAAATGTAGTCTGATACCTAAGTTGCAGTCTTGTTTTCTTGCAACATTTATTCAGGCTGAAACATTCCCAGATGCTGAGCTTTGAGAGAAGTGTTTCCTCCTTTGTGCCAGGTTGAATTGTTTTTTTTTTCTTATTTGTTTTCCTGTGTGTGTGTGTGTATATATAAATAAGTACAGACATACACACTCTTTCCAATATCAGTATTTAAGCAAGTAGATTCTGTGTTGCAAACAAAATAAGTTTCATCCTCTATCTCTCTGATAAACTGTCTCAGAAAATTCCTAATTCTTTATAACCTGCAGTAAGAAAACGTAGTTGGAGATTACTGGCTGGCCCATGACTTTGACGGTGGGCTATAGAACCTTCTGACTGCAAGCTGCTCTTTAAAATGTGATGTAGCACATTGCAACCAAACAGTAATTGGACTGTAACAATTCTGAGAGATTAGTTTGGTCTCCTTCCAGTCCCCAGTGGGTAAAATGCTTGGCTATTTCTGCAGTTGGCGGTAAAGGGTAGCCTGGGGTTCTCTTCTTGCATCCATTGGGATCTGTTTTGTATGGACTTCCCCCTCCTCCCTGAACTAGCTTAGCAAGCCAACAGGATGTTTCTTGAACTAAGGAGTAACTTGGACACTGCCCTTCCTCCTGTCATCCAGCGCACGGGTGTGTCTTGAAAAAAGACTATTAATTGGCTGTTATTTTGCACAAGGGATTCTCAGCAGCAGAAATATCCTTTTATGGGCCTCTGCTTGCTTATGTAGTTCAGAGAGGCCTTGGGGCTTCTGTGACCTAGTTCCCCGTACAGATTAATGGGAGTACTGCTCTCAGGCTCAAAGAGTGCCTTTGTTTGTAGTTTTCACTAGCACAGTGGAGAGATCTGACTTTGGTGATCTTGGCATGGAGGAAATGACAGATCGGACCATCTTCTTGTTCTCAGTGATAAGACCTTCAGGAAGGAAGCGGTCAGTGCTGGAGGTGATTGCACGAGTTTCATTATGGCATAACTAGATCTAATTAATATGCTGTAGAACAGCAGGATGACTACGGCACTAAAGCCTTTTTTTTTCCATGTCAATCCAGATAATGCAATAGTTATTCTGAGCAGCATTTTTCATATATATAAGCCTATCACTGATCAACCTGAATTGTTCCTACTTCAGTGTTACATACACTGAGTTCAGTCCAGATCACGGAATTCAGTAGTATGGCTCAATTTTATAATTTATAACGTGATTTCATGATTAAAAACTCTAGTGCACTTCATCTACAAAACATTTATTAACTCCTGCCTAGGTAGCAGCATAAAGATGATGTCTTTGTTCTACTGGATGTAAACATTAGTGTTGTGTGTTTGTTTTAGTGGTAAAGTGAAAGTGGCTCAGAATAGGAAATATAGAGTAAAGCTAATTTTCCGTTCCACTGATCTGGCTCCAGCCACTGACTCCTTAAGGTCTACTCAGCACTTGGAGTCTGCCTTAGTGAACAAAAGCTCTTTACTATGTTCTTAACTAATTTAAATTAAACTCACACTTGAACTTAAGTATCAATCTAACTGCAGTTTCACAGAGAAGAACATAGTTGGTGCAGTTTCTCAAGCTGTGACAGGCTGGACAGCCTATAGTATCCTTGTAGCCGGTTAAAAAGTGACCGTGTGCCCACAGCCTACTCACCAGTGTAAGGGCTGCAACGTAATGCGCTGTGAAAAACATGAACAGTGCGCTGGTTTCCATAAAACTGGGCTGACCTACAACTCTGTAAAACTGAAGAGCACGGAAGTTCTGCTGCATCATTCATCAATAGTTTCATTTAACTTTAAGGAACAATTTATTTGTTCTTACTGGCAAGAAACTGGAGGAGTTGGGCCCTGTATATCGGAGAGCATGCTGTCTGATTAAACGTGGCCTGATCAGAACTGCACTTCCTGCTTTAGGGGGGAAGTCTTCCTGAGGGACAAAGAAAACTTACTGCATTCCAGATGAGGATTAAAGAGAGAGAATTTGGTTTGTTTTCTGCTAGGCAAAAAGCTTTTTATGGTTAGTTAATACACAGGTCAACAATTGGTTAGTAGTCAATTAACTGTGTCCAGTTATGAGTTAATAAAGTCTTAAACACGATATAAAGGAAAAGCATCCTTATCCAGCACTGATAATGATAAAGCCTGACTTTTTCTACTTGGTTGAACTAGCTCCAGCAATACTTCTCAGCCAACACGTCCAGTGCGTGATGAGAGCATTAGCATTCTTTATGGAAACACTGAATACCTCCATACAAAAATAACACCACAAAGTTGTGAGGTAGTAGAAGCTGAAGCTTCTCTTGGTTTGGCTGGATGAAACTGTGGCGTGCACTCAAGCTTTGTGCAAGAAACAGCTACACATTTCCTGTCAGTTTGTGTGTGACCTAATATTTTTAAAGGATCACTGTAATGTTAACAGATAACACCTATTTGTCATTTATTTACTATTCTTACCTTTGTAACGTCCTCTTGAATGTAACTTGTGAAACTGGCTCCCAGCAAGTGAACATCCCTTATAAACAATACCTGAGTGCATACATAATGCACGTAGTTGTCATTCTCTTAGACTGCCCTAAGAATGTAGTGTGGTAATGGCACTGGAGTTTAAAAATCAACATTTCTTCAAATATTTTCTGCAAGTATTAAACTGTATGCCTTCAAGGACACAGAAACCTGAGTGGGAGTAGCTGCAAATGTTTGAGACATGGAGTCCCATTGAGGCTTAATGGAAAAGTATGTTTTCTGGGGTAGCTATTCCAGAAATTACAGATAATCAGCAGCTGGACTTGCTCAGGCCAAGTACGAAACTTCAATTCTACTCCATTGACATTCACAGAATTACCATCCTGTAACTTTTTGTTTCCCTTTGGTATGTTGTGAGAACACAGGCCAGCTCTAGGATGCCAGTGTCCTAAACAGCCAACATAGTTTTACTGCCAAGCAGCAATATTTTGTCATTAATATTTTTATGCTCTTAGTGTTTATTATGAAGGGTGTGATGGTCTTGACCATATTGCCTCCTGCACTACCTTTTTCCCTTCAATTTGACACTTCTCAATATAACTTGTTATACAACAGTCAAATGTGGTAAAAAAAAAAAAAAGTAGGAGTTTAGAGATCGGCATTGATTTTTAGTGTTTAACTATTGCTCCTGGTGGGCGGAAAATCAATTGTATTAAACATAAAGTATTTCAACTCTGTCAGCTTGGCCTGAGTATAAGGCAGAGAGTAAACTTTCATTATTTTGTCATATTGAGGATAAAACTTGCAAACAAAACACTCCTGTGTTACTCTTGGTGTCATTCAGGTACCTAACCATTATAACAATATGGCTTTATTGAAAATGCAGTGCCTCATAGCTGCACTGAGATTTTTTTTTTGACTCCAGGATGTCCCTGGACTGATGCTGCATGGAGCAATTAGGTGCAGCAAATTTTTCTCATGAAACAGATTTGGCATAGAAGTTCATCAGTTGTATGGCAATGTTGTAAGGCCAGCCCATGTTCTTTTAGCTCCATAAATCTGGTATAATCTGAACGTCAAGGGTGCCACATTGACTTGTGCTGGCTGATTGTGTAATCTCCAAACAAGAATTTATTTGGACTAAAATAATTACACAGAATCTGAAGCAGCAAAATACACGCTGCCCTCAGCTTCTCGGGTCAGTAAGGAGTCGATCGGGACTGGCGTGTGAAGGCATGACTTGGTCCACAGCCTGAATAAGGGATCCTGTAGACAAAAAAACATGCTAGATCTCTGGTGCCAAGCTGGCGCTGCAGTGCTGTTGGTGTCTGGCAGTTTGTGTGTGTATAATAAAATATCCTCGTCTTTTCATACAGCAGCACTGCATAAGAAGCAGTTCACCGAATTTACTTTTAACAGTGTTTTGGTTTCACTGTGAAATGCTCCCACACACAGTTTTACGGGAATGTCTGTCTTCCAGTTAGGCAGAGTAGTAACTAAAGAATTCCCCTCTCCCATTACTCCTGCCCAGTGGGGGAGGACAGCATATATACAGCAGGATCTTTTTTATGTCGATCTGTAGGTGGAAGTGCCCTGCAGCCAGATACTGGCTCTGTGAGGAAGCTTGAGCAATAAAAATATTTTATGCTTTTACCCACCCCATTATTCAACAAAGATATTTCTGCAGGTGTGAAGCGGCTTCTCCAGCAATGCTTCCTTCAGAGACAGAGTAATGAGAGAGATGTTTGGCACTGTGAAAAGAAGGGGTCAGATGGCTTAGGCTGTCAGATTTGATACATTTTCTGTGCTACTTTGCAGCAATATATGACCTTGCTGTTCTTCCCCTTCTGTTTCCAGATAAGAGGATAATTGCCGGCTATAAATATTGGCTGTGAGAATTCACTTGGGTGATAGCACCTTCAAATTTGGGGCTCCCACTTTGAAAATAGAGACAAAACCATGGAAGATAAACAGCCAAACAATTTGTTACTTGAAGGAATGCTCTGGAGATGTTCAAGATCTAGCCAGTGTCTTATCTGAGATGTTAGCCAAGTAATAAACAGTAACTCCTTATAGTCAACTAGAGTGAAATTCAGCCCCATGCAGAAACAAGTCCCTGTGCTTACCAACAGGAATACACAGTGCTAGTTTAAGTAGTTCATGGAGTTGCTAGTGAGCCAGGGTTTAGGAGTAGATGATGTCAGTTGTGTTTATCTCTGTCAAAAGAGAAAAATTGTAAGGCATAAACTCTGTCTACCCCTGTATTAAAACATACAGAATTCCGCCTCTGAAGGGACGCAGATGCCAAGCTGGCTTAAAACTGATCCTTGCAAACCCACACCTTGCCCGTAGTATCCAAACTGTCCTATTAATCTCCCCGTTTTAAAGAAAGAATTATTTTTCATTCAGCTGTATACATAGTGTACAGTCATAATTACTTGTCAATCTTCTGCACTGACTGCAGGGTAGCAAACAAACCCCTTTGTAAATGAGTCAGTCTTGGAGAACTTGCTTAGTTATTGACCCTCTTATACCTAGTTTGTTCCCTTTTAACCAGCTCTAGTAGTAACGTTTCACCAGAGACATGTACATACCATGCTTTAAGCACCTAAATTTGTGCTCAAATGCTTATTTCTAGCAGAGCGTGAAAGTGGCATGTTGTTCAAAAGTTCTTGGGGTGTCTATTTTCTGTTGAATAACCACAGACTATAAACTCTTATCTCCTCAAACAACAAAACGCTCCTGAATTGCTACTTACAGAAGGCTGTGGTTGACTGGGGAAGGGGAGGAAGAGGAGAAATGAGCTGTCTTCTGTGACTGAACATTTGTTTGACCAGGAATGGTGTCCTATACCGACTGGAGTCAGTAATGAATATCAGTGAGGCATGTCGGTAGCTTGCCTTTCATGGCACAGACTATCCACTAGCCAGATGTTAATGGAGCAATGTCATGAACTTCCCAGGCTTTATCACGGGCACTGAAAAGTGAGATTGCCTGGCTTACCCAGGAAACCTCTTGGCAGAAGCAGCATGGTGTTTCTGCATCTTCATACATTTAGTTTTAAAAAGGCAGAGGTGTCAGCTTGATATTTTTTACTCACACCCCTCACCCCATAGAACATAGTAAAACAGTTCATAAAATATACAAAATTGGACTTTCTCTGCATTTCCTTCCCTTACTCCTTCCTGCATCCCCGCTGCCTGTTTCATTATAGGAGTATATGCAACGGGAAATGTGGTCTTTAGAAAAAATGCTGGTTTTTCTAAAACCCTCTGAAGTAGATGCCTAGAAGAAAGTGAAGCCACTTCACTGTTTCTTCCTAAAAGTGCTGTCTGGGATGCCCTATGCCTGCTGATGCTGGAGTGGTTATGGAATCCCACTCACCTGAAGAATTTTTGTGCTGGTTTTGTAACCTAGCCCGAAGGCGTTAACAGGAAATAAGTCTGAACTCCCTCTCAGCAGCTGTGTGGCCTGAGTAGCCATTTACAGCTGTGCAGTGTGCCTGGAGATGCTGCCAGCCACAGGGTGACGAGATCTAATGACTCATCAGTTGCCTAAATGATCTGTAGGTGGGGAAGCAGCAAGGTGGGGGGGGGGCAAAGCTCTAAGACAGCAGATTTCTGGGACAAAAACATTTCATCAGGAACTAGCGTGCCTTTGTGCTGCGACTTGGTACGATTACTGTAGGCAGCCTGTGTAACTGAAACAGTCTTCAGCCACCTGCATGGTGTAGGTAAACAAAATGAATTCACAAAGAAAGGCTGCCTGAACAGAAGAAACAGAAAATGTAGCTGTTTATACTATCACCCAGATGAAGTAAGCCACTTAGTACCAGACTGCTGATGTTTGACAAATTTGAAATTCTTTATTTTTGGACTGGGTCTTTAAATGGAAAACATACCCTACCGTAGTTGTGAGAAACTTCATGTAGTTTTAATACCTCCTTTCTTTAAAATAATTCATATTTCTGGTTATACAGTCATTAAAAGATTAATGTTTTAATCATCTAGTTTTATAGTCTTACTGAATTTCACATGGTGTAAATCTTTTCTTTGGTTCTTATTCTAGAACTTTTCAGATCGAGACCTATGCCTTTAAGTTCTCAATGGTAACATTCCTCAATAAACAATTTCTAAATGATGCAGAGAACACAAACAGTTGGAACACATAAAATCTTTTCTGCATGTTAAGGCATTTGAATAAAATTAACTTTATTTTTTAACTGGGAATTATTTTTAAATGCGTCCTTTCTGTTAGGGTTGACTTAACTACAAAGTCTGTGTTTTATTTTTAACAGAATTAAGATAATGACATTTGCTTATCCTCATATGAAAATTAGTTATAAAATACAGAAAGGATGCATAAAGGCAGTTGGAATAATACATAACTTCTTTCAGGAGACAGAAAATATGATGCATATTGTTTTCAATTCCCTGAGTTTAAAACAAACAAGCAAAAAAAGCACACCAAAAAAAACCCCCCACACACAAAAAAAACCACAACAACCCCAAACCTTAAAATGAACAGATAATCTTGCCTGCAGTGCCTCCTTTTATGATTTCTACTTGTATTCTTTTCAGTCCCCTAATCTAGACAGAGAGAGAATCTGGTCTCGTTGCTTTCAGCTATAATACTATTTGCTTTTCTAGCTTAATTTTAATATAAATATTTCCTGAAAAGGTGAAAAGTGTCTTTCGCATATCTTGGTGCTTCTAATCATTGAATAGGACATGAAAATGCAGAAATCAAGACTTAGGATTCAATTACAACCGTTACTGAGCTCTGGGTCATAATTTGTACAGTGCTGTTATGACTTCTGTATTTATTTTCCATTTACAAAGTGTTGTCTTGGGGAATTAGGCCATATACAGAATAAGTACTGTTAAATGGAGCTAGTAAGAATGTTTTTACTTCCATTTTATTTAAATGCTCACATAATTCTCTTGAATAGGCACCTGATCTTTTCCCTTGGCTAATGAGATGTACCACACTTGTTAAGTCTTCCACCAAAATCATTGATCCTTGTGACACTTTCAAATCTTTATTACACTATTATTTTACTGGTTTTCAACCTTGTATGCACCTTAAATTTCTTAAAGAAGCTTCCATTTTTTTCTTAGCCAAGCTTGGGTATTTCTTCCTGTCTCAACCTTGGCCTCCACCAGCATAAATTCTTGTCCTAGGTCTGTGGCCTTTTCAGCACTGTGACATAAATCTAGCTCTTAATCATTGAATTTCACAACCGTATCTCTGTTTGTACCCTAAATTGTACAGTCTAGTAACCTAGGAACTTCTGCCTGCATGGCACATAATCCAAATCCCGTGTGATTCACAGCCTTCATCCTAATCTCTTGACACTTCTAAAATTCATTTGCAGCTATGTCTGATCTGAACTTTGATTCTAAATATTTCCTTATTACCCTTGCTTATCCCGTGGAATTGAGTAGTAAACATTGCTCTTGTCCATGCATTTTGATTTTTTTGTTATTTTTAAGCTTCCAGACTTTAGACCTAAACCTAAAAACCTATATCAGTTTTAGTCTTCAATCTCCTTTAAGATCCCTGTAGGATGAAGTAATTACCTCAGTTTGGGGATCAAGGTGCTTTATGCTGTAACTCTAAATTGGCCTGAAAACTGGTTTTAACACCTCTAAACACCAGACTATGCCATGAACCATATTCTATTTCTAGTATCTAAGCTGCCCAGGGCCTCTGAGCAACTCGGCTCTCCTAAACAGCAAATCTTATCCATACTTCTTGCCTGTCTCTCTATTGTGTCTTAACTCACCTATCTACCACACATGGCCTTTGCAGTGATTCAAAGGCTTTGCTATAAATGGAGTCCTTCAGCTGATCCTAATCGTGTCCTTACCTCTAGCTTCAACTTCTGATGGTACCAGCTTTTCCTCTTTAAGACCTCTAAATTTAAAGTGAGGATGGCAAGGTGAATCTAACTCGTGTTAGATATGCAGTTTTATTCTGGTTCACCTATCCCTCACTGCAGGTTTTCTGGGCCCTAGTACATCTTTGGTACACCACATTCTGAATCTCTGCTGCCTTAAACCCAAGCCAGTGCTATAACCCTTATGTCAGGCTTAATCGTCAATCATTTATTTTCATCTTTAGCAACTCTTCTTTCAGACTTTCTTGCTCTAAGCTAGTGGACAAGTGTTCAGCTATATGTAAACCATGATGTTAAAGCTCAGCGTTAATCCTTGAACTTTTACCTAAATCATATGTGTGGTTCAAGGAAAGATGGCTGCAACTTGTGATAGAAGGAGGAAGTTTGGACGAGAAGGTTAATGCACCGGAGATGTGTGTAGAAATGCAAATTGAGAGCAAAGAACATCAGTGACTGTGGCCAGGGTCAAGGAATGACAGAATTGCAGAGGGGCATAGAAGAAGAGATGATGGTTGGATGGGAGCGAAGGAAGATAGGGGATGTAGGAATAAAAGTAATGAAGAGAAATGGAGATTAGTGGGTAGCTTGCAAAACTGTAAATGATGGAGAACTCATGGAATCCTGGGAGAGGATACTTTAACAGAAGAATCCGACTTGGTAAAATACATGTATTTGTTTTGAACTGTTCTTTTGCAACTAAAGGGATCTGAGAAGTCAAAACGGGGAGGGGCATCTGTGTTTGAAAAAAGAAAATAAATTTTTTTTAATCTGCTTCTGTGGTGTTGCCCAGCAAAGAAGCCAACTATGTTATTTTTCTGAAGTATGCCTTTCTCTGGATTATAAAGTGTTGAGACTCTTGGGACTCTAAAAAAGGGAATGCTTTTCATCTCCAGTGTTCTAAAATGTTATCTGAGCAAAAACTTGTCCCCAAATACACAAATCTGTGTATGCTTGCATCTCTCTTGGCTGCACTGAAGTGATTCACTCTACTTCTCTCTTTTTACCCCTTGCAAATCCATAGCAAAGTTGGTAGTGTTTATATCTTACAGCTGCTTGTTTTGCTTCTCTCTCTGCTCTAAATCAGGTAGCCAATCTAGAAAACACCTTCTCTCCCCCACCTTTTTTTTTTTACCCTCTGCCTCCCTTGGCAGAGAACTGTTGCTAGTTCGTTGTTGTTGTTGTTTTTCCTCGATCCCGAGACAGCCTCCCAGTTTGCCACTTTTTCTGTCAGCAAAGAAACAAGTAATCTCTTTTATCTTGTTTGCCTTTTATCTACGTTCTTGAAGTTATGACCTAGAAGAAAAAACAGCCAACACCTAAATTCACATTTAGGTAAAGATCAGACGTTACCTGTGCTAGCAGTCCATCTTTGCTACATGCTCACGTGACAGTATGAGGGTACAGCCTTCAGTGCTGTTGCTGGGAGGGTCATCATTAATGAAATCAAATAGTCGTTACAAAAACTTCTTTGCTGGAAGAGCAATGGTTCCTTCATGTGTTAACAAGCACTCAAGAAACAAACAGAAAAACCTTTAGTGATTAAACACCACCACCTGGGGTACCTCTCATATACAACTGTAAACTCTGGAATGCGAACCTGACAAACAGAAGAGTATTCTGTGATAGCACAACTATATAAAAGGATGCAGTTAATTTAAAATTATTTTAATGTGGTAACAGACCTGCATTAAAAGGACTCAATCCCACAATGTGCTGCGAACATCAGTAAGCTCCAGTGAAAAGCTGGGGGTTCTTGCTCTTTGCAGGATCAGTCATTTAGTTCCTATGCTGGAATCCTAGAATTTGTGAACTTGAAAGTTTCTACTTGGGATTAAAACATTAAAATTCCTCTTTTTGCTCTTGTCCAAATTTTCTCCAGCTACCTCAACAAATTGTTCCCTGCGGCTTAATTAGCACTAACAGAACAACTGCCTTTGCTGTGTGATGAAGCCATCCAGAGCAGTCATAACCCCCCAACCCAAAACAAAACCTTTCTACCATCCCATGCAATCATGCATATTCTCCTTCTACTCCACAGTGCACCTGTACACATATATCAAGCACCCAGGTCTAACATTGTCTTATATATGTAACTATGGATCACTAAATGTACTAGTTTATTTTAATGTATTATTTTCTTTAAAACTTCACAGATTTTAGGACTTCCACAATGATCTGACTTGACGAATTTTAAATGTCTCCCATGGCCTTTAATTTTAGCAATCAATTTTGTGTCACTAACCTGCTATTAACAGTGGATTAATCACTAGGTCTATGGTTGCAGTATGCAAAGAGCTAAGAATGGAAATAGTGAAACAGCATCAAAATGGGAAATCAAGTTACTTCGAGCAAAGGCATTTCATTAAATAAAACAAGGAAAATATTTGGGAAACTTTATTGTGAACAAAAATTAGGAATGCTGCATTGTTTTGTCAACTCAAAGATGCACAGAATCATCCAACAGAAGTTACGTTGTCTTTCATCAATTTTAATGCAGCTTCTAGCTGTAAAACTCTGCCAGCATACAGATGAAGGTGTCTGGGCATATTGGTATGCTAAATCGTAAACTGTCTATTCCCATTCTGCATCATTTGCTTAAACTTAAGGTTCCTGAACAACTTGCAGAAAGTGAACAATGTGAAATTTGTTGCTGTCTGTATGCTTTGATCAAGTTCTTCTTTGTCTGTTTGAATCAGTTAATAAATGTCCCAGTAGCTATGGTTGGAAAATATTGCTGAAAATAACACTTGGTCAATTATTGTTTTGGACCAGTTCTATCTGTTAAGTAATTAGCAAGAAAGAATGAACACAGTCCAAAATTTTTTTTGTTCTAAGCTGTAACCTTTTTAGAAACTTCATGAAAAATGACAATAATGGAGGATGAAGCTTCTTTTAATAGCAAAATAGTTTTTGACTTCCAGTTGTGGTGTTAAAGGCTTGTGTTATTAACATTGCTCCAGATAAGAATTTCAACCCAAAAGACCACTGGCAAATTTTAGCTTCCTTGGTTAGGAATTATCAGATACAAACAAAAGACGACTGCAGTCCCCAGACCTCTACAGATTTGCTGCAAAATCTGTGTTGTTTGGTGGGTCACCTAATGCAAATGCATATCTGGTAAAGAATTTAAAAATATAGACTTTTCATTTTTTAATGTCACTGTTATCAATATATGGACCACTTGCTTGGTTTTTGTGAAGGACCCTTTAAGAGAAACTTAGTGCAGATCATTTCTGATTTTTTTCCCCCTCACTCATTCTACTTGTACTGGTTGTCTTGGGTTTTACTAGTAATTAAAGAAAATTATTAAATCAGGCTCGTAAAATACATATTTACTCTTAATTGTTTTTAATCTAAAGCCCACTGGCTTTGACGGATTTGGGGTCAAGGTAAGATATGTAAAGTACTTCTCTGTATTTTAAATTAGCCTTAAATTGAAGTCTGTATTTTAGGACACAGTTTCATACTTAACACTTGATAAATTTTGACAATGATTGTCTTCTGTGAAATATTTATTTGAAACCTTCATATTAACTTTTCTTTGTTAATCTGTACTGTCAATGTGTCTAAGTCCTTTTCTCTGCCTGATTTGTGAAATAAAATCTGGTCTTGCTTAAAATAAGATCAGGTTTTTGTGGAGAAGCAAATATGCACCCACTTCAGAACAGTCTGGCTAGGTTGCCATGTCATCGCACACATGTTCTGACAGTCATCTTCTAAATTCAATTTACTTCAGTGGGAAGAGGTTTGAGCAATAATGGACATTTCTGCTTTTGGAAGTTGAGGAAAAAATGCTGAGAGATTTGAAGCCTTAAGAAAACAATACTAGACAGTGTTATAGATCTGTAAATGGACCATGTATAATAATGTTTTTGGAAGACTGTTTGACACAGAAAAGCTGCCTGTTAAATGGGAGCCATCACTTAACAGATTTTTTTTCTCTGCTTTTTTTAACACTGTAGGTGTTACTATCAGCTAACTGTGTGCTGATGGCAAGTGTTTATCTGAACTAATGAATATGAAGAGCCTGAAGAATGAGAATTTCAACTTGGCCTAAAGGCACCTAATGACCAAGATACCAGCATACAAATGCAGCTTGTATGGTTCTTGACACTAAAAATGTAAACAAAAAACCCCAACAACACCCCCCCCCCACACACACCTCCACACCCAGCGCCTGCACACACTCACCCCAACCCCACTTCACAAAACAAACAAACCTCCCCCAATGACTAATATTGCTTATTGCTAATTTTAGGCTCTGTTTCTGGTGTTTTCCATAAGTGGTCTTTTCTCTTCAGTTCAGGAACCCAGGTACAAGCTGCTGTCTGCCAGTGATCTCAGTACTACATTTCTTTTTTTTCTTTAGTTGATTTGTTTGAGTTGGCTGTGAGGGTAAGTCACCAAAAGTAAAATTAATCCTTTGAGTGTGCGTTGTCTTAAGGAACGAAAATATTTTTAACACAAAGACCGCATATGTTCATCAACAATGTAATCTTGGGTTCATTGATTTGACTAGTTTGTACTGAAATAAGTAACCAGGAGCACATATCCATAAGCTTTGAGAGTTAGGATTTCATCTTTGGTAGGAAAACCTGAACTGAAACTGGCTAGACAAAGTAAGGTAATACTTGATTCAGATACTGCTGAGATCAGAAACTTTTGAAACTCCAGAAATATTTTTAAAATATCTGTAGACTATGCCTGGGTTTAGGTCTTCTGTGAAAACATATCTCTGATCATTAATCATTGACTATTCCCCAATATTTATATCTCTTGTTATTTATTATATGAAGCCTGCAAATCATTGAGTGGAAAGGCTGATGTCGCTCTATTGTCTTGATGAGATATGTGCACATTTCATTATTTCTCAAGGTTTGTCTTGTTACTGGTTTGGGGCATGATGTTGAATATATCTTCAAAGTTGTGTAAAAGTGCAACGATAATGCCTATGCTTATCTTCAGAGTACTACTAAGATAAAATAGATTTATCTTGACATAGACAGTGGGATCAGGTGCACCCTCAGCAAGTTTGCAGATGGCACCAAGCTGGGCAGTACAGTTGACACACCAGAAAGATGGGGTGCCATCCAAGGAGACCCAGCCAAGGTGGAGAGGTGGGCCTGTGAGGACCTCATGAGGTTCAACAAGGCCAAGTGCAAGGTCCTGCACCTGGGTTGGGGCAATCCCCCAGTATCAATACAGGCTGGGGAAGAAGAGATTGAGAGCAGCCCTGAAGAGAAGGACTCGGGGGTACCGGTGAATGAAAAGCTGGACAGGAGCCAGCAATGTGCACTTGTAGCTCAGAATGCCAACCTTATCCTGGGCTGCATCCCCAGCAGCGTGGCCAGCAGGTCAAGGGAGGTGATTCTGCCCCTCTGCTCTGGTGAGATCCCCTGCAGCGCTGTGTCCAGCTCTGGAGCCCTGAGCACAGGAAGGACATGGAGCTGTTGGAGCGAGTCCAGAGGAGGCCACAAAAATGATCTGAGGGCTGAAGCACCTCTCCTACAAGGACAGGTTGAGAGAGTTGGGTTTGTTCAGCCTGGAGAGGACGAGGCTCCGGGGGGACCTTATTGTGGCCATTCAGTACTTAAACGGGAACTACAGGAAGGATGAGGGCAATCTCTTTAGCAAGGCCTGCTGTGGCAGGACAAAGGGTAATGCTTTTAAACTAAAGGAGGGTAGATTTAGACTGGATATAAGGAAAAAATTTTTTACCCTGGGGGTGATGAAACACTGGAACAGGCTGCCCAGAGAGGTGGTAGATGCCCCATAGGTTGGACTGGGCTCTGAGCAACCTGATCTAGTTGAAGATGTCCCTGCTCACTGCAGGGGGGTTGGACTAGATGATCTTTAAAGTTCCCTTCTAAGCCAAACCATTCTATGATTCTAACTTTTTAACCTAAAGTGTTACATTCTACTTTCGATTAGACAGTTAACTTTGAAAATGAGAGGGATGTTTGTTTGGCACTGATGTTCACTTGGGCAGAATTTAACCCTATTATATCAACAGATCATATATTCTGTTTCATTATTCTGGTGCTAATGTACTGCATTGGGTTTGCATGGCAAAGTGTTGGTAGTGGGGACACTTCTGTGAGAAGCTGCTAGAAGCTTCCCCTGTGTCCGATAGAGCCAATGCCAGCCATCTCCAAGGCAGACCCACCGCTGGCCAGGGCCAAGGCCAGCAGCGAGAGTGGTAGCACCTCTGGGTTAACATATTTAAGAAGGGGGAGGGGGGAAACCCGCACAAGTGCAACCAGGAGAGAGGAGTGAGGCCCTCTGGACCCATGAAGTGAGGGGCCCCTGCTGGAGCAGGTTTGTTGGCAGGAGTTGTGACCCCGTGGGGGACCCACGCTGGAGCAATCTGTTCCTGAAGGACTGCGCCCTGTGGGAAGGACTCACATTGGAGAAGTTCATGGAGGGGTGTCTCCCATCGGAGGGACCTCACACTGGAGCAGGGGAAAAGTGTGATGAGACCTGCCCCTGAGGAGGAAGGGGTGGCAAAGACAACGTGTGATGAACTGACACAACCCTCATTCCCTGTCCCCCTGTACCACTGTAGGGGAGGAGGTAGAGGAAATTGGGAGTAAAGTTAAGCCCAGGAAGAAGGTAGGGGAAGGTGTTTATAAGATTTGTTCTTATTTCTCATTATCCTACTCTGATTTGATTGGTAATAAATTAAACCAATTTCCATCTGTTTTGCCCATGACAGTAATTGGTGAGCGATCTCTCCCTGTTCTTGTTTCAACCCACAAACCTCTCATTATATTTTCTGCCCCCTGTCCAGTTGAGGCGGGAGAGTGATAGAGCAGCTTTGGTGGGCACCATGCATGCAGCCAGGGTCAACCCACCACACATGCCAAAGACCAAAAGTCAAAAAATCCAGACTTCATCAATAAGTTAGTAGCAGGTTTTCTGGGTACTTCCATATTTTAGTGTTATCTAAAGTGCTACTCTCATGTGACAGTGATAAAACTTCACCTGCCCTTTTAGGTTGTTACACTGGTGTACAGACATAGGAGCCTGAGCAGTTCCAATGTCATCTCAGCCATCTAGTCATCCCTTCCAGCAACAATGGGCTTTGAACTTCAGGCCTGACATCCTAAATTCTCCATTAAAAGTGCCCTCTTATTACCATAGATGGAGAAATCTCAGTCACTAGTGGCAAAGGGATTTTGCTTCGATGGTTAAAGTAGTTTTGATGGGACAATGTTACAGTTGGTCCAAGTCTGGTGTCTTTTGGAAGGGAGCCATAAGGCCGAACGGCAGACCCTTGTGTGCCATTGTAATGCTTAATTGAAACAAACTGTGAGCCTACTGTTCTGTTAAAGGATCTTGCTGTTAAGCTGCTGTTTCAAAAATAATGAGTTAAATAAGCTCATAAATGAGGTCTACCAACAAATTGGACATGGCAAATCTCTGTCCCTCTTTACCAGAGTACTGTGCATAATTTTGTCTTTCAGTAGTCCAGCTTTGTGGTTCTTATTAAAACTGATAATTTTTTTCCCCTTTGTCTTGAAAGTTCCCTGAAAGATTAAATTAAATTGTCTACTATGCCTGAAAAAAAGACTAAGGCAATATACTCCCAAATCCCAGAATAATGCTCTAGTTTTCGGAGTTTGCTATGTTCTTTGTGGCCATGTTCCTCCTTTGTTCGTACTGGAGATGTTTATTGTGTTTGGGGAGAAAAAAAATAGGTTCTGTTGGTAAAGGCATCATGATTTATGTCAGTGGGTAGCATTTGGGCAAGCATGAGTCTTTATTTTTAAGTTAGCTTTAAACCAAATGTTGCCTGCTGCAGATTTAAAAATGGTAAAGAGAGAGCTTTCCTTCAGTGAATCTGCTGATCATGGCTGGTAATGTCAGGAGTGACTTGTACCTGCTTCCCTCTTTTTAGCTTTCTTTGAAAATATAGTTAGACTGTGGTTTTTAAATTGGAGCTCCACATATTTGCTAGTTTTTCAGTGAAAGTTAGTGGTAGGGTGGGCAGAAGGGTGGTCAGCAAAATGAAGAGACAATCTGCTTTCAAAAAGTAGTGCAGACTGGAAAGCTTAAGAATATCAGCACAAGAGCTTGCTCCTACCTTAACCATTCTAGCATGCTATATGTGCAAATTTCTAGCCCCTAAAGAGTTAAAAGTGTTTGTTTCACAGGAAATTGGAAGAAATTTATGTGCGCAAGTGAAACTGAAAGGTCGAATGTGTGACTCATATCTATTGACAGATGGAATGAGCATAACATAAGAAGACAGTGACTAGAAAACAAGCAGGTTGTGTGAAAGTATTTTTAGAGACTAATTTCTACCCAGCTGTGTCTTCTATGAATGGAAGAAGTTTGTCAAAGTTACCTAGAAGTTGCCTAATAGATACCTAGTTAAAATTAATTACACTGATATTGTCTAAATGAATACTTAATCCCTTGGGATGGAAACAGAGTAAACATTTTTTAAGAGCTCTACCTGAGATTTAAAAATCTGTAGGAAAACCAGAATTAAGGAAACATCTAAATTCCTATTAGTGCTCCTAAACTTTTACATACCCACTTACTTTACCTCAGTTCCCCTGTTGACTCCCACTTCTGTGCTCTCTTCCCCTCTCAACCTATCTCTCTTTCAGCTTAAAATATCAGAACATACCCAACTTTCTTGTTATATAATAATGACTCATACTTTCATTGGCTTAAACTTTACCCAATCTTTCTTTCGTGTCTTTTCATGCTCTTTAAATTGAGAATTAGCCTCTTCAGTTTTGGATACTACATTGTGGGTTTTTTAGTAAGTTCCACTGTTGAAACTTAGTTTCAGCATCATTCTTTCTAAGTATATCAAACTTATTTAGGAATATGAGTATAAAGTTAGCAATGTTTTATATGATACATTCATTTTGCTGGACAAGCAAAGAAGCATAATATATATAGAAACCCATAATGCTCTACGGTATTCGATAACCATAAAGTCTTCAGCAAAATTTGTCCCCAAATATAGACATGAGCCACACAGTAAAGTACCTGTGAGTCCTTACTTGCCTGTTGCCTGGAAAAGCAACTTGGCCATATATTGCAATATAACATATATATTATTTGCCTGGTGTGTTTTGTACGCCATGGAGTTACATTCTGAGGCAATAAACTCAAAACTTACCAACTGCAATTTCTTCCATTGTTGCTCTGATACACTCTTGTGGCCAGATGATCACCATCAATTACATGATGTATATCTGAAAAACTACATATTCCATTAATGAGTCAAAACCTTATGGTATAAGGTAATGTGCCACTTTCTGGGCCCCTGCTCCCATCAGGTGAAAGAATGAGGGGCACAGCTCATATCTCTGTGAACCTCACAGAACATTAGGGGTAGGGTAGGGGAATTTTGCCCATTTTGTGGAACTCTTTCCCTCACCCCAAGCTGTTGGGCTTATTTTAATTTACTTATTTTTTCATTTAAAGGCATCTCAGTTTTATAGGATATTAAATGCTTTCCCTCGCATCCTGACTATGAGCTGGGCTCCAGCTCCTAGACGTCGTGCTCCATAGCCAGGTGGAAGAGCGCAAATACCATGCACTGCACACTGATTAATTTTGTTAAAGAATGGGAAATAGAAAAGTGGAGAGGGAACCATTCCTTTACCCTAAACTGAGGTATTTCAGCAATGTCGAAATCTGGAATTCTCTTTTAGTTATGTTGTCTATCTCTATAGACATAAGCTGCTGCTAGTGTACTGTGTTGTTTACAAGGTTCTCACGTGAGCTAGCAGGATGCATGTAGCCTACTGGAATGAGGAAAACATCTGATGTTCTCTTTTACAAGAAATGAAATCTGCAGTAAGTTAAACCTACAAATTTACTGGCACGCTAAATCACTGAGGAGCAGTGCAAGTAGGGGTATGGATAAATCCTTCTGTTAGTATGGCATGTTGCTGCAATTAAGATTTTCACCACACAATTCTGTTATAAGACAGGATCTATAAAGGCGAAGAGCATAGCTTGTTCATTAGAGCGGGCAGCAGGGAGCAACGGTAAAAATGCACATATTGCAAGAGCAAGGCATCTTTTTTGAAGTAAGCGTATGCATATAGTGTATTCCATTGTCTGTAATCCTTTCTCATCCAGCACATATGCTATTAGCCTACTGCCTTCCTGGAGCTAATCCAAATACTAGCAGCATCATTTTCTGCTTAGAATGGAAAACTCAAAGGGCAAGAAAAAAGTATCTTTTGCAAATAAGCCTATAACATCCCTAGAGGAATTATCTATTAGTGAAAATCTTTAATACAAAAATAAAGTATTAAATGATAAAAATTAAATTATGGAACTCATGGGGCAACTTTTATAATTCTGACTCTGGTGGAAGTACAATATCGAGTATATGCATAAAAGTGTCTCCTTTCAAGTACTGCTTATCATTGTCTCTGTTTGTTTAACATTATTGTTCTCCCAGCATTAAAAAAAAAAAAAAAGATTTTCTACCTCTTCACTTACATTCTTAAAAAATAGTGTTTTCTCAGCTTTCCTTGAAAAATCTGTAGGAGAATACTGTTTCTTATTACAAATATAAATGGAGACCTAAAATCCTGAGTACAATTAGAACTTACTTTAAATAAAAGCAGAAGCTGGCATATTACTATAAATGTAAAGATTACAGTAGCGGGTGCCTAAGTTCTTTTTTTTGAAGACGAAGGGAATATTCCAACGGCTGCCAGTAAATGGGAGAATATGTACCCTAAGCTCATATGTTGAGAGTGGATGAGTGGTCCAATATTTGATATAAATCAGTACTATTTCTCTGCTGTAGGGAGATTTATGCTGATTTGTGCCATTGATGGGAAGCAGATTATTAGTGCTAGCATACTTCATTTCCCTCCACAGTTGTGTAATCGTTAATGGTGCATACAGAAAAGAGCCCCTGCCTGTAGTATACTTTTCTGTGATCCACGAAGGCTTTCACAGTTCTCTCTGTTTTGAAATCTTGTCTGCATGAAGTATTGTGAAACTTAAAATCCTCCGTTTGTTTTAATTTCACTGAGCAGTAAGTGACTCTGCAAAACACTTGAAGTGGGTTTTGGCATTGTGGCAAAATGGCAGCATCCCACAGTCAATGGAAAAGTTGTAGGTCATTAATAAGTAGTTTATACACATCATATATTTTACACATTTCTTAAACGATCAAGAAGAAAATACAATTCTGACTTTACAGATCTCTAAGTTTAGGAGAACCTATGGTTGGGAGAAAACCTTGGCTGTTTTATCAGCACTAAATTCACTCCAAGCGTATTTCTTCTTTGCTTTAGATTCTCACTCTCTTCACTTTTGCAAAATTTGGAGAACTGTTCTTGATACTACTATCTGTACCTCTAATAAGTCATTAAAATCTGTGTTAGAGGGCATCCTGACCTAAACTAAAACCACCACTAATAAGGTGATTCAAACTAAACTGCATCACTGTATAACAGCACAGGACCTAATCTGTAGCATTTATGTTCTGATTCTGCTCTTACTGAAGCCAGCAGCCATGCTTACTGGATGCTTTGGTACTGTGTCTTATTTTGAAAACCAAATCTTCTGTGGATATGATTATGCAATTCATGCACGTACCTTTGAGTTGTAAAGCAATTAAATATGTTATTTGGAGAGGAATAAAGTAATTCTGTGAAAAGACTTATGTAGCACGAAATCTAATGAAACACCCAACTTTGGTCCATGCCCATGCTGTGGTATGATCATTGAAATGGAAACAGAAGAAGCTGAGGTGAACAAACTTAACCTTCATACCAGAAATAAGTAGACACAGGTTCATACAGCCATATGCACAGCTGCTGACAAAGTTAGCTGTCTTGCAGTAGTAATTTCTCAGATCCTGTAGAATTCTTCTTTCCCCTTTTTGTTTTCTTCTCCCTAATCTGATGCATTAAATTGTTAAGTAAGAATTTTTGCTTTTCTAGCTAAAAGTCGTGCTGCATACATAGCAGGAAATGTACACAGCATTGCAGGTTTTTGGAAACAGTAGAAATACTGTAATTAAATTTTAATAGGTGCTCTCACTTTGTACAATAACTTGTCTTCAGTATTCCATTATAGGTATTGAAAACCTCACAATCAGAGTATTATTACACAGGTAACACGAGCTCCCACACATTCCTTTGGGAATTTTCAGACTGCTGCAGCTCTTATGAATGCAAAAAGAAGGAAAAGGTTTTCTTGAAAGACTGTGCAGAGAAATTGATGAAATTTTTTTTCCAGTTAATGGGGTAGCCAGGCATGCTTCTCTACATTGGCATATAGCTGTATGTTAAGGTACCCTGCTCCCAAGTAAAAGTCACTGGTGCATAGGTCATATGCCAGCAAGTAAAATTGTGTTGATTCCCTTTTTCCCTTGCTTATCAAAGATGATGGTACAATGCGTGGATGGACATCATTACACTAAAGATTTTTCTGTGTCTAATTAGTTTATTTATGCTTTTCTGAGGGCTTACCAGCTGTTGGTGTAGGAGTAGCACTGCATGTTAATAGTATTTCTCTTTTAACCTCTGTTACTGCCTTCAGTGAATATAATCTGAATGTCTGCTTAGCTGTACACACAACAGTATTTTGTACATTGTGTTCGGCAGAAGGGTGGGGGAGAGAAGAGCTTTCCGGTACCTACACACCCAAAACTAGATTGTGACAACTTTGAATTTACATGGTGTTGAAGAGGACTGTAGTCTTCTCACAAGTTTCTTCAGGAACACCTATTGTTACTCTAATGCACTTGTTGAATAGTAACTGCTAGCCCTCCATGTTTTGTGGGTCCACTGAATTGAAAAATAAAATAAAAATCTGTTTGTCAGGAAAAACCTCCTTAGATGTGTTGGCTTAAGGCTGTTTAGAGCTTGATCCTGTTTTTATCTGGTAGGCTGGAATTCACATTCCACATATCACAGGACAAAACCCAGCATAGAATCATAGAATGTCCTGAACTGGAAGGGACCCACAATGATCAGCAAGTCCAACTCCTGACCACATTCAGAGAAGAATATTTTGAATAAGGATCTGGAGGTGAGGAAGTGAAAGGGAGCAGTAAAGAAGACATCTCACTGCTCTCTGTAGAGTGACCTCCATCTACAGTGATGGGGCTGTTAACAGAGATATTTCCTTTCTAGGTCTATTTCCATTCCTCGTCCATGGTCTTTTATTTTACAGCAATAATTTTGCTCTCCTTCCTGCAGCAAGACTGATGATTTGAACGAGGCCAAGTGGAAGAACTGTAAGGGTCTTACTTAGGAATACTGCAATAATAGTTGAGAGAAGCAGGCTTCCTCAAAAAAAGTGATTCAAAATATTAGGGTTGCCACTGGAAATACTTTGTAGTTATGTTTTAATTCTCCCAGTCTTTAATTCTTCCAGGCCTTTTTTGTACTTTTCACAGAGTGTTTTTTCACCTTTAACTGGGGGGTAGGGGTTGGGGGTGGGGGCAGGATGGCATATAAACACTCCCAAGGAAAGCTTTTAGTGCTTATAGTATAATTCAGTGTACTCTTTGAATATGTTGATCTCTTCAACCTAATGGCAGCTACCATTGGCATATGACTAGCATACACTTTGTATCTTTGGAAAAAATGACAAAGCTGTTATTAGTATCAAGGGAGCAGAAATTATTCCAAAGCTGTGTGACTGTAAGTGGTGATAGCTTGATAAGTAAATGACGTAGTGGGTTGACCTTGGCTAGCTGGCAGGTGCCCACTAAGCTGCTCTATCACTCTCCCTCCTTAGCAGGACCAGGGGGAGAAAAGACAATGAAAGGCTTGTGGATCAAGATAAGGACAGGGATGTCACTCAGCAACTACTGTCATGGGCAAGAGAGACTCAACTTGGGGAAGTCGTCGTCTTTGCACAAAAGCCACCCCTGTAGCCCCCCTGCTACCAAAACCTTGCCATGCAAACCCAACGCAGTGGTTGTTTTAATTATCCAAGTATTTCCAAATATCAAACAGAAGGAGAAAAAAATAATAAGCCATAGCACTGTGAATGAAATGTCCAGAACCGGTAATAATTGCTGTCGTCATGTACACGAAAATACTTATCCTGAACTGTCCTAGTAGTTACTTTATGCTTCAACACCTTTTAGACAGAAAAAGATGTGTGAAGATGCTTAAAGGGTTTCCTTCTTGCCACAGTTTAGAACATGACTGTGAGAAGCAAGAAACAAGAGGAGAAAATGACTGAATATAAACATTGTTGTGCTTCATAATCTTGCTGAAAGGTTCAGGTATAGCTGATAGTAGGCTGATCACGTTACTATATGACCTGACCACAGGAATACTAACTACTAGTCTGCTAGCTTATAGTTGTGCAGTGCTCTGCATTGTACCACTCTCGGTTGGTGCCTCTGATGGTTCATTAATTAGTAGCTGAATTAAAAAATGGGAGTTATTTTGCATGCTTATAAAAGAGAGAAAGGGTTCAAATGGTTTTCTATGGATGGAAATGGCAGAGCCAGGAATTTGATATTAAGATTTCCATAGTGGGTTTATTCTGTTGGGCTATTCTCAGCATTGAGTTTCTAATCAGCCAGAAAAAACATAACACACTTTCAGTGCAGGTAAGTAATAAATCAGAAGAATAAGGTCAGTAGAGCCTCACAGCTTGTAAACAGAGAGGCAAACCAATTCTCCTGTACTCTTGCACACCTGCTATTTCAGACCTGCTCCCTTCCTTCCACCTCCCACTTTGGGAATTTTTCCCACCTTCCCTCAGAAGCCAAGCATCTCTGCTCTGCTGCACTCCAGAGTAGCACTAGCCTGGAAGATGAGCCATTCCTGACTGTAGCCAGAGATGAGAAGGGAGCAAACAATTTTCCTGTTAACAGCAATTCTTGGTGTGTTCTTTCTAGCAGTCGTTGCATCAGTTTCCCATCTTTGCTGAGCTGACACCTGCAGGTTTAGCTTCATCACACAGTACAAGACATCTCATGTACAATTCATAACTGACCTACCAGACCTTCTTATTTTTAGTAGTTGCAGCGTCCACAGCTCCTCTGAATAAACTCTCAGACTTCATCTATTGAGCTGCAGCACCTTATTTCAGTGACTCTGCCTTGAAAACCCATTGTCATGAGGTAACTTAAGTCTGTCAATGGGTGGTAGCACAAAATAGCAATGGCTTTTGAGAATGGTATGGAGAAAGGTTGAAAAGAAAACTTGTGGAGTCCATGTTACTGGAGTCTATGCTATGAAAAACCATGAAATCCAGGCACACACATGCAATATTCACTGAACACAGCTGAAATAATAGCTCACAGGTTATTCATCTGTGAACTGGAGACTTTCTTTGCTTTTATTAAAAGACACTGAAAGAAATTAATTCTGTCTAAAAATCACTCTGTGTGATCTGTGAATGAAAGCAGGCATCGGTGGTTTCTTATAACATCAAAAGTCCCTTGGTTACAGCAATAAGCCTGCTGCTTGCTTATTAAGCCTGTATGTCTGCTATTGTTTTTTCCTTACTATTTATTTTAAGTGAACATATTCATTTAACTGAAAATGCCAAGTGACTAATGTGTAACTACATGGAGAAATAAAAAAATTGATCATTCTGTTAGAGGAATGATTTATTCTTTGTGCATAAATTCTAATGTTCATGTGCAACTAAGAAATAAACATAACTTATTGCTGATAATTATGAGTGTTTCAGAGATCCAGAGCTTGTCAGAAAATCAGCTGTCTTCTAGGTATTAATGAAAAACAAAAAGTATAAGGGTGCATTTATTAATAGACCGTACACAGAGTCTGAAACTAAGTGGTTTGGAAAAGTACTACATTGTTTATAGTAATAAGGGCAAAGAAACACCAGAGGAAACATCCCTGTGGCTTAATCAATGATCAGCACATGAACATAAGTCAAAGATTGTTTAAAATTGTTCCAAATGAGGAATAACTGACGTCAAGAGCTTGCTTGACTTCTTACCAGCTTCTGGTTGCCTGCAGTGACAAAAGTACTAATAGGACACTTACAAGCAGTCTTTCACAAACTGGCTTAGTTGTTTTTATTATTTGCATTTCACTTAATCTATTTACAGGACAGCCACAGATACCCTTCGAGGGCGGAACTGTGATACACTGGTCAATCTATATATTGTTAACTTCAACAGATAATAAAGCCGGGAACAAGTAATCCTGTATTGTTAACATGGAATTGCACTTACACACTGCAAGCCACAAATGGCATTTGGTCAGTAACAGTGGTTTTTTGTGTTATTGGAATGACAGAGGTACAGGGTCAGATTCATTGTGCCCCCACAGACAAAAATATTCTGCAAAATTCCATCTGCCTCTCAGTCTTTCAGGGGAGAAAATATTGAGGTAGTGTGGAAAAGGGGCTCTCAGAGCAAAGATACATCATGCATTCACATAAGTGCTGTGTAGGTGCTGTGAGGTGCCGCAAATCTGAGCTGCCTGGTGACTGCTCTGAATCCGAGTGGGTAAGGATATTCCTGAGAATTGCAGAGGCAGTATTAATTTCTGAATATGGTGGTGTACGCTCCCCTTCTGTGGACACATTAATTTGAGCTCTGGGTCAGGAAACAGTACATATAATGAAATTTTCCTGGCTACTTCTAATCATGTGACTAAACATCCCTGATGTTTCAAAGGTGTCCTTTCAATTTTTTTTCAGAGACCCTAAAAGCAAGTCTGAAGTTCATCTTCTAGAAACATCATGCACAATAGGGAAAGAATTTGTCTTTAGGGAAAAATAAATGTGACAAGTCTGTGACTGTTTAAAAGTATTGTTTATGCAAGACTTATGTAGTTTTCCATTGAATGTATTAAATGGAAAAGGAATGCATTTAGAGAAACTAATCTGAGAAAAGGAAGAGTGGATTGTATCACCTGTGAAAAGGGTGGGAGTGTAATCAGTTTCGTTCCAACAGCTGGTCTGTTTTCATGACTGATTTTTCCTGTTAGCGGTGTGGAAGCCCATGGCAGAGTAGTGAGCCCACAGCACTGCACAGATAAAAAGCTGGGCTGTAAGGGCAAAATAAATATTTTCTCATACTACATGAACAGATTTATTCCATACTGCCAGTTATTAGGAGACCAAAAAGAGAGTCTTCCACCGGTGCCAGAAGCTTGTTGTGTGTGACCTTGGAGGTTACCTAATCCTGCTGTCCTTCAGTTTTCTACTCTTCTGCAATTTCTTTCATTTTCAGCCTGCATATTTCCTTTTTGTTTCAAATAAAGCAGGATTCCAATGGACAACAGCCTCATTCACTGTATAGACATAATGCATACTCTGAAAGCTGCCTTTGAACCATGACAGTGTCATCTGAAAAATAGTTTACGATTTAGTTATGATTTAGGTGGGTTTTTTTCTTCTTTTAGTGCAGTCACTTGTTACTTCAGCTGGATTAAAAATTGTTTAAAAAATATTAAACATAAATAAATAGGGTTTCCTGGACTATTGTCTTCCAAAAAATATTGAACATATGGAAGAATAATTTGCTCCAAAACCATGTTCTGGACTATTGTCTTCCAAAAAATGTTGAACATATGGAAGAATAATTTGCTCCAAAACCATGTTCTGGATAGTTTGAGTTAACTGTCTCTGTGTCGCTGATTTGAAATGGAACACTGCTACGAATCGTCAGCTAGCATTTGGGCCTGCAGGGGTGTTAAGTGGGTAAACACTTGAAAAACAGCTGCATGCAAGACCTGTAGATTACTTAATTTTGCTTTCTTTATGTCTGCCTTTATCATTGCATATAGGAAGAACCATAGCTGAGAGCAGACTAACTACAGCTACAGATCCTGCCAGCTAGAAACTTTCAGCAGATTATCAAATAAATGTGATGTCTTCCGGTGTAGATGTTCTGGTGGGTCTATCACACACATCCTTCTCGTTTTGTCAGAACGGAGCTGAATCTGTTAGTTTCTCAAATGTTTGAATATCTCCCAAATGAGTTTTCCATCTGGTCTTCACTCTTTCCATCACATTAACTCTGTTCGAGATAGAGAAGTGTCTAACTCCCCTAGCTTGTGACCTGGGATTACAGTGGGCAAGATCTTTAGTATATTTTTAGTGGCTTGTGGCTTTTAGGGGTTTGGGTGTTTTGTTTGTGTTTTGGGGTTTTTTGGTTTGGTTTGCTTTGGTTTTGTTTTGTGTGGTTGGGTGTTTTGTTTTGGTTTTTTTTTTGACAGGCACGTTGATGGGATACATTTCTTTAATAGGTAAAATTAAGGCACGTTGATAGGATACATCTCTCTAATAGGTAAAATTACAGTGGCTTGCATTCCCCATTAGACATACCTGAAAATTGCTAAAATTCAACTGTATCCTACTCTGTGCACAGATGATTTACAAGATTTCAAAAAAAACCCAAGACAACTGTACATACTCAAGTGAAATAGAGATGGCTTCCTTATTTTACCATGTGATAGTCAAGAGTTCATAATGATCAGTAACCCCTTGGAAGTAACGGCATTCACAGGTGTTTGCCCCCCCCAAGACTGAGGTGTCCATGCCTTTCAGTCACTGCAGTTTGTTTTAATGTGTAACAGAAAACATACTACAGAGGGGACGACTGAACAGAGTTCTCTGATTATTCTTTCTACATGGGACAAACCAGAATTCTTTTTTTTATCTGTGTGAAGGGGGAATATGTGAAAGGCTCTTTTTTCCACCAGAAGGCCATGTGGTTATAAAATGGCCCTGAAACTTTATTTCTAGAGAAATGTTGGCATCTGGAGTCTGTCTGTGAAGGGAGACTGTGGAGAAAGCTAGTGAAAACAAGTCCTTGCACTTTTCAGCAGAGATTAGATAGGATTGCAATCATCCTGACAGCTATGTATCTTGCTTTCGCTAGGCAAGGCAGAGCTGAATGGTCTAAGAAGTGATTTAATTTGTTGGTTTACATGTCCATTGCAATAGAAAAAATGTTTTCAATGTTTTTTCCTTACACTTACCTGATAAGAACACAGGGTACATATTTTTTGTGACAATATAAACATTTATAAAAACTCTATATTTAATACAAAACACAGGGGGAAGAGGAGTGCATGTGATAGCTGCAGAGATCTCTATGTATCTATTAAGCTGTAGGTTGACGCTATCAAGAATTGGCATATAATTGTAGATGAACCAGAAAGTATTGTTAGCACTAAAACTATAAAAATATCACTGGAGAGCTGTGATACTCTGTGTCTGGGAATCCATACGTAGGGTGTTTTACTCATGGGTCAAAATTTTGAATATATTTCAAATAACTAATTTAAAGTGTGAAACAGTCTAGTTGCATTGTCTAGTTGCAAAAGCCTGACTTTTGTTGACCATTATATTTTTCTTTCTTGTTGGTTTCATGATAATGCAGTGAGACTTCTCTGTCTGGAGAGATCACGTCTGCCTTTTCTTCTTCAAGAAGGAAATCTTAAAGGTGCAGGAGCAGGCTGTCCCCATGTGCTAAAAGATGAGCTGGCAGGGAAGAAGACCAGCCTGGCAGAACAGAGAGCTTTGGCTGGCATTCAGGAAAACAAGGAGAGTTTATGACCATTAGAAGAAGGGGCAGGCACCTCAGGAAGACTACAAGGACTTCATGAGGTTATGCAGGGAGAAAATTAGAAGGGCCAAAGCCCAACTAAACCTTAATCTGGCTACTGCCATGAAAGATGATTAAAAATGTTTCTATAAATACATTAGCAACAAAAGGAGGGCTAAGGAGACTCTTCATGCTCTATTGGATGTGGGGGGAAACATATTGACAAAGGATGAGGAAAAGACTGAGGTTCTTAATGCCTTCTTTGCTTCAGTCTTCAATAGTAAGACCAGTTATTTTCCACGTCCCCAGCCCCCTGAGCTCAGAGACAGTCCCCATAATCCAAGGGGAAGTGGCTAGCAACCTGCTACACCACCTAGACACACACAAGTCTATGGGTACTGAGGGAGCTGGCAGAAGTGCTCACCAAGCCACTTTCAACGATTTATCAGCAGTCCTGGCTAACCAGGGAGGTCCCAGTTGACTAGAGATTAGCAAATATGATGCCCTTGTACAAGAAGGACTGGAAGGAGGCTCTGGGGAACTACAGGCCTGTCAGCCTGAACTAGGTGCTGGGGAAGGTTATGGAGCAGATCATCTTGAGTTCCATCATGTGGTACATATCCCTGCCCTGCTCCTGCTGGCCACACCATTCCTGATACAAGCCAGGATGCCATTGGCCTCCTTGGCCACCTGGGCACATGCTGGCTCATGTTCAGCTGGCCACTGAACCTTTGATATCTTCCTTATGTTCCCATCCAAGGGGATATTCCCCTATATCCAGAGTGGCTGGAAAGCTGCCTGGTGGAGAAGGACCTGGGGGTGCTGGTCGACAGCCGGCTGAACATGAGCCAGCATGTGCCCAGGTGGCCAAGGAGGCCAATGGCATCCTGGCTTGTATCAGGAATGGTGTGGCCAGCAGAAGCAGGGCAGGGATCGTGCCCCTGTACTCGGCACTGGTGAGGCTGAACCTCCAATCCTGTGGGCAGTTTTGGGCCCCTCAGGACAAGAAGGACATTGAGGTGCCAGAGCATGTCCAGAGAAGGGCAACGGAGCTGGTGAAGGCTGTAAAGAACAAGTCTAAAGAGAAGTGGCTGAGAGAACTGGAGTTGTTTAGTCTGGAGAAGAGGAGGCTGAGGGGAGACCTTATTGCTCTCTGCAACTACCTGAAAGGAGGTTGTAGTGAGGTGGGTGTTGGGTTCTTTTCCCAAGTAACAAGTGATAGTACGAGAGGAAATGGCTTCAAGTTGTTCTAGGGGAGGTTAGATTGGGTATTAGGAAAAAATTCTTCACTGAAAGTGTTGTCAGGCATTGGAACAGGCTGCCCAGGGAAGTGGTTGAGTCACCATCCCTGGAGGTATTTAAGAGACTTGTGGATGCAGTGCTTAGGGATGTGGTTTAGGGGTGGACTTGGCAGTGTTAGGTTGATGGTTGAACTTGATGATCTTAAAGGTCCTTTGCAACCTAGATGATTCTACAATTCCATGAATTACAAGGGCACACTGAAGTAATACAAATAGAATTTTTCTATGGGTGTTTGAATAAAATGTCATTATTTTTCCTGTATATAGGTTAATTGGTTCTTGAAAATTTGTTTTATTTGCTAGTGCAGGCTTCATCTTGCAAAAATACATTTGAACACCAGCTTAACATAAAAACTACTTCAAGGTAATGCCTACATCATATGAACTTTATCCCTAATGAACTTCTGCTTGATAAGGTAAGTCCTCAAAAATAAATTAAATATTCATGGTACTAAGAACAATACTTGTTAGTAAAATATTCATTTTCATAGTGTACCTTCATTTTTCCATTTTACAAATGGGTGATAAGATTAAGGGAAAAAAAGAGGAAAAGTACAGAGTATATTTTCAAAAGCAGACCTTCATGGGGTTTTTCCAACTGTGATATGAATTGCAAGACTTTCAGAAATCTCCTCATGAGCTAATTACTCTTATTAATGTTTCTAAATTGAGCTATAAGGAGTTTGCTTACAGTTTAGAGCAAGCTGGTATCAGAGCTGAGAACTGAACCCTCATTCCCTGAGTTTAAGGTTTGTTTCTTCCCTTAAATCTTCATTTAAATGATTTTTGTTATGTACTTTTGGGCAGAGCAATAGCATATAAGCAAGAATCTTCAGAATGCTTGGGGAAAACAGGGCTTACCAATGGTGCTGGCTCCTGGGAGAGTTTCTCTGATAAGAGTGCCTCTTTCCTATTTCATCCTTTGCACAATACCCACCCACTGTATCACTGCAAATACTTCAGCCTGTGTGATAAATGAGTTATTGAAAGTGAAATCAGGCCCCACTGATATCAGACAAAACTCCCTCTGACTTTGGTGGAAGCAACACATATCACCCCATGACCTGTAAACACGCAGACGCAGTGCCAGTACCGAAAAGAGAGTGGACCTGGGTGTAAAGGTTTGTTTGCTTTATAAAATATGCCTGAAACCAGTTACCATCACTGTGGCTAAAGACATCTGTTTTTAACTTTTCAGTTTTCTTCTAACACATGAAAATCAAACACTGAATCTTATGATCTTTGTATTACTAGGAGTCTTTAACATTCTGAAATAAAAAGGAGTTACGTAGGCATAGTTTATGATTTAGCCAAATAATACACAGACACAGTGAAACAGGTTTATTAGCAGTCTGTCTCACACTGTATGTTGCTTGGGTTAGGGGAGTTAACAGCAAAGATGGTGTAATCTTGCAAGCTGACTAGGGAAAATTACAGAATCCCTTCTGAATAAACAACATTAGAAATGCATTTTTTCCCCCATATTCTCCTTTGTCCTTACTAAAAAGATTTAAGTTAATCAAAACCTTGGAGATTAAATAATTAAACCTGTAGATAACCACAGTTTTTTATTGTTAATTAGTCATAGAGAGGTGCCATTTTCATAGGATGCGGAGTCCCTAAATTTAGCTGTGGAATATTACATTGATCACACACAAAAAAACATCATTGATTCTCTGGGGAAGGGTTGGACGTCAGTATGTGCGTTTTGGCTCAGACCACCTTTCACCTATTAAAGGGGGTTCCAGTAGATTTTTATCCTTGCTGCACATAGCAACAAAATGTGATTTGCCATCCTTAACCCTTTGAACATTTTCAGCATCTTAGCAGGATGATTCACACTTACTCAGTTACTTTGCTTTCATGCCCTGTATTGTATCTGAAATCTTTACACCAAAAGTGCTCAATTTTTATCCTCTGCTGCTCAGTCAATTTTTTAATGTATGGTATATATGTTTAAATATTTAATATACACTGGAGCCATTACAGCATGGCTGTAAAAAGATCTGTAATGCTACACCTTCCTACTATGACACTTATTCCTTTCTTTAAATGACTTGTAGCATTTGTAAAGAAAACTCTAATATTAAACCCTGCCATAATGCAAAATACTGTATTTTACGTCACCTGCTTACCAAAGACAGTGAATGGAATTAAAGCATTGTGCAGAATATTTTTATTGCTGTGTAGATCTTTGCCATTATGCAGTATGATAATTCTCAGATCTTTTTTCAACAATCACTAATTAAGTGTAGCAGGCATGCATCCAGACACTCCTGAATTTTAATCTTCATGTTTCTTAATGAGTCGATCAAATATTACACAGAATGTAGAAAAAATAAGGGACTCATAAAATACAAATATATAATTTGTGTAATTGTCCAGCTAATAAATTTTGTCCAAATATTATGACTGTTCCTGCAAACACTCAGGGATGTGTACATGCAAATGGTGGAAATTATCCATGTGCATACATGCAGTTAAATATTCTATACAGATAATTGTCCAAAATTATTTTCATAAGCATATATAAAATTGCATTTTCAGAATACTTTTTAATATAGGCACAAGTCTTGCTTAAAAGAACAGAAGCTAGTTATATTAAAAAATATTAATGATATATAATCAAATTTGATGGAAGGAAAATTTAGATAAAACAACAACCAATACCACTAGCTGTGCCCTGACTGTTCCGCCAGCCTTTCCTAGGCTCTGAAAGGATGGAAGAGTTTCTTTCCTCCTGGTCTCTCTTTTCCTGATGGGAAATTCCTGGCAGCTGAAGTGCCTAATATTTGACCTGCTTTAAAATGTATTGCATGATTTTGCAGAGTCAAGGAGCTTCCAGTAGTTCAGAGGAGCTTTCAGCAAGGATCTAAACATCCTGCTGCTTAGCTAAAGTGACGTTTTGATGTTCAATACGACTGCATTTTGCTTCATTTTTCTCCATCTTAGAAAGAATCTACGTTAACTCAGTATTATTCATTGGAAGAAAAATGAAAGTAAAAAATTGTCAGTTGAAAGAAGCGTTTATTTTTCCACTTATCAGTGGTATAAGCGCAGTGCTGTGTTTCTGAACGGTGAGGGCAAGCCAGAGTTCTGTGTCTGCTTTGTTCTGTACAATATGATTCAGTTGGGTTTAGTTGATAGTTTTATTTTCCAAATCCTTAGGCTCATAAAGGCTGGGAAGACCACAGAGACAGATTGCTGAGGCACGGAAGAGAGAGAATGTCTTGTGCTTTTCAGCAGCAACCTCTCTGCCTGATATTGAGCGAGAGAGACAAAAAGAATGAGCATATGCAAGAAATGCTAGTCATGGTGCTTAACATACAGTTGGCAGGCAGCTGAGCTCCTTCTACGTTAGCAGGTGGATAAATAGGAACAGATCTGCACAGTAAAACAGCTGGTGCTGAGGACCTGACATCCCCTTATGCCTGTGTTGGAGTGGTTTTCCTTCAGCCTGGCTCTAGTCTAGTGCCCTGGGCTGCTGCCGGCCCCTCTGCAGCTGGGCTGTGCTAAGTGAGCTCCTGCACTGTATCTTCCAGGCAGGATCCAGCTCAGGGACGGTGAAGCCACTCCATGGTGTGAACCAACATACGGGAAAAGGGAATGGTCAAATCCTCGCCTCAGAAGGATTTTTCTAACCTCTGCTGAAACACTGATAGACTGTCACTCTCATTTTCTGTGTGTTGGACGTAATACATGAACCTGAACTGTGTAGAAAATTTTTTTTTAGGAAGAGAATGTTTTAAATTTGATTTCTCTTTGGCTCTTACATGTAGCTATGAAAGTAAAAGAGCACAGGAGAATCTCCGTGCTGAGATATCACCCTTTCCTTTTTATGAATTCCTTTCTGCGTAACGGTCATGGACTTGCTGTAAAATACTTTACAGTGGTGGCCCCATATATATTCTGAAACTTTGAGATTAAGATATTTTTTTTTAGATATTGTGGACTATCTTCTGAAGCAATTCTATTTTCAGATGATACAAAATAGAGGTGCTCTTTTAAGTGACAATTTAGTTTAACAGATTAATTAAAATTAATAACATAAAGTTTAAATGGGAACAGCATTTCCTTTTGCATTTGGAGTATCCCAAGAACAAAAATGTCCAGCAAAGATTGTTCACTGAGAAAATAAAAGATGGATCGTGCAAAAATAAAAATACCTCATTTTCACCGCTGCCTCACCTGTAGCAATGAAATGGGTATCTTGGAAGACTGACGAATCTTCCCATCCTGTGCCGCTACCCCACCAAAGTCTCCTAACAGATGCAAATGCTTCAGCATTTTCCGTAGGCGTTCCAGTTTTCTTCACTGTTCCTTTATGTTTTAAGCACGACAAAGGACATAAGAGCTTTTAGAAATTACAAATGCTGTAGCTAAAAGTTGTAACCACTAGGAAGGGTCTCATACTCCTGCCTTTTTCTTCTCTCCCTGTGAATATTATTGCTTCTTTACATAATGGCACAGTTTCGTAGTAAGAGTCAGGGTGCCCCTATCCAGCCTGTCATTGTCTGATCAGAATATTTTCCTGGGACGTTGGACTTGGGAATTTGAACTCCCTTAATTTAAGGAAGGGGATAAGCTGATCAGTAAGAAAAACATGAGTCAAGTGTTAGATGCAAAGCTCTTCCCTCAATTATCAGTAGTATTTTTATGTGAATTAGAAAGCAGCTGTTAGAAGTAAAATTCAGTGAAAAGCAGAAGAGCAGACTAAACATTTACTTCGCAGAGTTGTTTTTATCTGGAGGATGGGTATCCATCCATTACATGTGGCTGCAAATGCTAAACTGTCCTTTTTAAAGCACTCCATCTGCAGTGTGTTAAAAATAGTAATGTCCTGCACATGCTTAAATTTTTGGCAGCAAACTAATACCTTAATTTATTTTACAGTAAATATATAGATAATACCACATAGTGACATGTAGAGCAGATGTTTCTAAATATCCAGAGAAATTCCAGTCCATTCGTGTTGATGTAGTAGCTTTAGTCTTTCAAAACAGAACTAGTTAGGCAATGCAGTCATGGTGGAGGTATGAATATTTGAAGAGTCTGTGTACAAAGTCAACACCTAGGATCAATGGGTATGGCCATGACATCTACAAATAAAAGGAGAGCATATTTCAAACTTCCCTATAGAAACAATAGACCATTCCTTTTAAAAGTTTTTAAAGTAAGGGACCATTCTTGTATTCAGAGTTGCAGCATAACAGGCTTGACTCATCGACAGATGACACATCAAGCACAGGGAATTTGAAAAAGCACTGCTTAACCTTACTAAAAAGAATCATACTTTTGAGAACAGGAAAGAAGGAAAATTGCTTTCTGATCCTTGACTCCACTATGTTCAAAAAGGGTAATGAATGTTCTGATAAAACATACTTCATTGGGCAAATAAATCTGGTTCAAACTGACAATGTTATGTAAAGGGATATCCAAGTCTGTTTAAAAATCATTTGGGAGCAGAACAAAAACATACAAACCAGAAGTCCAGCAGGAAGCAAGAAATTAAATTTCCTTGTGCTTTTTTTTTTTGTTTCTCTCGTAGAAACTTTTAGTCTTTATTTTAAAAATATTCTACATAACAAGATGTCTGACACAACTGGGCAACTCCTCTTGTAGCTATTTATTATAAATATGAAGAGTTTTAATTACAAAAATGGAGTATAATTGCATTTTTTCCCCTACAACATTTTCTATCGGTTAATAAGTTTAGATAGATTTTTTGAAACTTTCAGTGGCATTAGAGACTGCTGAATGCTCTCGCTGTACTAAATCCTGCAGGAATTAACTAGTCTGCTGGCCTGGAAGTAGATACTGAGATTTTTTTTATTTCCTTCTCCGCACCAGGTTATTTTAACATGTGCTCTTGGCTTTGGAATTAGTTTCTTCAGGAAAAGAAATTTATCACTAAGTCACAGTAGTGTTCTGAGACCTCAGCCAAGATTGAATTAGCGCTTACCTCAGATACTTTGCAATTTGGAGGCTTGATTTTTGATACCCTTCCTTATTTTCTGTATTTTTATACTGTTGGCTTAGTCTCTATTAAATCAAGGTTACTAGTAGCAGTTTATTACACAGTTCAAGTAATAAAATTCTGTGTGTCGCTAAGTAATTGAGACTTTTTAATCAGAGTTAATTGTATTTTTTTTTTCCAGAATGTGTTGCAGTTGCCTGTTTTTGTCTTATGTTTTAGCTAACATTGATTTATTACTTCTCTCAGATATGTTTTCTTCGTTTCTCTCGCTGTCCTGCGGAGACCATGTTTGTTGTCTTTAGCCTGGTGAAACTAATTTCTCATGATGTAAATAATATAAAAAGCTTAACCAGAAATAAACTGAGGAATAAAACATAATCGTATATAAAACATTCATGGCAACGGTAGAAATATGTTTAAAATAAAGTATCCAGGATGAGAGATTTTCTTTAAACCTCACAGCTCAGTCTTTTCTGAAGTTTGTTTTGCTACATTCAAAAAGTGTGAAATCTGAGCTAAACAGAGTGTTTCCACTAGAGTGTTCTTGTTTCTCAGGAAAAGGTTCCTGGGTGATGCACTCAAGTGTGAGTTAAAATTCCAGATGTTCTTCGTTTCTGGTTTTTAGATTAATGGGCACATGTGATAAAATCCATGTTACTCTATGGTTCAAAACAGCAAAGGATATGTTGAAATCTTTTGTTGAAATAATCTGTATTGTACATGTAATGTAGGTAATAAAACTTGCATCCAGGATTAGGTGGTTCCTTAGAAAAGGTCCTTTCTTAATTTTCTAACCATGTCCCTTATTACATCCTAAGTAAGATTAAGTGGCTTATGGAGACAACTATTTTTACCTCAGATTTTTCATATGTTTTGCCTGTTTTGCATGGGTAGAATAACGTTTAGTTGCTAACTGATACCAAAACCAACGTATTTATCTCTCCATCCTCTCTTCCTGCTGGCAGCTCAATAATGGAGCATTGGGTGCTTTCCCCTCCAGCACCCTGCCGCTCATCACCTCCAAGCCCACTTCTATCTGTTACAGGATAAGATATCAGAACGTTTGTGATGTGTTGTGAATTCATGTCATAAAGTGAAATGTAATCCGTGTTAATCTATAGCTAAAATAGAAGACAGCTTAAATGTTTTGATTTAAGGTATTTGTAAGAAAATCAACAGCTAGTTAAAAAAGAATGAATTATACAGGATTTTAAGCCCCATCAGTTTCCGATATAAACATGCTGTAACAATTGGCCCATTGTCCTGGTTATGCTGCCTTGAATATTAGCGTAATGTTACGAAGGATGTTGTAGACTTTTGGTGAAAGTTTTCAGATCAGCTCGTGGAAGAGGATTGTATATGTGAATTCTGACCACATTTACAATCTCACCAGTGCAATATGTGAAGAATTGTTCCAAGCCCCCAAACAAACAGACTTTTTAAAAAAACCAAAACACCCAGAAAAACACAACAACACCCCCCCACACACACACACACCCCCAGCTCCCCAAGGCCCAAGTACTACGCAGTGTCCACCATTCACAGGTGGACAACCCAAAGAACGAGCATTGCTTTTGTCTATCGTACTAAATAGAGCAACATGGTATCTTGCATCTCATTTACAGCTTTAAATTAGTCAGAAGGTAAGAGATGTATCAGATCATTATTACTGGCTTGATTCATGTACTTAAAAATAACCATGTCTTGCTTTTGAGATGCAATGGAGTATCTGAGACAGCTGCATAGGGTTTGTGGATTACAATCTATGGAAACCCGTAACCTTCTGGATTAGCAGCTAGAGACCAGCGTGAATGTCATAAGCCTTGTCAAAAAGCACTAGATACCAGTTAAAATCATTGAACTTTGTTTTCAAGGTTTTAATGCATCTTAGATACCTTTTGAAATCAAAGGGACAGTAAACTTCAGGATTACTACTTGGAGTACTTTATATAAACCCCTAATTTGTGTCAGTCTGCATAGTAGGAATTGTGCATATCAACTTCTCCTAAGGTTACCCACATTTCTTAAAGTTAATATAAGTTATCTCAATCAGATATAGTATCTGTTATTAATGAATTACCTGATGCAGCTAGATTTTTCTTTTTTTTTTAAGAGTAATACATGAATAGAACCAAGGGAAAAAAAAAAAAAGAATATCCATATTTTGTAAAACATTTCATTCTGGTATACCTTTTAATCCTACCACACACACACCCCCAGCCCCACCCCTACTCCCCCCCCCCCCCCCCCCGAAAAAAGGGCTACTTATATGCAGTGGTGAAAGGTGTAAATATTGGCAAAAAAAAATAAAAATTAGGTTTTGAAAAGCATATCTACTTGGTGGATAATGTGCAGATTTTTATATCAAACCATAAAATAAAGCAAGTGTGTAGGAACTTATTCATAGAAATATCGAGGAAGCCGTTCACAGAAAGGCAAGCCATTCTGGGAAGCGAGACTGATGTAGTTAAGCAATACATCCATAGCCTACAAGCTTCTTGTGAGGAAAAATGTTTGCTTGTTCCAGGTGAAAAAAAAAAAGGTTTTACTAACCAAGTATTGCCTGTTTTAAGAATTACATGATTTTCAACTCTTAAATTAAGAGCAAATGATCTAAACGCAGCATACAAGACCATCCATTTGGGAGATCTCCTCGACTTAGTGAAGTCTGACAGCATGAAAAAAGGCTTGGAAGTGTTTGCATTTTCTTCACACTTGCTGAGCAAACTGACAAAACATTAAGCATCACAAGTGTTAACACTATTTGTTTACGATGAAATACTAGGTTTTGCTGCAAGAGTAGAAAATAGCAGTAGTGAAATATCACATGGTACAGCTAAAGAAACTCTTGGGAGACTTACAAAAAAGCTAACAAGACAGGAATCAGCAGAGGAAAGATTTGTCAGCCAGCTGCTTGCTTCTAAATTTGTGATGTACATTTAATATCTCTCTTTCCCTTTTGTAAAAGTGGGGACTTGCTCAATTCAACTAAAATGTATTCTAATGTTGTTGTCCAAAGCACCATTGTATGTAAGTAAAGCAGTTTAATACAAAAATCAAGACCATTGCTCCCAACTGCCTGGGTGATATTTCTAATACTACCTGGATGCACATGGATGGAAACAAAATAGAAAAATGAGAATGTCTACCTGCTGTAAGGAAGATCAAACTTTCTTATATCCTTAGCGCTTTGTGTAAGAACAGATGGTTTCAAACAAATGATCGTTTTTTTATATATGCCAAGCCTACTTTCCCTCATATGTTACCCACCATGCATAAAACCTAACTTTCTGATAATCTCTTTAATACATTTATTTCTCAGCAATTGTCAACCATTTGTTGTCTCCTCCCTTGTGATGCACAGGAGGATGTAAACTGGTACGAACTTAGTCAAGAGTTATTTAATATCTGTGGTCAAGCAGGGAATTTATCTGGAGAAGGAGTGTTCTCTTGGAATCCTTCCCCTCAAAACCTGAGGCTTCTCAGACCTTGGAACTACATAGACACACAATATAAAGATAATCTTGTTTGGGAGTCATGAGATTTTCACTGGAAAGTTAAAATTACACAGATGTACAGTTGAAAATTATGCCTTGTTTAATTGTGTGCCTGGAGATCGATTTTTGGGTACTGACATTTGAAAATGTTAGCCTTTGCCTAGAAATTATTCCATGATAAATCTGTTCAGCTAACAAAAAATTCTGTTCAAATATCTGTCATAGTTAATAGAACCAACATTGATGCAGTGCCTTTATATTCAAGTTTTTTTCTTTCATTCTGTGAATTTCTTTGTGCTTTGATTTTCTTTGCCAGCAATCAAGGTGGGTGGGAGAACTATACAAGCATTTTTTTCCCAGTACTTCTAACCAAAATGAATGAGCAAGGGCCCTAAGAGTTCCAAGCAATTGTGCAGGTGCAAGAAAGATAAGGCAGAGGCTTTGTAAATATGTTAGTGGAACCTATAACGTCTTCTTGATAAATGTAGCAGTAGTGAAAGTTTGAGCTATAGCAGTATTAAAAAATATTGAAGATACAAAAAAGGTTCTGAAGTTTTATATCAATTTCTCAAATGTAAATCCTAAAATTTTGAGATATTTTTATTTATTTCAATTTCTAATTTTTCTTCTCTTCCCATTTTTAAATTTTCTTTCAATGAGAGTGTTGTAAGGCTAGAAAAGCATATATGAGAGGTGGGAATGGAAATAGTGAACAGATAACAAGGGGTTGTATAATTTTTCTATTATTTTTATTAAATCATCTGGTAATGAAACTACTTGTAAGAATCTGCAACTTACAATAAAACCATATTTTCTGTACTTTCACTTGAAGTATTTCACTTCAGTACAACTATTGTGTCAGTGCTGGAAAACAGTATCCTCCTTATATTTTTATATAGTCCAGCATGAGGGAAGCCATGCGTGCTCTAGGAGAGCAAGAGACAACTTTGATTGAAGGAAAGCCTTTTTCACCTTAGGGCATTGGACATTGGAGCAGTGGAACAGGTTGTTTGGCAGAATTGTGTATTCTCCATCTTTAGAAATTTTTCAAGACCTGACTTGTTCAAGTGTGGAGCAACTGTGTCTAATCGTATGGCCGACCCTGCTCTGGCAGAAGGCTGGACTAGATGAACTGCCAGTGTCCCTTCCAAACAGGGTTATTCCACGTCTTTTAAGATCCCGTGTTTAAGCTTTTGTTGTCTGAATATCCACAATATTTTTAGAACTCTTTTTTCTCTCAAATTATCAGGCAGCATGCCACTTACAGTGTTTGGTTTGACAATGTGTATGCACAAGAATTGGGAACTAAATGGAAATGACTGATATCTAAGAAAACAGAATTTTATATAGGTCTTAGAACACAGGCTGTATGTGTTTTAGTACTGAACTGAATACCTGGGAGCTTGGTGATCCATGTCCACGGTGCTGCTGCCACTTGATTAAATCATACAGGAACAGTAAACATTTGGAAAGGAAAATCTTTGCTAAATGATGGTCATCTCTGATTCCATTTACTGCAAATGAAAGGAGAGAAAGGGTCCTGCTTTCTGGTGGAGAATGGTACATGGACAGTACTGAAGTTAGAAGTGCTAAGCTAAAACTAGTCTTTATGAATATTTCTCAAGTCTCTATCTCTGAGTTTCTTGATACCTGGGCATCAGTAAGGCACTTGTCTCTCTTATCTCATTCTTTGTTTTCTTTATAGGCTAAATATATGTGGAATGACATGAAATGCTGGTAAAGATACAATTACACAGATATAAGTAGTTTACAGTTAAGTGAAAAGTTTGTATTGACCCTTCAGGAATATTTAATGGAGATAAAATGTGCTACATTAATACAGCTCAGGCCTCAGAGCTGCAAAAATGATTTTGTAACTCTTCATGGAAAAAGTATTGATTGATTTTTGTCTATCTATTAGACTGAATTCTGATAAAATATAGAGATTCTTTAAAGAAATCCAAGAAGAAGAAGAAAAAAAAAACTTCTAGAAGCAAATATATTAAGATGATATGTCACTGAAAACAATTTTGTTTTTAGAGATAAAGTAATAATTTTGGCTGTCACAACCATGAAGTGTCTCTGTGGCTGCGTCTGCACAAGAGTTAAGGTCAGTAAAGAAAGTTAAGTTTATATTCTTCTGCCAAATCCTTACATTTGTGGTGTTCTGTAAATAAAATGCCCACAGAAGATACGTTCAAGACAGTAGTTGATTTTCTGCCTACATTTTTAATCTATTTATTCTGTCAACTTTTGCTGAGTTGTTGTAGTTATTTTCTTTTAAATGAGGGGATCCCATATTTAATTTCCTCCTGTCTACAGATCAATAATTTGATATTCTTTTTGGCATTGGGTAGAGTAGATTTTTTTTATGCCTCCCACACTCTTAATTTTAAGTCACTTTCATTGTAATAAAAGAAGATTTAAAAGCATAAAACAGTACATTTCAAACATAAATGTATGAAAAATATTATTAAGTGGTTAGCCACCTGCTCTGGTCATGTAAAGAAACACTCGTAATAAAGGTGAAATTGAAGTCATTATATATTTTTCATATTGCAAAGTTCAGTTCTATATCCCAAAGTAAACCACCTACATGTGTTTGGATTGCACTACATAACTTCAGAAACAGAGGAAATTTAATGATGTAGGTATTTATTATGGAAATGCAGATTTGATTCTTATCTTTTGGGGCTCTATATCTTCTGGGAAATATCCTTTGTTTTTGTGATAGATGGGAGAATTGTTGTCTTGTATTAAGAGAAATAAGATTTAGCCAAGTTATTAAAATTCTCTGAAGATAAAGTAAGGCCTAGAAATAATGCAGAAAGGCCTTCTTCCACTCTAAGTCCATAGCAATTTGCCAGACTTTGATGTGGAGCAAAATACGTACCTGCGGAGGTGAGGGGGAGAGGTTGGGGGTTAAATATTCTGTTCAAATATATTGAACTGTTTATTTAGGTTTTAAATATTTTGTCAATTTTAAAAGAAACTTTTTTCCCCTCCTTCCAGTGGGCACCACTTACCAATAGTTTGATTTTCAGTCAGTATTGTTACCTCTACCTTTTAAGTCCCATTATGTCTATAAGCTAGTAATATAGAAGTTTTACTCAGTTTTGCACTAATTTTAAATATTTCATCCCAGTAATTCCACTGTAAGGGCATAAACTGGGTTTTAAGAATGTGAAACAGTTTTCCCCATCCATCTCTCAGTATAATAATAATTAAAAAAAAACAAAACTGAAAAAAAATTGCATTCACATCATCAGAGTTGTAGAACAACATGTGTCTTATTTTTCCTCTTATTCTTTCAATACCTCACCATACTGATTGCTCTTTGTGTTGAGAATGTTTCTCATCTCTGTATGAAAAAGGCAGTTGTTCTTTTCACTGTCTGGATCATGAGCTTTTACAGATGATCGCTGGTGTTGGGTAAGCAGGGATGTATGCTCTACAATGAGCAATTTTGGTGAACTGGGTAAGCTGAAAGAATTCTACATGAAGTGCACTGGCCCTACTGCAGGTTCAGTCTCTGCCCTAAAAATTTTTATTTTGGCCAGAAGACTTGTTCATATTGATCAGGCAGTAAACAAATGGAACTGAAGAGGAAATGTTGGGAAAGTACAGCCAAAAGAATACATTCTTTTATGCATAGAGCATCATAAAGGTTTCTTTCTTAGCCTTCTATTTCTATTGTATATCAAAAGATTCTTTTCTGGCTGTCTCTGGGAACATTTAAGTTTGGTAGGTTTGGATGGGCTTCATGGGGTTTGTTTACTTCCCTATCATGTTAATGTTTTCAAAATAAACTTAGATGAAATTGCAGACAATAAACTGCTTGAATTCATCCTGTGCAGGTAGCAGTATGGTATACCTTATGTAAGAAATTTTTGGCATTGTGATCTCATGTTTGACATTTCCACGTCCTATCCTTGGACATAGAAGATTCCAAAAGAAATAGAACTCATATTCCATAACTCAGAGAACCGATGCCTGGTGACCTTTACTGTTCTGTTTTTTCCAGATGGGAGGTGAAAATATAGGTAAAAGGAAGCAGGCATAAAGGAAACTTCACTGTCTAGTCATTCTTCCCATCTTTACCTCCTCAATTAGTGGAAATTATGAAACCCTATGACCTACTGTCAGTCTGAAACTGGAGAAGTTAATTCTTTCCTGAATCACATCTGTCCCAGCTTGACTTGGTTTAAATCCAAGCTTTGATGCCATATCTGTGTTGTAATGAAATATCTTTGTGTTGGACACCAGCTTCTCACCGCAACAAAAGTAACCTGCATGAGACGGACAAAGGGAAGGAACCGTGAAGCCAAGGCCAGAATTGGAACACAGTATTATGAAAGATCTGGGCCATCAAAGCCAAATCCTTCTTTTGCAGATGCTTACATCACCTGGCTCCATTAAGTTAATAAAACCTCATCTTAAATAAATATTTTTGCTCCTACTGAGGATCTTTTCCAGACCCTTACTCCTTTGATGCATAGGAGTCTTCTTTTAAACTTATGGACAGCTCATGCATACTTATTCTGTTGACACATTGGCCTTTCACACAGACTTTTTCCTGACTCCTTTCTCTTCTCTGGTATGTTTCTAGGGAACAAATTTATCTCTCCATCCTTTGCTCCTCCCTCTTCCCAAAGCTTTCATTCTGTTGAGCAAAGTAATTTTGCTCAGATATCTTTGCCAAGATAATTTTGGTCTCATCTTTCTCTGAATTTTTCTTAATTTCTCTTAATTATTCTATCTTATTCTTAATTATTCTATCAATTCTTCTGTGTCCTTTCTCTGGTAAAGTTGTTCCTATTAATGACGGATAAATGTGTGGATTATCCCAGGTAAGACTTTATTTTTTGAGAATCTCATGCTCAAAATTCAGCCAGTGGTGATATGATACAGAATTGATTTCCTTCTTATTTTCAGAGAGACTAAACCAAGCATCAGTGGATATTTAGCAAATAAAAGGTCTGTTTTTGCAAACACTGATGCTTAACTTGGTATACTTAATAATATCCTTTGCTGCCAGTCAAAATAATTTCCACTCCGTAAAACAAAGCATATTTTTAAGTCTTTCCTTGAGAAAGATTGTCTTGATCCTGATACTTAGCCATCTTCAGCAAGCTGTGTATATAAACAGTCCAAAATTGGACCTGATTCTCCCTCCAAACCAAGTTAAAAATCGTGTATAAGACTCTTCCAATTGTGTTTTGAAGTAGTTCAGGAAAGAAGTGTTGCATTAATGGTAGGAGTCTGAGGAGTGGCTAGGGAGACACCCTACCGTTGAGTCACGAGGTTCAGACAGGACCCCTTTGCTTTCTAAACTCCTCCTCCAAGAGGAGTCTAGGTGCACCTAAGTCCAGTCTTAGTCTCAGACTTGGTCAACGGTTTATTTTCTAAGGATTGTAGAAGTAACGACTCATCTCAGGGTATTTGTTAGTAACTAATTTGGCAGATGCCCCGGCAAGTAGTGTTCAATGAGAACGATCACAGCTAGATTAATGAGTAGTACAATTTATTAAAGCAACAGATACACAGGTTCTTTGGATTACTGGCGATAAGATTGCTGGTTACAAGACACATATAAATGCCAAAGATAGGAGTACTCTGTTAGGCTACAAGTATGCAAAACAAATATGAAGCAACTCCAATATGAAGCAAAGCAACTCGAATACATTAGGGATTTAAAGTGACTCTATAGAGGTTTCCAATCTTACCCAAAGGCATCCCAGTGGGGGGCAAAGAGAGGCTCAGCCCGTTGACTGCTCCCAGAAGTCAGGTTGGTACGTGATGGTATCTTCCCCAACACCCTCTTTCTCTTCAAATGTTTTATACTATTTTTTATCTTTTAGGTGGAGCTTAAGTGACTCTAGTCATACATACCTTTATTATGATTGGTGTAAAATTTCCTCACTTTACTTTTAAAAGTGTAGGCTAGAAGAAATTCAAAGCACATGCCCAGTGAGGGGTGGTAGCACCTTAAAGGCGGGTAACTTTTGAGATGGAGGTGTGTTTTGGTATTATAATGATATTATAATGAGCAAAGTTCACCAAAAGGACAGCATCTTGTCAAAAGCATGACAGACTTTTGGCCCAGGACGGCAAATACTCAGCGTACCAGCTCCATGGTACCTCGAGTTCCCATTTATTACAGAGCCTGGCTGTGATGCCTCCACACCGCTCCACCCTCTGGACAACTGCTCTTAGAGTCAGTATGCCAAGTTCTCCTGGCACTGCCAACATCTAAGGTTACTAGGGAACTTCCGTGGAGTGGATTCCTCACATAGCAGCTGCACGTCACCCTGACAGCTTCTTCAATGCTGCACCTTTTCTAAAAACATAAGTTTAATTTCTAAGTCACCTCCAGCAATTTTCCCACATAATGTCAGTCCTCTTATATCAGCTGATAGCAGAATTTGAATGGTTCGTAAGTTGTAATTTGAATATTTTCCCCCTAATTATTTTATGGACATAACAGTATAGCTTCAAAATATCCTCATAGGTCATGTCCCTATTATTTTGATTGCCTTACAGATATTGTCTGTTGGTTAGTGTCCATCTCAAGAAGAATTTTATAAAGGAAGAGAGAATTTCATACTAGTAAGATGGATGATGGAGTTTCTTAATATTTTATATATATATATATATAAAATTTTGTAACCAGAACCCTATGTAATTGTTAAAGCAGAATGGCCTGAAGAGTTTGGTGAGTCTGATCTACAAAAAGTTTAAAAGGAGTTAACTCATGACATAAAAAAGGGCACATTTTGATGGTTTGTCAGTGGACAATTCAACCTGTTTGAAAAAGTTGATTCCTGACTTTAATTATTACTTTTCCTCCTTTCTAGATTCCAATGCCAGGAGAACTCCAAAAGTAGACTGTAAAGTGGAATGGTAAAGAGGAAGTATTGGACTTACAGAGAGTAGGTTTATCAAATATAGATAAAGTTACAAAAGAAATGTGAAGGGAGCAGTGCCAGTCTCACATCAGGTTTTAAGCTAGACTTTTATCTTTATGAGGCAAATCTGATGCAGAACAGTTTGGAAACTAATGTTGCTGTTGAGACTGCTGGAAATGATTTAGCAGCCAAATAATTCATGTCCTTGGAAACTCAAATGCTGTCTCTTTGCCTAACAGGCCATTTGGACATGGCAGTACACAGCATCTTGTATAAGGCTTCACTGGAACACAATGATATTTTCTCTGTGAATTTTACCTGCTCTGTCTAGACATGCTGATTATGTTTCCCTTTCTCTGAGGTATTTTTGACTGCTAGTGTTGTAACGCAAACAATCAGTAATACTCATATACCTCCATGAACCAAGGGCAGTAGTTGCATTATAGCTGATGTTCATCAAAAATTGAAAAAAGTCTGACTGAAGTTCATGCACCTACGTCATCTACTGAGACTTACTAGCTAAGGGAAAATATTTTTATCTGGAATGAAATTTAAGGCCTCTTAATGCCTTATCATTTCCTTGAAGAGCATTGCTGACTTAGAGGGTGTTGTTAAGCCTTTGATGTTTTTAAGATCAACCGTTCTTTCAACAGCTTCCTTAAAACCTAGTCAAAGACAGCTTAGTTTAGCAACTCACTTTCCACAAATATAGGTTTAAGTCATATGCCAAAGAAGTAATATTTTCATATCTATCTAGTTATAATGTATTCTAGTAAAAGGAAAGACTAGCACCTCAGCTCTTATAGGTTAGCAAACCTCTGCTGGTTCAACCTTATTTTATGATGCCGTTGGAGGATATGACCTGTCAGCTGCAGAAAATCATGGAGAACAGACTGGTGCAGACATAGAGTGAACGCAGCTCCTCGGAGGAGCATAAGGACAACAGTTTTTACTTGTGAGCAGTTCTGTTTAGCAAACATCAAGAGAACAGATTATTTATGTAAGTAAATTTTGAAGGATTAGGCAGAAAAATAATTGCTAGTATAACATCAAAGTCAACAGTTACTCATTTGATACACTTTTGTTTCACTTGTGTAGGTCTGTGTGCAGTACGTAGTATTCGCTGACAAACTGTTTAGTCTTTCCTGCAATGTAAGTTTAATACATAAATAATTTTCTCCTAATTAATTTGCAGTACTCAATTGCTTTTAGAAGTTGTTACCATCGATACTTGAAAGGAGAAGCTCGGCAAGATGTTATTTTCCATCATACTATTCCGTTTTGGCAGCTTAACGTACAATCCTGTTCACCTTCAGACTTTTTACAACAGTGTCTTCCATGCTGTCCCATCCTAGAAGTCAAAATCTTTTTCTTATAATATTAATTTTATCTGTTAGGCATCACTTACTGATTTTTACTGGTGCAATGGGCTGAATTCACATGAGAAAACTGGAAAAGCTGCACTGTATTTCCTGCCTGTGTGGTTGGTTTCTGCTTTCTACTTTCCCTGGTTGGCATTAAGGCATACAGTTCATTACACATTTTTAGAAGTATACTGGAATAATTTTGATCGCCTACATTGTCCTTGTTCAATAAAAGTTTATTGATTAGACTTATGAAAGAGACATTGGCACCCAAAGAATAGGTGTAACACAACTGCTTCGTTCTATCACTATGGGAAGTAAATTTACCTGGTCAACTAACTTAGTATATTTGTTACAAAAGGACTCATTGTTCAGGTACAGCGAAGTGCCTGAGACACGTCAGCTGGCTGACAAAATAGATTATGAAACTGTTGGTCAGAAAGGAAGAGAGAAGGGAGATGCTCTGAGGATATGTCCTTCTGAGCCTGGGGCTGAAGGGCTTTTTTGTTATACCTTTCTGCAGGCACCCTCCTGTGCGTAGTGTGCACCACACTGAACAGGGAAGAGTTGGGTCTCACCCTCCTGAAATCTGTGTCCTGAGGCAGTCTTATCAGCATTGTTTTCAACTGCTATTTGATCCCTTGTCAGAGGATAGTTAAGAAATTCTAAGATTAATTTTTCATTACTAAAATACCACCAAAAAAAAAAAAAGAAAAAAAAAAAAGGAAAGTAGTAAATTAGCTGGTCAGTGAAAAAGGCATTAGCCCCAATGAGCACAGTCTGACTCTTTGGTTCTTTAAACAAAGAGAAGCAAGAGCTCTATGATAGAGAACTGTGAGGTTCCTTTCTTGGGGAACAGAAGAACAAAATAACCCAAACCTTGCTTATTTCATTCATTTGAATACTAATCTTTCTCTAAGATCCAGAATTTCACATCTAGAATGTTGATATTCTATTTAGAAAGGGCTATTCTGGTGTATGTGTGATATTAAATTGTTTTGAAGATGCTAAATTTGCCAAAAATAATTTTGTGACTATGTAGGTGCTTTGCAAGATGTGTACTGGGTAAATGATTAGTTTGAATTCTATTAAACTGAAGGTTCAGCAGAAAGTTTAGGGAAGGCTTCTGTGTCAGTGATGTTTGGGGGCAGTAGACATGGGACACAGCTTATTGGGCTGGATCTGACCACCAGCAGAAAGTAATTATATTACTGCAGAAGCTGTACCTGTCTTCAAGTGAAGGATTTTTTTGGACATAGCCTAAGATTAGACAGGATTCTTGACTTTCACAGTCTGCTGAATCCCAGAAATTAAAACAAACACCAGGGCCTTCCTTACTTTGGGTGTTTGTATGATGTTTTTTTTGTCAACATAGAACAAAAAAAGCTCAGCTTCCTCCTTCCTATTATGATTCGTTTTGTCTTTGCTCATTAGAATACATTAATATGTAAATGAGTATTTTTCAATTTAACCTACATTCTTGTATCAAAAGTCAAATGTGCTCTGAAGGGTTTTATTTAATTTTCTTCTGTAGCCTATTCCTTCATTAATTCGTGTCTATAGTCCTAAAATCTCTCTTAAGACAGTCCTATTAATGATGCTTTCAAATGTTATTTGATCTCTTGCTAAAGGAGTGTTACAAAATTACAGGATTAATTTTTCATGTCTAAAATTTGTTGTCCTTAGTCACAGCCTTCTATCTGCTGCTCCTCTGTCAGGAATGACATCTTTTTTTCCAGCAAGACTCCACAGAAATCCTTCTTTGCTGGGGTTTGTTATTCCTTCCTGAGAAGCCTGTTCTGCTAAGCTCCTTTACCAAGGTAGTCAGGATGGAAGTACTGGTTTTAGTCTACTTCAGTCTTCAGGAGAAGCCTTCTGAATATTAGAAAGATCAGAATATTTTCAGAGTATTCAATTCTATGGAACTTTAAAGACCATATTAGTTTTTGTGATAGAGTATTTTGACCAGAGAATATCAAGATTTATATTAAATAAATTGATCTTTTCAATTTAATTAAATTATTTTGATTGCTATGAACAATTAAGAGGGTTTTAACTTCAGTCTAACCTGTGCTCAGCAAATGAATTAGTTCTAAAATGATTACATTTAAAATTTATTGATTCTGAAAATAATGTAATTAATCATTTAGTTCATTCATTGCTTTATAAGGTGAAGTAATAAATACTACTATACCTAGTAGAATATTTAGAAGAAAAGTCTAATATATTGGTGGTATGTATTACTTTTGAGTTCATTTTTCTTTCTTTTTTCTAGTATGTCAAATCTGTGCTTACTAGTATTCATTTTTGGGGACCTCAATTTGCATTGATTATTCTAGTCTGCTGCTTCTGTGTTGCAGCTATATATTGTATGCAGGCATGTTATTTTAAGACATTTTGTCCTTAAATCGAATCTGGTGCCTGTTCCCTTTATGACCCCTTTTTGAGATCTTTTTTCAGCAGCAGCAGTCATTCTGCAGTCTGTAGTGCTTGTGCTGATATTTAGCAAAGAAATGTGAGCAATATCTCCTCCGAATGCATCAAAGTGCCTTTCCTCAAAGTATATGCAGATACCTAAAAAAAAAAGCTGGCTGGATTCTCTAACTAAATCTAACTGGTTTCTCTGGCTGAGATCTAAATAGGGTCCATTTATTTACATCTTAAATATATTGTAAGTTGTAAGAGAATACAGTTTGTTCATGTCTGGCTAAGCTGGTTTTGGATTTTTTGTGGGGGTGAGGGGTGGTTCTTATTCCATGTAATTAAAAAATCATAATTCATCATTTTCAACAGCATTCCATGAAATCTTACTGCTGTGAGATCAGTACTGTACTCCTTCAAAACAGTGATGCATATGAGGCAGTTTCCTTCAGTGGAATTAATTAAGTTCTTAATTACACATGTGTTCAAGGGCTTTGCAAGAACAGGTCACAAATCGCACCGACATTGTAGCCTCTTGAACAAAGTTTTTTATTTTGTTTCAGTCTCGTTTTCTTGTCTTCTGAAGTTTGCTGGGAGAAATGGCAAGGATTTCTCATGAGAAAGTTAAGGAAGTAGATGCACATCCCCTGCCATGACCGCAGTTGCTAAGAACAGCTCATAGTGATTATTCAGGACCATACACTAAAGTGGTGAAGTGACTAGAAATGCACATCACATGTCTGACATTTACGAAGTGGTGGAAATTGTTAAGAAGTACATCCAGACCACCGAACCCACCGCTTACCATGCACGCATTGTAACGTCCTGTACTGCACGGCGAACTGACGGTGTCATCTCCAGTTAAGCCTTACTGACACTCACGCTTGCCAGGCCCTTTTCGTTTGCTTAACTGTAGTTCAGTCCTACAGCTGGTATTTTTAACTTGAGATGAGTTGCCTCAAGCTGACATTTTTGGGGAGTTGAAGATGAAATATTTCAGCCATACCTGAGAGAAATACTGGCATAAAGCCCACCGTTTTTTCTTAAAATAAAATAAAGTTCTTCCGGTCATTTTATTGGCATCAGCTTCATACTTTGGAACAAAGTTTAAAAATTAATTAAAATACATTATTATAATTAATTAATTTTAATGTAATTAATTAATTTAAAAACCTCTGCTCAGCATCCTTTGACATGGGGTTTTGAAAGCTATTTTCAGGAACGAGCCTGCATGGCACTGAATTGGTACAGTAAAAAAAATCAGAAACTGATGAGGATCCTTCCTCTGAAACTGCAGTAATTATTGTTACTTCATTCAGGTGTAACAGAACATTTATGTTATTTGGGGTCAGAAATGGATTTATTTGAATACAGCTGGTGCCATGACAAGCTGGCAAGCTGTAAGCAAATGATTTTACTCCCACAAAAAAAATAAATCTGTAAATCAGAGAATAATAATAAGGTCTAGTACTTAAAGAATTTAATAGAAATTGTCTTAGTGAACCTGTAAATGTGAGTTAGCATTTTCTACCTTTAAATCATGTTAAGTCATCTAGAGTATAGATGTATTTTTTGTATGTTTAATGATGTTGCACGATTCCTTTGCATAAATAGCACACTACTTTCTATGGGTAGTTTTCCAACTTTTAATGCCATTCATAAAATATAGTAACTATCATACACAGAAAGTTGTCTTCAGCTGAGACATATATTGCCACCGTAGAAAGAACTCTATGGTTGTTTTTCTTGTGTCTTTTTTTTTTTTTTTTTTTTTGTAAGTGAAGCATGTCACTGAGGTCCATCCAAAAGAAAAGCACAACAGTTGCCTCAGAATAAGAAAAAGGACTGCTCAACATTTTTTACATCTTTGAAAGAAACACAACCTGGTCTAGACAACCTAGACAACTTAGTGGGTCATTAAGACATAGGCAGAAAATCTGCTGTAAAGTGCGTCAACAGCTATTTCCAATAACCATAGAAGAAGAAATCATAATATAGTTTTTGGCATAAATAAGGTACAGTGAGGATTTTACTGAGAAATAGAAGACACTGATTTGTTTTCTATAACTTAATTCTTCAGAGTTAATTTTTATGACAGTAGCTCCTTATTTTTGCAATGAGAAGTAGACAAAGCTGTTTAATATTTGTCATTTTGTTTCTGCCTGATCTTATTATGCCTGGGAGAAAGAAGTTGCAAGAATTGCAGATTTCTGATTGGAAATTTGTCACGCACTGTGTGAAAGAAGGTATTGCACAAACTAAGGGGAGGACAAAAGAGGAGGACAAAACCTTTTTTCTTCATCTTGACCTTCCGTAGTTTTTTGTACAAGGAAGTGGGAGTATGTGGTTTTTTTGGTAGTTTTTTTTTTTTTTTAAAGTCTGGAAAGTGAGAACATTTGCGTGCTGACCTGAACAAATGTGTAGAAAATGCCTTGCACTGAGAGGTATTACGGATAAGTTTGGTTTGTGAAATGTCAGTGTGGGTGGATGTGAGATGATTGAAAGGAGGTATGTCATGAATTCTTTATAAAGATAAAGTTGCCCCAAACTCCATAACATTTGTGAGAGTTGTTCATAGATGGCATGAATAATCATCTTTGGAATTGGTGTCTGTGGCATGGCCTATTATCATAGCTCTGCAAACTCAGAGATAAATGAATGCCCTGTTTCTCCTGGAGAACCATTCCTTTGTTAAGCATTGGCATGTTGTTGAGCTTTGGGGTTCTGTCATTCTTGCAGGTTCTTCTTGATGTAGTGTAATGGAAATATTACTATATTTATGGACTGAAATTCTGCTTGAAATGCTATTTAAACTGAAATTGAGCCATAATGGAATATCAGAAATAGTAAAATGAAGGAATCTGCATTTCCAAGAATATTGTCAAGAAAACAAAAAGATTCTGTACAAGAAAAAACTTCCATTAAAGAGATGGGAGAAATATGTGGTCTGTGCTTCCTGGCACATTGAAAGCACTGCCCAAAGTAAGTGATAGAGTTGAGTTGCCTTCCATCGTTCTTAAGCTATGCACCCTCTGCTCAGTGAAAGTTTTCACCTTTGGTGGCCCAATGGATGTGTGTTTCTCTCTGGATTTCTGCATAGTCCTAACAACCAACAGATCATGAAAAATTATGAACATTCTGGGAGACAAACACGGAGCAATACTGCCTCAGGAATGATGACCCTGGTGGTTCTACAGTACAAAAATGAGCATGATAGAAAGACACGTTGTGGAGATTAGGGATGGAAGTCTTCTGCGAGGACCACTGGAGGAACGTGCGGTGCTGCAGCAGCGTTAGGAGGGTGTGCCCCTGCACAGGGGAGAGGAAGCCAAACCTAGTGCAGCCTCATCCAAGCTACTGTTCAGGGGTAGACCCTGAAATGAGACATTACCTCTATTTTAGCCTCAGATATCTAATTGAAACAAACCAAAACAGAAACAAGGAACAAGCTGAAAATTAAAAAGAATGAATCCTTTATACTGAATATATGTTAAAATAAGGTTCAGGAAAAACTGAGTTTTGCACCAATATAATATTCCAAACTGAGTTTAAAATGGTATCTGGGACCAGTATCTATGATAGTGAGTTAATTTTCAGTTATCATGATGTATTGCATATTTTTTTCAGCTCAGCATCACTATGGAAATATGACTTTCAGACGGAACCAAAAATACTTGCTCTTTTAGTGAGTAACAATCTGAAACAGAACTATATATAGGGCAAACAGCTCCTCAAAAAAAAAAAAAAAAGAAAGGCAGTACTCATATTACATGACCTAGGAGATAGTATATGCCAAAAAGGAGACCGGAGTTAATGTTCAGTTCAGTAGCTTTGGGATCAGTCAAGGACCTGAGTTAAAGCCATGTTTTTAACAGTTATCAAAATGTTTCATTTTCAAAGACAGAGTATTCTCATGTAAGGTATAGCGTCATATATTAGGAAGGTATGCTGAAGCATAATAGACATCAGCGACTTCAGGAGCCATTAGGACAGATAAATGTTTTTGTGGGTTTTGCATAGGCCTCAGGGTTCAGCTTTGTAGCACTGGTTGGCTGAGCCCTTCAGGTTTCTATAGAAACCTTTTGTATGAGACTTTAAATAGAGGTTCTGCATGTACCCAGAAAGTAAGAATTCTCTGGTGTCTTTGGTTACAAGGTTCTTCTTTCGTCCAAAAGTCAAGTCTGATAATACTGAAAAGATCAGAGATACTCTGGAAGGAAAAATGCTAGACAGATATATGTATACTATTTATTTTATTTTTTTCTGATGTTACAATTTATCGTGTGCTTTAGATAAATAAGCTGTCCAAAGCATACACTGCTCCCAAAAGTTTGTATGCCCCACCTATTAACAAATGAACATTAACTACTTTGTCATTTCTTTAGAAAGCATAACTATTTCTTGTGGTTCTAAATGTTTATGAATAAATGTCTTCTATTAAAAAAAAAATCATTATTGGTAGAATTATGCTCAGCTGCTGCAAGGCAAATTCTATCATTATCTGGGAAGATAAGACTCACAGTGAAGACAGATACTTGTGCCTTCTATATGTCATATGTCTCTTCTCAAAAAATTCTATGTCTGTTCTAAGATGTGTTTTGTATAGCAGTTTTCCCAGAAGGACGTAATTCTGCTAAACACAAACAACTCACCCTAAATAAGTTATTCTAAAAAAAAAAAAAGCATTATATATATATATAAAAATCACAGAATCCCAGGCTGGAAGGGACCTCAGGGATCATCTAGTCCGACCTTTCTAGGACGAGCGCAGTCTAGACAAGATGGCCCAGCACCCTGTCCAGCCGACTCCTGAAGGTGTCCAACGTGGCCGAGTCAACCACTTCCCTGGGGAGATCATTCCAGTGGTGACTGTCCTCACTGTGAAAAATTTCCCTCTGGCGTCCAATCAGAATCTCCCCAAGAGCAACTTGTGTCCATTCCACCTTGTCCTCTCCATGGGACTCCGTGTAAAAAGGGAGTCTCCGTCGTCTTTGTAGCTGCCCCTTAAGTACTGGCACATGGTGATGAGATCCCCTCTGAGCCTCCTTTTCTCAAGGCTGAACAAACCCAGCTCTCCCAGCCTATCCTCATATGGCAGCTTCCCAGGCCTTTGATCACCTTGGTGGCCCTACTCTGGACCCCTTCCAGCCTGTGCACATCCTTTTTGTATAGCGGGGACCAGAACTGCACACAGGACTCCAGGTGTGGCCATGGTTCTTTGATCCCAGCCAGTGTTCCTTTTTTAAGTCTTTCCACCCAAGTAAGTTCAGTCATCTCCAGCTCAACAAAATATTTCATCTCAGAAATAGCTAAGTGTCTTCCACAGTTCTTTTGACTGGCAAGATTTTTCTCTTGGGATGTTTTTTGCTTGGATGGTCCATTTTTCATGCAGCAGCTGAGGGACAGTTTTTTCTCTTGATATGTTAACTTTGCTAATAAGTAAGTTTGATTCAAGATTTTTTTTCTCCAAACAGACACATTGATGTTTTGCTTTTAAAAAAAATTAAAAACGTTAAACTTCTATATTCTGATTGCTACTTTACATTTTAATTGTTTTCAGGAATGTTGACAAACAGTCACGATAGCCACAGAGACAGTCAAAAGCGATTATTTGTGGTTCACTAACTCACTACACTAGCTTCTGGCTACAGAACTGTCTTCTAGAAATTTGTTTTGAAAGGACTAGTTTTTAATCAATCAATAAACTTCATTTTTCTGTTGTTTGCTATAGAACTGTAAATTTATATTTGTGGGTTGGTTTTTTTTTTCCTGGGGTAAATCCTGTGTCTATTTGAGTGATGGGTAAAATGCACAATTCTAGTAGCTGGAATGAGATTTTAAAGGAATGTTATGCTATTAGATGTCCTCGAAAGTAAACCTAGGCTCTTCGTTCACTTTGGTTTTGTTCTTCCAGAAAATCCAATCTGTTCGTACAGGTGATTTACATTTCTCTGCTTGGGAAGTCTTTAGTGATTAAAATTAATGCGAAAAGTGGATGTTGTACTTGGAGCTGGGAAATTTGTGTACTGCTACAGGACAAAGCTTAATGTAAGGAAGACTTTTTTTTCAACACTGCAGTTGTAGTGCCAGTGAAACCGGCCAAAGAATCCATCTTTCTAGATAAAGACTTGTCAGTTATTTCCTACAACTCCATAAGTTCTTTAAATAAAATAGACTAGAACAGCATAGCATAGCATGGAATAGAATAGTTCCAGTTGGAAGAGACCTTCAACAATCATCTAGTCCAACTGCAAGTGGTGGTGAACAGGGAGATCTTGGAGTTTTCTTGGATGAAGAAGTTGACTGTATGATTTCCTGTGAGTGTAGTAACAGTAGGGGGCGGAAAAAATCATTAAAATCTGCCTAGTAGCAAAACAGATTCAAAACCAAAACACCTGGCGTCAGACAACTCAGTACGTATACCAGCTGAGCCCTCTGGAGCATATCTAGAACTACCTGTAAAATCTGACCAGTTCATAAGAAAAAGTATATTTACATAACTCGTGATGCTTTACAGATGTAAAATCACAATTGCAGTACAGGAGAGGGGTCTACTACTGGAATCATTTCATAGTTCATGGAATTATAATTAATGATTCCATAGACAAGGTCTGTTTAAAATAAAAGCACTAAATAATGGAGAGATTACCCACTTACTTCCCATGTGTATTAGAGAGAGGTTACCATGTGCATTAAAGGGGGAAAAAACAAAAGAATAGAAATTTTTCTTTCATGCATAGGTTTTATGATTTTGGTGTCATTTTCTTGGTTTAAAAGAAAATCCTGAGAGTCAAAATATTTTATAGTTGTCTATTGAAACACTTAATAAAATACTTCTAAACCACTATTGTTTTCAAATACTAATTACTCGGTCAATATTGTGCATGACTTTGCATGCTTCTCAGCTCAAAGATCCATGAGTACGAATCTTTCAAACCCTGCCTGCTTAGCTCATCCTCGTTTAAAGACAAGATTGTATCTCGTTAAAATACAGAGAAACTGTTTGTACATGAAAGGACCATGACAATGCCAAAGAAAGGTGCAAGTTAATTTGGATGAAGGTTCAACGGCGTGTTGTGAGAGAAGATAGGGCAGTAATATGTTGAATTATACAAGTTAGCTTGTATGCCATCTTACATTCAAAACAATTTTCAGCATTATGATTTAGATGATTCTGTTGCTATATTACTGTACTTCATTTTTCAGATTATCTCAGTAAGATTTTTGCCTTAATATGTTGTGTGCCAAGTTTCTTGTACATTCTTTGATAGGACTTTCTCTTGATCTTTGTCTAAGTTGAGCATTTATCAGGTAGAAGAATGTGTGAGCATTCTAGAAAGGCTGAAATGCCACAATCCCAGAAAGACACATTAACTCTCTCTTCCATGTGGTGTTATTTCTTAGGACCTGAGTACCTAGATAGGGAAAGGATGGCCTGGGTTTTAAAGGAAGAGTTTATCGTGTTTCACTGGAAAGCTCTGGGCAAACGGTTCTGTTCATGGTTCTGATAGCTTCTTAACTACCATAATAGTCACTTCCCAGAATTCATAAGTTTCATTTGGTTAAGTCCCATCTGGCATATTTTAGCTAAATCCACTTGAGGTGAGTTTGATGTTCAGAAAAAAACCTTACCAGCAATAGTTACTTTCAGCTTAAGCTCATCTGGACTTATTTAATAGCGTGTTTTTTAGCTTTACATGTTCTTATTTAACACTAGTAGAAGTTTTGTCTGTGTAAATTTTCAGAATTTATTTGAAAGTTACATATAGAAAGTGGAAAAATCTCAATAATTTGTGTTTTCTATTTGACCTTCAGGATACGTCTTTGAAGTGCCTGGAAAAAGTGGCAAGCTCTGTCTGAAACAGCATTTGCCATCTCTAAAAAGGTGCGTTTGTCTATGAGAGGTAAGTTAATGCAATTCTGACAAAAAAGTCTAGAGCCCACCCCAATTCTAACAATTTGTCTGTCTTTCACAGTTCCTTATTAATAAGTACTATATTTCCAGTGAACTATAATTGACTTATGAAGCAGTTCTTTGCAGAATCAGAGTACATTACACAGACAATTACAAGCTTTCCAGGCATGTCCTGTCAAACATAAGCTTGCCAACAAGGGCTCCACAAACAAGAAATCCTAGGTCTTGAAGGAAATTTTTCATTACTGTTGCCTCCACAGAGTCAGATTCCAGGATGTTTCCTGCATCTTTTATGGCACAGATCAACTTTCTGCATTCACTAGAGACAGTAGATTGGATATGGTATTCCTACTAAAAATGGTGTTGATACTTCATCTATAAGGACAATATGTACCAAAGCTTTTAACTGAGTTGGCTTTGCAGTGTTAATGTTTTCCCTTTTGCTGTAAAGTTTCTTTCAACACTGACTTTCTAATTTATTTTTTTTACTGTTACTGCCTATTTGCCTATTTGCTACCTACTGACCCGGCATCTATTGAGGTGATCCAGAATAGTATTTTATTTGTTGCTGATTGCCTTGTGGTATGTCATACTGAGCAATTTATTGAAAGAATAATCTTATCACTGTGACCTTAAATGACTTCGTCCACCAGGGAAAGGAGTACCTTCATAAAAGCAGTTATAGATCTAATTTTTTAGTAGATTCTTTTGTTAGCTATATAATCTTTGAATTTATTTTTTTAACAAAGAGAAAGGAAGTTGCTTTCAAAGCATTGTTTAAATATTGTAAGCTTCTTTATTAGCAGTACTTTTGGGTTATATAATTATTTTTTGAAATGGATGCAGAGAAGGACCAAGCACCGAAGCTATGCAATATGTTCATCTTTTGAGTGATTCATAATTCCAAACCATACCAAAAAGCTGAATATTTAACTAAATATCTAGTAAGCATTAGAAAGATTATGTTGCAAACATGCAAGTATTGCACTTGCATGGCCAGTGGCAAAATTGATGGTGTAAACAGCATAATAAAACAACAGTTTAGATCAAAGAGTAATAAAAATAAATAAAATACATAACTTCAATTAATGAGATCTCAGACTATGTATTATTTAAAAATTGCATAACCAGCTGGGCTATAATGAGCCATGCTTTTAATCAGATTAATGAGTCTACAGTTCAGCACTATTCATGACTCAGAATAAAGTCTTTCCCTACAGCACAACTTCCTAACAGGTCTTCATGTATCATTCATTAAACACAGACTAGCAATACTATGTAAGGCATAAGGACATACAGGACAAGAGATTTTGTAAACTTTAACCACAGACAACTTTGGAAATACGGCTTTGTATTAAGCCTGTTAAAAAAAGTTACTTAGAACACTTGTTATAAGAAATCAACTCTGTCGATTCACTCGTTCTATGAAAAGTGCTCGTATCTTCAAGAAGTTTGTTTCTATGAAATATTAAACTTGTCACACAGTGAAATACTCTAAATACTTGTTTGAGAACTGAAAATTAAAAAAATATTATTGTATAATTATAATTATAACATAATTATAATTACATATATATAATTATAAAATAATTATTATATAAAATAAGTTCAATATTGACAACAACAAGCAAAACCATCAGGAAACTGAGACAGCATCTATCCCAGGAAAACACATCTTTATGAAGCCTGAACTGAAATAAACAATAGTGATATCATCATCAAATAAGGAGACAGCTTCTCCTGGAAGGGTAATAATATTTGCAAAAAGAAGTAAAGGATTCATGTTGAGTTCAGATATAGTTAATTCTTTTTGTGCCACCTTGTGCTCTCTCCTGCTTCTGAGAAAAGTTTCATTACTAAAGTAATCATATTGACTCCTATGGCTTGGGTTCCAAACAGAGGGCGTAATTATAGTAGCACAGGCTCCTAGAAGGCGGCAGAAGAGCTGAGCGTGTGTCTTTAAGTTTAAAAGTGGACTCAGAACTATCATCATCAAGCCCAAAGCCAAGCTATTTATTGTTAGCACTTCTCCAAGAAACAGGCTGGTGTTAGATTTCTGAATAACCAATATTTAACATAAAATTATCCTGGATCAAAAAGTGCCAATGAGCTTTGAATCTAAACTCCCGATTAAATCATTCAGCAAGATATTATCAATTTCATATACTCTGTTTGTCAACATAAATAGCTGTTTCTCTTCAATGTTAGCAAGACAATGAACAGCAACGTCTTTGAGAATATCACTGTGCTAACAGGTACCCCAACAAACCAGAGTTCACATCACTTCTGACACTTGATGTACTTCCCCCAAAAGGCAGGAGCCGTGGGAACAGTAAGCAGCAGTTACAACTTTGCAACATTATTCCCGAAAGTACTGCCTGACTCATGGCTATTTGAAAGAGTTTCAGCTCTAGGGAAAATTACAGAATGTGCTCTATTGTTGTAAAGGACTCTGCTAACAATGCCAGTGTACGGCCAAAGACAATTATGTTTCTTATATAATATTACAGAAATGTAACATTTTCCATATAGGAAGATTGAAAATTGTGTCTGTGACATTTACATGGACCTGTAACATGCCATGGTCTTCAGAGGTATGCAGGTATGAAAAATTATCCTAATTAAACTGTATTATATAAAGCTTATGGCACAATTTATAAGAAGAAAGTAGATTTTTCAGGTGGTATAAAATGTGTTCCACTTCATCATCACCTGCAGGCATGAAAATTTATGCTCTGTTTTTTTCATAGCATTGCAATGGTATTAAAATGATACTTTTAATGTTTTGAGGTGGTTTTTGTTTTTGGTTTTTTTTTTTTTAAACTAGTGAAAACTTAAGATATTTGAATGTGTCAAGTAACACTAGTTTAATTTTGAGGGAAATAAATATTCTTTAAATGGGAATGGAATACTCTTCATTGATACAAATTTTAGTTTGTAATACTGTATTGGTTTTGTGTTGGTTGACAAGTCATATTTTTTGCTCTGGCAAACTATTTTCATTTTACGTATGTTCTGAGCTTCAGATTATGTGTGTGGGAGTCTAGATCCTTAATTTCATTTCCAGCTTCTCTACCATGTAAAGGTAAATTTATTTATGTATTTATTAAAAAAACCAATAACAAACCCCTGACGTTTTCTCTATTTCAGTGGTATTAGTTTGTCCAAGGTTATATTTGTCATCTTGAACCGTTAACCAAATTCATGAGCTACACAGCATTAGACTCTGAATTCTGTATGCATATAATATTAAATATTTTTTTATTTTCCAAGCAAGATGAGAGAGATCTTTCTTAATATGGGAATGCTGTTAAGTATTTGTACCCTACTCATATCAACAACTGTACATAGGACAACTCATCTTATGCTTTACAGACTTGGAGAAATAAACATGGCAGCCCATGATGCCTGTAGAAATGGCACTGTTGCACTGAAATCGGCAATATGCTGACTTGCATTTCACTGGAGATTTGACTAATTGTCTCCAGCAGGTGATTTTTATAAACTGTCACAGGAGGCCAGCATCTTGAAGCTTGTTTAAATGTTGCAGAATGGTTTGGGGAGTGTAAATACAGATAAGCCACGTATGTGTTTGGATGTTCCAAAGTTAATTCCAGCTGAAGGCAATGGAGGGAGCTACCTTGAGGAAAAGAGACTAATAATAATTATTCAATTTCTTCATCCGGTATATTCATATCAAAATCAATAAACTGAAATTTGTCTTTAAAAATACAGAAAAAGGCATGTGCTGTTCTTTCACAGGTCAGATTTCTATTGATGTAATTGAAAAAATGGTAGTTTCCTTCATAGAAAGAGTATATGAGTTCCCCCTCTGTTATAAGTAAAGAGGTTCTTCTGTGTTTGGGTTCTGGATATTGTTATTCTTGGCTAGCAAGATATTTTCTGCATGTTAGAAGCGATTACTTCTCTAGTAGCCCATCGGCATTTGATTGTTTCTCTGTCAATGTCACCTTCGAAAAGTAAAAATTACTGTCTTATCCCAAATTCTAATTGTAACATGTGATGGTTGTAAGCCGGTAATGACAGCTGAAGAAGAAACAGTGTACAACTCAGAGGAAACAATATTTTGAAATGAGAAACTACTCTACTGCCGTGAGGAAAATAAATCAGTCATTCTGTACTTAATGTAGGAATTTCTGAGAACTTGACCTCCCCTTTTCTATGGCAAAGAAGAAAAGTGGTCTGAAATTTTCAGTCTATTTTTATTTTGTATGATGCTTCTGAATTAAAAAAAAATAATCTGTGAGTGTAACCAGTGTCTCACACCACTATGTTGGTATGTTGAGGTTGTGTTGTGGGTTCTTTTTTTTAAATAATATAAAATACATTATGTTCTTCTGTATTTTATTATGAATAATCTTTCCTGAATGCAACTTCATCCTAATTCAAGTGCCACTAAAATAAAGGTTAGCTTCTCTGACTGTATATAACTTCAGTTGGAAAGCTTTTCTAAATTACTTTACTGTTTCTCAGGCCTTGGAGAGTGCTGTTGTGGATGGCAATGAGTGTGACTCATCTGGCTATAGAGCTGGAAGTGTAATATTAAAGAAAATAAATAACAAGCCTGAAAAGAGCATTAAATGAGGAAATGAGGCATGAATGCGTGAGACAGAGGTTAGTCTACTGCATGTAAGTAGATACCACCTAATTACTTGGGAAGCAGAACTTAGTCAGGAAAGTGCAAGATCATGAATGGGCTGGAAGCACTGTAGGATATGCCTGACTTCTCAAATCTAGTATTTTCACTTCCAGCAGCAGGTGGCTGCCTCACTGCCATTCTGCAGTATATGGGGGAATGGTTTGAATAATCCAAGCAAAAAAAATCCCCCCAAACCACACCCTTAGTTTAGGATTTTACTATGCAACATTTTAACACTCTAGAGATGGAAATGGTAACGTACATTTTGTTGCATGGAGAACTGAACTGAGAGGTACCAATGCAAATAGGGCAGTGCTCACTGTCCCTCACTTAGCAGAAGTCAGCGATCCCCCTTCTCATCCAGAAAGAGCATCACTGTTCTCATTTTTGCCCCAATTGTGTGCATTACTTTGGAGGAGCCCTTGCTCTTACCATGCTTGTTGTTTTTCTAGAACTTTTGTTCTTTTACAGAAGAGAAAAGTAACTCTTCCTGATCTGTAAATGCAGCTAAGAGTGAATACACTGCACAAACTTGCTTCCTTTTAATCAGTTGACAACTGACTGTAGCCTTGGCTGGGGCAGAAACACTTTGACTTTCCTATAGCAAATCACTCAAATGTGTTTTTATAATTAGGTTAAAAACCACAAACACTACCATCCCACTTTATGCAAATTTGCTCAAACAGAATACATGTATTAAACTGTACCTTCAGTACAGTAAATGTTTTGAATTATACCTGTAGTAAACAAATAATTAGGGTATTTGGGAATTCTGTTAATGTGTAATTGTGCTAATATTCATAAAAGCATTAGCACGGCCAAATCTCTAAGAGCGGTTACACAAAGAAGACTTAAATAAGTGGCATCTATGTCTTTCAAAATTCACTGCTTACATATCCAAGAAAGCTAAGGATATAGAATGAAATTGCTCAATAATTTTCATGTGAAATCCTGTTAACAAGATCTGTCAACAAAAGACACAGAGATTAATAGGGGTGTTGTCATTAACATTTTGTTCTTTGAGCAAATAGTTTTTACTCATAGAGCTAAATGAGATTTTTGCAGTTCATCTTTTGAGGCTGTGAAACAGTCATTACCATAGCCTGTTGGGAAAACTAAAAATAAAAATTGTACAATAAGCCCATTGATTGAACATATTAATGTATTAAATATATATTAATACATTTAGAGTCTAATTATTTCTTATCAAAATAGGCTAGAGAGAGCTTTTTATTTCACAAATTGGATTTTGAAAGAAGTGAGAATGATATAATTCTAAGGGTTATGAGAATCTTTATTTTATCTCAATATTTTTTCTCAGATTTTAGGATAGTCTTTGGGGCAAGGCAGAGGTCTGTAGGCCATTCCATAGATGAATAACAGGAGGTTGCAGGTCTCTTCTTTCCTAAGTTCTGGCTCACTCCAGTCATGCCCCACACATCCAAATACCTACATGAGGTCATATAATTGGTCCACTTACTCAGAAACCTGCCAAAGGCATCAGTGACACTGATCAGTTTAGCTTCAGACTTGTGGAAGGCACAAACACCATAGATGGCACTGAAACACAAAGGTCCTGGTAACTGGAAGGACAGGGTTATGGTTTTCTTAATCCTGAGTGGACTTCTTTCCCACTTGATTTTTTTTCTTTACAAGGTGAGCTGTGTGGCAATTAATGCACTTCCCAAAGTTCCTTTATACAAGCTACTGGAATATTACTAAATTTGGGCTCTTGGCAGATAAAAAGACTTCAATTCTGATAGTGTTTGTTACTTGCCTTATACAAGCCAGTTAATTTCCTGTACATGTAAAATATAAATAAAGAAAAATAATGTTTTGATTCCATCCTTTTTAAAGGAAATGGACCATTTGAAAACTTAAGAACTAAATAAATCAGATTTCACAATGTCTGGACAAGAACTGTAAGCTAGAAACTAAATTTAGGGATGCCAGAGGAAAATACATTTTGTATTAAAGTATTGATAGTGGTTTAGAAAACAATTTTGGTTGTAAAGCAGTGTGACATATTTATAGTCTAGTTTTGGATATTCCCAGAAAAAGAAGAAAAACAAAACAAAGCACTGCCTATTGAGCTCAGATCATCTGGGGCTTGGACAGAGCAAGAATACAGTGGTTGCCCTTTCAGATATGCCCAATGTTCAAACTAGGGTGGCCTCTAAATGGGGAGTATAAAGAAGTCTTTACCGCCACAACTGTGGAGAACTCAGGTTTCACACTCCCTGCTGCAGTTTAGGATGGCTGGCAACAGTTCTACATGCTCAGGACAATTTTTGTAAGAAGGGATATTCAGGCGAAAAGATGGGTTAAGCCCAGCACTCATGCTAATGAATGCTCTTCCATCATCTGGCATCCTCACGCCTTTCCCTCTGCCATAAGCATTTTCCACCTTCTTGAACATCCAGGCGGGAATCTACTGCATGATAGGAAGGAAGAACAGGAAGAGTGCCCATTTGTTCCATTATGTAAATATACGACTTTTTTTTCTTTTATTTTTTTTAAACTGCTGCTGAGGTACTGGTGTTGAACCACAGCTGCCCACAGGTAATCTACCGTACATCTTCAGCAAACGAGACAGAGTCAAATGCAGATTTAAGAGGCATGATTTTCCCCGTTACAAAAGTGTCAGAAAGAACTCAAATAAGAAGTAATAGATATAAATGAGCAAATTATGCATACAAAAATGGTAGGTGTGGATCCAAAGTGTCTTTCTACTTGGGAAGACGAAGAATTGATAACCATTTTAAAATGACAATGCTCCCAGTTTTGAAAGACACTATGAAATGTCACTAAACTATTTCTTACAAACTTCTTTGATCATGAGGCACCAATCCTTGTTAAGCTGCCATAATACAATGAGTAAAATTGGAGATGTAAAAGTTTCTGCATTTTCATGTACATTACCTGCCAGTTTTCATTTCACCCTTTCCTTCCAGAGCTACAAAACATAAAGCAAAGACTTTCTGACCACTCCAGACTTGATCTTGCTTCTCAGAAAATAAACTGCAGCAGTATAGGTTACAGGTAGGCACTTTGTTTTTTTCTATTTTCTTAAAAGCATTAGCTACATTAACAAATCATACTTGAAGGCACTGTCTTTATCATAAAAAACCCCATATTTATTCCTATGGATTTGGCCTGAAGTGTGTTCATTTATAAACGTATAGTGGTCTAAGTAAAATGGTAGGTCCTGACTCTTGTTTATAACTGTGTTCATGCTTGAAGTCTTCTCCTTTAGCAAATATTCACCAAATACAGAAAATACTCTTCTTCTTGTGTTTCTTATGAAAAAACATCTGTCTTATTGGTAGTAAACAAACCTTCTGATAGAAAGGAGTGTGCACAAATCAGAACTGATCCAAATATTCCAACATTTGAAAGTTGCAGTTAGTCTTTTCCAGCAAAAGATGGCAGTGCTCAGTTTCCTTCAAAACTGTAATGTCCATTCATTGAAATTAAATGCTCCTAAAACAGTTCCCATGTCTTTGTCTAGAATCTGCACGCTGAGATCAGTATTTGTTACTACTGATTAACTAACGAGTTAGCCTTACACTTTTTAAAAAACATATATGTTTCCACAAGAAATACCAACTAGAACAACCTAAGTGCCAATAATTCACAAAAATACTCTTGCAAATTTAGCAGCTTTAAAAACCTCTTGGAGTCCAATTTAGAATTAATCATTATTTTATAGAAGCAGTTTTTCAACAAGTAGGAAAGAGGGAAGGGAAGTGGAAGTGGAAGTGGAAGGGGAAGGGGAAGGGAAAGGGAAGGGGGAAAGGAAAGGGGAAGGGAAAGGGAAGGGGGAAAGGAAAGGGGAAGGGGAAGGGAAGGGAAAGGGAAAGGGAAGGGGAAGGGGAAGGGAAGGGAAGGGAAAGGGAAAGGAAAGGGGAAGGGGAAGGGAAGGGAAAGGGAAAGGGAAGGGGGAAGGGAAGGAGGAAGGGAAGGGGGAAGGGAAGGGAAAGGGAAAGGGAAAGGGAAGGGAAAGGGAAGAGAAAGGAAAGGAAAGGGAAAGGAAAGGGAAAGGAAAGGGAAATAGTTTCCAACATTATCTCTTTTTGTATGCAATATACATTAACCATTTAGATAGTAATCCAAATGCCTATTGATCAAAGTATGCCTATTCCTTGAAAGTTTCTGCTTGTATTATATCTGTTCCCAAAAGCAGAGATCTTACATAAATTTGAACCTTTCCATTCCCTTATTTCAAATTAGATAACTCTGTACTTTAGGGCTTTGCTAAATTTAGATATGAGTATAGGAGTATATAATCCCATGACTAGCATAAATTAAAAATTAGGAAGACAACAAGAAATTAATAGAATATATTTAGTGTAAAATACAATATAGCCCACCCTGAAAAATTACAAAATAATTTTGAAATAGGTCTGTGACCCAGGTTAGGATTTCTACCTGTTACCATGACTAAAACTTAAAAAGAAAACAAAAGCCAAACCCAAAAGAGTAATAATAATATGTAATTGTCAGAAACCAATTTAGATAACACAAAGGAAAAAAATTGAAATACCTCAGCATAACATAAAAATACAGAAAATCATGTATTTTTGGTCATCATCTTCATCATCTTATTCTAATATAATCTGAAATGTCTAACATATAATGACAACTGAAACTTCCCAAGGTATCAAGAGTGTATTATGTTAAATGGAAACAAAGAGGTTTAGGTGGGTTTGGATAAAGAGTACAATCTACTTTCATTTGGGGGGGCATTTTTTTCCCCCATCATTTTTTAATGAATGCGTGGCAAGGAAGTTTCTGTATTTCAGAAGCTGCATTTCAGGTATTTTTCCAGCCTTGTTTCTGGGTTTGTTTTCTAAAAATACTGTCATGTTGTGCTTTGAGAACATGATGAGATGATCTCCAGAGGTCTCTTCCAACCCCGACCTTTCTGTGGTTCTGTGATTCTTGCTCTTTTTCAATCCTTTCCATACCTCCCTCCAAAACAAAGATTGTATTAATAATTTAAAAAAAAAAGAAAAAAAAAACCAAACAACCAAAAAAACCCACGAAAAACTGTTAAGCAAACAATTCTACATTTTCTAAGTAGATTCTTCAACATGAGAGCAATGTTTTTTGGAAAGGAAGTGTATGATTTTGTTCTAACCATAAGAAACAATTCAGAACCTGGTGAAACCAAAGAAAATCCCCCCCAGTTCTGATGGGTGCCACTTTTAATATGATTATCATCAGTACCAGTAAAGTAAGTTTAAAAAAAAAAAAAGTAATGACAAATTTAACCAGAAGCTGTAATTCAAACAAACAAGGTTGTGGAAGTTTATAACAATGACATTCTAACAATTCAAATAGTGAAACAATGCAATTTCAGAACATCAATACTGACCTTTTTATTGGCAGAAGAATCCCTAGTTCTTATATGTAGCTCACTAGGTCAGTCTTACCAGCAAATAGGACAATGATGCATTGATAAACACTCATCATTATCCCCACTGGGTAGGAAGAAAACAGTGTTTTTACAGGTCTAGGCATATTTGCACAGCAAGAAATCACCTTACCTCATTAAAAATACATTAACGCTTTGTTTATCTGTTCAGAAAGAGGGTTTTTAATGAGTTTCATCTTAAATTACTGTTTTGAGAGAAGCAGCGTATTAGATAGTACACATGTATTTCAGTCATATGTTCAATGCAGTAAATAAAAAAAAAGTTCAAAGAAAAAAAAACATATAATACACTAAAAATTAAGATTTAAAAATTACTATCGTGTGGCTTTTATTCCCCGTTGTGCATATAGGCCTTGTTCTAATATGCCAGTCTTGGAGTTGGGAATTCTTCCAAATTTATACTAAGTGTTAAATCTTTATCCCCCTCTTTTTTTTTGTTCTTTATTGCCTTGTCTTCTGCTCTACAGTGAATTATACAACAGCTTACCCCGCTTCCCGTCTCAGAGCTATTTGCCCTTACTGTGTTCTGCCTGCATCACTGGAGGGCATTTTCCCTCCGAACGCTCCTGTCACGGCTGCGTTCATTAGAGTTGGAAATGAAAAGAAGGTGAGTACTGAAGGGACACTGCAGGAAACTGTCTTCCCAAGAAGCTGAACTTTCTGCTCCCTCCTTGCTCTTGGAGAACTCTGCTGACTCCTGTCACAAACCTGACTGGCAGATCTCCCCCAGACATAACCAAACAGGGGCTCAACTCAGGAAATTCCTGTAATTGCGTTATATTTCAGGTGCTGAAAATATTCATTTTACTGCCAAAGTTCTTCTGCAAGAAAAGCCAGAGTAAGACAGAGGAACAGAAGAGAGCATGGGGGAGAGGGATTGGGTTTGGTGCTCAAGATTAATGCAAAAGTTTAACAACAACTGACTCCTGTTTAGACAGCAAATGGTAGTAAACTGAAATGCGAACTTCCCCATGATGACTTCAAAACTCACTTAGTTCTTTACTGTGGGGAAATGATTTTCATGGTGTACTGCTGTTTCATGATGCTGCATCAGCAAGTAAACAGTAGGTCAATTTTATGAGGTTCATGGGTTGCAGATGTCTTCTCAAAGGTTGACATTCTTTCACAATTGGTACCACAACAGACAATGATATGCAGAGTTAAAGAACAGCCAAAATTTCCCATGGGGTCATCTTTATTAACATGCAAATCTAGATGTGCTGAAAAATGAAGAACTACTGTTAAATTTTCATTCATAAAGAGGACATTTTTAACACAATGTGGGGATCATTAAGGAATTTCAGGTAAAGGATGTTCTGTTTTATAATTCCTGCAAAAATACCATATATTAGATTTTGTGAAAAATCTTTGAGACCAATTTAATTTCAGAATATCTAATTCTCAACAAAGTTACCTCACCATATGTCTAAAAATATAATTATGCGTTCCTTAAGATCTCACCAAAATCCATATGCTAAAAGGCCAAGCACAATAAAATGTAATAGAAAGCAGATTTCATAGTAACACTGTTATACAGCCAAATTCCTTAAAATAAAACTATGATCTCTTACCTTCAAATTCAGTCATATGTTATGGTATTGTTTTCAGAAGCTACTGTAGATAATTAAGAATCTTGAATAAGTGATAGTTAGAAACTCTGGTTTGGGCAGTTTGAAGACCGCTGCTGCTTGTCACAAGATTCATGACTACGTTAATGAAAAATTACTTGAAATGCGAGCTATGCCTTCTTTTATGCTGACTTAGTATCAAGCATGCAGGCAGAATACGAAAAAAGTAATTATTCTTAAGAAACACTGAGACTAGTGTGATCTTTCAATAATCCCCTTCTCTCTGAGAAAGATCTATCATAAATATTTCTTAAATAATCAGAGAAAAAAATTCATTTTCGCTCTTCTCCCATCTACTACTACTCCTTGAATTCAGGAGCAGTGCCTCTTTATGTTTGGCTTGGCAAGCAGCTCCTCCTCTTCCTCCTACCATAGGTTTTAGCTTGAATACAATAGTTTCTTGTTTCTTTCATCAGGAAAGAGCTTGTACACGGTGTGCCCTGCCCTGATGCTTCCTGACCCTACCACTGGAATCAATATCTCTTTGTTTTACTCTTCCCTATCTCCCAGCCCTGTTAAATTCAACATTTATACACGTGATCAAGGTACTTAGAGCAAAATTGGGTAAAGGGCTTACCTGTCTAAGCCATAAATGAGAATTTAGGTGCCCAGGTCTAAAACAACTTCTTATTTGCTGACGTCAGTTCTGGGAAGTCCTTAAACTCATAAGGTTCAAAGATCATGAGAAGCTCATTGTATTGTGGCTCACAGCAAATCTGAAAGGAAATAAACTTTGACTCTACTGTGTATTCCTAAGTTTGTATATGCACTTTGCATTATAGAGTAATTGGAGAAAATATGAAATCAAGGATAAAAACCCAAGACTCCCACTGTCAGAAGAATGTCCTGACCACTAGCTGTTATAATATTGTTAAATAACAACATTCTCGGACACAAATCAGAAATGCTCACCTTTATTAATAGTGCAATACTACTTAAAATAGTATGAAGGAATAAATATGGTCTTCTTCAATCTGTTTTTTTCTTTAATAAATAGTAATAAAAGTAATAAAGTACAGTATTTAGAGTACATTGTGCAAAAGAAGTTTTATTTTAATTTCTGGTGTTCACTTGCAGCAGGAGCAATTAGGAGTCAACCTCCACTTCCATTAAATGCAATTTCCATGTGGTAAATTCAAAACCTCTTTTCTTGTAAAATAAGGCAGCTTTAAGAGCTTGGGAGTCTCAACAAATTACTTGATTACGATTTCTATGAGGAAAAAGAGAACTATGACTTTAATTCTCACATTTCCTCAAGATTTACATCATTGTAATTAAAGAGTAATAGTATTTCCTAACCTTATACTTTTCAAATGTTTTAAAATCTGTCTTCCTTTATTTAGTTCTATCTTATGACTTCTCTTATACCCTTAAATTTCAAGTTCTATCATCTGAATAGAAGACCTTGAGAGAAAGGAAGGATGAAACAGGTGGTTCATACTTTGGGGTTTCACAAAATTATTCCTGTAGTTTGGAAGCTATTTGACTGTGACTTTCAAGCTCTATGAATGTAAAGGATCCATTGGAAACCAAAACAGCTATCAGATGCTCTACTAGTTCTCTTCTCGTCTTTAATAGTATCTTTTCCACTGACATTCTGGCTATAAACTTAGCTCTTTCCTAGCAAGAAAAAAACAGTTTTTATTATTCCAGCATAGCTTTAAAATGAATGACATGCTGTGTAGATTGTCTCCTACCTAGCCTGCCTTTTCAGAGCCTAATTATTGTAAGGAACTGGATGGTCCCCTTTATCTGAACAAATTGTATCTCTAATACAGCCTTTTTTAAATGAAGTAATCTCATATATGTTTAATTTATCGGTATTATTTTAATAATAATAACTTCCTGCCAACAGATTTTAGCCAACAAGATATTCCATAAGTCATGTGAAAACAGCTACATTTGTACCATTTCAAATCTGATCCTCCCTTTCCCAGATTTGTCAGTCCAGTTGCCTATTTAAAATTTTAGCACCGTCTACCTTTTGATCACCTTTTTAGATGTTCTTTAGTTTTCTTATCTGCTGATATGATTATTTTGTATAGTAGGCACCAATGTATGATCAGTGATTCTCTCACGGAAAGAACAGGTCTCTTACGGATAGGAGGAAAAAAAACCCAAACCCCAAAATCAAATGCACCCAGAAAAGAGACCAGATTAGAAAACAGTAATGGACTTTCTTACCTCAGATTCTCTGATACAGACATAAATGATGGAGAAGCAGTGATGTTGTTGGCCATGCAACTTCTTCAGATCTTAGCAAGTAAGGATGAAATCACGTTCAAGATCCTGTCTTATCTTCATGGTAATTTCTTTTATTTGGGCTCCTTGATTCTCTGACTGCATGACTTGAAACAATCTTTTTCTCCTCTTTCTTACACTTCCCCCATCTTATAGAAAACATATTGTGTAGGTTCTTTTGTTTCGCCTTTTCTTTTGACTGGCACCTGTTTCTAATTTCAGCTGTTGGGATTATAAATTACTAAAAAAACTTAAGCAGATGTGAATTTTGTTTTCGTGATGAGAAGGCAAGCCTGGCCCAGACATGGAATAACAAAATTCCAAAGATTGCAATGGCCATTCTTTTCTAACTGGTCCATCTGATGTTTAAAAGGAATGTTTCGGGGGGTTGTTTTTTGGTTTTTTTTTTGTTTTTTTTTACATTCACTTTTAAACTCATTCAAAGTACACGTTTTTGAAGAAGCATAGGCTAATGTGTTCCAATTCTTGTTGTTTCTTTGTATAGGGATAGGTAATGAATGAAACAAACAAACAAAAAAATTTTAGTTGGTAGCGTATGACATAAAATGGGCTTTAAAATGCCTGTGGAGTACCTCCAAACAGTTCAGTTAAGTAGAACTCATTCTTTAATATTTCTTATTGTGGTCTTTCTCTGTTTTTCCCCATTTTTCTGATAATAGAATATGCATTTTTTTTCTGTTTTCCAGGTTATTTTATATGTTATTCTGTAATGCCAGTTTAGTTACACATTTTTAAAAGGAGACAAGGATAAAAGGATATAGTAAAGACAGAGATCCAACTCATTAGTCCTCTTAATTGCACTAATGTTAAACTACTCAGTTATGCAAGGATATGTTCAATCTCAGTCTATATAAATCATATATGAAAGTTGTCGATTTCATATCTGGCATCTAACTTAGATGTTTTGGTGAAGTAAATTTTCATTACAACTAGTTTGTGGAGGGGAAAAAAGGTTAATTACCTTTATGGTACTCAGAAAATCAAAAATATACCTCAAACAATTCCTGAAGACTTGAGCAGGGGTATGCAGCTGAACAGCTGATTAGTGCAATGTAAAGTTATCAATGTGCAGCATCTTCCATGGGAATATTTGCTATCTTGAAGGAAGGATACCAAGCCAGATACTATGTTGATTAGCACCAAATAAGTGTTTCCAATTCTGGTGTTTATTTAATCATATGACAAAAAGAATGGTTATATTTACTATTCTTAGTAAAATTGAAATGGTTTTAATAAAATTTGGATATGCCCATTTCCCTGTGATAGCTCTTTTAGCCAACAGTGGTAAAATGATACTGAAAATCCAAACCTGGAAGGAAATTTGGGTGATTTTTTTTTTCTTCTGTGACAACAGAATGAAACAAAACAAAAGGCATAAAAAGCCCATGCATTTAAGGACAAAGAATTAAATTCCTTCCTCAGTAACATATATGTTATCTAGTACAGTTAACATCATGTATGTTAAGAAAATCAGGCCTAATATTTTTAATGAGGTTTCAATTTTATATTCATGTCTTTAGGGGTGTCCTATGAATGCTCTGGGAATTAGAAGAACAATTAGATCTGGATCCAGCTCAGTTCGTGTCTTTTCCATAGACTTCCCTGCTATCTAGTCAGAACTCTCCATTTAAAAATGACAAAAATGATATTTAGACATCACTGGGTTTGTTTTGTTCTTTGCAGTGCCATGCTGGGAATGTTTTGTATTGGAATTATGACAGATTTCTCTCCTGATATGATGGTAAGACACATTTTGATATATTATGGGGTAAATAACATGAAAGAATGGGTTTAAGGTTTGTTTGCCTCCCTCACGATCCGCAACTCCAAGAAGAAACAGCCAAGAGATACCACTTGGTAACTATGGAGTTACTCAGTTTCATAATTTGACATTCCAGTATTTTTCTAGTTATTTCCCTTCTACCTTGAAATTATTCATCTGCCCATACATCAAAATGATGTAAAGTCCTCACTATACAGATTTTCCTTCTGTTTTTAAACATTATGCTTGCTCACATCTGCAATGATGTACTGATCAGCCAATATAATTACAAATTCTTGATGGGTGAAACCCCTTTTCATGAATGAAATAAAAATGTCGGTAACAGGAGTTTTTCCTCTCTCAAGATATGTGATTCTTCCTCAAACTTATGTTTTAAAGCAAAAGAAGTACCTTTTTATAATTCATAAGAGTATATTTTTGAAGTGTATTCTTATTTCAAAAGCTAACGGTCTAGTTCTGATTTCAGTTTCCTCTTCTGGGGGGAGGTGGGTGGGCATATAACCGTAAAGACCAGCACATGCTTCAGACGAAAACCAGGCCCAAGCTGGCTTTAACTGTACAAAGTTATCTGTGTAACAGAGCTTAAATGATTGAACTTTTGGCTTATGGCATTTAATGAGTATAGTTGGTAACAACAGAGGATGAATATAAGAGGCAGTGGTGAGCAGCTCTTTTTCTTCTAGTGGGGAATATCCAGGAGAAAAAAGCATGTAGAACCAGATGAAACCAAAACTATCTCACTCTGGACTTAATCATCAGGCAGTAAATTCTATGTGTACCAAATAAATGTACATATATGAACTGTTGTGGGGCTAGGTCCCTTTCTCCTGTAAAAGAGCAAAAGAAAATCCTACAAGGCAGTAAAAATCTCAGTGAAACTCCTTTTAAAAGGGGTTTTACCACTGTAAAATAGATTGCAATGTTACTTATTGACAAATCTGCAAACTTGTCAGCGTTTACTCACATCCTTTCAAGAGCTTACACACAGAATATAGTATCAACAGTAGAGTTCAACAGCATCGAAGAAATGCTGCCAGAAATCTGATGTGCCTTTGACAAACTCTTCTCCTGAACTAATCTCAGTGGAATAGCATCCTCCTTTGCTGGGCCAACTCAAGAACAACTCCCTCTTTGCTCACAAGTGAACTTTGTATAATTTTGGAAGAGAAAATTTAATTTAATCTATTAGTCGGTTAAAAAAATCCCTGAAAGATGGTGGTTGACTTGCTTATATTAAGAGTTACTCTGGTTTTGATTTGTCATTATCCTTTTTTTCTGATGTAATGCCCATCCTACTAGTTCTTGGAAAGAAGAGGACTAGTCTATGCGTTTGTGACTGATCAATAAACCTCTACAGTGGGAGAAGACTCACAGGATATGGGCGAAGGTGATATACTCATGAAGGTCAGGGAAGAAAGGAGGGAGTGACTAACCATAGCTGTTACAAAAGAAACTGGGCTTAGCTCAACACTAAGGGGACCAGAGGGCGGCCTTAGATCAGTCCAGTGGGTGAACCGGTTGTGTAAATATTTCTGCCTGAGTTAATCAAAAGAGTGTGTCTTCCTGAGTTAGCCAGACTAACATGGTGGGAGCGTATACATGGCTCAACCCAACACAGTGTGTAAAAGCTGAGAAACCAACAAAATGAACTTTGAAGAGACCAATAGGCTTAAGCTAGTTTCAAACCATATGTACCTTCCTGGCAACTGAGGATGCCCAGTGTCTTGACAGTGAGCAGATCATAAAGACCAGTAATGAGAATTATACTTGTATTGTGGTTCAGCTGTATAGTGCAATTCCTGTATTCTATGAAGTGTAATTTGCACATGTATTGTGATTTCAGTACCTTGCAGTATCACACTGCTAAATCAAAATCATGTATAATGTCAAGTATATACAAATAAGTAAATCTGGCATTAAACATTAAAACTCCCATGTGCGAAATATCTAGAAGAACCTGGTTAGAGAGTATTGGCATCTCACAGAGTTAAAATGGTTATTTCCCTCTTTGATAGTAAGACTCAGAGTGCCTATTACCTGAAAATGAGGGGGTTTTTGAGTCTACTTGATTAATTCCACAGAGAACTATCCTGTTCTCCTTTTTGGTTAGGTGCTATCATGCTGATCTCTGTGTCACTGGAATTAGCCTTCAAGTTGTGTGCAGAAGACAGGTTGACCATTCTAAGTGCCACATGAATCACACTCCTTCATTTGACCGCAACATTTTTAGGCATACTATTAAAAAATGTCAGATTTGGAAACCTTTCATTTGACATTTATCTGAAAAACCATAATGTAACTGTATATAAATGTCAAATGAGAATAAAGCTGTATTCTTATCTGTATAAATATCAAATGAATGGTTGTTTCCTCTGATATTTAGGGTTCTGAAAGGGTAGAGGTCAAGTGAGGTGCCTCTCCCAGCAAAGGTTAATGGCACTGATGAACCCGGATACTACAGAATTCTAAAGCAGTAGCTCACACCCGTACCCTGGGGTTTGTTGCCCTGAGCAGCTCAAGTTGGCGGTTTAGGAACAGGATCCTCCTAAAGCAGCTGTACCCCTAGCCAACACAACACTTAATTCCCATCTCCTTCCCTAAATGCTGCTTGTACAGGACATGATTTGGAGAAGGGAGATAAACCCAGGTATTCCACTTTCCAGGTGAGCTCTCAAATCACTGAATTATTAGTTATTTTATAGGATGTCTCGTTTTCACACTTGCTGAAATAGAACTGAAAACACTCTTAAAAATGAAGTATATTTGAATAGAGACAGTAGAGATATAAATGACAATATCCAGATTGCATCCCTCAGACTAAGAACCATAACATTTGTACTTTGTGAAACCCATCTGCTTTTTCTCAGGTATCAGCAGAACAGATTTACTACCCAAATAAATTTTTGGTTAGCGACCCTGAACTTAAGAACATTGACTGCATTATGAGTAATCTAAAATAATTATATTAATAACTATAAGAATCTCAGAAAAATTGAAATTTTTTCTTTGATATCTAAATAGGTCCAAAAGTCAGTTTGTTCATTAATAACATCAAACAGCACTAGATCTCTCAGCCTGGGAACCAAAAGATTACCATACAGGTCAATAAACAAGGAAAACCGATTTTTTTCATCTAGAACATATAAGAACTCTTAATTTTGGTATCCATTTGTAAGCATCCACAACATAAACACTTCCTATCCATAGCCATAACTAAAATGCTAAGTAGAAAACAAATCAAAAGGATCATTATTTAGAAATGCATGTAATATTCCCATGTAAGATCTTAAATATATTGGTGAAATACCTAAAGCTATTATAAATTTGGAAATGTTGAGATTCATAATTCCAAGTGCTGGTTCTCTTATACACTGTGAGTGCCGACTGTAAAATTTAAACATAATAAGAAATGCCATTTTACAACACCCGATTCAAGTACTGTAATGGTATCATTACGGTCTTAAAAGAAAGCAGAATTTGCTAGATCATCTCATTTCCACTGGAACAACAACAAAACCCCCCCCCCAAAATTCCATACAATTCCTTCCTCACTACCTGGCAGGTAAATCACAGTATGCCTCCCCCTCCCCGCTCCTCCCCCCAATAAAAAAAAAAAAAATCCAAGACTTCAACAAAACTTTCAGGGGAAAAAAAAGAAAAAAACAACTTAAGATTCCAGGGGAACATCTGTTGTGTGTCCTGTGTAGCAGTCATTTCCCCTATATGTTGTAATTTTCCAGAATAACACTTCAAACTTGAAAAGTCCTTCACAGGCCGTTCTTTAGCCGTTTCACCTCAAGTCTTTCCTTTCTGCCCTGTTTTGTGGGTTTTTTGGGGGTTTTTTTGCCATTCCCTCATTACATGCCACATTCCTTTTATATTGCTGGGACTTCATTGTCTGGAAAACCATGATACCCTCTCTGGAGTCTAAAACATATGTCTAGGTCTCTTGTCTTCAGCATCCTGAGCTGCAGCAGGTCTCTCCCTGCAGCCTGCAGGCAGCAAGCTACAGCTTCGCTCTAGGTTGTGCCAGGAGGTTGGTCTCTGAGCAACTCTAGCCAGGCAACTACCAATCTCCAGGATAACCTGGGCTTTAAATTAAGCAAGGGATTCCACTAGGTGAAAGGGAATCTAAAATTCAATTTTGTAATGGTGCCTGGAGATACCCAAATCTGCTTGCAATTTCTCCTCTTGGCGCTTTACATAAAAGAATTGTTTTTCTTAATTTCACTGATATTCTACTCCTGCACAAGCAAGGGAGTTTAGACTGAATTCATATAGTCAGTGAATAGCTTCTTATGTTATTCTTTTCAAGTAAGCAGTGAGTAAGGATGACATAGAAGGGCCTAGATATGTGCTGGAGTCTCTTCTCCATAAGATATATAGTCAATTCAACTTCTTTCTCTATTCCACTCTGCAAACATAGGAAGATGTGTGAAATGAACAAAATATGTGTATATAAGCGTGATGGGTAAAGAGTGTTGATGTTGAACCTGAAATGAAACTAAGGAAAGCATATGATGTGTGAAACATATGGCAATGCATATGTATGAAGTTTGGATCAGGATATGCATCACAAAATAGTAATAGGTTTTTATTCTGGGAGAAGAGAGTGATAAAGCAAAGGGGAATAAGAACCTCACACTAAAAACAAGAAAAGTTGGAATCTCCTTCCTCTTTGCTATTTGGCATTTCCTCTTGAAAGAAGCGGAGGAAGTATTTAAATATTTTATAACCTTCATTATTGGAACATACATCTCTTTATTACATTTTTGGAAGCATGTGTTCTATTTGAAATAAGCATGGATGTATAAATGTTTTTAGGAGATGATTATTCTCTGTATGTAGGTGGAGAAGAGCATCGAATTAGTGAGATCTTGCTTTCGTGAGTAACAGAGCAGCTGGCATTATCCCTCCTTTCCCTCCGCCTCCCTGGCCAAGGGAAAACACCTCTTATCCTCAACTTTAATTCCCAAAATAAAATAAGAAATGGTGTTGGCTTCCCTCTTTCCATCTGCTTTTCCAGGTAATACTGAAATTGTATCATCTGCCATGTTTGCAATTCCTTTACCAGGTCGTTGTGGAAGTGTAGGGAAAGTGAAAAAGAATGGCATTGGGGCTATCACAGAACTGTAGAAAACAGAGGTAGAAAAGGTCTTTTAGCCTACTTCCCAGCCTAAATGTCTGTCTGATTTGTTCTGAAAGACATTTAGTCAAGGAGACTCAAAAACATTACCTAATCTGTACCCTTTACATGGAATCATCGAAGTTCAGATGCTTAGCAGGAGGATCAGCTCTTCTTTATCTAACAGGTAAAGCGTAGACTACACAATCACGAAGAGTAAGTAGAACTGTATTCAGACAGTGCTGATGGAAACAAAAATGTCCACTGGTGGTGCTGAAAAAAGAATATGCTCCCCAGTCCTGCTAGGATATAGACTTCTTTGAAAGGGTTCAAGTCCAAGAAAGCTACTTAAGATCATTATTTGGAAAAGGCTTCAAAGACTTTTTTATCCCTTCTCTATACAGAGATGTGGCAACAGAGCAACCAACAGCAGTTGATACTATGTCTAGTTTATCAATCTGAAGCCTTAAAATCTTGAAATCTCTTTTTTCATAAATTTATTTTTAGGCATTCAGCAAAGTTCAAACTTCATATGGCTCAGAGGCCTGTTCTGTTCACCTCTCCTGTGCACGGTCTTCCTGACTGCATATTTTGTTTGCTTATATTAAAGGAACCAGATTTGATGGAACAGCACCAAACTGTTGCACTTGAAATATTGGCCCATCATCTTCTCTAAGAAACCACTGCAGAAAAATAACAACTTCATCTTTTCAGAAAAGTATGAAGTCTTTCTATCATTGTTACTCATGGACAACAGAAAAGGGCATTTGTTTAAATTTCACCAGAAAAAAAATTGTAATGATTCAGAAAAGGTTTGAGACAGGATGAAAGTGAAAGTAGAATATATTCAAGCAATAAAAGGAATAGCATCATTCTATTATGTTCAGCAAACTAATTTTGCTAGAAAACTGTGACAACTGAAGTATCCATGTTAAAACTGATCATGGTTGACATTGCAGTGTATTTTCTAATTTCTCATGTTATCACATAATTCAAAACATTTGGATTTTCTTCTGAAGGCTAACTCAAGAGAATTCAGGCAAGTAGAGATAGCCATGAAATTCTCAAGACAGTTGAGTACTTCATTCTAAATGAGGGAAATACATTTATCTGTAATTTGACAGACTCGAAACTATTTTGCTGTTTTCTTACTCATTTGCCATCAAAGCTCTAACATTAAATATACACATAAATTAAATTTAAAACTGGATTCAACCATTAGAAAAATGTGCAAAATAAAATTTTTGCTTTACTCATCTAGTTTGCTTTTAGAAATATATTGACCGGCTTCATTCAGAAGGATGAATCTTAATTTTGAACCTCCTGTATGCTTTGGAGTTCTGCTGCAGTTTTTGCTTTGGATTTTTATGAAGATTGGAGCAATATACAAATTTTTAATCTAGGATAATGTTTGGAATTTTGAATGATGTCATATTCACTGCTCTTTGAATTACATGCTTGGACAGTAGCCATGGCAATCTGCAGATAGTCAACTGCTTTAATAAGCGCTCTGAAGAATCTCTAACATTTGTGTGTTTGCCTATTCTCAGTTAACAAGCAATAAAACTGAGGGATTCAGATTAAATAGTCATTGCAGACTTGCTTTACTCTTCTGAGTAACTTACTGGGCAAATATGTAGCCCTCACTTTTTATGCCTTTCCAGCTTTTTTGCGGTAACTATTCCTGGCTATTCCTACTGTCTACTCTTTCCAGTAGGTCTTCTCCCAGGTAAAAAACAACAAAGGGACAAAACCTGAAATCCCCACTACAATACCTAATTAACAAAACTATGTTAATTGTACTTTTCTGATTTGTTTGCATGATGCATCACTTTGCCAAGCCTATTATTTGCGTTTGTAATTTTAAGACATCTGGTGGTAAGGAACATGTCTTTTTCTATATTTGTACAGCTCCCAGCGCAACAAGAATTAGATGTTGATTGAGCCCTTATGTCATACAACTACTTTATCATTGTCATCCATACTAAACAAACACATTTGCTTAAAACTAAGCATGTTGAATGAGCAACATTTCATAAATCCCTGCCTTTTACTTCATTAGTAACAGGCATGTTGAAACAAAATGACACTGATGTAAATCCAGAATGAACCTATTATTTTTAGTGGAGTTAATCCAGACTGACACAGATGTTAACTGAGAACAAAAAAAAGTCCAGCATCCACATGGAAAACAATAGAATAAACGGGGTTTAGATATGCACATTTATTTTGCCCGGGTTGTGAAGAAGACTTGAGGCAATTCTCTAGAACTCCAAGCCCACTGATAATCCTGTACCACAATTTACTTCAATTTAAAAATAGTTATTTACTGCCTTTCTGCAGATGCACATGTTAATTAATTTTATTTTGATGAATATATTATTTATAAACCCACAGTACTAAAAGGTCACAAACAGCAAAGTCTTAATTTCTTGAGATTTTAATTCTGAACTATTTATCAGATTCGGCTACAAGAAAGAGCTGGCTGCTTGTGGGAGAAGTGTCACTTTCTGGTCATTTGAATCCAATTATGAAATACATACACGCAGAACACTCCAAAATAGCATCGCTGTCACTATGACTGCATGTCACTTTTGTTTCAATATCATTCAGAAACGTTGCACAAAACGCGTTGCATCAACCTTTTGTTTCTTTTTCTACGCTTTTTTAAGGCAGCCTAGGAATTTCCTGATAGATTTGAGATGGAGCAATAGGTACAGATTTTCCTGAGTGTCCCACAGACACGTAAGTCATTTGGTTCATATGTGGGTGGTCTTTGACTTATTCAGCTAGCTCTGTTATAGACTCTCTAACACATCCAACCCAATTAGATAGATGCGCAGTATGGTCTTTACAAAATATCATTCAGCCATGTATCCTGCAACAAGCAATTACAAGTCATCTTCAGGGCATTGATTTATTTCTCTTTGCCCTACCAATTTAATGACCTTATGATTTATACTGATTATGGAAGTCGCTCCTTGGCAAGCAAAGTAATTATCCATCAATCTTAAATTCTTTAAGGGAAGAAAATGTTTATTTTCTGTCTGCATAATAAGTTTTATGTCATTTTTAATGTCATGACTCCCACATGCACTGAAGATATATGTAGTGACTTCTAATGTCTCACAGAATGTCAATTGGAAATGTAATTTGACAACAGGCTTAGCTCCTTTTGTCTGAATACTTGGCATTATATAATGAGTATGGTTAAGTCCTCTGCTTGGAAATGCATACATTATCTTAGGCTGAAATAATGGACACCTTCTGTGGTCCAGTCATGAGGCCCTACAAAAAATTCTCAGTGATAAAAATAGCAGATTTTTAAGTACATTTAAATATCAACTGTACAAATAGAGGTTGAGGAGCAACAGGATGGATCACACCTCAGTGCAAAGGCAAATACCCTCTCACTGCCCCCTCTGCTACTGTTTTTCTGTAATTGTTTTAAAGTAAGGATTCCAGCACTGAGTGTGAGTGGGTGAGGGTTTTTTTGAAAGGAAATATGTTTTATTTGTGTGTAAATAGGAAAAAATCTAGGTTGCATTGCATTATTTGCCAGATGAAAATGTCCTACCTGATCTTATGGAAAGCTTATATTATTTTGGACTTTTTTATCATTATTTGCTACTGTAGAATTCAAAAACTGAAAGGTTCTTAAAACCTGCATACCAAGGAGAGGCTAACAGCCAAGGGAACTGAGTTTTGTAGGTGTGCCAGTGAGTTCCCCAAACTTGGCTCCTTCTCATCCCTGCTCCTCAAATGTTATTCACACACAGTAAATCTAATCACTGCTGATGCCACTTTACTGTTTATTTCCATCTTTTTCATTCTCTGTCCAGCCTTTACAGATTGAGTGACATGTATCGTCTATTAATAACCTTTGCATTTGTGCTGGTTTTGGCTGAGAAAGGGTTAATTCTCTCCACTGTAGTGCCTGTGGTGGTCAGGGACCTTTCCAGCTTCCCACGCTCTGCCACGTGGGCAGGGGGCTGGGAGGGGCGGGACCACGGCCGGGGCAGCTGACCCCAACTGGCCAATGGGATGTTCATTCCATACCATGTGATGCCGTGACCAGTACATGGCGCATGATGGGGGGGAGGGGGCAGTGGTGGCCCAGGGCCTGGCGGCGTCGGGTCGGCGGGCAGTGAGCGGCTGCGTCGCATGCTGTTTGTTTCGGTGGTTCATTCCCCTTCCCCCCTCTCCGCCCCAGGTTTCACGCCACTCATTGGTTTCCTTTCCATTGCATTTTTGCTGTTGGTGGTTTATTTTAATTATTAAACTGTTTTTATCTCAACCCACGAGCATTACCCTTCTGATTCTCTTCCCCGTCCCGCCGGTGGGGGAGTAAGTGAGCGACTGTGTGGGGCTGAGTTGCCGGCTGAACCACAACAGCATTTTAAGACACACAGCATAACAGCTATGTAAGATTAAGACCCTTCCACAGATTTTGAGTTTGATGGGAAGATTCACTATTCAAAAGAGTTAGTATGGATGGAAATGATGGTTCAAGTTGGGTACGGAAATGAAGATAGTGAGGTGCCAATGTTTCCAACATACAGCATCAGTGACACACACAAGGTGCTAGAATTAGTCCTCTCCATACATTCAAGTTACTGGAAATGACAGAATAAAATTCTTCCATTATATGTCAAGAGATTTTTAGATTTTAAAGTCAAGCATCTGCACTTTACCCATGAAAAAACCCCACATTAATTGGGCATGAATATGATTTTCCTACAATTCCAGAATTACTTTATTTTTCAGTCCTTAATTCTCGACTATAAAACAGCTCAAACCCAAGACCCATCAGCGATAAAAACTGCACAGAGAACAAGATCATGTCAAAATTTAACAAATAGGAAACATCACCTCAGGAGATATTGCCAACTCAATGCAAGAAGGGCTGAGTTAACTTTTTAGATTTTACTTCTTGTATTGAAGTGTAGAAAAATTCAGAGAAGTGTGCTGGTTTTGGCTGGGATAGAGCTAATTTTCTCCATAGTAGCTAGCATGGGGCTATATTTTGGGTTTGTGCTGAAAACAGTGCTGATAACCCAGGGATGTTTCAGTTACTGCTGAGCAGGGCTGACACAGAGCCAAGGCCTTTCCTGCCCCTCACCCCACCCCACCAGCGAGCAGGCTGGGGGGGCACAAGGAGCTGGGAGGGGACACAGCCGGTAGAGCTGACCCCAACTGACCCCAGGGATGTCCCACACCGTATGGCGGCATGCTCAGCATATAAAGGTGGGGGAAAAAGGAAGGGGGAGATGATTGGAGTGACAGTGTTTGTCTTCCCAAGTCATGTCACACATGATGGAGCCCTGCTTTCCTGCACCTGCCTGCCCATGGGAAGAAAAAAATTAATTCCCTGTTTTGCTTTGCTTGCATGCGAGGCTTTTGCTTTACCTATTAAACTGTCTTTATCTCAACCCACGGGATTTCTCACTTTTACTCTTCCGATTCTCTCCTCCATCCTGCTGTGGGGGAGTGAGAGAGTGGCTGTGTGGTGCTTGGATGCTGGCTGGGGTTAAACCATGACAAGCCAACAAATACTCTTGCTCTCTGAAGTATGCAATTACATGTTTTTCTTAAAGTTGATGTCACCAGAAATGACATGTCACATACATACACCTTTTAAATCACACACACACACAGAATCACAGGTTGGAAGGGACCTCAGGGATCATCTAGTCCAACCTCTCTAGGACGAGCACAGTCTAGACAAGATGGCCCAGCACCCTGTCCAGCCGACTCCTGAAAATGTCCAACGTGGCCGAGTCAACCACTTCCCTGGGGAGATCATTCCAGTGGTGACTGTCCTCAATGTGAAAAATTTCCCTCTCGTGTCCAATCGGAATCTCCCCGAGAGCAACTTCTGTCCATTCCCCCTTGTCCTCTCCATGGGACTCCTTGTAAAAGGGAGTCTCCATCTTCTTTGTAGCTGCCCCTTAAGTATTGGTACATGGTGATGAGATCAAATCCTGAAAAGGAAAAATTCACACTATCTTAATACAACACTGCCTGCCATTTGACTGGCCTGGTACAGAGCTGACACGTGAGTGGGTCCTACCACACCATTCATTATAGCTAAAAATTTTTTTCTTCCCAAAAGCTTTAGGATAGTACATTTTTTTTCTTTTTCTAAAATATTGTTTTTAACTAGGAATTAGACAAAAAAAATAATTCTATTTTAAATTTACTTCCTCCCATACAAAATCATTTAGGTAGGGCAGAAAAAACAGCCTTGAATGTTTTTTCTCACATTCTCAACACTACCAATTGCAAATACCTAAGCAACTCCAACACCAAGTGGAGTGGATTGATTAGTATCCACATGACCTAAGGGTAGCCTCTTTTGAGGTAGACTGCCCACATCCAGGGTACCTAACCTTTGGATCTCCCTATGTTCTGGTCCCCATGTGGTGCTCTGTTGCCCTAATATGTAACATTATTGTACACTTTTAATTCAAAGTGTCTGTAATAATGCCATGGCTTCACCACAGCCTACCGGAGAGGTGGATTTTTTAGCACAAAACTGAGGTGCCAGAAAGGACTGAGGGAGTGGCATGAGGGTGCATTTGAGGGTGCTAAGCATTCTGAGATAGTTTTTTAAAAGACTGCGTAGGTAGGTAAAGCTAAATTTGATGCACTGACTTGATTCATCCTGCTTTTTGGGAGCACTCCAATGCCAGCTTCGGAATAATCCAAAGTAAACCAAGGAACTGAGTGGATGATCAGGGATCCAGTGCCTGAGCCTGCTTCCTGGCCACTGTTAGCAGTTTAGATATGCCCTGTGTAACGGGAGCAAAACACAAATAACACATATCTCAATTCAGCAATTTTTACTTCCTATTTATATCCTTTCCATACACTGTGAAACAATATCTAGCTCCAAGAAAACATTGCAGTATTAAGAGCAGCAGCTTTGAATCAGGCCCAAAGAAAGTATAGAAACAGATACTACAAGACGAAAAATAAATGGGGACTGAAACAAAAATAGGAACGTTGCAGATCAGTTCCAATTTTACGGAAATAAATGTCATCAAACAAACTAGGCAGAAATTTTGAGCAGATTAGTTTGTTGCTCATGTAAAATTTCTGGGTTTTAGGCATTTCATTTAGCATTGAGGAATATGTGTGGAAAAATCAATATAAAACAAAGGATTCTGACAGATCTCACGCCATTATGTTAATAGGGAACCTTATTAATTAGAGTTTTTCCAGCAAAGTCAAATGACATTATTTCAATATTTATCTCATTGGCCTTGTTTAAGGTTGAAAACTTCCACAACTGTTTGATGAACTTGCATTTTAACACAACTAATTGCAAAAGGACGCATTTCGGAGCTACTATTGCGCATTTTATTCACAGAATGCATGCATATGTCTTTTCAAAATGTGAGTCTGTATATAAACACACCTGGGGTTATCATTACTCCTAAAGTGATATCCTAAGATATCCAGTTTAATGCTGGTATTCATAATATGAAGACAACTGATTAGGATCAGTGATGATGTGCCTTGTGAGATTAGCAGATTATTGCATTTAATTTTCAATTCACTTTTCAAATTAATTACAAATTAAAAAGAGGCCACAAGAATGATATTACAGTTTAAAAATATGGCCTTCCATCAGAGATTAAAGACACTACAATGAGAAGAAAGACAGGAGAACTTCATCCTAGTTCATAAGTAGTCCTATGTTTAAGACTGCTAACGTGGCAGATAAGATACTGATAAAAGAAACTCAAAAATTTTACTATGACAATTTATTTTTTGTCACACCCTTGTTCTTCTGCTTCAGGTTATTTCCCTGCAGCGGAGCCTGTAGAACACAATGTCTGCTACTGTCTCTGCAGTTTCAGTTCATAATTCAGAATCTTAGGTTAAAATCTACTTTTATGAATTGCTCAAGCTAAAATGCCAGTTGAGACTACACCAGCTAAGATGGTACATTCCATTACCTGACACTATTGTTGAGAGCAAAGCCCTCAAAAAAACATATCAGGGTGAATAGCTGGCACTGGTAATGGCTTGAAGATCTGAGGCAAGGTTTATCAGTTACTCTGGTATGATCCTTAACATGTGCAATGAAAGCAACAAGTAAGTAAATGTATTCTGTAGTGATACTGTAGAAGGAGCATTTAAAAACCAAAATCTATTGTAGGTCTATGAAAATAACTGCTAGGTAGACTGAAAGGAGCTGGGAATTACCCATTTTTCATGCACAGTCGTCTTGGAAAACCAAAAAGTATGTCATGCAAAGATTTCATTCTGAAATTTTTTTTTTGTAGATTCCAATTAGTTTTTACCCCTTTTAAATTAAATTCAAGCACATTTTATAACAAACCACAAGGTTAATATGTTTAGACTACACATTAAAACATTTCAAACATATATCATTGTATTTTTCAGATTAGCATGTTTGTAGAATATCGTGTATTTGCAAGGAGTTTCTGACAATGCCAAAAGCTGTTATTTTCCAACTATTTTAAAACATCTTTAAAAATCAGTACACTCTAATATAGATGAATATACGTAACATACTTAAAATAATGAAATGTCTTTTAAGCGTGTGGTTAGTGCATTATCAGATTTTGGGAGGTTGGCTCATATCTCTAAGTTTGAATTTCCAACAACGTACAGATTTATTAAATTTTATAGACACAGTTAATCTTGTATGTACCACGCATATTATCTATAAAATTTACAATATTAGTCTAATGATTTTTTCATTAATTATTAAAATGCACTCTAAACCAGCATTCCATCTTTAATACTTTCTTGAAATACATTAATATAATGCAATTTACAGCATCCTGAAGTAGTTATTTCTTTCTAGATTTCTGCATTTGCAATCCTTCTTCAAAAATTATTTCCTACACCATAGATAAATTGCACTGAACAATACTGAGTTCCTGAATTTTGGTAAGTTTCTCCTGAAGTCAAGCACATAACCATATTTGCAAGACTATCCAGCTTACCTTTCTCACTTACCATCCCACCTAGCTGTCTCATTTTAGGTATTTCTAGAGACTCATCACTTGATATCTAGAAGCACCTACTTGCAAACACATTTTTTCAGGACACTGAATTTTACTATAGAACATGTCTTTGCCCCCTGTAGGATTTTTTCCCTTTTTCTGTGATTCACTCAGACCTCCTGTATGGCACATGGACTTATGCAGATTCCCTCACACTTCATCAAGCAGTGCATCATACCCCAATTAAAAAAACTAAAAATGGATTGTTTTTTGTAGCTACAGCAAAGAGAGAAAGGAAAACACAACAGAATTTAAAAACATGCTTGAGATCTGCACAGTGATTCACCAGTTATTTTTATATTGGAAACAGAATTGATCTGAAAGTTAAGCATGTCTCATAGATCACAGGTATGTGTTCTTTGCAAACATTCATGAGGACAGGAGAAAAGGAGAAAAAAAATACTGACATCTTAATCTACTATTTCCCCATTTTTTTTAATACTAACAACACTCCTACTATTGATTGCTTCAAACTATTTTATCATTAAAAATATAAGAAGGTTTGGTTATGTGGGAAATGTCAGGGCCTTTGGGAAGAAAACATGGAAAACAGATGTTTGTTGTTTAAGGTTACAATGTAATTAAACCAATGGGACTAATATTACTTATATGTCATTACTTAAGAAGCAGCTGTTCCTCCCACCTCCAGCTTCACTGACTGGATCATGTATATTTTCCACCCCCATAACACTGTCTCCTTGTCAGCATAAGTTTCCTCTTTCTAGTAAATTGGGAAGCAACGTTAACATAAATTTAAAGGAACCACCCTCAAACCTTTAATGAGCAGAAGTTGCTGAAGGCATAATTATTCCTTACACGTGTAAGCAATATTAGGAATTTGGCTGCATTCCATTAGTTTTGCCTGATAAGAAATTTAGTCCATCTTACAATCAGAATGAAAACACAATCGTGCATAACAGGCTCATATTGTTTTACAGGAACTGCTATTAGTTCCTTGAAAAAGTGAAATGTAGCACAGGTAGAATTCAAGCTAAGTTACAGGTTAACAATTCTAGGAAATTTATGATAAGGAAATATAAAGTAATGCCATATCTTGAGAAGGACTGGAGAAAGAGCATTTGTATAGATGCCAGTAGCATCAGGGAAAGAGTAGTGGCCTATTAATGTTTATATTTCTAGGACAAGGCTAGCCTGAAGAACATGAAGACCACCAAACTGTAAAAAATTTATCACTTGCCAACTTCAGTTTCATAACTTTCATAATCACCAATATCTGATATATGTAAACTCTACACTATAAGAGATATACATTCTATTTATACTTTTTTTTCTCCCTGTGAATTCCAGGACTTGTTTACACAGGCAAATTAATGTGAAGTAAGCTACAGTAGAATGGCTAAGCAGGCTACTTTATTAATATACCATTCTTAGACAATACTATAATACAAAAAGATTAAGCAATGTCTCACTTTATCCAGGGAGTTAGTGTATTGTTGCTGGCTCATAACAAATTCTGTTCTTAGCCGTATGTGAATCAGTTTGCCTTTGCAGAGCAGTCCAAAGCCTATCCTACAGTTAAAAATAAAAGAATAGGTGCTTTCCTTATCCATTAAGCAGCTGACATTTTTTAATTGCCATGAAGTTCTTGATATGTGTTAACTCTCAGTATAGAGATTGGTTGACCTCTATACAGGCCTCTAGAGAGACTTCTTAGTTATACGAGCAAATGTTTTTATCACCTTAAAACTGCGGTTATACAGCGATACAAGTCATTCTGCTTGAGTTTAAATATGGGTTTGATAAAGTTGGGAATCTTTGTGTCCTCCATCATCTTGTATACGATTACTGCACCCCTTCTTGGACATCATCTATCAAAGACACGCAACATTTTCTGTTTCTCTGCATGAAGATTTTATGTTTGCAATTATTTTTACTGTTAGGATCTGAACATCCCCTTATTTCTGCACTTCTTGTACCTCAGTGCCATTATTGACTCATATGTGAAGGGAACTCTGCAAATAGGTAGCTAAATACTGTGTGTCCTAAAATTGTCCTGTGATTAATTTTTCTATAGTTAAAATTATTATATGCAATTAGCAAGGTAATCAACTCAGGTATATACCTGACTGAACCAACCATGTGATTTAAAAATCTTAGGTTAAAAATTAATTGAGTGCATGTAATGATTTTCTACAAAGATGATACCTAAAAGGCATGAAAACAGTCTGTTTTAATTGTTTGCTGTTTTAATAGTATGAAAACTTCTAATCAAAAAAGTTTGGTATTTTTTTTAATATCTATATGGTCACTTTTCACTGGTGAAGTAAAATAATTTACTCTTCTTACCAGTAATTGACAACGATAAACATATTCCAAACCAAATGAAAACTTTCCGGTTTATGGTGACAGAATTTTGTAAATGACTAAGGAGACCTTTATGCACATTTGTATAATGCTTTTTAAGGAGATTCCAAATACGCTAAATTTTCCCTGAGAGTTAAACAAAGCCTGAATAAGTGGATGTCAGATTATAAACTTTTGCAAACAGCATTGGCCCATGTTTAAAACCAAATCCTTTGATATACACAAATGTTTTGAGGGGCCTATGTGTATGTGTATGTGTGTGTGAATATCAAAAGACAAACCATAAGCTTTTTAAACATCACAACACCAGTCACACAGCGCTATCATCCACTATGGCATTACCAGGCAAAATATTTGAAACATCTGATGCACAATTCTAAATATATTTAGGCATTGTTGTGGCTTTGGCCTTTAAAATTTGATCCTTGATCCTCAAAGACACTTAAACTCAAGTTATATGAAATTCAGATTTTGTGAAGGAAATTTCACTTTGGATTTTTGCTTCAGAGATGGATTTTAAATGCTTGATAAGACTTTTACAAAAGTACATAGCTAATAAGAAATGGTGTGGACTGTAATATGCTTCTGGACCTTTTCTGTGGAGTTTTGAAGCAGGTAATACATCTATTAGCTTGCCACCAAATTAGCCCGTCAGCCTACAAAGATGTGGCAAGTTAAAGCCTTTTTTTATCTTAGTCATACAACTGGCCTAGAGGACAGGAATTTCACTTTCCAAGGACAATTAAATGTTCTTATTATTACGGTTGACCACCCCTTTAAGTGTATGAGCAAGGCCTCTCTGATAGGGCTTAATTTGGAGTATACAAGTAAAAATGTTTTAACAGAGGTCCCATTCTTTCTGTAAAGTGATGGGATGTCACAATTATTAAAGCAGAATTATGATACCCGGAAATTAGGAAGAGGTTTGTAATCATCAGGGTTTTTGGAACAGTTTTCAGTAAAAGTCCTGTGGCCAGAAGATGCCTGCTGAGGATGATGCTTGAGCAGCGTAGATAACAGACTGTATGACATAGCTGCCAGCTGCACTAGGGGACTGGACAAAGGGATTGCACAGAAATTCCTTAATTTGCTGCTATGGAGACAAACATGAAACTAGGACTGCTTTGTCACTTAAAAAGAGAACCAAGGACAATTCAGAGATATTTAATTAATTCATGTATAAAGTCTACTTACGATTCTTATAGGTTTGACTTCTGTATTTAGAAATATATCTTGAGAATGCATTAAAATCATATAAAAAGTTAGAAGGTTGGCTACAAGGTACAGGCAAATTATCCCTGATCACAGTTGACAGAAGGGAGAGCTTGCCTTTTTTTTTATAAGAAGCATATTCATAGAAACATAGAATTATTTAGGTTGGAAAAATCCATTACAATCATCAAGTCCAATCGTTACCCTAGCACTGACAAGTCCACCACTAAAGCATGTTCCTAAGCACCACATCTACATGTCTTTTAAATACCTTCAGGGATGGTGGCTCAACCACTTCCCTGGGCAGCCTATTCCAGTGCTTGACAACCCTTTCAGTGAAGAAATTTTTCTTAATATCCAATCTAAACCTCCCCTGGCACAATTTGAGGCCATTTCCTCTTGTCCTATTCCTTGTTACTTGGGAGAAGAGATCAACACCCACCTCACTACAACCTCCTTTCAAAGTAGTTGTAGAGAGCGATATGGTCTCCCCTGAGACTCTTCTTCTCCAGGCTAAACCACCCCAGTTCCCTCAGCTGCTCCTCATAAGACCTGTGCTCTAGACCCTTCACCAACTTTGCGCATTTGACCTGATCTCTTTTAGGCTTTTATATTGCTGTCTATTATCACGGAATCTGAATGGCTGGATTGAGGGGACTTCCCAATGAATGAATGAAGTGCAAACCAGGTACAGTGTACTCCAGCAGTCCTCACAGCAGAGTGGGGCCAAATTAGTGGTCTTGAACTTTTTAGTAAGCATCTTAAGTAGTGTTGAATGTACAAAAATCAGAGGAGGAAGCAAAGGGGCACGTTTGTCTTTCTGTTCTGACCTTCACAGTGCTGAGAAAGTTGCGGAGCATCAGTTACTTTAAAGTTGTGTTTGAGTAACATACTCAAAATATAAGATAATTTTTTACACAGGGGAAACTAGTATACCAGAAAATGTTACACTCTGTGCTGAATATGGAGTTATGGAGTCACAAATGAGGTTAGAACCTGGTACTCAGAATACAAATTTTCAGAAAGGACTGCAGATAGTTCATATGTAAATGCTTTGAATTTGCAAGTACAGTCTGTTCTTTCAACTCATTAGCTCATACTTTATGCTCTGCCAAATCGCCAATTATAATACTCAAAAAATGTAATCTTAAACAAATTGTAGGGAACAGTGACATTCATAACAATAGATTAACGCCAAGTGTTTTAGTATCAGCTGAAATATATATGCAGTTTGGGTTGAAGGAGGTAATGAGTCAGAAGAATTGGGCTTATCCATTTTGGCACTATTATTTTTTGTTTTATTTGATTTTTAGTATATCATGATTTTAATACCAGAGACCAGAGTAGTTTTCAACGGAGATTTCACACTATGTGAAATGCACTCTGGAGTTCCATTCAGGGAACTCCAATTCTTGTCATCAGCTTGAGGTACTTAACACATGATTTGCAAAGATGCTGAGGGCTCTTGTTTTCCCATGGTTTCAATGAAATTGTCAGGTTTCTGCATTTCTTTCACACCTCTTTCAGATCAACAAGAAGCTGCGTATGTATGCTCATATCTCATTAAAGTAAAACTGAAGATACATTGCACCATTTGAAACTGGACTTTCAAAAAACCACTCAGCCACAGCATTGTAGGCCTATCTCATGCTATCATCAAATTGCAAAACCCTCACTGATCTCAGTATTAATTTAGCTACTGAATCCTGGATTTTGATCTATTAAAAATAAAGAACATGCAATGGCAGCTTTGCAACCTTACACAAACATATATATTTTTGGTTCACAATAAACTGTCCTTTATCATACAGAATATTATAGTGCTTGACTACCACAATTAACAAGAATTTGCTCTACGGGTACTTTGTAAGCATTTACATCAATTTGTTTATGTTTATGCATGTATAGAGGCTTACAGTCTCATCAAAACACAATCAAACCACCCTAGCTGTAAAAATTCCACTCAAGCTAACAAAGCAACGAGTATTTATACTTGCTACAAATCCAGCCTAAGGATTTTTCCTAGTAAGGCGTGATGCAATGCCCACTGATGTCAGTAAGGTGACCAGAGGAAATACCCAGAATGCATAATTACGCAAAATACAAACTATATAGAAAGAGGAAAAGGACATTTTTTTGTTTCCTGGCATCAGAAAAACACCAGATGAGAGATATTCCCAGTGCGAAAAGGTTTGGAGAAGTTTCTCTTTTACCCACACCACTGAATCACCCTTATATCAGGCTCCATCTGTAGAATCCTTACTCATGTAAACAATAAGGGGCTTCATGTTTTCTTCAGTGACTTTCAAACCTTTGAATGCCTCTTGGAAGTAAAAGAGGAAAAGTTAAAAGTTAAACCCAGGAGCCTGACTTTTCCCTGTTTCTACCAAAGTGTGTTTTGGTTTTTTTTTTGTGGAAAGGGGCAGAAATAGGAGGGGAATTGTTTTTAAATTAAAGAAAATGTAGGGTTATAATGAGCTGACATGAATTTCAGACTTACCTTTACCAGTAAAATTAAAAGTGTAGTGTTGAACATTTCCTGTGAAACCAGCATAAGGCCAAGTTTAAAGTCATGTTTCCCATAAGAATATTGAATATCCAAGAGATTTGTTAAATGTACAACGATTTAACTGCCATAAATCAGACCATACTTTAAAAATCTTGTATTGCAAATTACCTGTTTCTAAGTTAATAAGCGTATTGGAATATTGGATCTATTTTCATAAAAATTTCTCATATCTGAAGCAAAACATCTGACTGCTTGTGCAGGGAGATACAAACCACAGCAGGCAGTAACTGAGGTAATATAACCTAGTAGGCAAGAAAGAGTTATTGAAATAGAGAAAATTCTACATGATGTGAAATATTTGTATTGCACTTATTCCATGTTCACGTTATCAAAAATCCTGAACAGTCACTGGAAGCATCCAGACTATGGCATGTGAAATGACAGGACTAAGGAAAAGGCAGCAACAAAAACTTTAAAAGTGGTGGTTGTGGTGGAGAGGGGATATTTCAAGATCCTCCAATCAGTTCAAGGGTCAGTGCCGTAGGTTACTACATGAGCTCCTCAAATCTAGAAGTGTAGTATCAATACAACTTACCAAAGCACCTGTACCATCATCACAATTCATAAAATCCATGAACCTTACCAAGCAGCAGAATGGTTTCGCAGAACAAAGGATTCAAAACAGAATAAAACTTCTGCTTAACATACCATCGCATGTTTCAGATTTAAGTTTGTCAATTTTCAGTGACAACAAATTAATATCTTTATTAATAGTAGTAAGCCATCTTTCTTGTGACCTGAAAGTTGGTGAATGATTTCTCCAAACATCAGCCAGTTCTACCTTGAAGCAGTCCTATGAGATACTCTTATTATGCCTCTGAACAAGGAGAGACTGTAATACAGCCTTACTTCAATCCCTGGGAAAGTTAGGGAACGAATCCTCCTGGGGGCCGTCACAAGTCAAATGAAGCACGTGACTGGGAAAAGCCAACATGGCTTCACTAAAGGCAGATTGTGCTTGACAAATCTGGTGGCCTTCTGTGACAAAGTGACTTGGCTGGTTGACATGGGGCAGGCAGTGGACACTGTCTACCTGGACTTCTCCAAGGCTGTTGATACGGTTCCCCACAGCCTCCTCCTGGAGAAATTAATGTGTTATGGCCTAGACAAGTGGTCTGTGCAGTGGGTGGGGAACTGGCTGACGGGCTGCACCCAAAGGGTGGTGGTAAATAGCTCTTTCTCAAACTGGCAGCCTGCCACAAGTGGGGTCCTCCAGGCATTGATATGGGCGCAATGTTATTCAATATCTTTATAAGTGATCTGGATAACGGCATCAAGTGTAGCCTGATGAAGTTTGCAGATGACACCAAGTTGAGTGGGGAAGTAGACACTCCAGAAGGGAGAGCTGCTCTGCCCGGAGATCTGGGTAGGCTGGAAGAGTGGGCCAGCAAGGACCTTATGAAGTTCAACAAGGACAAGTGTAAGGTCATGCACCTGGGAAAACATAATCCAGTAGTGCAGCACAGGATGGGATCCACCTGGCTGGAGAGCAGCTCTGTGGAGAGGGACCTGGGGGTCCTGGCGGACAGAAAGCCCAACATGAGCAAACAGTGTGCTGCTGTGGCCAAGAAGGCCAACAGGATGCTGGGTTGCATCAAAAAGGGCATCGCCAGCAGAGATAAAGAAGTCATTATCCCACTCTACTCAGCGCTTGTCAGGCCACACCTGGAGTACTGTGTACAGTTCTGGTCCCCGCTATACAAAAAGGATGTGGCCAGGCTGGAAGGGGTCCAGAGAAGGGCCACCAAGACGATCAAAGGCCTGGGAAGCTGCCATATGAGGATAGGCTGCGAGAACGGGGTTTGTTCAGCCTTGAGAAAAGGAGGCTCAGAGGGGATCTCATCACCATGTTCTAGTACTTAAGGGGTAACTACAAAGACGACGGAGACTCCCTTTTTACAAGGAGTCCCATGGAGAGGACAAGGGGGAATGGACACAAGTTGCTCTTGGGGAGATTCCAATTGGACATGGGAGGGAAATTTATTGGCATAATCTCCTCAGGGAAGTGGTTGACTCGGCCACATTGGACACCTTCAGGAGTCGGCTGGACAGGGTGCTGGGCCATCTTGTCTAGACTGTGCTCTTCCTAGAAAGGTTGGACTAGATGATCCCTGAGGTCCCTTCCAACCTGAGATTCTGTGATAGTCTTAAGTGTAAGCCATTTCTGCAGGGTCTCTGGGAGAGCTAAGAATAATAAATCAGCATAAGAATTTATTTTTCTTGGTGATCAGCTATTTAAAGAAAAATCCATGTTATATATGGTAAAACAAATTAGAATCTTTGCTTGGCATATGGATTTAGGTTTCCACTTCATTTAAATTCAGAACAATTTTTAAATTTTTGTTTATTATAAATCTAACCGAAGAGCTGCTTCTAGAATATAAATCACACAAAGCTTATTCATCTCCTCACAGTCTCTACAGTTCGTAATTTAGGAATGTATAGCTAAACCTTACAGTTATTTGAATTGCATTATATAGGAAAAGATAAAAGATGGAAGAATATGTTACTGGAAAACCAAAGAATTAAAAAAAATCAGATTATGTTAATTTAAAAGACACCAAAGAGAAAATGCCAAGCTCTGAAATAAAAATGATTGATGATGATGATTAGGAAAGCTATCATATGAGTATCTTAATAAGACACGTAACTGAAAAGAAATTTCTAAAGAACTAGAGGAAAATGATGGAGATTAAATAATATAAAGCAATGTAACGAGAGAGAAACTTGCTACACTTCCAAAAGGTGCACGCGGAAGCGAAAGAAATAACTAGTTAAGTATCAGAGAATAAGCACTGGGATTATTGAGGTTGTGAAGAAACTGTACAAAAAATAAATTTGGGGAACTAATTTATGAAAATATTAAAGCAAGTTGTTTTGTGACTATGAAAAAAAATTGCTTGTCCTGATTTCAAAGGGTAAAGAGAGCAGTTGCCTGCAAGGATATACAACTGGCAATCCCGCACATGCAAAATGAATCATGAAAAATGTAAGCATTTTTGGGGAGAGGGTGGATTTGTACAGTGAAAGTCACCAATTCTAGTAGGTCCCCTCCCCTCTCTCACACTTAGCAGCAGACAGGAAGGTGGAAAAAGTAGTCATCTGACAGCTCTTAGCTATTGAGCTCTACAACCCAGGCAATCACTATTACTTAATGTTATACTGTGCTGAGCATTTCTAAACAACAATTTAATAAGCAGCATATCATCTAGAAGAAATATGGTGTCTCATAAACCTCCAGTCCCCCATGGACCAAAAGCAAGGGACCAAATCCGGATTCCACTTGTGGAATTTTCTATGGCCGAAAGTCCACCTCTGCCTGGTGCACAAATAGGACTGCAGCTCTCCTCCAAGTGACATGATCCTTCTTCCTCTTTGTGACGGGTTATTTGGTCATCTTTTGCCAATGCAAGCTTCATCTTATTTTGGTAACCTTCATTAGTGGATGGAGGAAGGATGAACCAGCAGCCTCACACCATCTTACGAATTAGGAAAATCTCAAATTATTCCCAGATATTCTACAGATATTTCGTATGATTTTGAAAGAGTTATCCTTTCTGTACTGCAGTTTGCCACCTTTTAGGCAGAAACAATAGCTCTCTTACTTCACAGGTCTGCAGATGAAGAATTATTACGATGCTGTGATGATGAGAAGCTAATGCACGCTAGATAGATGCTAACCCAAATGTCTTTGAGCATGAATTTATAACCTTCAGGGGTTCCACGTGTGGAAGTCTTAGAGAACTGAAATATTAGATTATTTAATTTAAGAGAGCTATTCCAGGCATGCATTATCCATGTGAAACAAATTCTTTGGTGACAGGACTACTTTTAAATACTCTGTTGGGGTTTTGTTATTATTATTCCAACTACCAAATTCATGATCTGTAGAAACAGCAAAAAATGCAATGGAAATTGTGACCCAGGCCACTGACAACAGAGAAACAGAACTTTCCAGATAATAAGCATTACCAAAACCTAAGGGAATTGGATAGAGGGGAGAAGCAAACCTGAGCAGGTGTTTCAATTCTGCGGGCAACAGAAATAATAGGAATAACATTATTAAGTGTACGTCTAAACATGTGTAGTGCTGAAAGAGAGGACCAATGACTACAAAACATTTTTTTCTGACTGTTGCAACATGGCTTTAAATTTTAATCTCCTCAAGAAGAAACACAAGTTTATTAAAAATATCATATTAATCATAAACTATCTGACAAAAATACACTCCTGCACTTCATATATCACTCTTCACCATTACCAACGTTTCCTGCCCTTGTGACAAAATATATTGTGACTTGGGTTGTGGCAATCCAAAGCATTTATGGAAATATGCTGTAGATTCATCCAATTAATTTTTTCAGGTTAAATAACAAACCAGAAAACCCTGGAAGATTTTTATTCTAAGCCATGTGCAGGAGCGTTGGCACAACCGAAACTGTGGCGCCCGATCAGGAAAAAGTGCCTAGGAACAGAAACCTCTAAAATTGGCTGTCTGGCTGTCTATGACAGAATCACACCTGAGTGTGCAGGTAGGAAGGCTGTATTAAAGAGAGATGTTGAAAAAGCACTGATAGTCATACTGTAACACAAGCTGTAAGTGGGCCTAAAATGCCAATAAAGCTCACCAACTGAAATAATAATAATAAAAAAAAAATCTGGCATGTCACAGAAAAACTGGGGAAAGAAAGAAAAAATGTATTGTTTTATAATGTTACCAGTTAACATCTAGTATGGCTTTCAAAATCCTTTTCTTATGCAGTGAAGTGAATAAACGAAAGAATGACCTTCAATTTTTAGAATTTATTTGCCTTAAACGTCAGTCAGAGAGCGGAGATAATAAACTTTTTTCCCCACTCCCTTTTTTTTTTTTTTTTTGGCATGAAAGGACGTCTGTGAGGTTACATTTATAGAAAAAAAAATATACTATGGAAAGAAAAAACCTCTAGATATATATATGGTAGACAAAGCAATGTGTGAACTGAAGTTACACTGACAAAATTAACTCAGCTCTTCAGAAAGGATGAGTTGTTATTTACTATGTCTGGTTTGATTAGCCCACTCCCTCACTATCTTTTAAAATATAAATATAATAAATATAAATATGATAATAAATATAATAAAGAGTTCTTGATGTACACATAGGGAAAATACAGGTTCTTTGAGCTTTACCAACAGGAGGAGGTGTGAAATGTTTCTTTACTCTCTCTAAAACTTTTGACAACCTCTGGCCAGTTAAAGCATCCTGGCTTCTCATCCCTGCCATTTTATTATCTCTTCTGCTGTCCTGGCATAAGCGTTTATTCCTCCACACTGTGACCCAAGGTGGGGAACTGATCTCACTGACAAGTAACCCAGCAGAAAAAATAATGTTCCCGGGTTGGCTGAGCTTCACAGCTGCACAACGAGCTGCCCCAGCACACTGAAAGGAAAGGGGAGGAATTAGCAGCTGGAGGTGCAGACTAATTAAACCAGTGCTGCCGCTGCTGAAAAATATGTACATTCCAGTACAGCCTCGGTTGTCTTGAATGTTGGTTTAATGTTGATCGGTACCAGAGTGATGTAGCTTACTTTGTCTGATTTGATTTTTTTTAGCAGAGCGCCTGATTCCCATGTACCTCTTTCAACACTGTTTTCAGGTTGTAGATAGTGGTGAACCTTGTAATATTTACAAGTTATGGTATTTGTCATAGGATAATATAGGCCTTAATTAAACTAATAGTTTAGATGTTAATGTTTTAACAGGCAAACTATTTAAATGTCTGCATGGTTAAAACACAACTGTATTGTTTGGGGTGTTTTATTTGGTTGGTTTTTAGCTTTTTTTTTTTTTTCTGTGAGGCTGCTCAGGAAACTGAGAAAGAGAAACTCAAAGGAGAATATTCAACAGTCACCCAAAACCCATGTAGTCCTTTGATGACATGTGGAACTGATAACTGTACTGAGAGCCAAGCTGAGAATGCCTTAAGATGCAGGAAATAGAAGATGTTTATATAGACCAGCTGAGCCAAGTAAGCGAACTGTATAATCCTTGGGGAAAAAACAAAACAAAATAAAACAAAAAAACCTGGCCTAACAGGACTACGTAGTGTCCTCATTTGACTAAAGGTAACTAAAAGCTTAATTTTTCAAGGATTTAGGATGAAACCTTTAGAACTGTTTTCCCTGTTGATGCTGGGACTTGTGATACTTGCATGAGACCCCATGTGTTTTATGACATGAAATGCCTTGAGCCAGAGTTATTACCTTTTTTAATCTTTTCCTTTTAAATCTTGCAGGTTTTTTCCACAAAATGGTACATATACGTGGTGTGCATGCCTGAACAAGCAAGCATAGTTTTACTAATCAGGGGTAGAAAGTAATGATTCCTATTAACTACTAAATAAAGGGACACATTCTTCTTTCGTTAAGCCTTCATTTATCTTTAAGAAATCTACCTAAACAGAGCCTTAAACAATCTGCTGCTAATTTCATTGTCTGAATGTATGTTTATAGAAAATTATAATAGTAATGTGCATTATGTAATTTTATAACAGGTTTTTATAAAACCTATCAAACTTTCTACTCTATATAAAGTTAAAATGAATATTGTTATTTTATATCATAATAGTGATCTAATTAACATGTGAAAGGATTAGCTGCTATGGCATGGGATGCTCTAGAAACCTCAGGTTATACAGATAATTAGAGACTGAAGAGGACTCTACCACATGATCCTCCAGGGCATGAATAAGAAGAGCTATGCTAGGCTTCTGCTCTAAACTGTCCCCTAGAGAAGCTCAACCCTCTTCACTGGCTACAGTGAGAAGTCAGGGAAGTTTAGCCTAAGCCATAATTAGCTGGTGTGTATTCCCCCTAAGTACCAATGCAGAGACTTCCATCAAATTCAGTGGAACCCCAGTCAAATTTCTAATCCATCCTCTGCTAATACAGTGTAATTTGTGAAACTATTTCATATTAAGAATTCTGTTATATTGCTTGTTTGGTAGAAAGAAAGATTCATAGCCTCGATTACTAATTCCCATTTAAAAATTAACTTTTAATACTAAATATGTAAATCTGCTACCCATAAATAATTCTAAAATATTAATAGAACAATTTAATCTCCAAAGTAAACAGAGACATAAAATGTGTTCATACCTGGTTTTGGAGCATGAAATGTATTTAAAGACCGACAGTATCTCTATATAAAAGTATATAATTATTATTTCAAACAACCTGGAAAAACATGTAATCAGCTACAGTGTAGCATTGAAACTAATGGAAAAATATTCAAGTTATATTCTTTTTGAAACTAAAATATCTTTCTTGTTACACCTGAAACATCAGACAAGAAAATCAATACACAGAAGTAGATTAAAGAATAGTCTAAAATGGTTCATATAGAGCAAAACTAATCAGTGCAACCATCTAAAATCTGAAAAGGAAATATTAAGGAATCTTGGAAAACCAGGTGAGATGAGAAACCAATATTGAACACAGATTGTCAAACAGACAATGTAGAGCCCATGTGTAGCAAAACACCTAAGCTGAATTCTAAGATAAAGCTTTTTACTTAGGCGCACTCTAAGACTCAGATAGGAGCCAGCAAGATCATCCTAGCAAAAACAGTTCTGAAGTCATGATTCCACAGACGTTCCTCTTAGCTCAGTACCATCTCTTCCCACACACCCTTCTCCTCTCCTTGTTTCCCCCATGTTATCTTCATGCAACTGCTTATGGAGCCATGTAAACTGCATCAGGGAACTCATCCAGCCTAAAAATAAGCCAGCAGAAAATAGCTACACAGGACAGGAATGAACTGTTGACAATGTGGCAAGAACAGCCTGACCTGGCACTCTTACTGAGAAAAACAGATGAAAAAAATGTGGCCTAAACGAGCAAATAATTGTTTAATGTGCTATTCAAATATAAGTGCTCAGTCCTCAATGAACAGTTCCTACACAAAGCAAACAGAAAAGGGCATTTAGTTTAGCTTCCTTGGAAGAGATCTTATATATCAGACTACAAACGTGGTGTATACTTGCACCTCTTGTTCTAAAAAAGGAAATATTGGTTTTGTGCCAATACTGTATGTTTCCCACTTTTTTCAATGGGGAAGCTAATGCCAATTTTCGCATTGGCCTTCCAGGTCTGTAATAAGCTGGTTTGGCACAAAGTGGATATTTGAAATGGATGAGTACTTTCTCCTGAGCTAAATCTGAATGTTAATAGGAACAAAACAGGTTCATTTTGGTTGCTAAACCACACACCTATTAGTTCTTCAACCCTGAGGGGAAAAACAGGGTGAAAATGCGATGAAAATTATTCAACCTTGATGGCTGATCCTCAGAACCTGTAGAAACTAGTCTTTTAACCTACCTTGTGGCAATGAAAGTCTGAAGAGTTAAGTGCAAATGAAAAAGGACAATCAATAAGCAACAAAGATCCTCCAGACAGACACCAGGAAAGTTTGTGCTTACCTCAAACGGGTTTGTAATTCACAAGATGGAGCACAAAATTACCTGTCACTGAACCTTTCTTCCTTCTCCCCCCAGCATGCTCAAGTATTTTGCCTTTACACAGAATGTTTGAGTATTCCTCTTGTTTTCTGCTTATAAGGGAAGGGGGAGAAAAACAAATGAGGCACATTTTCATTACATTTCTTTTTTCCTTATCCATTTCTAAAGACTTCCTTCTAAAATATTTTATGTGGAAATAATATTAATATTTTCATACTAATACCAAATGTATAAGAGATAATTTGGATAACTAGACTACAGAAAAGCTTACCTATACCTCTAGACAGTGAGGGGCAATAAAGAACATATTTATTAATTCAGCTTTCATTCTACCACGAATTTTCTTATATTTGAAATACATTTGTTAAGCATCCATGTGTTTTGAAGAAGGATATTACTTGAGAGCTACAAAAAAGGGGAAAATTCTTAGGACGTTTTTACAAGGCCTAATATTTACCTCTTATCCTTCAGCTGGGACTGGGACACTTCATTTGCTCAGGAAAATGCCCTGCTCTTCCCCTCTTGAAATCATGGCAATAAATGTATAACTAAATGCCAAAGAACCTACTCCTCTCTTAGGACAGCATTTCATGGACATTCTTGCAATCCTGAAAATCGTTCTGAAGGAAAGTGATGGCTGAGATGCCACAAGCTATTCTAGGCTGATCATGTATTAACACAGGGTACTACCCAGATGTGTCTTTACTAGGTATCTTACATTGCAATGGCAATTAAAACTCCAACACTGAAGAGATTTTCTTTCTTCCGACCATTTCTTTGTCTCTAAGTGTTAGCACATGCTTATTTGAGTATAGAGCAAATACTTGTTACAATCGCTGTATCCAATATGAGGTTATGTGAGTGTATTGCCATAAAACGAAGCCGTCAGTAAAGAAAAAGACTTCTAAACATGCCTTAACCAGTGTATTCAGGCAGAATAGGAAATAAACAAACACATTTAATCAACGGCAGCTTGAGAGGGCCCAGTTCCTGTCTTGGAAGGCTGAGGATGAGACTATGAACCTTAAGTTTTATAGATTTTAGGATTTTATCATCCTTTATGTAAAGGATAAGACAACTAAGATATTCCTGCTCATACTTAGCCTGAAGCAATACTACTTCCAAAAAAGTACTACCTGAAATAGAGGTTTATGCAGCAGAGTAGCATACCAGGACAGAGACAAAGAACACATTATATGTCAAGTGCTCTGCAACTACGTGCTACATGTTTATTTTCCCACAAACACACATTTAGTAACTACAGCATAACAGTACCTAATGATGGCTGGTCCCTTGTCACCGTTGGTGCTGCGAAGGCAGAGACCTGTCTGCCAGCAAAGAAATTCTCATACCAGAGGGATTCGCTAATGTCAGAACTCAGTTGCTTTGCCAGCTCATGCAGCTAAACAGAAAGGCTGAACACAAGTAGAAACTAATAACGTACAACAAGGCCATAGTTAAGCATGTTGAAACAAGCAGCAGCTCTGTATCATTGCTAGCATGCACCTTTCCCTTAGGAAAAGGAACAGCAGCAGAAAGCTGAGGCACTAAGACCTCAGCTAAAAGTGGGCTGGAGGCCCACCGTCCTCTACCGGACTTAGCTCAGGACGTGCCCATTTTTCCCATTCTGAAATGGTGGGATCTGAGGACATTCTTCTGCGTTACAGTTTGGCAGCCAAAAAGCTGCCCTTTGAAACAGTTGTCGTCAAGTTAATTAACTGAGTTGCTAAATGATTAGAGTGAAAATAATAACTATTTGGATTTTGATAAGTGTATTAATTATCAAGGCAAAAAAAGGTCTGAGAAAACAATCTTTTTCTCAGGAGTTACTGGTTTGCAAGGGTGTGAAGAAGACAAGCATCTCTTAGTATGATCATACACTTATTAAGTAATGCAAAGGCACTAGGATGCACGCCTGTAATCACAGAAGAGACACATCTTTGCCCTATATTTGGAGGGCTTGGGATAGAAGAGATTACCGAAGGAAATTGCAACTGCAACAATTCATAGGAGCTAAGCATAATCCCTCATAGACCAGCCTGTGCCCTGGGCACACAGGACGAAAATCTCACCTATCGCTCCTGGGAAGCAGGCTCGCCCATCTGCAGGTTCCTCCCTCGCAGCACAGCTATTCCCCTTGTGACACAAGCACGGAAGTTCTGCTTCATTTCACTGGGGTGACGCTTGAAGTTAGTAGCAGTTTGTTCTCCCCATGCTTGTGCAACTGAGCTGACCTAATCTTGTCCCCAGCAAACTTTCAGGAGTACGTGTAGATATTTTACGTATGAATTTAATAAACGGATTTTCATCAAATATAAACCATCCAACAGAGGAACAGCTTGTATAAAGCTATGCACATATCTGCCGTCATCACAGACCACTCGGGCTTTGCTCTCATGGTTACCATGATATCATCACAATCCCTCAGAGTGCGTACTGCCTTCTTTCTCACCATGAATGTCAATTATTAATGCCTGTTCATCATAACAACATATCATCTAGAAATGCTTTCTGTTTCTCCCCATCTATCTTTTTTTTTAAAAAAAAAAAAAGGTCATAATTTCTAATAGAAGAGTGCTTGTAGGGAAAAAAAAATGCATTTGCAGATGTCCAAAAGAAAGTATTTGCCTCTCCTGGATGAACTGGCCTGCTAATTACCCACAGCAAGTATAGTGGGGATTTATCACTAGAGGAGAGATAAGCAAGGCAGGTGGGAAATGTTTATACAGGCTAGACAACTAACTGTTCCTGGTGCCAAAACAAACAGGTGCAGATTTTATTGTTGCAACAAACATAGAAACAAAACCAAACAAATACACAGCTGATGAGGTGTATTTCTGTACCACAAAAACAGTACCTACAAAGTAAAACAAAAGATGTTCTGTTTCCTGGTGGAGATACCTTCAAAGTTAGGACTTCTCCTCTACCTTCTGAATTCCAACATGAAGGATTACACCTGGGGGATTTTAAGTTGTCCCACAACAGGTGTTCCAGTATATCTGAAGGAAATATTTTGGCATATTTAGATCACCATTTGCTTGGTGGTCTGACCTCAGCAGCCTGAGACACATGTTAGTAGTACAGCCAGCAGAAAAGCTACCTTAGCAGCATCTGCCCACTCATCCAATGGTTAGAGTACCCCAGATTATTGGGGGAGTTAGTGAGCACCCCTCTGTCAGATTCAGAATCACACATCAAACTAAAACACTAATGTAGATGCAACCTGGAAACATTTTTCTTTTCTGTCAACTGAATCCTTTCAACTATCCCCATGTAACCAATATGGTTTGCATAGGAAAGCAATGTTAGGGCATGCAAAGTAAATCTAAACCAGGAGATGGGCACCGGCTTCTAGTGATGTTCCGCCTACAAAACCAGCATAGAGCTCATCTGGAGCAATGTACTCCACCCCCGAAAGGGTACAGCACAAACACTGGATCCTCAGCACCAACTGTTTTACTCAACAAACTCATTGAATTAAGTAATAATTCCTACCGACTCCACTGAGAAACTCTAACCTAAATTTTTACCATCTATTTTGAACCAAATTAATTTAATCTCTTTTTCACTGCTTTCAAATACCTTAGACTAATTATTTACCTTCCTGCTAAACTGTTTGTTCCATATAAGACAAAGTTGAACATTTCTTTGTTAAGCTTATTTTAAGAACAAAATACAGCTAAGAGTAATGAAAGCTATGAGAATTCTGTGGTAAAACATGCATACAGATGGTAAGAGATTCAACGAACTCCACTCTTTAAGCTCTGCAAAGGCCTTAGCTGCTTTCTAAAAACAGCCGTTTCATATGTCTCATCAGATCAGCTTGAAATTGGCTGCAAAGGTACTTATAAAATCATTGAGCAACATGCCATGTTCAAACCTAATGCATGTTTTAAAAAGTCTTGTAAACTTACAAGGAAGAAGTATTTCAGCAGTTGTTCTGGCTGAAAGTCTGGGGTGGATGGAGAGGGGCAGCTGTTTCACACTTGAATAACGATGAGATGCAACACAGCGGTGTCTGTTCTGGGGAGCTGGGGTTACATTATTTTGCTGTAAATTACTGTCCAGTTGTATTTCCTGGCCAAAAAACAGACAATGAGATTATCCCAGATACCCAGCCTCAGAGCTGAAGCTCTCATCCTGATGAGACCACTAATAAATGGATAATTAATGGAGACAACTGAAGCAACATCATCCCATAAACCCATTACCACGATGATTATTACTCACTGAATATTTACTAGGCACTTCATTTCACTAGTCTGGGGTATGAACAGGCCCAGACTGAGAAAACTGGGGCAACCTGCTTACACTGCTACAGAGCTTTGGGCATCCACTCAGTAACAGGCCCTTTATGGTGCTTGGCCATGGAGAAGGTTAGATGGGACAAAGCTTTCATTTACACCTGGGGAGCTACACATCGATTACTGTTGAATAGCAGAATCATTTTTGAAAACAGCCAAAGCTCCCTTATTGTACCTCTGTATCTCAAAAACATGTGGCTGTAGATGTAAGGTAGGGAAGCTGGTGCAGTGTACTTTGACTCCCTAGCTTCCCGCGCACTACCTTCTGCAATTAATCCTTGAACTCATTGCCTGACCTGAACTGTGACGTACTCTCTTTCTGATCTCCCTGCTGCCCAGAAACGTAATCTTCCCACCCCTAGAGAAGGGAAGGCAGAAGAGAGAACAGGATAAAAACTAAGACTTCATTAAGCAATATCAGGTTCTACAAGGATTTCCTGCAGTATTGCAGCATCTGGCTATGGAACAGCACGGTACAATGCAGCTGCCACCCATTTCCAGGACATTAATGTGATGGGCAGCAGTGGTTATAGGCCCCCATGCTCTGCCCTGCAGTGTAGCTTCTTATAAAACTTATTTTCTCCTGACTCCACTGTCTACAGTGAAGGAGAGGAACGCATTCTACAGGAAAAATAGTATGCTCAGTGCAGCAGGTAATAGCTACACTGTGACCATCTTTTATTTGAAATATTGAACATTGCATAGGATGAACTCTATGAAACACTTGATGGTCTCAGCTCTCAATAAAGTTGAAGTTACATTTATTTCTGGGCTCTCAAGAAAGTCTCTTAGAATCCTCAGTGTTTTCATATACTTGTAGTTGCTCTTTTTCATCTTTACTGCTTCTTTATTGGTGTCCTTTTTTCTAGAAATATCTGCTAATTGGTCAAAGGTAATTTGTTAATTTTTTTGAACATGTGTGGTGATCTGAGAAGTAACATATAATGGGTTTATTTAATGATCTTAGTGACAATTATTTTTAAGAGCTTTTATATCTAAGGTTATTGCATTTTCTTTTAGGAAGTTTTGCTTGAATCCAAGTCTTATCCACGATATCCTATCAACTTTGGCCATTTTCTAAGTTATACACATAAAATTCTCTATGTTCTTCCCCCTTTTCTTTGCAACTGTTGCCTGTAAACTATGTAATTTTCAAAAGTATTCCCAGATTCTTTGTCCAGTTACTGTCTCAGTAGTCCATTTTAGTGATTAGCACCTGACATTGTCCTGGTTTCAGCTGGGACAGAGTTAAATTTCTTTGTAGTAGCTAGTATGGGACTATGTTTTGGATTTTTGCTGGAAACAGTGGTGATAATGTGGAGATGTTTTGGCTGTTCCTAAGTAGCACTTACATGGGTCAAGGACTATTTCAGCTCCCCGTGCTCTGACGGGGGCACAAGAAGCTGGGAGGGGGCACAGCCAGGACAGCTGACCCCAACTGACCAATGGGATATTCCATACCATATGGCATCATGCCCGGTATATAAAGCTGGGGGAAGAAGGAGAGGGGGGGAACATTCGGAGTGATGGCATTTGTCTCCCCAAGTCACCGTTACGCGTGATGGAGCCCTGCTTTCCTGGAGACAGCTGAGCCCCTGCCTGCCCATGGGAAGGAGTGAATGAATTCCCTGCCTTACTTTGCTTCTGTGCGCAGCTTTTGCTTTACCTATTAAACTGTCTTTATCTCAAACCATGAGTTGCCTCACTTTTACTCTTCCAATTCTCTCCCCCGTCCCACCAGGGGGGAGTGAGTGAGCGGCTGCGTGGGGCTTGGCTGCTGACTGGGGCTAAACCACGACAGACATCTTTTAGTGTACTGGCCACACTCTATTCAAACTATTTACCATAATTGTTCATTTCATATATTGCTTGAGCAACAATCTAAAAATGATAATGAGAGATCCATATTTCAGGACATGCCATCAGCATATAACAGTAGACTTGCAAGTGTTAGTCTCTCGGCCACTAAGTAAAACAGGAAGAAGTTGTTACTTTAGAAAAAAAAAAAAAGAAAAAAAAAGCACCTACACATGACTTACTTCATACCAGCCAGCTCCTTTCTTTTAATCAGTAATGCTTAGAAAATGCTGAATTATGATGCCTTTAATTTCTTTATGCAAAACAGAAAAACGTGTAGCTCTGTGAATATTCCTCCAGATTCCTGTCTGCATAATTAACGCTATAGCAGGAATTCCTTTGTTGTCCTGTGTTGACTAGTGACTATGACACTGGTAATTGTTTAAAGAACAGACATTGTACAGGTATTTATTCAGTGCAGAATAATGAAAGAATTAGTAGACACGTGAGCATGCAGAATAGTAATTTGTAATTTCTTAGAAAATACGTTGCTGAAGTTTATATACAGAAAGTTTGGGCAGATGTGAACTACTATTAAAAACAGATGGCATGAGTCATTTGTTAAACTGTCAGGAAGAATCAGGTTGATCTTTCTTTTCTTGTGAAGTAACTCAAAGTACTCTGCCTGCATGATGAGTCAAAGTTCTTTATACTTCAATTACCTGCCTGAAAGGGCTGTGATATTTAGCTCAAGCTCTAGACAAAGGCACTGTAACTCTGCGACTTCTCCTTTGATAGCCCTGAAGAGCCTTTTCAACTTAAGTACTGTGTCTACAAAATCTTACCAGAGTATCTGATGTAATAGCCTACCACTCAAATTCATGGGCTAGTGCATGCTGTCCTGCTGCAGAAGCACGTGAGGACATGATTGAACACCTCAGCAGGAAGCCCTGCTTGAAAGTCCTTTTCCATGGCCAAGTATCAGAACACTCCCTCGGGAAACTGTACATGGAATGGGAACGACAAGTCTTGGGGACTGCTGTCATCTAGATAGGACCAGGTCTGAAACAGATATTTCACCATACCGCATCCTATGGTCCGTACAACGATGCCCTCATGCCGCGTCCAGATGTCAGCAATATCCATCTCCCTGTAAGTTCTTCAGAACTCACTGGGGCTTCTCTCATTTACCATTTTGGTCACACCACAGAAATGCAAGTTACCTGCAAAGAAAATGCCCATATTTTCCATAGACAGTTATGTATTAAAAAACATCACCTTCTTTTCATGAGGTGCCTTAGGGAACACAGTTTCTGTCTGGACTGAGACAGAGAGAGAGGACTAGTCTGTGGGGAAAGAAAATACTCTGTGAAGAGGTGTTTTCTCCCTTGTTGACCAGGATGTATTCACATGATGTAAAGTATAGCTCTTCACTCATGAGCAACATGGTTGCTGAGACCATGTCCAAGGTAATCCTAGTTACTAAGTGCAGTTATAAGGATTAGTTACTAATTAGTTACTGTGGCTGGAGACAATCACACTTTTATTCATGTTAGCAGATGGACAGAAACTACCAGTTTGTTCAGTGTGATTACAAAGCCTAAAACATTTTGCAAGTAGCCAGAGTGACTGACCTGATTACTAGGCTGACACTGGCAATTGAAGAAGTCATGGCATCCACGGAGGCTGTCTGTTGGCAGGCAGGGTGGGTAAAACTAGGATGCTATGGAGAGAAGTCAGGAGCATGTAAGTTATATGAGAATATTCATAGCTGGATTGTCATCATGGGAACAAGTTTTCAGAATACTACTGGTAGTAAATCTGTCCTCTGCTATGCCAGTTATGGGAATGAAATTTTGAGTTTCTTATCTAAAGTTTTCAAAACTAACTTCATAAGAGTATTACCGCCTTCAGGGAGATTATCTTTGCATGTTATTCCACACATTACTGCATGTCTTTGTCAGATCAAGCGGTCTGTAAGCAGTGTCACTTGTGACCAATGTGTGGGTTCAGGCACTTAGAGATTTATTGGGGTTTTTTTTGTTTGTTTAGTTTTTTGGGTTTTTTTTCATTAAAGCTTCTGGCTACCCTTCTCAAAAAAAGCAGCAAACTACTTTTGGTTTTGATAACAGTTATCACTGGCTGTAATTGAAAGCTCAGCACTTTCAAGAGCAAGGTTGTTATTGACATCTAAAGATGAATATAAGAGCACAGATTTAGGCAGGTGTTTGACATGTATTTTCTATTAGTGTAGAATGAAAACATTCTGAATGGCAACTTTATTTTACATCTTATATAGAATGAAGCATATTAATAAAACGTGGCCAAGACGATAATAAGTAGCCTAGTCTATCTCCTGTTTTCAGAGCTTTTCCCATATTGCCTCATCTATAGCTTTTCATAATAATCTGTCTTTTCTTACATTAGAGATAGAAAATATTCAGAACCATTTCAGAAAGCCTTTCTCTCTGCTGATCTTTTACTGAATGATATTTTAATTCTAATCAAAGCTCTCAGTCTGTACTATAATTATTAGCAGTAGTATTTAATAACAGCATAAAGGTTCTAAGAATTCTATTCACAGTACTACCCTTGACTTTCTGCATAAAAATTTCCAACATCTTCACACATTTTTATCATTCCCTATTCTTTGATCTAATCTATTTAGATGGTGAACTCTTTCATTCTACGCTTCTATAGTCCTATACCTAGGAATTGGTGCTTTAGATATTTTGCTAAAATAATCTAGCCACAGTGTTTTAGAAGGCTCATTGTTCTGCTGTAGTTCAAGCATGATGTTTCTCACTGCTGCCAGTACTGTTTAGTATTTAGATAAAGTAACATTTATACTATTATATATCAAAATAGCAATAGTAGTTAGAGATACAGGTATTTAAAAATAAAACACTAAATAAAAAGACACAGTGCATACATAATGCCTAGGGATCTATTCACGCGAGTGAGGATTTCTCTACAGTCTTGTGGTGACAAATGACTCATCCTAGCTACACTACAACATGCGTGAAATTTTCCTAAAATTATATTGCATAATTAGCAAACAGCATTAGGAAATTCACTGCCGTTTATATAATATTTAAAATAATTATATATGATTATGTCATTAGTTCCTAAAGCACAAAGCAAAATGCTAAAGTTACTGTATGAGTCATTCAAACGCCAAGTCTCAATTTTTGATGTCGGTTGATTGCTGCTCACCGATTACAAGTTTTTATTAAATTTGCTTAATGTAATTGCTTTCAGTTTGGTGGCAAATGATACAACAGGTGTGTTTTTCATTTCACGATTAAATTCTGGGTTAGTTTAGACATCAGCTTATTAGATCAATAAGACACCAAAATGTCCACAGCTCACCAGCTCTGGGATCTTCCAGGGTTCCCAGCCAGCCTCTCAAAGGAGCATTGGGTTCTGTGCAATTTGGCTTCCTAGACTGATTATGAAAGGCTCAGCTTTTGGAGTAAGTGTTCATCATGTCTCCAGTGAAGTGAGTTGGTGAGTTGGTTGCTAATTCACTGAAAATATTAGCCTGAGCACAACCCTTAGCTACTGCAACTAGACTGCAACCTGCACCCTAGCTAGCCACCTTCCTTACATTTAATTTGAGTATCTCAGCATTAAAATTCTCCCTGTGCATTGATCTTGTGCTGCTCACATGTTCCTGTCCTTTTGCTCTAGTCCTATCAGAAGAATGAATGAGAAATTGACTCTACGAGTCCTGTGATAAAACACCGACCTAGTATAAGGAGACAGTCAGGTGTAGGTCCTTTATCCAGTGTATTGATAGTTATATATTGAAAGTGGAAAAGCTTCAAAGGAGGCTAGAACACAGACTAAATCCTAAATCCTTAGGGCATTATCTGGGAAATCAAAATAGGAATCAGGACCCAAAACTTTCTTCAGCTGAAGCAGGGTACTTGACTGCTTTCAAGTTTATAGAAATTATTCTACCTCCTGGCTAGGCACCTTCTTCACTGAACTATTAGTTTCAGTGGGGTAGGAATACTTGTACATTTGAGAAGAAAGTCACATCGCTTGGTTGCCTAAACTGCATGAGAATTCATGGAGAAATGGTTGTTTCCTTGTCATCCAGAGCTAGACATCTAGCCCACTCCCTTTTTCATTTTCCTGCAGATGAATTTGGGAAGTTGTTTATTAAGTTTATGAACTTCTGTGAATCCTAGTCTTCAATATTTACTTTCTCAGTACACTTTACAGAAAATTTAGTCATGTAGTATAGAATGAGGAATTCCTTATATGGTAGAAAAACTGAAAGACAAATGATATGATACTGAGAGATCAATAAAATGCAGAAAAACATGAACTTGTTCCTCACCTGGGTTGGAGCTAGCATGTTGGAGGCAACATCCTGTACATTTTATGACCTTTAAAAAGCCAACACTAATTTAGATAAGTTTGTCTGAGGGAAAGAAATGGAAGAAGCCCAGCATGTCAGAACCATCTACCCAAAGCTGACCAGTTCTCCATGCATGTCCTGAACTCTAACAAATTGAGATGCATGTGTGCAACAGATACAATGGGGCTCAGAAACAACATATTTCATGATTAATCACACATTATTGCTCTCATTTGTTGCTTTCAGCAGAAGTAGTCCTTTCTCAAAGGAAGAATAAGCTACCCTACAATTCTCAAAGACATTCAATTGCTGCAGTCAATAGGCTATCTCAGGAATCCTTGTTATTTAAAAGTCACAGAAAGCTGAAAAATAATCTTGCAGCCTGTAATTCCACAAACCTAGCAGGTGCAACAATCGCTCTCTTGAAGCCTCTGTTGTCAAATACAGATCTCTGTGGAGTGTAAGATTTCACTCTAGATGTGTAAATATACAATAATACGCAAGTCAACTTCAGCAAGTAATACAGAAGGCAACATCAGCGACTCTTAACATATCACCACTACCTGACTACAAAGTATTATCACCTTCTCACTAATGGTCCACTAGGCTGACACACACATACACACACAGAGAAAATCACCTAGTCTCATAAAAATAAAGATAACTGATATCTTGATAGCTAGTTCCATCCATTAACCTAATTTATAATCAAATGCTTTTGTATATTATTTGAATTTATCTTGCTCCATTCATTAGATCTCATAATATTTTTGTACCTTATGTTACATAATCCTACCAAGTTTAACACCATTATTTAAAATTAAGCACAAAGTGAACTGTAATTTCAAAGTTAATGTTTCAACAAATTTTCAACTTGTTAGTTTGTTCGTAGTAATAGATGCATGCCTGCAACCATTTTGCTTTATACTAGTGCAAGTCCTAACACTTAAATATTAAGTTTTTTATATATATATATATATATATAAATTTTCCTCTTGCTGCTTCTTGAAGCCTAAAAATGATTGTCAAACTAAAACTGTAAAAGCATATTTATTCTATGGTTTTCATAGATTAGTGCTTGCTATTGATGCATCTACTACAACTTTGAAATCATTCTGCAGCATGACAGAACTTTAATATTTTAATATGTAAGGATCAACTGGCATGCTTTGTATATACGCACTTATTTGTTGTGACATATGATAATAGGAGACAGCAATTGTGTTTAAAAATTACCACTAAAGCTGTGACGCTTAACATGTTCACTGTACACAAAAGAGTAATATGTTCTGACCGGTACTTTGAAACTATAACCATAATATTTAGAAATTTTCAAATGATTGCTGTAAATTTAAAATTAAAAAAATAATCAACACAGAACTTCAACAAAACTCTTAAAATACAGTTTTTGTAACTGGTTTCCGTTCTTGAGAACTATCAGATTTGGATGGAAATGAAAACAACGAGTCACAATAGCACAAGGGGATGCTTTTTGTTGGTGTCAGCAGTAGTTTTGCCGCAAAATATTTACAAACTGGGGAGAGTCATGAGCCCTCCCACTATCATGAGATCTTGAGATGAAGTGTGAGCTTCCCTAACAATGCGACAAACCCTCACGTATAAAATTTGCAGGCATACATTTCTAAAGAACAGAGTATTGGCCTCACTGTGTTCCTGAAACCACCAGGATCAGAGTTTGCCAGCTCTGAATACTTCAGAGAAATCTCATAGAAATAACCTAATAGAAATCTAATAACCTAGTGATCATATTGGGACTGTTACAGATATACAGATATATTTTTCATTCAATCTATAGGTATTTTTACTTTTTTACTTCGTGGATACTGAAATAATCTTCATCCTTCTATTTCCTAATTAAAGGAAGGATGACTTTTAAAGATCACATTAGTTTTCAAGACGTATCTTTCATTTCTTCTATAATCTATAACCTTGTCCAAGAATATTCCCAGCAGCAAGTGGTATCTGATGTCAAATAAAACCATATAATAAACTGATTTATTTTGTGTCTTGAGTATTGCAGTAGTTCTGTATTTGTCTTTTGAAGGGAAAGAATTTATTTGGGGTTTATTTTCTTCAAAAGTATGTACACACACTGAATTTTGAACCGCTATCTACAGCAATCACAGCTCAGTTGCTAGGAAAGATTGCGTTCATGTGCCATATCACGCTAACTGTGGACATATTTGGTACCATGGTCTTTCCTAGAAAACTTGACTGACAGTTATGAAATGTAACACATCCTGGTAAGGTCTTCGGTCTATTCACATTTTCTCCCATGGATTTGACTGCTTTTCTATTTCTTCAACCAATGCCTCACTGGCTTAGTCAGAGAAATATTCAGGATGTAATTTTCTCTCATCTTTGCTGCAGTCTTATGGTTTTTTGGCCAGTCTCGTTGGCTTTATTTTTATATATATAAAAATTATATGCCTTTTTTCTAAATTTCTAGATGTCACTAGGTAGATTTCTGTAGGATTCCATTTTGCATAGGCAAAATCAAGTATAACAGCCCTGTTCGCTTTCTGTAATGCTCTTCACAATCTTGCTAATTTTTACTAAAAGACACGGTACTGCATGAATATGCCTTGGGGGCCACACTACTTTTAACACCTCTAATGCTTACTACTGCATTAAAGTAAGGCTGGCTACATTTTCTGCAGCATGCTATTTATTTTACTCTAGTTATACAATCTCTGAATTTGCTGGCCTAACTACATCGTTTCATTCAATAAGGAGCTATCTTTTTCCCTCGTTAACGTCAATCTACACTATTGATTTTTTTGTAGTGCTTTAATTAATCTATGCATTGCAAATTCTGATTACATAAAATATTTGTACAGACATACGAAATAGCAGTGCTTAAAAGAGGGCCTTGACCGCCGCTCCCATTTCCTGCAAGGGTGCTGGTGAAAGCACATCTGATACAGCAAGCATAGGTGCATGGGAAATGCTGGGAAATTTCTGGTCTGCACCTAAAAGTGAACAAAGTTGGCTGTGTTACCAACACAAAGAAGTCAGATCACACTTACTATCAAAGGTAACTGGTCTTGTACATAGATTCAGTCATACATTTGGAGAGGTGAGCAAAACTAAATCTAGTCTAAGTTCAGAATAGTGACTTCCACAACTTTAGGATAACTAACATCATCGGTTTTGTTTTCAGATCCTTGAAGAGCAGGCCATAATAAAGCCAGAATAGCACAGATTTTCCCCAGGACTCTTCCCCTGCAAAATATCAGCCAGGCAGATTCATTGATGTGACAGCAGAGTGGAGAGATCTGTGGGTGAAAAAATTACTTTTATTGGGAGTTCAAGGCAAAATGTTGAAGGCTTCAAAAGAGATACAAACCTACAAGTTTTATGGTGTTCCTTGGCCGCTATGCCAAGCCTTTCCTCATAAAAGTCAAATGTGTTCCACATGACACTTCCTACCTACTGTGTAACAGTTGAGTAAGACTGTGAACGTGACCCTAGGGGCTGGTGAGTAGGATGTTTTCAGAAAAAAAACAGAATCTGTTTTGGAAACAAAATCCCCCAATATACATATGAGAAGGACCTGAGATTGTTTGGTAACTCATAGCAGAGGACCATATTTTCACTGTCCTTCAGTACAAAGTTACTGAGAAGTAAGGAGGCAATTACTGTGGGATAAAAGTAATCTGAAGGAGAAGATTGATAGAGAACTTGGTGCCGCATTGTACATTTTGGACAATTCATAAAGGCTTCACACTGGGACAGCTCATCTCTACAGCAACAAAACAGATATGTCTTCTTGTGTAAAATATTGAGAGAAAAGTTTAATTTTCTTTGGAGCATTTTAGAATTTCTCTCAGTTGTCTGCACTCCCCCAGTCCATGTCGGGTAAGAGGATTGTGTGGGGGGAAGAGAGTATTTACTTGCTGGAAGCTGGGTAAGTGAGAGCAAAAGCAAAAAAATACCAATTACAATGCAATTACTCCTCAGGCATGACTGTACTGGAGTGCTACCCACTCACCAACTGCCCATATCTGTGGGTTGTCTCTAGTTTAGCTTTACTATAGTTAAGGAAATGTTGCATTACTTGTCATTCAGATAGACTGCGTGAATTTTAGTACTGTACTGGTTCTCCTTGTTATTTCGAAAGATGTGTTGCTTTTAAAGTTTTTTATTTTTTCTTGGAAGACAGACAAGTACAGCTAGTCTGACTGACAAGCACAAGACAGATTTATCACTATAGACCCATTTGGTTTGTTATTTTTATATCTAAATAGCTGTATAGATAATTTCAACATGGATAATGTGCTATCTTACAAAGCACGTTACACTAGGTCAGAATGAATCCAGCACATCCCCATATCTCCAATTATGTTTATTAGGTCTTGTGCAGAATAAGATTTAAATCTGTTAAAGAGTCCTGAGAACACAGTAAAAGCCAAAGGGTCACTTTTAGGCAACTGAGCTAGATTTTGGACTAAGAAACATAGGAGCTTCTATGATATTGTGGAGCGCTAGAGCACAAGAATAGGAGAGAGAGGATTAAAGACTATTAATTTTTCAAATCTTGTCTCAGCCACAGAGATAGAAAACAGAGGCTGTTTAAAAAGAAAAAAAAAAAGAAAAGAAAAAAGGAAAAAAAGCATGGTGAAAAGACAGCAGTGGCAGGTTACTTTCTTCCAGGAACAAAGAAAAGCAGGAAACTACAGCTCTTCATTTTTGGTCATTCATATGTATGCTCATCCTTCTGTGACAACAGCAGCATCACCTTCCTCCCTCTACATTTTCTACTCAAGAAATCATGTAGATTTTTTTCTTTTTTGATCCCCTCTATTACTTCATAAGGAGAAGTTAAGTAGGATTTCAGAAGAACAGTAAAAGATATTTCTACCCCAATAATACTTAGTGTCTAACGGGGGCCTTATAAAAAGGAAAGGGCAGCATCTACTAGGCAACAATGTAATCTGCTTAGGTGTGAGGATTAGAAAATTCATTGTGCTACAAACATAATGAGCAGGCAGTCATTTCTGTAGAACTTGGTGACGTCAGATATGGTCTTTTGAAGGTCAGCAGTTGAGATGATCTACATTATTACAACTCTAGAAAAGGACCAAAAGTTCTTTGATCTGCATAAAATGTCCCATAAATTATTTTGTTGACCTTTGCAAATAATGGAGTTTAAAACACTATATGTTTTGGTGATCTACCTCAAGGAAAGAGAGGTCCATGATTCAGCACCAGGCTGCAGCCATTATTCACTGTGTTCTAATTATTTATAATTGCATATCTGCAGTGAAATCTACTTTTTTTCCCACATAGGTTGTTAAAGCAGATATATAATCATTCTCTTAAAAGCTGTTTCTCTGATATGGATATACAAAACCAAAGTGTCATCTTCTTATAAAAATGTCTGTAACATTACAGACGAGACAGTTCTGTGAATTTTTTTTTTTTAAAGCAAGCGTTATCACACCAACCAGCCCTAAAATTGGGGATCCCATGAAAATGTCACGATGACAGATAAATTTTGTGATTTTTTAGCTTTTAGCATAACAAGCAAACATGATAAAATGCAAAACATGTTCGGAACCGAGACTAACAGACCCAGAAATAGGCATGAAGTCTCTGAAGATTGCTAGATATGGAGGTGATATATTTTCACTTCTGCAAGAGGCAAGGAGGAGATAGGTCAAGTGGGGAGAAAAAAAAGGAGAGAATGGTGAAATGTCTATATACATTAATAGGAAACAAAAACAGGATAGATTATAAAATGTAAATTAACACAAAAAGAAGTAAGAAAGAAAGAGGAGGCACTTAATTGTCTGAAGAGAAGCGAGAGGAAAATAGGTGGGAAAAGAAGCACAAAAGAGAAAAAAATTCATAATACGTGGCCTTGATTCCCTCTTAATCAAATACTGAAGGCAGCCTGAACAGCTGACCAGAGTGGAGATTTGTCGTAAGTAAAGGTTATCATAAAAAGCAAAGCTGAATCACTTTTGGTTCCACTTAATTATCCAAAAAAAAAAAAAAAATAAAAAGAAGAAGAAGAAAGGGAAAAAAAGTGCCTGCCATGACAGAATGACAGAATTCCATTTCAGACTAAGCAAGAGGAAGTTACACTGGTATCTCAGTGTGTCGAGTTCATGAAGCAAAAAGGTCATATTCTGGTACTAGCACTGATCTTCTCAACTGCTTTTTCCATCATGTGAGTCACCAGTGACAAAGATGTGTATTTTAAAGGAGTTATAAAAACATATTCACAAAGTGACCATCTGAATGATCATCTTACCTATCGATGAAGACATTCAGACATGATTAATGTCCTGACCTGGGAGAGTTATTAGTCACATGCTTAAATAAAACTTAACAAATCTGAAATAATTTCTGTAATATTATTCATATGCTTGAACTTAAGCAAGTGGTTCATCACAGGGAAGCCTAAGCCCCCATGTAATTCTCTGCCTCACATCACTTTATTTGTGCACACTGTAAAGCATGAGCCACTTTGCTATTGTTATTTTGACTGTTTGCTGCAACTCATCAGGTCCTTTGTTCATTTCAAGTATTGCTCCTTCATCCTGTGAATTTGGGGAAAGAATTTTGATTTACACTTATATGAGCCCATGTTCTAAGGGAAGGTGGCAAAGAAGGGTTGGCCAAAAAGTTAAATGACTGGACAGTACTCTGGAGGCCTGGATCTGTTTTGTATTCCATCACAAACTCACAGTGTGACTTCAAGGAGTTAAATATTGCCACCTGTATCTTTTAGATAACTTGCTACATGGTAATATAATGAAATTATACCCCATTAATAGTTAGATTACTTAACTTCCTATACAATACACAAGAAGAATTAACAATGCTAGAAAAATGAATAAGATCTGAAACGCTGAATGAGGAGGCACCTCAGCCATCCAGTAGAAAATCCCGTTGTGCAGAGTACACATGTGAAGGGGGTGTGGACTTACATATGTCCCCCTTGAGTTGTGGTGTAACTAACTGCAACTTCTTCCCACTACAGGGTCTGCAAAACTTCTCCTGGAGGTAGGTACTCACAGCTGCTCTTCAGGACACACAACAGAAACCAAGCAGCATTACAATGCATCTCTAATTTTTCTGACAGTATAAAGGTCAGGAACCTCACCCACCATTTGACACACCCAGGCCCAGTTGCCTTGAGTGAGCGGTTGCATCAGGTCAATAAGAGACTTTCAGTTTCAATGGCCTTGCAATTATTCACAGAGAAGTTATCTGTGCGTTGGCGAGACAAAGAGCAGGTAGCTACTTGCCCATGTAATTGTTGAGAAGCGTTTAGGCAATGACTAAAGTCAAGCTCTTGTTAACAGAGAAAAACACTGACAAAACAATGCCTTTAGTATTATTCTATGTTACTGAATAACAATAATTTTAAATCAATAGCCATTTTGAGTTGTACTTACCAGCAAGAAAAAATTTGGGAGGAAACATATTTCCTGATTAACATTTTGTTTGCTGCCCAGAGGCTGATGCTCTGAGTATATCTGAAAGTCCTCCAGTTATTTTCTGAAAGGGTTGGTTTATGAACAGTGAACTGTAATGAGCTAAAAGTAATCATTTTTCATAATTTACTCTATTAATAAGCTTTAAAACTATATATTTACGAATAGTGTAGATGTTAATACGTATATACATGTAGCTATGTACATGGAAAACTATGATTTCTATTATCTACAGACAATCTTATAATTTAAAAGTATAAAAGCTGATCTGTTGTTTTTCTTATCACACAGGGCTTTAGGGTTTAAAATAATTTAATAAAGATTTCACATGAAGCTGGAATAGTTGGTGACTCATAGGTCATCAGTGGGTGGCAGGTGAGAGAAGGGAAAGCCTAAAGCAGTTAAGGTTTTAATGAGACTCAGAGCTAGTTTTCAATTCAGAACATTATTAGTTATTATTTTTTCCTGGTTTTTTAACCAATACACAATGTTAAATATATTCTCTTTCCTCAACTTTTGGTTAGTCAAATTTGTTCTTTCCCTTTTCTCCAGAGTTTTTCTAAAAAGCAAAAAGATTCTATTGGAGTTTCAAAAAACTAAAGCGGTACTAAATGTAACAAAATTTCAATCATAATGTTATTCTTAAAAGGAAGGACTTAGGAAAAAAAATGAAAGAAGACAACAGTTTCAGTTATCAATTTTGATTCTTAAAACTACAGAAGTTTTGAGTAAAATTACTATGGAAATATCATCATTTTAACAATGCATCTTATCTTATACAGCATGTATTTATTTAGAATTGAACTTGTGAAGAGAAGCCACAATTTGACAAGCTTCCCAAGTTGAATATGTTAACCATTTCTTATTTCAAGAAAGCTGTCTGCCCCACTTTAGCTGGGATTTCATTACAAAGTTTTGGAGATCTGTTTTAACATACCAGACAGTTCTACCTGATTTACCCAAAGTACATCCCCAGTTGAATTGCTGAATCGGATCCTCCTTTTGTCACTTGGTTTCAGTCTTAATTGTATGATGGAGAATCTCTCTTTCTCTCACCCTGTAGATGGGGGGCAGCCATGTCTGTAGCAACAGAACCTCCAGAGAGGGTAATGAACGTATGAGTCAGTTGGACTGGCTAAATGAGACAGAGAATGGAACATGCAGCACTGTCCCTAATGTCAAATAAAAGGCAAAGATAAAATTTAGGGAGTTTTTGTCTACATAACCTTCTTTGAATAGCTTCTGGTCCTCACTTTTCATAGACCTGTATCTTTCCATAGGGAAAAAAAAGCCTGGCTTCATGTTTTTTTCCTGTAGGGACCTATATCATCACTGTATGCTGGCAGGACATCTGATTCATTTACTTCTCATTTAAAAGCCAGAAATAACATGGTTCTGGTACGCTCCATTCTTCTTCCACTCTCTCTAGCTTCTCCAGTCTATTCTGTTATTCTTCACCAACGACTTTAACAAGCAAACATGACCTCTGCTCTTCACACACAGGAGCAATAGAACCTCTTGTGCTAATCAGAAGGACTGGAGGACAAGTAAGGAATATGGCTCACAGTCTGCCAAAATTAAAACAGTTTCGCAGGGCTTTTCATTATCACAGAAACTGGGAGACAAGTCAAAAGAAAGTCTGAATATCTGTTCATAGACACCTCTGCACCCCTTTTATTCTCACAAAATTAATCAAGTGTTGAGATTGAAAACTCTTTGGCTCAGCTCTGCCCGACAGTCTGGAAAACCAGTCTTCTCTTCCTTTCCAGTTATATAGGACTGTGACCTACCTGAAATCCTCAGCTTCCATCTACATCTAGAAGCGATATGTTTTCTTATACATGCTCTGAATAAGGGAATAAATAGTGTTTCTTACCATGGCAAAAGAAACAAACCAACCAACCAACTACCAACACAGTAGCACCACAGAACTGTACTACCTTCTCCAGAATGACTTGTGCAGAACGGACAGTATAATGTGGACAAGTTTGTTACTCCACTCCTACTAATTCATAAGGGAATGGACTGATTCTGCAGCAGAATGACAGTTTGATGGTGAATTCTCCTGCAGCCTCAACTTCTATTAAAGGACATCCACAGCGTGTTGAATATCACCCCCAACCCAAATACAAGCAGGGGATTATTACAATCTACAAGACTAATTACTGATTAAATCTATCTCAAGTCTTGGAAAAAGACCAGGATTTAAAAGTAATGGGTCATAATTCTTATTCTACTAATAACAGTCATATGAGGATTCCGGTCCAGTGACCTCACCATGACTACATATTGTTATTTTGGTGCATTGAGAGAAACAAAACTGTTAGATTGTAGCCAAAGACAAGGTTGTGTGAACATGTTGATCTTCCCTTTGCTTCCACATTAGCCACTGTGGTGTCTCATACACAGACTCTGAAGGCAAACTTTAATGAACTTCATATTTTAAAATCTCTAATGTGAGAGCTGTCCTTGGTCAATTAGAATGACCCCAAGGCTATACCTGCTGTTGTCATCAGTTTAATAATCTTTGTGCACAATATTTCATAAAGACCTTAGAGGCAGGGAAAGTGATTTTACGTCTCTCCATTTTTTTATTTTCTTTTTCTATAAAGCTCACATTTGGTCATTTTAAATAACATGTTTTCCACGTAGCTACTTCTATGCATGTACAAGTGTCTTATGCAGAAAAAAAAGAGCTGTTCTCCAACATAACGAGGTAGGACTGGGGATTGCTCTGACCTGCATTTCATTAACGAAGCCTACATATAATTCAATGACTATTAGTATAGAATTTTTTAACGTTATTGACAAATGATTGCTATTCTTACTGTCATTGTACCTAGGCCAGGAAATGAAGATACCATTTTTCTACGTATTGTACACTGTAAGGGAGTTCCTTCTTTTTTAAAAAATAAGGTATTTGAAATTTTAAGAGGGAAAAAAGAAATTAAATAGAACAAAAGTGTGGGGGGGAGTGAAACAAAGCTATTTAGCATGACAGGTGTCTATCTCAGTACACGAGGGACTTTTATGCATGACAGTGAAAAAGCTCACTGAATCACAAGTGATTTACAGCGATTTTATGTGAGATTAGAGTGAGGCCCTTGAAAAATATGCACGCTGTCCAATTTTTGGGAGACACTTGTAAAAAGGTAGTTTTACATGCAAAGTCTCAAACAGTTTGTAGTCCAGCTGAGATCAAAAGCAAAAATCATACTGAAACGAAGCCAAAAAAGCCAAGCCACAATCTATATCATGGTTTCTAGACAAAATTTGCATAGTTCTCTCCCTAAGACTGCAAAAACCAAACCTAAAATTAACCAGAAAATAATATTGCTGTTGTGAAATTATCGAAGTTGTAGCAAATTAAGGGTTACTTTGTAATAATAACATATTTGTAACTTGCAATTCTTTCAGTCTGCAAATACAGAATTCCCAGAGAGCCTGCTGTGTACTATGGAACTTGATACAGCACTTTCATGATCTTGTATATAATGATACCCAACCATCAAAAGAAAAGAATTTTAGAGAGTTATTTAACTATATGTCCTATAGCACTGAATTCTGTGCATTTATTTTAAAATATCCAGAATCTGTGCACATAATTCTCTCACTATCTTGACACTGTGCTTTTCAGTCACTATGATTTTTCTTTTACTAGAAAACACAACTTTTTCCTCTCTTTTTCACCATTACTCTATGGCAGTGGCAAAATTCCCCACCTCCAGCACTCTTGAATTATCCTGACACGTTATACACCAGTCTCATGAGAAATGTGCCAGGCATTCTGATCTACGCAGTCACAGATTGGTATCCTTAATGACTATACCACTCTGCTTTCCCTCAGGCACAAGCTGGGTGCTGGAGAAAGGGTAAGGAACCTCCCTGGCTCCTGCTAGGGAGGACTCTGCGCAGGACCATTCCAGCCCTCTGGAATGAGAAGTCCCTTGCTACCACCAGAGCCCTTTTGTGACCATTGGTGGGGCTGTATAGCACAAACAACGCAGCCACTAACGCTGGGGATCAAGGCTGCAGAAAAACTAAAAAGACTGGTTCATCTCCAAGCTTAGGTTTTCTTCTAGTCATGTCCCGCTTTGCCCTATAACTCTCATACTAAGTTCTGCAAGTAGCACAGGTTCAACATGATGATGAAGAATTACCCAACCTGGGCAATTCAGCTGCCAGCTAGCAAAAACACTCTGCAGGAACATTAAAAATAAAAAATAAGTATCATGCTTGTATTATCCCAGGGCAAAGAGGAAATTGAATTTAGGCTTTCTAAGCTGTCCTTCAAAACAAGACAGTATTAGCCCTATTGTCTGAGCTTCTGAGAAAAGGTAGCAACTTGAATACTGAACTCAATTTTCTGGTGCAATCAAACATGTTCAGGACCCTCTGGAGAACTGAAAAGTATGGAAATGAAACCACAAGTGGTTAATAGGAAATAAGCCTGCACAAAGGTTGGCTCAGTGGAAATAGTGATACCTCCTGACTTGTAGACTTTAGGCATCCCAGCTGATACTTGTGGAAGAAAGCTAGCCCTTTAGCCCCTCTGGCCAGCCTATTTAGATATGTAAATTGTGCTTAGCTTGCATTTTGGACACTTGCATTACACACTATGTCTCCAAAACAATGTTTTCGGCACCTAGAACAATTCAAATGTTGCTTTTATTTGCACAGTTTTACAAAGTGAACAGACCCTTTTCTTACCTTTGTGAAAAATAATGTTATACTGAGACCTAGGAAATGTACATGAGGAAATGTTCTGAGGATCAGCCAAGTGGCAGCAGGCACATTGACCAGTCAAGAAGGAAGAAACATCAGATTTCTGAAAGGTAGAGCAAACCCAATGGGTTTGACCCACTGGATCATTACTGAAACAGTATCCCCAAACTGGATTGCACTAAAATTACTCTTTCTCTTCTGGTAGGACATATAATGCTGGACATTCTCCAGAGAAAAGGAGCATGGCTTCTTCCATATATAGCAAAGGAAGTCATGTCCCAAGATGCAGTTCCTTTGGAAGAATCTATGCCAGTAAACTTGAGAACTAGCCTGTTTGAATGCCATAAGTACACAAAAGGAAAATGCAGAATTCTCCCTTTTGCCACGCAAAAATCAAAATAGTAACATTCATATACTAGTAAAACATTTTCTGAGTAGCCTCTATTGTACTTGACAATTTCCTTACTTTTTCTTTTACTTCACCCAATTTCTAAATTTCTCTTTAAAAAAACCCACATATTTATACTGATCCATAATAAAAACTAGGCCAACATACTCATTACAAATTGATTGTAAAGGATTCACTATTTACTAGACAACAGCGTTCCAGGTTCCATTTTTAAATTCTTCATTGCTTCAAATTCTTACTATACTGAAATGGATTTTTCGAAGTTTCAGGTTCCTATTGCATAAAGAGTACTTTCAAAGTGAGAGAATACAACACAGAGGCAGTTGCTCTTGTCTGCAATGAGCCTAAAACAGCAGGTAAAGGGAAACAGTGTGAACTTTCTTATTGGTAAATTCCTCAAGTTAGGTAATACAAAACTGCTGTCTGTAGAACCTGATGAAATGTAAGTTGCAACTTCAGGACAGTATAAAAACTTTTTCCTTCTTCTGTTCCTCCTGGGAAATGTCTGCAGAGACCTCTAACTTCATGGAATCTTTGTTATAATCTTCAGGTATATGGGAGGTAAAGCAGAAGACACAAATTTATCAAAACCAATAGACTCACACCCCAGTACTCAGACCTTTTCAACTTTCAGCTGCAGACTTAGCAGTAAAGACTAAACTTTCTGCTGCCAGGCTATGCAGGGCAAAGAGAGAGGGTGGCAAAGTAGTTCACAGCTCTCTGATCCTTTTTCCCAACCTCACTGTAAGGATCCAAGGTTTAATTTATTGCAGTGTAAGAAAGCTTCTGCCAGTTGAGAAGAATCCCAAAACAACCACTCCCTCTTCTCTCTTTCCTAGATATATCCCAGCCTACTCTCTGCCTCTGTTTTTCAGCATAGATTTAACAGGTCTGGGCAGTAGAGCAGGTACAGGAGGCAAAACACTATCCTAGGTACTCTCCAATGCAAATTGTATTTTATGGTGTCCTATGAACTCAGGGAGATTATTTTCCCTTTCAGTGTTGTTTCTGTGTACTGCACTAGGGGAACAAGTGATCATAATGAAGTGAGAGTCAGATCCTGAGATGGTATGAATCAGTATACAACTCATAGCAGTGAATAAACCAAGGAAAGAATACAGTTCTCCATATCTTGTATTGCTTCAAATATTCCTCTGATGGTTTCATGGCTGAGCATCCCTTGCTCATAAACTGATCAAGCCAGGAAATTTAATAAAAATTCTTTTTAAAGTCTACTTTAAAGCTAATAGGAATCTTGTTCACTGGTATCTTTTTCAAGGCTCAGTTCTTCAAAACTGTTGCAGAAATCTCAAAATGAGACTGTTTTTATTTGAACCTAGTTTCCTCCTTCCCCTTTCCTATCGTTCTCACAAAAACATGTGCTCTTTTCTCATACCTTCTGATGGAGCTGGTGATAAGTTTATCACATAGAGCTAGAGCTGCATTTTCTAGTTCTGAATCATACTACTAGGTTTTACAGTAACTGTTATAGTATCCCCTTCCCTCTTACTGGAAAAAGTACGAGATTCAAACATACTGAATTTATCCCATTTCCAAGAATCTGACTAGATTTCAGCCTGTAGTTTCTACTATAGTCTCTCCGGATCAGTTGCCAAAATTGCAGCATTTGCTTGCACCTTTCTCTTACGCTGGAAACAAATCCTGAGCATGCAGCATCACCTTAAAATATGTTTCGGAGGTGTGGGAGGAATTTTAAGATCTGAAAATTAACAAACCACAGAAAATGTCCTGAAGCCAAAATATGATGGTAGAATGACATAGTGACTGCGTCATGATTTTTTTTTTTCTGGTTAGAGCTGCCAGTGTTCACTCTTCTAGAGGTTTGGTATGTATGTGTTAAATGGAGCAAAAGCATAAAGCTTCAGTAAAGCTTTATAAAGGACATAAATTTCTCTTAAGAACTAAACATTCACACTTCACCTTGAAATAAACCAGATTTTGATAGAAAGTGCAAGTATGGGAAATGTCTTTTAGTCCTAGCTTTCAATAGCTTCAAGAAAACTTTGAAATGGTCCACTTTTAATTCCCAGTCTGTAAGATGAGAGTTAAATTTCAAGCTTCATGCTTGTAGTAGGTTGGCTCCAGCCAGCAATTAGGCGCATACCAGCACTTCACTCACTTCCCCCCAGTAGAAGAGGAAAGGCAATTGGAAGAGCAAAAGTGTAAAAAAACCCTCATGGGTCAATAAAGACACTTTAATAGGTGAAGGAAAAAAGAAATGAACAAACTAACAAACCAACCCACCCCAAGTGATGGAAAGGAAATCACTCACCACCTCCCACCACCAGACTGATGCCCTACGAGTTTCTGAGCAATGGTTACCTTGGAAAAACTACCCCCAAGTTTTATTGCTAGGCATGACACGATATGGCATGGAATAGTCCTCTGGCCACTTGGGGTCATCTGACCCAGCTGTGTCCCTTCCCATCCTCTTGCCCACACCCAGCATACCCACTGTGGGGCAGGGTGAGAAACAGAGAAGGCCTTGATGCCGCGCAAGGGTTGTTCAGCAGTAGCTAAAAAACTGGCGTGTTACCAGCACTGTTTCAGTCACAGATCTAAAACGGCACCATACAGGCTGTTATGAAGAAAAATATCTCCATCCAAGCCAAACCCAGTACAAAGCTTAGGGCACTGCAAACACTAAGAGTGACTTCTCAACTTCTGGTAGTGTTTTCCTGCATTTTAGTGCAATTATCTAACAACGACAAACTACAAAAAGCTCTGTATTTGTATGATTTGTGTAGACAACTGCACTCCTGAACAGCTAGGTTTTATCTGTGGATGAAAGCATTTCGCTTGGAAAATTGCATGTCTAGTATTATAAACTACTGCTCATCTAAAGACTTGCCATGGCAAGCAATTCAGGTACCACTCCTTGATGAACAAGGGGGCAACAATCTTAATCACTCATGCCATCAGGATGGCCAGGCCAGGCTTGCGCAGTAGGCCTTGGTGAAGGCTGTTCACAATGTTCACTCTGAATTTTCAACTCTGATTCAGTCCAGCTGTTGTTAGGTTCATGCTAGAACCATATTATACCTTCATTGTGTCCTCAGAAGTATTTCATTTGCAGGTGAAATTTCGTTCAAGTCAGTGCAAAAGTTTTTATTTGCCTCAGTGGAGCCAAGACTTTACCTCAAGTTCTGGTAAAATTGTACCTGGCCTAAGCCCAACATTTCTCATTTTAACTGTCATTTCCCTGTATCATTTGTTAGCATTGATAGTGTGGTAAGTGTTGTCTCCATGCTTCACTTCCCCCCTCAAATGCAGGCTGTCTGTTCAGTCAGTGGAGCAGACAGCAGCGGGGTTGCCTGTAAAAACTGTATTTGCAAAGGAAGGATTAGAGAGTTCATGACTTCATAACTTGAAAACAAACTAGGATAAGGAATCACCAGTCTATCACCACCGAACATTGGTATGGTATCACTAGAAAGTGACATTAAATCTATTGATTTTAAGACTATTCTTCTAACTTTTTTTCCTAAATACTGATTTTGATTTTTAGAGCAAAAGTACTGTAGAGATTAAAAAAAAAAGACCCTTTCAGCTAACACTGAGACTGGATATATCAAAGTTTTGAAGCTGCTTACAAGCACAAGTGTCTGAAACACTTCAGGATCTACTGAATAACTGATGTGGGCTGGAATGACAAGCCAAGCTGGAAGAGAGTAAGGAGGTAACAGGACTTTGTCCACCTAAGGCCGAATGGAGGGAAGAATCAAGGATGGTGCTGGGAACAGCGCTAAACACCGAACATCTATTCTCTTTGGGGGACATATACTCCATGTATCGGTGTTGGCATAATTCAGGGGTGAATTTTGTTCTTTATATAATTGCCTAAGCAATGCAAGACATTTTAAGGGATTGTTCAATCCCTTAAAAGAAATGGGGGGGGGAGGTTTGCTATTTCACAGTGTTTTCAGCTGTCAAAAGCAACATTTTTGTAGAACCCAATTTCAATATCTCTATTCAGATTAATCTTGGGCTTAGGGAAGCAGCTGTACTAAATAATCCTTTTTAGGCTTTTAGATGAAGAAACAACCATATACAAAGACAAAATGGAGCAATTTTTTCTTGTTTTCCTTTTTCTTTATTTTAAGTAAGCAAAACTTTAAAGGTCAGGAGGACTTCTTGATTCAACAAGGGTCTCAGAATTTAGTCATTTCCAAACCCCAAGCAAGCTGCTACTTTACATATGGACTATAGGGGAAATGGATAATTAGCAATAGTTAGAGTGCTGTGCTCACACCTTTTGTAATTAAAAAAAAAGTGGTTTTTTTTCCTAAAAGCAAGGCAACAGTCTTTCAAAATCTCACCCTGAACTGACACACAGAAACCCGTGGTGAAAAGTCTCTATCCTCTACCCTGGTTTCACACACTCCTCTCAATTTTTAATTTTTTTTTCTATTCTGTCTCTTTCCTTTTTTTTTCCTCCTACCTCATCTTTGATTTTCTCCCTCTCTTGCCTACAGCCATTATTTTGGCTCAAATCCTGATGGCAGGGGATAAGAACCCAAATGCAATTCAAAGCATGAATTCAGAGTCCGATCTCATAGGATCTTGGCAGTCCTCAGCTAGCTGTGGTAGGTCAACATTCAAACTAATATGTAAACAGTTACAGAAAAAATAAATCAATGGCCCACCAGATCATCTTGTGTTGAAGACCAGTGAGGCTTAGTTAAGCCTGGTGAAAGATAGAGTACCTAGAAACCACAGCAACGTCAAGGAAAACAGTTATTTTATTACTTTTTGATAGATAGCTAGTCTAACACCAAAACAACAACAAAAAAAAAAACACAAGCAAACAAAAAAGAAAGGGTTGAAGAGAGGGAAAGCTCAGATACAAAAAGGATGTAGGGAAAGGAGGTAGCAGGAACACGTAGGTCGTAAGACATTCTTTGGAAAATGAAAGAGGAAACAATTCAGGCTCCTTGCTAGTGGAACAGCACGACAGAAAGCAATCATGTAAAAAAATTATATTTGAACATGAGGTGCAAGTTTATGACTTATAAACTGATTCTGTTTCTGCTTTTACTCACAGCTGCATGTGCAGTCTAGCAGGAGCTTCGCACCCTCTACAGAATTTTGCATTACTTTTAATGTCAAAAGTTACATATACTTGGACTCTGGCAACAAAGCCATCTTAAGGCGTCCTAGTCATCCTAGTTAGCTGCTCCTGTTATGCCTTCTCCTCCGCTGACACAACTGTTAATGGAGCGCGGTTGCAAGTCACTGGACTAAACACGTTTTGGTTAAAATTACTTTGCCAGAGCAACCCCTTAAAAGACCCCTTTAATCCAAATCATTTAATCATTGGTCCAGTTACCTGAATGGCTTTCTAAACTATTGTCTCGCTTAGACTAAGGGGGAGTAAAAAATTATCAGGTGAGAGCAAGTACGAGCAACTAATGGATAGAGGATATGGCCTCTAGGAAACCACATTTTGGTCAAACTCCTTGCACTGTGACATCACATTTCAGAACTTAACCTCCTTAGGGACAATCCTGTCTTCACAGAAAAGCAACTACACTAAATAAAACACCATCAGTAAAGTTAATTTTCTTAATATGTTTAAATGGTAAAATATAAGTTACACCCAATAAATATTCATATCCAATAAATACTAATTTTCATACAGGCTGGTCAAGCATCATAAGAAGTATCCATCTAAATTAAGAGCTTTAACAATCTGAAATATACATTCTTTGTAACTCTAAAAACAAATTGTTTTTAAAGACAAAGCCGATATCTTTTAATATAGACTTTTTCTATTTGTAAATAGGAGGGCTTTTTTTCATACTTCAGAATAAAATTTAATCAGGCTATAATAGATGTATGTTTTCCTTCAGTGTTTTCTTAATGATCACAGTTATGAACTATACATCTGTATGCGCAGTATGGCATGTATAGGAGAGGGAGAAAGTCAAGAGTTCTTTCCTATGATTCTTTACCAGACACACCTTTTCTATTCCTTAAAAATAATTAGAATACCTTGTCTATTGGGAAAAGCACTAATTAGACATATCTGCTATCACTCTGCCATGTCACAAAGTGAAAAATCCTCACTAATGGTTCCTGAAACACCAATCCGAGGTAGGTGGCATTAGATGATTCACAGAAGACAAAAATCTCTGTAGATTAATTATTTTTATTTTGTTCAGACTTTGCTGATTTATTTTGAACTAGTCATGGGGTAGTTAATAAATGTCACTCACTTCATTAAAAACCAAAGTTTTCATCTGTTGTAAATAGTAATCAAAGTATATGTAAGAGAGCAAAAACAGTGCTATCTATAGTGCCCTCTGCTTAGTATTACAAACCACTATGAAATCAAGCTTTAAAATGGTATATGGGCTTTTCAAGGGCTTACTCTAAGCTACACTTTTCTGATAATATGGCAAAACTTCCATTCATCTAGCAAAATAAAAAAATCCCTTGATCCTCATATGCCAGGTTACTGTAGTCAACAGCCAGTCACCCAGCAGAAGTGGGCCATCATCACTTCCAGACTGAGGTCTGTGACAGAAATAGGCGGAAGAATTCTTAGTCTAGGAATCACACCCAAGCTCAGCCACTGAGCTACACGGGAAGCCATATGCATATGTAGGCACCGCATTAATAAGGTTTGGCATTGAGGGAAAAGAAGTCAGGCCTCTCTAAAAGGTATTTGCCTAGCAGGTTAGCAGCAACTGCACAGAATTTTCAGACACCTAACCGTTCCATTCAGACACTTAATTTAAGTACCTAACCCCCTTTTACAGCCGTCTATAAACTCCTTCACTGACCAGGTAGCTGAAGCTTAGAGAAGTTTAAGGCCCAACGCACAAACCAGAAGTCATATGCAAGACAGAAGTATACTAAGAGAATTATCCTCTTAGGCTTTTATTTGATGGAAGACAATTCCACAGTACATGGCTTCAAAAGGTAAACTGGTTTATGAATTTTCACATCTCTGACCCTCATAATCTCAGTTTTACCCCTGCAAACATTTCTGCCTCCTCACTTCTGCCGAAACAATTGGTTTAGACCACACAATCCACCAGAAGCAAGTCTGCTTATAGCCAGGGTTAAAAAAAAAAAAAAAAAAGTCTTTTTAAAGATTTTTTTTTTAAATTGACCTCTTTCTGACTACCTTGGGAGAGGGTGACTATCACACACGGGATTTTGACTGCTGCAGAGTAATCACTATAGAATGGATTTATGTCCATGAGCAAATCAGAACATTCCTCAAGTCTACTCTAACCTGACTGGAGAGAGAGAACTAAGAAAAAAATTAATTGTTCTTAGCACATAGTCTTCTTTGCTGTCTAGAAGGAGCTACCCTGTTAAGAAAACATCACAGTTTGTTGATCTTTTATCCTGCGCATCATAGTTGTGTCTGCATACACCTGATACGGGCTGCATACACTGTGTACGCTGGAAGTTCCCAATCCCATTAAAAGTGAGACCCGGGTGTCCATCATATCCCCTGGGGAGGAATTCAGGTGCATGCACCACAGTGTTTCCCTGCTGCCAGGAGTTCAGATAGCCCCTGGGGCCCCCACGTCCAAGCTAGCTAAGCCAGTCACGGATCATCCAAAGTTACACTCCTTGTCCTGTACTCATTGCAGTGCAGCAAGCCAACTCACGTGGAAAAAGGTAGGACTTCAGCTCCAAAGCTGCAGGACATAATTCAGAGACAATCTTCATCTTATTTCCTATTTTGTGTTAATGCGATTTCTTTTAAATGATGCAGTTTAACCCTCAGGGATTAAATGTGTTTTATTGTAACCAAAATCCAAGATAAATCACTTTCAACACCAAATGACTGGCAAAACATTCCTAACTCTTATGACTAATGTAAATTATCTCTCAAAGCAAGGGACACTTCATGGAAAAATTTCTCAGTTACATTAGCATAAGTGAAGCATAAATTCATTGTTTTCCTTTGCCAAAGACAGCATACTACCTGACACTGGGCAGGACAACAAAATTATCCTCTTATTTTAAGTCCAATAATAGTTTGAAACTGTTTTTCTTCAGCCTCTGAATAAACTATACTGAAATTTTCCCCCTCTACTTTAGGTTCCCTCTTGGCACTGAAAAATCCACTTACAATTATAGTGTTCCATTTTGGCAAGATTATTTCATATACATAAAGTATTTGTAATGGGTTTTTAAAATGTAGAATATTAGTAAGACAAAGTATTATTAAATATGAATAAATTTGTTCTTACCTCTTTGCTCAAGGTTGTCCTCATACCATAAATGTTTGTTTTCAGACACTAAAAATGAGAGAATGCTTTAACAAAACAATAAAAAATGTGTCTACCATTTGATAAAAAATATTTGCCATAATCTCAAAAGAGAAAATAAAATCTATATGACATTCTTACAGCGGATTTCTATGTTGCTGGCTTCTGTACTGGAAAAGAAAAATTAAAGGAATTTGCTTTAGAGAAATCAATAATCTCAAAGGATTGGTGCTAAAATACTAAACCATGTCATACAAGAAGTAAAATAACTCTATACAAACCCAATGTACTTGTTGTATAACTTTAACAGCCTTAAGAAAGGAATCTTAATGCTGATATTTTATTAGTTCTGCTTAGCATCTCAGGATTTACAGGTAGCCAGCCTACAAGGAATAAATCTTATTCAAGGTCTAGATATTAAATCAGAAAGAAATTAAATCTTTCTTGCATCAGTGAGCAGGAACCGCACATGAACATGAGGTTAACAGCAGTTGCGTGATATTTTTGGGAAGAGCCTATCTTTCATAATCTAATCACTAATATAAATCTCTATTAATACAAATATGCACACAGCTTTCCCCCTAATGTTGTTACCTCAAAGGTAACTAAATGAGTCTAATTCTCTACCCTCTTGTAAACTCTGCCTCAGAGTTGAAAAGTTAACTGCTTCTTTAGGTTCTCTTCTATCTTTACTTCTCTTTATTCTTCTGCATTTGACAGCTTTATTTTGTCTCAAACTAGGCTAAAGCATTATGAAGCATAACTTATATGGTATAAAACTTTTTTTCAATAAGGCCTAATATAAAATATAAAAAAGGTCTGTTAGCATTCCTACTTCCTCCAGCTTTCTTTGCAAGTGCTACTTGGTCTCTCGACAATGTGTTTGTACACCACAATGTATTGGTGCCATGGGCCACGATTACCAGTCTACAAGCTTGGTGCCTGCTTTCTGGATTCTGTGCCTGACATTAGTTTCATCTTCCATTAAGAAGAGCTTAATTCTAGCTTGTACCTTTACAGTACCCATCACTCCCTTTGTAGATGAGGCATTATAAAACTGGGAAAGATCTTTAATTTAACTACAGTTGGTGCAGCAACAGGAATTTGATCCTATGACACTTTTAAGTAACTAAAAAGTAAGATACCAGTAATTTCTTATCCTGCTGTAAAGAAAAATAAAAGGGAGGGAGAGGTGCAAAAAAAGGGGAAAAAGGAGAAAAAAGGAAAATTATGGCTTTTCTGTTTCAGGTTTTTGATACAAGAAATTAAGGAAACTAACTCAGAACCTATACGCAACTTTCAAGATAGCCTATGATGCTAATCCTGTTCTGACCAAACCAAACCAAACTAAACAAAAAGTCACTCACGCCCCATCCCCTCAAACAAAAACATATCCCAAAACAAAGCAAAAAAACCCAAACCCACTCCACAAAACTGAATTTTTCAAGAGGGGGCTATCAACATACAGCCTAAAGCAAAATGTGCTGCTTAAAGAACACCTCACCCAGCAGTAGGAGACCAAGAACCATCATCTGTTATCAAACTTTTTTTCTAAGTGCTGGCGAGAACACTCGCCAGAGCGAAGGGAGAGCCTCCTTTAACACCTCTCCCAGCCAGCCTGGAGATCACAGAATCTTCCACAGGCAGTATTTATCCATAGACAAAAGGAATTAGATCCATCCCTAGTTTAATTTGTCTCGAAGTATCACTCCAAGAAAAACCTCCATAATATTGTAGGCTCATTTGGCAAGTTTAATTGGACTTATGTGGAATGAAATTAAGAGATAAACAAAACAGATGGTTAATTCTATATGGAGGTTGCATAGGCTTAGATAGAAAGAAAAAAGATTAAGACGACAAAAGCATTTTTTTTCCCCTGAAAGGCAGCAAGAATGAAGAACACAGTGAATTACATCCCAAAGTTATATACATTCAGGTGAAATAAAATATACCTATTTTGCATATGCTGTTCTTACTTTGAAAGTATACCTTGAAGTATGAGCAAACTAAAAATTAAGTATGAGGCAGAAAGAATAAGGGGGATTTGAAGCATGTTTAACGTTGTATTATCACGTCATCTTTTGTCTTGTAGTGATATCTGTCTTTAAAAAATACCCCCCAAAAAAACACCAAAGCACCAACCAAACCCCAAATTACCTTCTGAGAACCGATTGCTTTGTGGTCTGAAATCATGTTCCTTACTGCTGTAACTCCCCACATCCACTAAGCCACTAATCACAAACTAAATCAAACATGACAGCCACCTCCATTTCTCAGGTCTCCATGATTCCTCCTGCCCCCAGAAGTCATTTAACAGTGTACAAAGGCAAGAATTTGATAGGGCTTCAGTGATTTTAGCCCTCAAGGAAAAATTAGGATTAGATACCTCAAAAACAGAATATCTCCCTAGAGCTGCCTTTATATTTCTTTGACTTTATAGATTTACTGACTGGCTGTTGAAGACAAAGTTAATTTATCTTCCAGTTTTTAGCTGACAGCCAGAAAGGGGGGGTTGGGGTGGGAATCAAAGGTGTTATAATACTCTTAAGACTATGACTCACATTACAAAGTGAATGGGGACTGAGCAAAGAACATTAAAATGAGCAAAAGCCAGGCCCTATAAAAATGTAAGTGCTCTCACCTCTTGTTAGCTTCAACAAGAACTGAGGGGGCTTAGTCCCTGTAAGACTGCATCGGCTGTCTTTAGAACGTAGAAGACAAAACAGTAGTAGAAAAATGGTAAAACAGAATGAGAAAATCATTCTTTCTTCATAAAAACTATCTTGTATATATTAAAAAAAAAAAAGAAAAAACCCAACACGGATCTATCATAATAGTTTAATATTAAGCATATACTGAAAATTACTACTATTTATCAGCCTCTGGACATCTTTTGACACAATGAAGAAAAAAGAAAAAGAAGAAAAAAAGCCTTTTGTTATTTACAGATAGACCTGAAAAGGTCTCAGAAAGTCTTCAGATTCTTTTTCGAAGTACAAGGATTTCTTCTGGTGTAAATTCACTCAACATAATTCCCTATTGAACCATACCTATCTATCATTCACTGAAAAAACAACTAAGTCAAATCCTCTAGTATTACTGTTGTCTACGTCAAATGAGCCACTGGACCATTTGAAAAGTCTTCCACTCAGACCTGATTTTCTTTTATATTTTTTGAGAGTTAGAGGGCCTACCATGTTTTACACTCCTGAGGAATTACCATTATTTAAAAACAATCAAGTCTCATATTTGATCTATGAAACTAATATCGGAGTATCACATATCTAAAGCTACAAACGTATAACCTCATCGCAGACATACTGGAGCAGTCATTACAGCAGATTCAGTTACCAATGAATGTTCTAAATTGTGTACGCGCATTCCCTAGAGATACATGAAGATAGCGCCTTTGTCTTTTCTCATGGAATTTTATTTATGAAAAGCAGATGCAACCGGCAGGATAATCAAGTCAATTAAACCTTCCATTTGTTTCAGTGGAAGTAGAGGTGCATGTTCCTTTGTTAAACATCTCGTTTCCTGTTGGTGTACCACTTTGTGCTCGTTCATTTGTAAATAAATGAAGCTAAGATTTAACAGCACCTTCCATTTAGTTGTAGGTTTTATTGCAATTGGAGATGATAGCTACTAGCATTCAAGTAATAATTCTGCAGAAAAGTGGATAGCTTGGAAGTTGTTTTTATGGAAACATATTGGAATGCTTCACGTGTTCCAGAACAGCTGAAATATGTGTAAGAAATCCACCTCCACTACAGTGCTTGAACGTATAAATAATATATAGGTCAGAAGGGCAGGCGTCAGCTTTCTGGATAGGAAACATTGTACGTATTATGGGGGCAGAAGAGGTGACCCAACCTGTACGTTGCTGGAATAAGGCATCTCGTGGGCCGCCTACTTTCTTAGGGTCCATCAGCCAGTGTTACATTTCAGGTGGAAAGTTTTTTATTTGGTTTCATTACACAAGATTATCTATAAATGTTTATATAAAACATACACACACCACAAACAGAGAAAGATTTAAAAGCAAAACAACTACAACAAAACCCCACACCCTACCCAAAGCAATCTTTTAATTGGTCACGTACAAAGAAATCTCTTGCCAAAAAATATTATATGGGACGCTGGATTTAATATAACCAATTACAAAATTCCAAGAGCTCCATACTAGCACAGTAATACTGCAAATTTTTTAAAAAAATTATTACTTTTCTTGAAATTAGTTTCCATACTATTTATAGTAAATGCAAGATGCTGAGCAAATTTCAAAGTGATTTAGCATTTAGATTACAACTGCCATGTAATTTAGGAAATGAAAATATCTACCACGGTAGTTCCTGTTTTGTGGGGAAGCGATCGCTTTATGGATGAGACTTCAGAAAGATACTAATGCCCATCTAGAAAGAAGCAAGTGGAAGACAGAGATGCTGAGAGTCTGCGTATCCCAATTATCACATCTGCTATGCCAATACACCTCTTACAAGCATCCACGTCATTCTATTTCAAATGTTCAGTGTTGTTCTATAGAAATCAGTAGGGGCTATGACTTTTCTAGCAGCAGGAACAGTATCCTGAGTAGGAGGAGATGTGGGCTAGAAACAAAGGCCTACGTGACCAAGATCACACGGAAGTCAAGCAACTTTAAATTGGAGCTTCACGACAAGCTGGATTTATGCCCATCAGTACTGCACGTGACTGAAAAACCACACAGAAATCCAAGTGATGGGTTTTGTGTTCGGTCAATTTTCTTATTTATTTTTAAACTTAACACTTCAGCAGTTCCATAATTTAGCAATTAAGGAGCCAGAAATTTGGGGATTTTTTCTACTGTAGACAGTTGTTTCCTCTTGGAATAACTCTAATGATAATAAAATCAACTAGTGCACATTTCATTCATCTTTAAGGAGAGAAAAGTGCGCACCAGAAGAAAGCCATTCTAGCACATAAGTCCCTGCATTATACTATATGAAGTGTGCTCACATTCTCTTGAAACTAAAAGAAGCCTGGTGCCCTTGATCGATTTTTGCCTCAGTTTATCTGTTTGTAAATGGTTGCAATAGATGGGAAGCATTCTAGAAAATAATACAAAATGAACAAACAAAAAACCCCAAAGCACGTAAAGGGTTTTAATAATACCACTAATAGTGTTCAGCTTTAATTAAAATCCTCCTATTTCTATGTTGTTTTGAAGTGGAATTTGGGTTTCCTAGTTTCCTTTTTACACACTGCTATTTATGAATTTGATGTGGTAGCTGGTTTGAAAGATGATAGGACTGTTTGCAAGTTACTCATGTTTGGAACCCTAGGCGAAAACATCTATTCTTTTTTTAAGCAATAACCTCATCTTTTTTCTCTTTATTTTTCTTTTTTCTTTTTTTAAATGAAAGCAGAGCAGCACTACGTTTCACTTTTCTTTTTTTAATTAATCTTCCTTAAACATATGGCAGCAATACAATGATTATAAATGACCTCTAATATATCTGTGTATATTAAGGCCTTAAGCTAATCTTGTGATGTTTTAAATTTAGTTTCATTTTTCCATAAAAACTCTGACTATGGCAAAATTATTTTAAATTACTATATGTACTGCTGGAATACTCTGCATGTGCGCGTGTGTGTGCACACGTTGGGGCCAAGGACAGAGAAAAAAATCGCATATTTCTCATCTGAAGGAGAATACCGACAGCAAGAAAGATGTAGCACGGTATGTTCTTGTCAGAGATCACACACAAACTGCCTAAAACACAGCTTACGATCCTCCCACAATGGGATATTTTTACTATCCTTAATGAAGCTAGGCAGGTGTTTACAGTTATGATGTATGTCCGTCTAAAGTTGGAATTAAGCACAGACACAAAATAGCAATGCTTGACGCACTAGACCATGACATACTGTATGCACTGTAATTAAAATAAAGTCCTGAATTTTTTTTATGAGGAAACACGAAAAGCTACGAAGATGCATTCTGGTTTGTGGAAAGCTGCAAACTATTCTGAGAAGTGTAAAAAAATAATTTGCAGAACAAAATAAAATTCTCTGAAACACCTTTTTAAACTTGGCTCGCTCTTTGCCAGGTGATTTTGGGGGCGGAGGAAGGAAGGGAGCTTTCCATCTGTTGAGGTGTTAGGATTCTAAACACGTTCCCGAGTTAATTTTGACTCTTAAAAGTGTGAGATAAGTTAATATACTCTAAATCAATATATCATGTCAATCAACAGTGCTTTTCTCAATATCAGCCCACTCACTTCCGCCTCCTGCTTGCTGGCTCTAGAGGCTTCTTGCTCTAAAACTCTGTTTCCCTTAAGAAACGAAATGCTCAAGTGGTATCAACAAATCACAGAAGTCTCTAATAAAATAAACCTGAATAGCGTGAATGGAAATAGAGGCTGGTGTTGTTTATTCACTTTGCGCTGATGTAGCGTTTTACCTAAATAATTGCAAACATTCAGAAATACAAGGTAACACTGCTTTGGTTTTTTTAAAAAAATTCTTGAAAATGGAAGGGAAAAATATTGTAAAGAAACATTAACCTTGTTATAAAATAATACTAAAACGGTTGTCCCACAATATCTTTTTTCTGTATCCATTTCCAGTCTTTTCAAATCAGCCACAGAAGTAATTAATAATTTAACATTTGCCAGAAACTATAAGTCTGAAATATTTGGGATATTATTTCATCATTTTTCAGAATGTATGAACACATTTACTAAGTCTAGGCCTGTCTAGTGCGATGTACTTTCCTGAAGGAACTGAAGATCACAGTGCGCATGCAATAATTGTGTCTGTGTTGTTGTCCTTCAAGAATCTTAGAGACTCACAGAACCTGGAAGCTGTATCTGGGCTATCAGGTTTAGTAAGTAATTCGGGAAACATAGGCCATAAAGTTCCATAATCCCTCTACATTTTTGGTCTCCACAACTTCCTGTGGGAACGGATTCTACACGTATAAATTCTGCAAATAGCAATTTCTTCCATTAGGTATAAATTTATTTACAAGCTCAAAATTTTATTCAGTATATCAGTTTGTATATTTGCATATCCCTCTATCTTCTCCTCTTCCTCTTATCTCTTCTCCAAGCTGCAAAATAGTAATTTATTATAATTCATATTATAATCCATATGAAAGATATTCCATGCTTCTGATCAATCAAGGCTTTCTAATTCTACTAGATCCTTTTTTGAAATTAATTGAACAAAATTGCATGAAGTATTGAAAATTTAATTTTACAAAATTATACAACTTTACAAACAGATCCGTCCAACAGCACAAATTAATTTCCTGATTTGCTTTAAAAACCTCTGTTAGGAATGCCTAACATTCTATTTGCTCTTTGACCAGTGATGAATGTTGGGCTGATTTTTCAGAAAACTATTTGTAACTATTCCCAGCTTAAATCACACAAGTCTTTGGAATGTGAAGAATACGCTTAGAGACCTGAGCTATATGCATAGTTCTCAGATACTGTAAATAAATATTTGCCCAATAAATAAAAAAACCCCAAACCAAACCTGAGCATTAGTAACCACAGTATCACACCAGAGAATGTCAAGTTTACCAGCTAAAGTGTCAACTTTTGTATTTAAACACCTGAAGAAAAAAAAAAGAACTAATTCTCTTGTAAATATCGGTCTCCCCTTTGTTAACAAAGAAAAGGGAAAAACCAAAACCACCACCACTCCCATCACCACACCTGAAAACCAAACAACCCTAATGCTAATTTCAGTATGAACCTCTGATGCAACAACATCTTGGGGACACGTCTAAATTTCGGGATGAGTCACATCACTGTGACTCAGAATCAATATTAATTTTAATGTGCAAAAAAATTAAGACGGTCTTCAAGATCTTTACTTGGTTAGCATCCTGTTTCAATAGGTACTGCCTTATGGTTTAACCAGTAGAACGAACAGAACCTCAGCTGCCTTGATAAAATGGGCACTGGAGAGAACTTTCCCCTGTGGAATCTGTGGATTCTTGAAACTGGAGATTTGGCTTAACAGAATACATCCAAAGGTCAACAGGTTACATCCTGTTACCAAGAAAAGAATGTAGATTTTTTTCTTATTTTGATCAAAATTAAACAGTACCCTAAAATCACTAGAAATAATAATACAAGTTGACCCTATCTTTTTTTTTCCTCCACTAAACATATACCTCTAAAATATCAGCTGACCCTGTTTAACATAATGTGTACACAAGGGCAAAGATTTGGTTGGGTACGCATTCTGCCTAACGCTTTTTCTTCCACTATGATGAGGCCCACACAAAAAAGGCTTCTTGTATTGTCTCCAGTGCATTTTGAATCAGGCCCAAAGTCACATACCAAAGTATGTAATTGTATGTTGTTGTTTCCTACCTCGTAGCAAGGAGACTGTTACTTGAAGTTTTAAGAATGCCATCATCTTCTGGTGGCACAAATAGAATACAGGAAATTTCACATACTCCCCAGGACTCATGTGAGAAAGGAAACAATGTGAAGTCAATAGAGAGGAGTAGCTAACCCTAAAAACTGAAATTGAAGGATGAAAAGGAAATACAAATCATTGGAACTCACAAAAAAACAGAACCTAACTAACAGCGTTTCCAAGGAACTCTGAAAATAGTTTTAGACACATATAATTTTGAATTTATTTACTTAGCATTTTAGAATTTAATTTAGCTTTTATTTATTTAGAATAGAGATACATAGACAGACATAAATGCAGTAATAGATGACAATTTTTTATTTTAATAAAGAGAGCTGAGAATAGGCATGTGACCTAAATATAGAATGTCCAAAAAAAAAAAAAAATTAAAAAACCCACAATAACCAAAAGATGGTGGAGAGTGATTTCCCCACCTCCCCCAAAGGACAAAATAAGACATTTAGATTTCTAAACTCTACAAAAGATCTGGATGAAAAGCTGTTTTACAACATATCCTTATTAATATCTTTTAACTAAACTGATCATTGAGTGGCTCACCTTCCATCCACAGACTATTTGCACCAGACTCATCATGCATCTTTAAAGAGACCAGGGAGAACATGGGCCTGGTCAGCTGACCATTTCTTACAGATTGGAGAGTTTCCAGCTGTCCAAAAGCTGCTGCATTTTGTCTGTGGTAGGAAGGGAATGCCAACAGAGGAAGGGAAGGCTGAGGTGCAACACATACACTACTGGCACACCGATGCACTCATAACCGAGGAGATTCCAGACATTTGCACCCAATGTTTCGTCCCTAAGAGCTAATATAGCCTCAGGGGTCCTGGAGCAATATAGGGAGTTGGAGTAACTCCTTCACAGAACTGTAAAAGCTTCATGACCCAGAAGATGTTGCATGATAGAGGGGAGATCTTCATTTCCATAAATGGAACTATAACCATGAGCATCTGGGGATTTGGAGGATTTCAGGACCTTCCCAAGTGTCCTGGAGTGACAAGGGAAGCCAAGAGGACCTTTGCCTATTTCAGATGTCAGAATGGGCCAGGCCCCTTTGCAAGCAGTCATCAGGCCAGACTCCACTGGTTTCAGCCTTCTAATTCAGGGTGGCAAAACAGGCATTTGGTAAACAGAGTAGATGGAAGAGATCAAAAGGCTTTGGTTCACAACCACCCTTAGTTGCCAAATACAGACATTTTTATGACTAAAAGCAATTCTGATCATTCATGCTCACAAATCTTCCTCTTATCATTGAGTTGCGTGCTTCTCTTAATATTTAAAGATGTTCTCCCACATGCATTTGGAGCAAACAAAAAAACCCTTTAACCATTTAAATAAAGCCTTGTAAAAATACCTTCAAGTATTTTGTATTAGGAAAACACTAACATCGTGATTCATTTTCTCTCTCTCTCTGCAAGGCTCTTAAAGCAACACCACATGGGGAAAATTAACTTTTGAAAGGCTAGCAAGGACAAAAAGTATGACCTTTCATAATCAGAAAATTATTTTTAGAAATTTAAAGAATTCTAGTCATAGTCCTCCCTGTACGACTTTAAATTCAAACACTGAAGTTACAAAGGTAACTTTTGTTCATAATGACATGCTGCGAGAACTGTACAAATGATTCCTCAAAACCTGGAATACTTTTGCTTTTGTAAAACTGAATGCAGGACTGAAAAGTACATAGTAAATGGTTCTATTTATAGAAAGGAAAGAAAGAAAAATTTATAGAAATAGATTAAAAAAAATTTAAAAATTGAAGTTATGTTACATGAAATGCACCTTATGCTTATAAATAGAGCTTACACCTTCAAGAACTTCAGTATGAACAGTAGCTGTAAGCATATAGAATTAATTTACTATCAAATACAGTAAATGAGAGATTCACATTTCCTCTTTCCTAAATTTCCTCTTACTTATTTCAAATTAAATCTAGGAAATTCATTCCACCTAAATGAATAAAATGATGATCATAGAAAACAAAAATCCAGCCTACTACATTGCAGAAAAAAATGCACGGACATAAATATCACTCTAAAATAAGGCGGTTGTCAAGAAAACCAAAGCTAAAGTGTAAGCTCAAACACAAATTCCTTCAAATCTAATAGAGTCTTAGGGGCATTCAAACCACCAAAGACAAAACCTGACTTTGACTCTCAGAGAGAGTCCAGGTAATTTCTTTTTAAATAAAATGTTGTTTCTCAGCTTTGTCTTTGAATCTGGGCATTCACTTCATTTTATTTCTATTAGTCCATTTTTTTAATTAACAATTAAAATCCTCCAAAGAACTTATAATTTCAAAAGAAGTAGACATTTTTCTTATTTGCCTTTAAATATAATAAATATTTTTTATTCCCTTGATTTCACAGGGTGACAAGCTAAAGATTATTACAGTGACTGACTACTCAATGTTCACTATTTTTAGTTGCATGTCTATCCATTGGAAGGCAACAACTTTTGTCTTTTAAATATAAGCACTTAAGAATTTCTGAAACAAAATTAGAGTAATTATTGTATTATCTTTTATCACTCAGACGCAGAAGGAGAAGAGTGCAGCAAAAAGGTGGCTGAGGACAGTAAATTAATTTTCATTCAGCAATACAGGACATGTGACACACCCAAGATTAGAAAATAGATACAACTATATTTTTTATTTCTATCTTACAAAATTTGCATAAATTAATACATGATACAAATCCAGCCTATTAAAGAAACTAAACAGGTTACCTACAGCATCTTTCACATGTATCCGTGGCATAGCTTAATGTGCTTTCATCAAATAATCCACCAACACCTTGAATCAAGGGATAAATATTCCTGTAGCCATGTGGGATTTAATTCCCAGATTTTCAGATGTGATTATGGACTAGACCACACAACTCTCAGAGGAAATGAAGTCCAACACAATTTCATTCCCCTCGTTATGTTTACATATGCACTGAGCTTCAACTTGCTACAGCAACCTGAAGGCTCTTAAAATTCACACCAGTCATCAACAGACTTTGGGCTTGCCAGTGCAGGCAGAGAATGTAAATAAAGTGCTGGTAGTATCACTATTTTCCAAAGCACAGCTCTTATGGGCTTCCATGTACTTTCTGACTTCTGCTGCTGGTAGGATAATCCTGACATAATTGACATTGAAGGTTTCCAGCCCAATTTCTGCCAATACTGAAACAAAAATTAAGAAGAAGTAAAAGAAAGAAAGAAAAAAAAAAACAAACTAAACCAAACAAAAATATGACAATAATTCTGAAAACTAAATTCACCTACTAGTTGTCTATCTTGGATAGTACTTTGTCTTAATGTCATGTGACCAGAAAGTGCATTTTATAATAAATATCTGATGCTGTAGAAAAGGATTTTACTTTTCTTTAGCAAAGTAGTAACACCACATATGCTGTTTGCATCACAATGGGATAAGTATCTTCATTACTAAAAATGCCTTGGTTAAAAATATTCTTTAATGCTCAAGTTAGGAGACTGTAGGTTAATCTAAGGGTGAGTCTATCTGCTAAGGTACAGCTGACACAGCTAGAGAGACTATTCATAGCACTGCAGTTATACCCAAATAGCCCTGGAGAACAGACAGGTTACCCCTGTAAAATTAAGGCTTTTTTCAGTCCTCAAATATATACTCTGGTAGACTACAACAGATGCTGGAAAAACCTCACTTGTTCCTTAGGGTGGAAGTTGGGGTGCATGAGACTCATTAGTTTCTCTGACAGATTCACTCAAACAAGCAATGCAGCCATCAGCTCACTGCCTGTGAACCACCCAGCTACTACTACGCTATAGAGCACCCACCAAGAAAATAAAACTACATTCCATAAAATACTATAGCTAATCTGAAATTCACACCTAAAAGGGTTACAGCTGGTAGAATAGAGCAGTTGATAAACATTAAAAGGAGAAAGCCGTATAGATAGGTCTGGGACTTGGTGAATGTCCTTTTTACAGGCTCTGTACACATAAGCAATGCAAAATAAAAGGCAAGTTAAGATGTAGGTGTCCAGTACATCAAACACAGGAAAGGAAAACCTGGAGCTAAGTACAAAAGCAGCTTTTCAACATGATGTAAATGAGTCATAGCAAGATAAAGCTGGTTAAGGAAAAGCAAGCTAGTTCAGTCATTTGTCCCACACTTTCTGAAGCAAGCCACTGCTCTCCCTTCATCGACCCAGCCAGTCACGCCATCGTAGAAGGCTATCAGGTTGGTCAAGCATGATCTCCCCTTGGTGAATCCATGTTGACTATTTCTGATAACCTTCTTGTCCTCTACATGCTTGGAGATGACCTCCAGGATGAATTGTTCCATCACCTTTCCAGGGACGGAGGTGAGGCTGACTGGCCTATAGTTCCTCAGGTCCTCCTTCTTGCCCTTTTGAAGTTTGGAGTGACATTTGCTTTCCTCCAGTCCTTGGGCACCTCTCCTGTCCTCAACGACCTTTCAAAGATGATGGAGAGTGGCTCAGCAAGAACATCCACCAGCTCCCTCAGCAGTCATGGGTGCATCCCATCGGGGCCCATGGATTTGTGAGGATCCAGTTTGCAGAGGTGATCTCTGACCCAATCCTCCTCAACTGACAGTAAGTCTTCCTTTCTCCAGATTTGTCCTCTCTTCTCTGGGGGCTGGGATGCCTGAGGGCCAGCCTTAGCAGTAAAGACTGAAGCAAAGAAGGCATTCAGTAACTCCACCTTCTCTGCACCCTGCGTCACCAGGGCCCCTTCCTTGTTCAGCAGTGGGCCCACTGTGTCCCCAGTCTTCCTTTTACTGCTGATGTATTAAAAGAAGCTCTTCTTGTTATCTTTGACATCCCTTGCCAGATTGAGTTCCAAGTGGGCCTTGGCCTTCCTCGTCGCATCTCTGCACACCGTGACAACATTCCTATATTCCTCCCAAGTGGCCAGTCCCATTTTCCCTATGAGAGAACACTGAATGAATAACCACCTGCCAAAAGGCTCTTGGGTTTCCCAGTATTTTTTTCCATTTATCTAGTGAGATTACTTAGCATCAATACTTAGTATCAATATTGATCTTAACTGCAACCCTCTGATTTCAAGGAACACCTAATATATGCTGAGGTAAACTCAAAGCATAAAAATTAACATTTTTTCATGGCATCATAACTAAAGATATTTTTCTGTTTTGTTTTATTTTCTTTTTTCTTTGGAGTAACATGAAGTTCTAGACTCTGTGGTGTTTGCTCTACCTATTTTTCTAATAGCCACATCTTTGAGGAAAACGCAGCATGTATGGGGAACATCTTCTTTAAGACAGCTATTCTGCTCTGTGATAAACTTGCTGGCGGTTGTATGTTTCTGTGCATTGACCATACTTTCTTATTCACAGTTTTTGTATTATGTGCTGTGTGGATTCATGACATTCTTACCTGTCAGTCATCTTACTCAAGTATTTGGGGTTTTTTCTCAGTTTGAATGAGGGAAGAAACATATTTTTAAAAAGATGCTACTTAAAACACGTACTTGCTTAGCTTTTCGAGAAACAGCACCTATTGACAAAACTACATCTCTCTGCACTTCAAAAATAAATAAAAGAGCAAATCAGCTCATGATATGGCAAAACTAACATATTTTGTTCCAAAGACAAAGAGCCAAAACCAGCTTTAAAAAAGTACAAAACAACCCCTACCTCATATTAGAAACCTAAAAAGAACATATAATACTCATGGACAAATATTTGTGAGAAAGGTAGTACCTGGAGAATGCAAAAAACACAGAGTAGTGGTTTCCAAGTAACTGAATAGTGAATAGATGAACAGTGAATGGGTTGAATAGCAATTCAACCAAATCTGCTGGATTTTGTTCACTGGCAGGACAAGACTCACTAGATGGCACTGTTACACACACATAGGCGACGGTGGAGCGTTTTATTTCCCTTAGTGTACAAGCGAGTTTATAGTTTTGGGGGAAAGAAAAGCTGCCTTTTCGCAGCTGACTGCTGGCATTGGTCTTTCTGGGATGCCCTCTGAACTGTAAATGCTTGAGGGAGTTAATAGTTAAGGCAGATATGCTCTCTGGGAACAGACAGGAAAAATATCTGAGTACAGACAAGTCTGAATATTGTAAATAGGGGAAGCAGCATCTAGAATATACTAAACATTATTTTTATGCAAGTGTAAGGTTCCAATATCTGTTACTGTACAATACTACTACTTTGCAAAATTTTCAGATACTATATATTTTAAATTTACTTACATTCAATTTCAGCTATGTTAATATCCACAGGTGATTTTTGAGACACTAACGTAGTAGTTTGGGTAATTACAGGGAGTGCTAAGAGATTAGGAATTCAGGCTAAGCAGTTATGACGACAATGCCTTCGGGACAGCCCAACAGTGTGTTTATCCCGAAGGCTTTCACACTGCAAAGCTGTGGGGCTTGATTTCCACTCGGTATAGCAAGGTGTCCCAGGCAGTCAGCCTCCTCATGAGACAGTGTGGTGGACAGAAAATGGAGCATATCATATTTACAGTGCCTTGGGATGCTGCTTTAGACTGACATAAATATACAGGAGCAAGCAGGTTTTAAAGGTGCAGACCCATATTGCTATGAAAGCAGACAAATTGATGATAGCGTTCCTGAAAATGAATGGAAGCTGGATAAAGCATCATAACACAGACTTGTCTACGTTAAGGAGCATCAGATCAGTGCCTGCAAGGCTGGGGGTGGGAGGAAGTATTCAGGCAGCAAGAGCTATTACAAGTAAAAAAAGCAATGCAATTTAAAGCAGAGTTATTACGTGGTACAAAGTACAGGCCATTGCCAAGAATAACAAATCTAGAAATAATGAATAAGCTGCTTAAGTTATTTGTATGCACCTAAATAGTCTGGGAAAAGAGGAATAGGCTTTGAATCTATTCTGGTTCACTTTGTTTAGATTGATCTGTTGGTAGCTGTTCTGTTATTATAAAGAATAAGCAATTCAAACAGATGAGACCCTTTCTTACTAGAGACTCTAGTCTCCACAATTACATTAAACCCTGGACAACTGATACATGTTGATGGAGGAGACAAAGTCTCCAGTTTGAGTAGGCTGAGCACTGCATAATTCTGAATTCTGTTTGCATAGGTAAGATCCCCCCAAAATAATCATTTATATAGATCTGAATTCACCAGACTCGTCAAGGCTTACACTTTGAGCATGAGGCTGACACACTTGGTATCCGCCTCATACTATCGTACCTCACATAAGATCACATATTTCGGTATAGAGAGAGATCTGCTTGGTCACCTGACTGCTTATGTCATCAAAGCAAAAACTTAATTCTTACTCTCTCTTCCATTGTTGCTAGCTGTCAATAGTAACATTTTCCCTGGATTACCATGGAACAGGAAAGCATTTTCTCACAAGTGATAAAGAAAGAAGATAATGAACCTTCTTTGACTATTACAAATAAAAAGAAGTTTCAAAGTTTAGGTGAATGTTCTGAAAGAAAGAAAAAAGCAAAACAAAATTTGAGGATTATATTCATACTTCCAAGTTTACTGAGAAATTCCTGAGTTGATTAGCATCATTCGTTTTCTAACTTCAACTCAGAGCACCCTTTCTGACTTCACAGATCAAGTTTAACCCAGAAAAAAATAAGAAACTTTGAAATTAATTAAAATTGCTGTTTTGGCAAAAGTGCTGACCAAGACCCTTACTACAAAAAAGCAGAAGAAATTTCAGGACATGCAAGACAGGAAAGAAACATCCTTTTGACAACAGCAGTGGCCCAGTCACTGCTACTCTAAAGTATTCTGGCTAAATAAACACACTTTTTTTTTTAAAACACCCTATCCCCATACTCCCCATGCTCCAGCTTTTTTTCATTTTTCTATCAGCTAACCCCATTCTTCAAACAGATACCCCCAAAACTCCTGATTCGATCACATTGACCAACCAGTCATTCTCTTCTCAAAAAAAAAAAAGACACAGAGGTGTAAACAAAAACCCCCCACCTTAAATTGCTGAATTCTGCTGCTTCTCCCCCAACAGCATCCCGCAGAACATACACACTGGATCAGCTGATCTTTGTTGGGGGAAAGAACAATAAAGGCCTTAGGAAAACAACATAATGCAAGTCCTGATGTAACCCGAACAATAATTCTACTGCACAGGCTATAACAATGAGAGCTAACACCACAAATATTGCTTTATACATGCTTGTGAACTTCGACGAGTACATGGAATCGCTATTATGTGAATTCCTTCAAGAATAAGAATTAGAGCATCTAGGCTCTACACATGAGCACTTTAGTTAATGTTTTTTCTTTTCCATTGGACAGCCCAGAGAACGAACATTAAGATTGTTAGGGGATGTTCAGGTTAGGAAGCTAGATATGAAAGAGATCGGTCATTGTGCAACATAAGGATCTAACACAACTTTGCAAAATGGAAATATATAAGCAAATATAGACATATAAACTTCTTTTAGAAAGTCCCAGGTGCTCACAAATAGCTTGGCTCCAAAGGCAAAACTTTAAGTCAGCACCTTGAAGCAAGAAGTGATGAAGAAAGAAGTATGTAAAAGTTCATCTAAGGCATTTGTCAAACTGTATTACATTTTTGCGCCAGACTGTCTCTTTATTAGAACACTTTGTAAGAAACAAACACGTAAGGAGACAAATCCACAAAAGAAAGTTGCTAGATCTTGATTTGTTAGAATTAGATACATGATATCATGTCTACAAAATTATCAAGTTATGTTGACTAAAAGTCATACTATGCTTAATAAGAGACAGTGTGGTTTTTTCTACCTTGCTTTAAAATTAAGATACTTACCAGTTATCTTAATTACCAGTACTGATAGTGGGTTTTATCAGTCGGAACACAACACATTGGTTCATATATCGCAGCAGCCTTTTCTTCTGTCACCTTTACTTATAAACAAATAGGCAATGTTACAGTGTATGTGCATGTGTGTAAGGAAACCTTTTGTTCTGCTCAAACTTTGTTAACTTTAACAACCTCATTTCCCTCAGTACAGTTCTTTTAAAATTATACCAGTGTAAGAGAGAAAAATGGGACAAACAGGTATAGCTTGCCTAAAATTGACGGAAGTGAGAGAAGAACAAGGTCTGTTGCCTTTACCTGGCAAAAACTGATTTACGCTACTGTCAGTGAAACCAGAACCAGGTTTACCAGATTTATTTTTAATGCCTGTTGGAAAAAAAAAACACACCACACCAAAGAAAATTGCCCAAAACACATTGTTCTAACTAGGTGCAAGTAAAGAAAGTTAATACTTCAAAAAGAGAATAAATCAAGATCTTCCATAATAAATGGAGGCTTGTGGCTGCACTGCCAAGCAATTGTTTTAAAAGGCTACCTATGCAGCTTCCTGGGCAGGTAACTCTGGCCTGCTTTATACCCTTGGGGCATTTCTGCCACTAATTGGTTGATGATTCATTCTTTGTTTCTCTCCTGGTTTGTTGCAGTAAATACAGTATATGCCAAAAAGATGTATTTGTTGGAATTCCTTGTTGAGAGGGCATATGTCAGTACGTAGGGAGAGGAACTAGCGAGAAGGCCCTTTTTTTTCAGGTAGTGACTTAAAGGAGAATGTGCACCAAATTAAATAAATACATAAATTCTTACACATAGTCATTCTGAAGTTCTTGTAAAAACTTTTATATAGTTCATTTAAAAAAACATGGAAGAAACAGAAAGCATCAGGAATTTAAGAAAGGAATAAAAAAAAGAGATGAGGCAAAACTCAGAGATGGAGAAAAGTAAAATGAAGACAAATCTGTTAGTCAATTACCGTATCCTAGAGGCTATTCAAAAGAGGAACTACTTCAGTTGTTCAAAGATGACAGATTCCAATCATAGTGAAACGCAAATAGAACTGAAAGACCAATTCCCTCCATTTCGGGGGTGTGCTAAGGAAGAACATTAAAAAAGGCAATATAGGCAGCTGGTATAAATTGTCAGAGCGCTCGACATCAGCTAAAATGCAGTGGGTTTTCCCCTATTAATAACCTCATCAATTGATACAATTTAGGTGCTAAAGTGCTCCGCTGAATTTGAAGTTTGCCAGATCCTTAAACATTTCCCCCCCAACAGGGCAATGCCAGTGCAAGAAAAGAGTTGCTGCAATGCAAGATCCATTGGTTTCACCTGGGTACTTACTTCTTCAAATCCAGGGAGATAAGAAATCAAAAAGAACGGCCAAATTCTGCGCCTCACCAGTCTCTATCGGTCCTGATTTCTGCTCCTTTACACATAGAGGGCAATGTTTTGCACTGACCAGGGCAGGAATCTGGACTAGCTCTAATGAAGACACTAGAAGTGGCTGAGTAATATTCAGCAAGTCAATGAACATTATAACATTTCCCCATTTTGAAGATGCAAATTTCCCATGATTGATCTTCAAGATAAACTTCTTCGAAAACAGCAGAATAGTATCATATAAAGCCAGTGCAACTGGAAGCACAATGTCTTTTACGGTTTTGTTAATAAGCTATCCGTGTATGAAAGTATGGTCGGTAGGCTAGTAGAGTCCATCACTATCACACATCCCACGTGTAGCTCTTAAAAAGAGGGTAACATTGGCTTCACACACTAACAGAACTGGCTTTATATCCCTCCTCCCTTTCACCTTTATAACAAGACAAGCAGACTAATGATAATGAAACCCCTTACCTTCAACTGACAGAGAAAACATTTACAAATGGCAAATTTTAATTTTTAGATCGCAAACTGATCCAAAAGCTACTGAGATACCAGCTCCATCAATGTGGATTTTCTAAATCATGTTAAGCCAACAATACCTGACATTTAATAGCTTTTCTGAAGCTTCACTGCCACAAATGGGATGCATACAAATACATGATCTCACAATGCATTTGTGTACAACTTATTCTACAGAAATAAAAATCCAACAGCATTAACTTTTTAAAATCCTGGTTTTGTTATGCACACTTAGATTGAGATTTGTGTTTCTACCTATTTGGTGAACCATTTGAAAGACAATGAGCATGAATCTGAGAACATCTGCAATGTATATACCAACTGCAATATATAAACCAACTCAAAGAGGCTAAAAATACTTGTGTCAAATGCAGTCATACCTTGTATTTCAGTTTTTGCATTCATTTGCCAGAGTAAATCCCTGTTGGCCAAAGTTAGCTTTATATTTCATATACTTAAAACAGGAAATATTTATGAAAATATCTTTCATTATTTTTGGCATTCTATTGTCCAGGTTTTCAGCTAGTATAATTAGGCTCAAGAAATCAATGAATCATCACTATTTACACCTGCCAAAATTCAGCCATTTTTCATTTTCTTATGGAAACCATGAAACCTGACAAAACGGGGAGTTTATAGTATGTAGTATACAAAACAAAAATACACTAGTTGGCATGTGAAATTTCTTAGCACCTCCCTGCACATTTTTTCTAAAATGCTTAGGGTTCTATGGTCAAAAAGCACTGTAAAAAAAAAGAAAAGACCTCATCTAAAGATATCCAGACATGGACTGTAATAAAAAAAAAATAAATCCAAAACAACTACTAATAATGGAACTACTTGTATACACAAAGAGCAAACATGTCCCATAATTTTTTATTCTCATATCGTTGCAGAAGTCGTAAACCCCAGTTTCCTAGCAGTCTGGCCATGGGAAACATGACTCACATAATCCTCCAGCAGATATGCAACATAACATTAGCCATCTAAGAGATACCTAATCTAGGAATGTTATCACATGCAGATTTATGAAGAATATATTTAAGAACAGCAAGTTAAAAGAATTAAAAAAAATATGTGAATAATAAATGGGTCACTGATCCACTTGTAGCTAAGCTTTTCTGTGAATAACTTAAGAGAAAATGGAAGAAAATAACAAGAAACAAGTCAAGCAGCTGTAAAGTAATACCGATTCTTGACTTGCCATAGTAATACTGCACTTGCCTTAAAAATATCATTAGGAGGGAGAATCCCACCAACTTCAGATAAATAGGAGAACAGACGAAACAAAGGGGACCCAAAGAAGTTAAGTATCTGATCAGGAAAGTATAGAACCATACGAACATTCACTGGTCATATGAAAATGCAAGCCAACATCTGGAGAAGATGTGCATGTCTTCAACAGATGAGGAAACCTGAAAGTAAGAGCAAACAAGTGTCTAGACACTGTGATGTTCCAGGCAGAGGGAGAGAAGTTGATTTCAAAAGAATTTGATTTCAAAAGAATTTGATTTGGGAATTGGTAAAGGAGCCTTTCCCCATGAACAAAACCAGAAAACCTCACTATAGAGCTCCCCTAAAACTTCAGGTGAAACATTAAATTCTAGTCTGAGCATGTCATTTGCACACTATGAAGGTGTCAAGGGAAACAGTGAGGGTGAAACAGGTAGAAGAGAAAAAAAGAGGGGAAGTCTCTACTGCAATAAACTAAAATTTTTGAATACTTTCCAAATCAAAAGGTGGAAGCCAGTAATGAAATTCAACCTACTTAGGGATGCTGCCATCAGCTACTTTTTAGAAAGATACTTGGAGATGTAGAATATAATTGATGTTTAAGAGACACATTACAGAGGAATACACTACAATACACTACAGAGGAAGTCTCATAAATGAGAAAAATTGGAATAAAACCTGCTGTCCACTATCTAAGTTTTATGGGTTCATTTTTGGAATTCAGCTACTATAGTATAGTGATTGGTTGCAGTTGAGCATATCTATACAGGCATAAACAATCCACAATCTCATTAAGTCTTTTAATCTCTTATTTTTAGCATCAAAGACTTTAACTCAACAATAGCAGAAAAGCTTTAAAATACTTGTCCTTCATCCCAAAAGTATTTGCAGCTCCAGAGTTGAACTTTATTTAGCCCACCATATTGATATTAATTTTCAGTGCTGCAAGTTGGAATGTCAGTGTACATTAACACCTGATCTATAAAGGGAATGCTGAGATCTCACTGGAAGTATTAGTCACTGCGCCCTGGGAATGCAGGGTGTTTGTGTTTGTGTTCTTGGCTCAAATGTCTGAGCCAGACATGCCTCGATTCTTAATGAAACATATACACCATCAGATTCATTACCCAGAAACTTTCTCCAACTTATTTAGCAATTACTAACCTCCAATTCTTTTTGAGGGGCACGAGGTCAGACCATTCTAACAAATACACAATTCCTTGGAGCATGTATTCTTTACCTATAGGCAAGTTAACTGTTTCTCCCTTTTTCTCTCTCTCTCTCTTCCCCCCCCCCCCCTTAAGGAAACCCTTTAGATATTTTTCTTTTTAACAGCTAAGAAGGTATTCTAGCTCAAGGTTTGCACTGTCACTAAGTTGACAGTTAACTTGAGATCTCACTCAGAAATCAGACTCATCTTGGATTTTTTTCTTAGGTTCATAGTTACAACATATCACAACAAGGCGATTTCTCAGACTTATTGATAGTTCCCTGGCTACTCTGGAGGGTGTTTCTACCAATCCTACTTCTAGATGCAGCCCTAGGTAGTACTTCATTGCCTGAACTACCGTCTTTCATATGCTCTCATCTGCCAGCTGCTTGGACCTATCTATTATAATACAATCATCAGAGCTACACTCAGTTTCCCCTTTTTATCCCATATTGCTCTTTTACAACTTTACATCCAACCTACTCACAGGTTCTTTGTCTTTGGTTTGCAGTGAAGAATTTTAGTTTTCTTGGGAATTCCCTCCCCAGAATATGTTTCTTCATAAATCCTGTAGGTCTAACTATAATGGTGTCCATTTTTTTGTGTCCCCCAGCCCTTTTCTGTAGTTGTTTTATTGAAGCAGTGGTCAAGCACCACCTCCTCTACTTCCAAAGAGAGGTTTTGTTAACGTGGAATTAAAAAATAGAGCTGGTGTATTCTGTACTGCTGCAGCTAGAGAACTGCCACAGTTAGTTTGCCACTAACCTTTTAAACAAAAAGAACATTTTTACTTATTGGCTGATGTTTATTGTATACTGTTAGTTGCATAAGAAGTTGCCATGGACTTACACATGATCATAATGAAAACCAGGAAGAAAGGGGAAAGAAACACAGTGTAATTAAAGGCAAGGGGAAGGAAAGGTATAACATCAGATACAGTTTCCATGGAAATAAAAAGCTATGAAACCTTTTCTTTAGTGTTTTCAAACAATTCTCTCTATTTAGACACCTGAACCAGGACTTCAGCTACTATAAAATTAAAAAGTCTATGCCAATTTTTACCCTCTCAAAATACATTCTGATACGTCATGCAGACGTTCTGACCATGGAATTTAAGACAGCTCCTCAAACAAAAAGCACCTACACATTCTATAAGCTCTTTAACATCAGGAGGTTTTGGAAATTATCAGGGGAAAAAAAAAAAGTGAACTTTCAGGAGAAAATAAGGAAGGTTTAAAGTTGCCATAAATGTATATGCAATATAATGTTGCAGAAAGGTACAAAACTCCAGGTATCCACTATCAGATAAAAAAAGGAGATGCATAACAGACCAGGAAAAATGTCCTTGAAACAATAAGCTGTTATATGAACATCCAGTCTCAATCAGCATCCTGTTTGATGATATAATCTACATCTGTTGCTTGTTGAACACGCACTTTGTTGGAATGTAAAAAAGCCCCAGGTACTGTTAGAAGAGGCCTTGTGTTTCATTACCTCATTTGATATGCTGGAGGTTTTATCCATCTCCATGCTCTCCAGGTGCTAGGAAGAAGTTACATAATAGTCCTAGAAAACCACAAACACACATCCTAAATTATTAAATCTCACTTTAATCACACTAAGTCAACATACACAGAAAAATATTTCACTTTCATTTAGTTAGTCTGGAGCACATTACATATCATTCCTAGAAATTAGCTCCAGAGTTCATATGAAGAGTCTTGGTAGTTGCAAGTTTAAATATGCAACTCTACCGACAACGGCACAAATTTAACGTTCCCTCTTTTTGCCTTGTTCAAGCAACGTTGCAATTATAAATATATAAATACACACACAGATCCCTACCCATTTCATAAACAGTACAATTTTTATAGTTTCAGATGCATAGACACAACTCTCGATCGTATACGAGTAACTTTAAAAACATTAAGCTTCTCTCACTTTACACCTATTTTAGTATTCTGTGTGAAATGATGGAATAGCATGGTCTCACTCTTGAACCAGATTCAAAAGCTTAGGCTCCAAGAGGGGAGAAAAGCAAAATAAGAAAAACACTCAACAAGTATTTTGCAACTAGTTTAAAACTTCTTGGGTTTTATTTTTCTTTCAGGATGCATTGCTCTTTCTATTATCCAAGTTTCACAGGTATTTTTTATGCAGATAGTTTTCAGAAATAAAAAAGAAACACCAACATAAAACAGAACCTAGGGAGTATAAAGACTTGTAAGCGACTTTCAAAATTATTTCAAAACTTACAGCATTTTGAAATAAGCATATATATTTTGAGCTTCAGCATACAACTTAGCAATAAAAACAATCACTTTTTCATTGATTAATTTGACATGAATACATTACATGGGATCATTCATGACTATAATATGAGACGGGTATTTTCCTTACTGACAGACAGCTTAAGTGGATTTCAGCCTGCATTACAAGCAAGAGAGATCTTGTTTTGCAGACGTAATTAAAGACTTGCAAAACTATAAGCAATAATCTTACTTGCATTACAGAATTTTCCGTATTTGTCAATATTTTATACTTTGGATATCTACGATTTAATCTCTGCAGCTTCAAAGAAATTTTAGGTCATATCCCCCGCCAAAAAACTCTCTAAAATGGTCTCTGCTATAATTATGAAGAATCTGTTACACAGTATTCAAACTAAAAACTTATTTTCTGTTGATATCTGTTAATAGCAATGCTAAGAATTCAACCTATTACAGATTTTGTTATATAGAAAGTCACAATGATGTGTATTTCAACATACTACCTATACATCTGTCTGTCTTCTGTATAATAAATCAACTCAGGGAAACTAGGTGATATATCTGGTCAGTGGCACTCACACAAAAACTATGAGCAACTTTAAAAGTCTTCAGAGAAGAATCCATATCACATTTTTTTATTTGCAAAGAAAATGCATTTACATAAAACAAGGAGATCTGCCTCAACCTAGATACACTCTGGACTGTGAAGTGTAATGAGAAAGACCAACAAATACTTGAATCAAGATAAAAATAGAGAATTTTCCATTTGTTTCGGACCTGTAAAAAAAAAAAAAATCTCGAAGGAGAGACATATTAAGGGACAGCTGGCTGGACTGTTCAGAAAGACTATAAAGCAACAACACAGAGGGAAAGGTGCAGACATACAAACCAGAAATACATTTGGAACAATATCTTGGTTACGTTACACATAACCCAGGAAGAAATATGGGATGCATCATTTACATTTGCATGCATGTGTTATAAAATAATTGCTTCTTTGTTAAATTGAAGCCTCATGGAAAGACTTTTCTGAATCAAATAGAATTAATCTTTACACTCTTTTTTAAGAACAAATGAGTGAGCAAAATGAAAAGCAATGTGGGCTCTATGTATGTTTTGCTCTTGTTGACAGGCTGAAAGCAAAAGGAACCTTGGATATTCTAGGATCAACAGACTGACAGATAAACCAGAAATAGAATGTTAATTGCTGTTTAATTTGCTTTTGTGGCAAAGAACAGAACAATTGGTTCCATATACCTAAAGTGTATGGGGGCAGAGAACCCATTATTACAAAAACATCTGTTCAAGGGGTGCTTTGGGTGTATTAGGATGTCCAAAAGTAGATAAATCCTTAATTCAAGAATCACTGTTTTGCTTCTTGACTTATTTTGTATAACAAAATTTTGCATATACTGATTTGTTAACAGTTACAGAGTAATCTTCAAAATACATATTACTTTTTTATTTGTTTTTAATACGCAAGCTCCATGTGCTTATATCTTTTCCAAGAATGCAACCTCTAAGTTACTAGCTATTTTCCTCAACCATCACTGCAGAAATTAGTTTGTGCCTTAAGTGAGGGGAGAATGAGAACAGAGAAGAACAAAAGGTGCAGATGGACACTCCCTCACAGCAGAGAGTTTTGCACAAATTATCAGATTTGAGAACATTAATTTTGAGTACAGCTGTATCTTTTCTTGAAGGCTAGAGGAACAGCATAAAAGAGCAGTAAATAACTGGCAAATTATTAGCTTGTGCTAAAGGACATACACAGAGTACTGCAGTCTGACACAATTAAAATTTCTGTGAGATTTCATTTTTCTATGACAAGTGACAGAAGATAATTTTGTAAAACCTCTACTAGAGACAGCTGCTTTTGAAAAGCTTGTGGACATCTATATTGTAAAACAAAACGGAAATCAGAGGCATAAGTGTAAAGACGACACTTGTGAGATCCAGAGTTAGAGCTAGAAAGAACAAACCTGAGATCCAGTGGGGCTAAACCAGATGCATTTTTTTTAAAAAAAAAAAAAAGATTGCGGGTAGAAAAAAATCTGATAGCACCAGATCCCCAAACTTTTTGTGTTTTGTCTGGATTTGGAATAGTCCTCTGGAAAGAAATAGTACACAGTAGCGTGCTCTTATAAAACACCTTTCGGAATCAAGCATTACTTCAGTTAGGGTTTTTTGAGTAATGCAGTCCCTAAATTTCTGGAAAGGTAAGCAGTCAACAAAGCAACCAACTGATTCTGCTGAAGCAGTAAGTCACTGAAGTCACCGGGGCAAAACTTCTGTGGAAATATAGTAATTGCCAGAGTCCTGTGGTATATGTTTTCAGTTGTACACTTTATTCCAGAAGTATGCAGTATATGCTTCCAGAAGATCATAAGAGACCTGCAAATATACTTCCAGGGCCTTAACTAAAGCTGAGGTTGTCATACAAGAAAATGGAAAGAAGGATTGACATAATCATGGAAATATATCTGGTTTTATTCTATACAGAAAACTGGAAAGATGTAGTATTCTCACTATAGCTGTATTGGTCTGTCTGTTAGTTAAGGCCACTATTAAGATAAACAGTGCAAAAACTTTGAATGTGGAAAACTTTTGAAGTAAAAGTTGCTGAACTGGAGGTATGAAAGGCATAGCAAAGCGAAAGGGATGGACTAAATCTGTATTATGTTTCTCTCAAATGAGCACTAAACAGAGAAAGGAAAAGGGACTGCTGAAAGCTCAGGAATTCTCTAACTTTATTTCCAGAAATTTTAGAAGGTTAGTATAAATGTGTGTATTGTTAAAAAAAACAAAAAAGATACATGCTTTGAATTATTGCTCTTTCCTTTCCTGTGCTAACGTTACTAAAAAATACCTATTAAAAAATAAGTTCTTAGCCATAAATGTGTTACATCACACACTAAATGGGACAACAAAGTATTAAGAGAGTTAGAAGTGGGGAAAAAAAATACTCATGAAGATTTAATGGATAAACAAGAAACACTGAATAATATCCCTATTAGACTGTTAGCATGACACTGATCATGGACAAGAAAGCAGAACAATTAAAGAGTAGCATAATTACTTCCTGATAGTGAGAGTTTATGGAAATGGATCCTGACTAATGTCTGTTAGATATTCTTCTCCAATAATGTCGTCATTATCTACTGAAATTACAAATAACAGTATTTATTTTTAACATTGTGTTTAAGTGGAGAGGTCTCAAATCTTAAAGTGGAATCGCTGCTAAATGAGTATAGATCTGCATATACACATTCTTGTGTATGTGGTCTTTAGTATTTTTATTGCTGACTTGGCAGGGACTGGGGGAGCAACAACAAAATCAGGAGCGGTAAAGCTCAAAGCTGAAATAAAGCTTTGGGAAACAGTTAATAAAGAGGACCAATGAAGAGCAATCTTGGGAGTTAATCAGGTTCCGGGGGGGGGGCGGGGGGAGGAAATCTTTGATAAAACTGGAGAATTTAAATCAGGTAATAATCAGGAGATGTAACAACTGAAAAAGTTTTGGGCAATCATTCATTAATATCATCAACTACAACATACAGCTGTGATTGAAAGCACAAATAGGAGCCAAAGATGCGTAAAGTGGAACTCTCAATAAGAGGGGAAAGGTAATATCTGATGACAGCTATAAGAATACAGTCAAAAAGAGCATGTCCTGCCTTAGTATTCCAATAAAAGAAAGCTGCTGAGGAATGAGAAGAGGTTTGGAAAAGAGCCACAAGACCGATTAGAAGATTGGTAAACATGCCTTAGAGAGAGGTTCCAGGATTTAAATCTATTCATCTTAGTGAAGAAAAGGTTAAGAGGTGATTTGATCTAATGTGTTAAGTAGCTACATGGGGATTAGTAATGTAATAAAAGGGAGTTCTTCAATCTCTTTTAACAAGCACCAGTAACTGGAACACGGATCTAGACAAATACAGAATTGACATTCTTAACCATTAGTATAGCTAACTATGTGAAAAACTCCAAAGACTATGGAGAATTCTCTAATTACTGGAAATATTTCCACAGAAAGATTAATTAGTATATATTACCTCTAGCTTATTCCAAAACAGGATAAAATAGTTCTGAAACAATCGAGAAGAGACTGACACCTAGCTTTATTGCTGCTTATGAAGTCCCCTCAGAGGCAATTCCTAATTGTTCCTTAGGATTTTTATATATTTTCACCCACTGCAGTCACTGTAGCACATTCTTATTAATTATATTTGCCCTCCAATAGCATTTCAGTGTTATTCAGTCTACATCAGAAATTCCATCTGATGAATAAATGCCTATATACACACACAATACATATGTTTTGCAGCAAGGATCAAAGAAAACCAAAAAGCTCTGTTTCTGCAAAGAAAACTTAAGCTTACATTTAGGAAAAAAAATTGGCTCAATGAAATATTTTCTCCATGTCTCTCAAATCACTCATCGCAAGATTTTTTTAATAAAAGCTGTAAACATATTAAACAATGGTGCTTTATAAAATAATAAAATACAACAAAGTACACTTCTATAGTAAACAAAAATAAAATATTAATTGCATCTAACGAGTATACATGAACTTCAGGTGCTTGCTTGGCATCTTCAAAAGAAAGGGAAAATAAATCCTATCTCAAACCATGAAGAGTTGAAAGCATGCTCACCACAAAAGACTTCTTATTCACATTGCCATTCATCTTGCCAAATCATGTATCTTCTGTGATATGAGAAACTCACACAAAGGCAGGATTCACTAAACTGTATGCACCTCCCTCATCCAGACTTTTCCCTTGTACAACGCAAGAACAGTCTTTCTACTCCCAGTGCAAACAGCACAACTTTAGCATGGAGGTTTCGCCTTCAGCCTAGAAAGCAGTTGTTCAGGAGTGAACTAGTCTTTCCAGATCCTTTTAAAAAAATTAAAAAAAAAAAAAAAAACACAAAAGGAAATCAAAACTAAATAACCCCAAAACCATTATCCCCATTTCGCATATGGTTTCTATAGCGCAGCTCAAAGTTACATAGAACCTCAGGTAAATAACCAAGGCTTCCCAAGTTTCCTTGTGTTTTAGCTCTTGGAACACACTTTTTTACTGTAGATCCACATCTGCTGCTAAGTGAGACAGGTGTCCACTTAATGTTAAATCCCAGCAAGGCTGTCTCAAATGCCCACGATTATATAGGAAAACAAAACAAAGAGAACAGCGATCTTCTAAAATAGTGGTAGAAGTCGTAAATCCCATTTGTACAAGTTTTAGGGTATTGTTTACGCTACTTTTGGGGCACCATCCACCTTTAGAATGCAGAAAACATACCAAAAATCTTATTTTACTTAGTCTGAAATCCTGTTTTAAAAGAAAAATTTTAACAATCCATTACTAATCATAACCTTCTTATAATTGCCTTATTTGTATGACAGATATTACAGGACCCCAGAACAGACCTGAGTTCAACTCTAAGTGTCACTGCACAGAACTAAGTGGTACTCTACCGATGCAACACAAAGTCAGCAAAAAGCTGTATTGTTATCACAGTTACAGACAGGGAACTGAATCACAGACACCAGTAAACCGAAAACCATTGGTTTTGCCTAGATTAAGTCACCAAGAACCCTTATTCAATGAAAAACCCTTATAAGCCTGTACACATCAGCAGACTCGGAAAAATTTAGAATAGATTTTCTCCACCTAAATCTATGCATTGCTAAACTGATTTTGAGTAGGCAGTAGTAAAACACACACTTGAGAACTTACAAGCACATACTACAACTCATGCAGTTCCTGAATTAATCATACTAAATTATATTTAGAAAATATGCTATTGTTTTTCTTCTTTGAAGTTAATTCCAGACCAAAATTTGGTACTCTCGCTAAAGAAAAAGGTGGTCTAGAAAGAGCAAACTTACAGCAAAAAAGGATGCCTCTAGTGTACCAAATTTACCTAAAACCAATAAATTTCCTCAAAGGAGATAATGAATTGTTTTCTACTGAAAGGATCCCAACAAGCAAGACAAAGAAGCTCAAAGCCTTCATCACCTGAAGGCTCTTCACCTCTTAAAAGTGAAGAAAAAACTCTTGGATGAGATATTTAGGCAAAACATGCAAGAAAAATGTTTGTTAGGGGTTATAAAGCACTAAGATAAACTACTCAATAGGTCAAGTGACTGTGTGCAGTACAGATGTAACTGATAAAAGGAACAAATCAGACTGAAAAACAAGGAAAAGGTAAACAAGGTGATTCAATGGGAGGGAAAAAAACCACTAACTCCTAATGATATCTTTGTAATGCAGACTTGTTAATTCTCTTAAATGATGCACTCATCAATCTTTGACATTTTGCAAAAGACACCTATATATTCATCATGAGGATCTGTGACCTGAGATACTTCAGTATTTCTTTCTTACATTTCAGGATTTAGGTTGAGGATTTTTTTTTAACTTTTTATTTATAAGCAAACCCTGGCCTTCCCTGCTGCCACAAGCTGCACACAAACCCCTCCCACAGTGTCAAATTATAGTTTACAACTTCATTCTCCTCCTTTATTCAGTAAAAAAAGTGAAGCTAACGCACTATTTTAAGCAAATAAAAAAAACCCATCAATTTTCAGAACAGCCAATGCAGTCCCAGACAGAGAAGTGACTACATCAGTAAAAAGGCCTTTCCCTTCCTTGGGCAAGTGCTAGACTAAAACCACAGTTTTCATGACCCTTAAGTATTCAAGCAGCCATGAACAAATGAGACCTCTGCAAAGTAAAGCCATCCTATATTATTTCTCAAAACAGACAAAACCATATTTATGAACATGTGTTATTGTACAGATGCACATACAAACTCCACAAAAATTCGAGAATAAAATTTGAGAAGAAATGTAAAGAACTTTCCCTAAGGTCGTGCTGAATAATATGATGTGTGAATTTGTCTGATAGCACATGAAGAGAATTTTAAATGAAGAAATGTCACATATTGTCTGCTGCAGAAACAAATGCTGTTTGCTGCTGCTTCATTAAAATTTTGCCAGACAACTAATGCTTTGAACATGTAAAGAGGTTAAATAAGGATAAGGTTCTAAATGCAGACGATTCAAAAGGGTATTTTTAAGATTCACATGAATATTGGGGGGGCAGGCAAATCACTATATTTTATATTTAATTTCTTTTAATAATTCATTGTCGTATCACAATGCAAATGTTATGACAAAAATACTAATCAGATGACCTCAACATTCAGCCCAGCAGTTGTTATGCATTCAGAAAGATATCTGAGCATAAAGTTTAAGGATACATACAAATCTCTTTTGTGTCAACAGAAAACTAAGCATATGCTGAAGTGCTTTCCTATGGTTCTTAGCATAATGCTTTGAGTGGCCTATTCCAATTCTAAATCTAAAAGACAAACGGGAAAAATACTAACCAAAAGTTCAAGACTAATGCAAAGGATCCAACTGAGATAAACAGGCTCTTACTGCAGTCCTCTAAGTGGGCTAACATAGACCTTGGACGCAAAATCTAGGAAACATCAAGTAGGAGTAGGGAAATGATTTAATGGCAACATCTGGCATTAGTGAGGCTTCTACTGATTCATTTCTCCATGATTCAGAAAGGTTTCTGACAAACTGGAAAGGGTTCAGAAGGAAGTTACAAAAATAGCCTTAAGTCTACAAAATTATGTGCTGCATAAAATTAAAAGTTAAAACCATTTATTTCAGACCCAAAAAGGTAATGGGATGATTATAGTCTCGCATAAAAGTATGTATACAAAAGGATTTGGTAACATTGTAGTTTTGTTCTCCTCCCCTCCCCATTGGTGTGAACCAAAGATATGAAGCCAATTGTAGATAAATTTAGATTAAAAATAAGTTGCAATATTTTAAACAGTAAGCCAGCTAAACACAACTGAGATATTTTCTATAACTGAAGGTTCTAATACCAATGCTAAAAGAAATATACATTAAGCAAAATCTAACCATTTCTTGGTGCTCTTCTTGGCTAAATCCTCATAGCTTGTATAATAAATTATATCACACTAAGTTTAAATCTACAATTGACTATAAGAAAGGATTTAACCACCTCTTCAGGAATGATTTCCCTAGTTATTGGATCAGCAGCTTTGAGCAAACATTGTATTGCAATATATCTAATTTCCACTTTATGCTCCAAGATTTCCAAGGTAACATAATTATAAAGCACTTAGAAGACTTTTAGTTTCATTATAGTTTCTGTGATCTATTTGATGAAACCTGACTTGTGGACATTTAAAATCTTTAAACATACTTATATACATTTATTATCTGCTACTTTACCACTTACATTTCTTTGTATACTACTTTACATTTACAAACACACACACTAATATGATTAAATCACATTTTTCTTTGCGCCTTTAAAAGAAACTTAGATAAGAACTATGCAATCCCATATATACCATTCTCCTTTGAAAAATATCTCATGTTTGTCAGCCTTCGTGGTTATTTAAAAAAAAAAAAAAACACACATCTGCTGCCCAGAAGGAGAAATAAAAGTACAAAATGTCCCTTCAGATTTGAAAACAAGTTGTTACCGTATATGTCTCTCCTCGTGTTATAAATAATATCTCAAAAATACCTCTACCGCAGTCCTGTTAGCCTTAATATGCCTATACTAGGTATGTGTTACTCTACTCTAGTCCATTTGCGTAATGGTTTTTTTTACTATTGCTGGCTCCATTAAGAAAAAAAAATTTTTGAAAACATTAACAATCTCTTACATGCCTCTGCTGCCACAGCTTCATCCTGATACATTCATGTGTCATCTGCAATGCACTCCGAAAATAAAGGCGCAACCAGTCAAAATATTTACATACTTCTTCATTAAATATTTCACACAAAGACTTAACAGGCATAAGTAAGCTATGATGAGTATGTTCACTTATCTTCAAAAGAGCACTTTGAGAATTTCCTGGCAAACAGAAATAAGAAAACTAAGCCACACATCAGTTTCTGGAATGCAGTGTAACCCATTAGCCTTCCTTTTGCTTTTTCCTCTGTCCCTCAGAAAGGATAATCGGCTGATACCAATTTTTTTTTTCCCACAGAACCCACATACAGTGGCATGACCCAACTCATCAGTTAAGCATAAACCTTAGCAGGATCAAGAAGTTTGGGCTTTTTTAGTTTGATGGACAATGTTAGTTCACATGGGTCTTTCCTTCATTCCACTTGCTAGACTGGGATCAGAATCAAATCTAACATCCTTGTTAGCTATTTTAAATTAGATTCACTGCAGGAAACCAATGGCAGAGAGGGGAACTGTGATACTCGTAGTGGCTCAAATTTTTTCATCTTACAGCCATGTAAGAAACAGTATGTTTCTCGCAAAATGAAAGAATTCCTTATGGACAGATCCATACTACTGGGCTACTAGATTATTTCTGCTCAAAGATAGATAGATAGACTGGTACCAGCAAGAATATGTAGGCTTTCCTTTGGAAAAAAAAAAAAAAAGCCCTTTTTTAATGACATTTAACTTAGTGGAACTGTTCAAGCAGGAATATTTATTTCTTAATTGCCTTGTTCTGCTAAGTGCTCAGCACTCATAACATAGCAAAAATTAGGAGCATTCAGGCACCTTTCAGAATCAAGTTCCACCACAGAATATAGATATCAGTTAGTGTTACAAATGAAGGGCATAAAGCAAACAAATGAATTCATGTACCATCAGAATTGGCGTACAGAGGTTAAAGAAAATCGATTACTAACAAGTAATACATATGACAAAGGCAGAGGAAGACAACCAGCCCAGAAAATTAATCAGCATATAAATTAATCTTCTTACCTAAGGACAAATTGGAATCTGAAGTATTGCTTTCAATATACCAGAATGCTAAAAAACTTTCTGCTGGAAGAATACTAACATGGTATAGCAGAATTTCTGAACTTCCGAGGTAGATATTGAAATAAGAAGGAGGAAATGTTTCCAATTTCCTCTAATTCTATATACCCAGTTCTACAGGTTTTATTTAGCTTATTAGAGACAGTAACACCTTTCTTTGAATCTTGACTGGCTTGCTCAGAGTGTTAAGACTGAACTTAGATACCTGTAAGCTTTATAACCATTTATGCACCAAAAAAGCTGCTTCCACAATACTGTAGAAGATTTAAAAGGGAGAGAGACACAATTACAAAAAGAGGGTGGTGGTATGTATGAAATAATGCCATTAATAGACTATATTTATTCACTTTCCTTCTGTTTGAAAAGTTCTAGACCTTAGACTTTTACTTACACACATTAAAATGCTTTCTCCTCATAACTCATCCTGCCTTCTATCAGCTTACAAATCATATATTTGAAACAACCTGTTTAGACATTCCTTTGGACAAGCACAGCTCGGTCACTTATACAGCCAAATATTTGAAGAATGTGATGATTTTTTTTCCTCATTTCTCTCACTGTCTAATGGACAACTTACTGCATAACCATTTGCTTTGTTGCTATGGAATCTACTATATTCCACCATACCTTATTTACTTTAACACGAGCAGTAAAGACTAGGGGAATGGTTCATTTCCCAGCTCGATCAGATGAACTCTTTTGCAAGCTGGTCATTTCCAAACTGTGACCTAGAGATCATTTCAAACACTTAGAGAGATCCAGCCTAGAAATTCAAACAGTGCAGCGCAGTATCGGGAATTGCAAAAAGTGTGTAGCCCTATTATGAGCGCTGTGTCAAAACATAGCAAACCCAGTAAATCAGGTGAAGCACTAACAGAATTATCCAGCATTAGGACCAAAGCCTTTCATCTTTCAGCTGAACTCAAGTCTCTGTATCATGCTAGCTTTACCACAGTTTCTCACAATTTCCACATACCTAGGAGAAGAGGTCATCTCATCTCTATTTCTTAATTTTTTAATCAGTAAAATAAGGATTAATATCTCCCCACCTCATGGATGGAGCTGAGGTATTGAGCTTCCTTTAGCCAGATCTTGTGCCCTCCCACTACAGAGCCTTAATCTCTACATTCCCTTGCAAGTCCTTGTCTCTAGGTACTTTTAAAAATCCTAAACAAATGGAAAACATCTTCAGGAACAGTTTTAATTGCTTTCTTAAATTCCTAATAAATTTTATAAAATAATCCTTACTGGAGATTTACAGTAATGTACTTTCATTTGCATTTTATAGACAAGGACACTGAAGCAAAACATAGTCTATAAAGCTATAAAGTAGATCACCTATAAACTTAATTTAGAGACAATCATGTTCTGTCAAGATTAAAAAAAATCCCTCTTTTAAATGAATAGATCTTAATAGTGCTGGGATAATTCATTACTAATTTAAAATAAATAGAGGCATACAAAGTTTTAAACAAAACAAAGACATCTAAGGTACCATATAAAGGTGTTTGGTGTTCTTTTTTCCTTATACTTTTCTAGCAATGAATGGTTTCTGGAAAAGATTACCAAATAGAAAGCTTCCATTTCAAGCAACTGAAAATGTGAAATTGTCTCTGAAACTTTGCAAAACATTTATGTCTTCATCTAGAAAAGGCTGCGAATAGACACTGATAACACTTAGTATCTTACTAGGTCAAGGCAAGAGAAAGATACTTATCCATCCACAACGGACTGTCTTGGGAACAGCTATTTTCACACCCTTTTCTATCTACTAATTTGCCTTTTGTTCCTCAGTTAAATGTGTCCTTCACTTTAGTTTTTGGAGAAGTCTAAACAGCAACCACTACTACTCTTTTGTGCCTTTTAAACCAGGCTAATATGAATATCCCATTTGTAATCACAGGTTCATAAAAGTGCTTTGATACAAGTAAATGGGAGCAAGCAGTTAGCAAAGGCAAGTTTTGTTACTGCACTTATATCAGTGATTTCCCACTACTTTTAATTCTTTGAGAAAATTTCCATAGAACACAAAAACTAAATCCTTACATTTCAAACTGCTTTGTGTGAGATAACTGAATAAAGAGATACAGCAGCTGATACTGAACAGGTTACGCTCTTCCCTAGAAGTCCTTATAGCCCTTCTAATTGTATAATAACTTTAAGATGTTTTTATAAGCCAACCTGAAAGGCATTCCAACAATGCCTAAATGCACAGTGCTTCCTCAGCTGGGGCTGGGAGGGAGGGAGGGAGGGAGGAAGTTTGTATTATTTAAGCGTCTATACATGAGAAAGTGAATTTCCCAGATCAAATGATAGATACGTAACCGTATTAACCTGAATAAAATAATTATTCAATATTGACTGAGAATTAGACTATTGACCAACATGATGAGAATCAAAATACGTGTTCCTTTCTGCAGCAACTGTTGTTGTATGTTATAACAATTTCACTGAAGATGAAGGGGTTACTTCACTCAGTGCAAAGCAGAAGCAAGCAAGGTCACAAAGGAACATGTAGCTACAAGCCTAAGTGTCTTCAGGGTAAAGCATGGAATTGAGATTGTAAGAAATAAGGTCTTGGGCACACTGGCCCCAGGGGACATTGTTTCTCAGTGAGAACAGGCAGCACACAGAGCGTTTACCTGCAGGTTGCCCGCTTCGTTCTTTTGACTGATGTGCAGGTGGGAGAGATTTACATGGCAATTTCTTCTCTATACCTACTTCTGTTAATCTTGTACTCTACTAGTACATTAGCAGCAAAGATAGCACACTAGTCTTGTGGCCAAGACAGTAAGGCCAGTCTTAGTCTATGTACAATGGCCAGGAGATGAGAGGTGGCAGAAAGAGTCTTCCCTCTTCCCCAAGCTAGCCCATATACTACTACATCCCATATCTACGAGTCTGTAATAAACACTATTCGAATAATTTCATATGATCCAAATAACATGCAACCTATGTGATTAGCAGCTGTGAGGAACGCTGTTGGAAGCAGTGAAAATGCTATATCCTTAGAGCTTTCCTAGAATGGCTTAACTTTAGAAGCATCAGAGAGTTCCATAGGTCTATTAAGATTTACTAAGATATTTACTCTTCTTTAGCTATTAAAAGGAAAAATCTCCCTTTGACCTTTCCTTTTATTTGCCTGACATTCTCTCACAATAAAACACCTCTGAGACATTCAAAAATAAATGCTGATTTAACGTTTTCTGCTGCCAAACCTTATGATTTACTATAGATATTTGATAGCATGTAATTTAAACATTTCATCTTTCAAAGGTACCAACATGTAACCTTAGAGTTACAAAGAATGAACATTAAGCAACTACTCTGCATAACCCTACTGCCATTAAAAGGGCTTCATGAAATGAAATTACAGCACTGGTAAAATTATTTGTACTGTGCATTGTTTTCAGATCAACAGATGGCTACTTTTAAAGCCCTCTATTTATTCAAAGGTAAGAAACTGAACATAACTGTATGAGTTCCTTCTTCGTCAGACCTGCCTAGCCTTGACAACCTGGTGTAGAGTATAAAAATTAATGTACTGAGTCTGACCAAAGATTTGTGTGGTGGCTCTGGCCACTGCAGTTCATAATGAAATGTGTACATGCACAAAGCAGTGGGGATATTCTTTCTACTGTCTTACCAGTCTCCAGCCACTTTTGTGGGACTTCACAGATCACATGTACTTTCTAGGACTATAAGAGAAATGAGATTCTGAATAAAAAAGTAGCCTTTTAAAAAATTAAGGATCTTTCACACTGTCCATCTCTCTTGTGCAGTTGGCTTAAATTTTATAAAGATGTCAATCACCAACGTTGTGTTTTGTTACTTTATTGCGTACTCTTACAGGAACACAGTTTTCAAAAATCACATATCTTGAATTCATATATTCTAGATAAAAAATTTATCAAAGCTTTGCATTACTGTTATTCATTTCATCTGACCAGATTATCTGGATTAGGGTAAAAAAAAGGGAAGAAACATGATTCTTTACATAATCTTTCAGCAGCTTTTATTGTACAGTACAACTCAACATTTTGTACATTGCTATAGCTCAAGGAAAATTTAATGTAGTTTGGAGATTTCTGGAAGGAATCTAATCCTGATCACAGCCATATGGAAAAACTAAAGGATGCTCACTTTAGATTTTGTATTAGTCATTATTCTTACATTTGGCTATTACCACCATTTGTCTGGGTGTGATGTCAAATTCGCCAGAAATAGGCAGCTTCACACATGGTATGAGATGTCTCGCTAGGATATATTCCTTCTTCTGAGTATACAGTTACTATTTCCAGAGTTTTATATCTTGTTTTTATCATTCAACGCAAATGTTTTAAAACGTGCTTGTAGTGCTTGAGTCATTTAGGACATAGTCCTACTCTCACAGAAATTAATAGAAAAACTCCTACTGATTTCAGCCCTGTTACAGAAGGAACCAACCAAAATACCTCCCTTGCAATTTCCCTTTTCGGCCTTTGAGATTTTGGTTTTGTTTTTTTTTGTTTGTGGTTTTTTTTTGTTTGGGTTTTTTGTTGTTGTTGTTTGGTTTTTTCCCTCCCCATTTTCTTTTGGCTGCCAGTTACAGCCAAACAAATCTATCAAAGAGGAGACACAGACTTCCTGAATCACTCCTTAAAGATCATACTCCACATCATTCTTACCATCGTCTCTTCCACCTCCTCTTCCCTTCCATCATCAGTATGCTGAAGAACCGCTTTCACACCAAGAAGCATTTTTAAATATTGAGTTTGGTCATAATTTTCTCTTTGATGTGAAAACCACATCTCTTCCACAGGCTTTACCCCAACCACCATTTTTTCTTATCAAACCTCCTTTCTATGGAAACTAGGCTTCCTTTCTCTCAGCTGACATGAAGAGGGCTGTTATGCACCTGGCAACATCAGCAACGAGTTAGGAAACAGGCAGGAAAAGTCAATTCCTTCTCAGAGAAACTTAATGTTCAAGGCAGCTTCCTAATTCAAGGCAGGCACGGGCACCAAATACACTGGGATATAAGACGAAACACAAAGTATTTTTAACTATTTGTCTGGATAACGGTGCGACCAGACGCATTATCCTTCTGGACCTTAAAGAGGCCATGAAAGAAGGTTGGAGGTTGGGACCTTCCAGAGGGCCTAGTATTTGTCTAGATAGTTGGAGAAACAGACGGTAAAAATAGAGTCATAGAATAAATTCAGTTAGAAGGGACCGCAGGATGTCATCTGGTCCAAAGATCTGCTTGATGCAGAACTAGCTTCTTGTATGATGAATCTATTGCCATACAATGAGTTTTATGATGAATACCCAGCTGAAGTCGATGACATCAAATTCCAGTTCTATGGCAGAGAAATAAAAGCTGTCTCCTCAGGATAAAACACACTAAGGAAGTAGAGTGTGCTATAATTTTGGCAGGGGAGATTTCATTTCAAGAAGATGAATTGTTCTTAAAGCCAGAAGACGGAGGAAATATTTTTGATCCTTGCATTTTCAGACTGAAAGCATTTTATGATCCGTTACCATGGATCTTATACTATTCCTACCCTCATTTGATATAACATTAATTTTCAGAATGGAAAGAGATTTCCTGAATGGTTAAGTTTAGACACTTCACCATTATACAAAACCCTTCCATGCAATGGACTTTTCCACTGAAAATTCTCTTATTTCTTTAGCTAGACTAAGACAGGCCTTGTCAGGAATAAGGAGGGAATCTCTACAAAAGAGAAGGAAGAAAGAGGGCAAGGGAGGCAATTTTCTTCAAAGTTTAGGATGTAAATCTATTCAATAGCTTAGAGCTAGGCTATGAGTTCTTATGCAATGTCAAGCACTTGACCCAGACTCTGGGGTAACTTATAGCTACAGTCTTTCCATACTCATCTAGTTAGTCCTAGCCACCTTACTTCTACCAGACAGTTAGCACAGCCCAAACCAACAGGTACACAAAGATGTAGGCAGCCCTGAGAAAAAGCTGAAATAATTTACTAAGACTTATGAAATTTTTCTCCTTTGTGTCGGGGACACGATGACTGGAACCTTGTCTCCCTCAGTGGCATCACATGATAAATACAGTTATCCTTATAGGCAAGAGAGCCTGACCCTGCTACTTGCGCGTCCTCCCAGCGTACAGCCACGGGCTGGGAATCAAATCCCTGTCCAGAGTGCTGAAATCCTGAGTTAGGGAAACAAGTGACCTGTGCTCCTAGCTTACCAGCGGCTTCTAGCCTGAACACGCAGCTCTTAATGATTAGTGCAAATTTAAATGCCTAATAAAAAAGGTGGAATAAAATTTTAGTTTCATAGGTGAAAAAATTTGGGGTGATTTCTATCTCAGCTTTCTTCCCTTACATGTTCTCCTGGCTATTTAAGCTTTTTGTTCCTTCCTTACAGTTAGCTCTGATTACTTTCTACAGTTTCTCTTCATATTCAGCTGTAGGACTATGCTCAAAAACATTTCAAGGACCTTGCGATCCATGTACCTACTAAGCCTTTATACAAAATGCTTGCATTTTCAGATCTGCACTGAACTAAGAATAAAATAAAACGTACTGCGTGAGTTGCGTTATTCAGAAGCTGCCCAGGAGGGGAAGATCAGGACTGACAGACATCTTGCTCTAAAGTAATCACATTTTGGGTGGACTAAATACACACAGGAACTGAAGATGCAGATCTTCACTAATAGAATCCAGCACCTTTTGCTCCTACTCCTTTTAGCTGGAACAAGAAAAGTGCAAGAAACCTTTGTCTCACTGAAATATTTTCAGCTAGTTTAGTATTTTGGGGGTTTAATGCAGCAGTAAAAATTCTAATTCAATTCTCAAGATTTGTAAGAAAATAAACAAAACTTTTCTTATACATTCTCTTAGTGTTAGGGATGAGTTACTTAGTATAAGTATTAATGTGCTGCTATGATGACTAATGTTTTCAGTCTATATTGCATGTCTTTGAAAGAATTATTGGTACAAGTACCTTAAGATCTATAATACAAGATTTATAATACAAGAGCCAGTAGAATTTACTGGTATAGCACTTTTAATACTCCATTCCCTCCCCCGGTTGGGTTGTACATTAACATCAAGATAAGGAGCCAATTCATCTTTTATGCTTCTCTGCTTCTAAAATAACACATTAATCTGAAAGCTTGTTAGCTTTTGTTTCTCTTAACATGTTGTTAACACTTCCTTTTCAAGATTTCAGGCAGTTTAATTTCTGCTGACACATCAAAGGACTATGAAAAATATAAAAGCAAACTTAAGAGTCTATCATCAAGCAAAATCACATAATCATTTAGGTTGGAAGGGATGTCTTGAGATCATCTAATCCAACCTCCCTGTTCAAGCAAGACTAGCTAGAGTGGGTTGTCCAGGCCTGCATCCAGTTGTGTTTTGAATATTTCCAGAAATTTCTGGAGCACAGGCCCTTCATAGCCCAACTGTGTTATACCCATTTGCTCATTTTCATAAAATTTAAATAGACTTCAATGCCAAAGAAGAGAGAAGAAGGAATTTGGCCTTTGTCTCTAGCATCTATAGAATAACTTTTCCTGACCTTGTGCAAACAGAATCTCAATTTTTAAAAAGCATACCATGAATCATTCCAGAGGTTATTAAATAATTCCTTGAAATCTAAAAGGAAGCTTGGTTTTTTCCCCAGGTTTTTTTATTTAGTTTCTTTTTTCTTTTTTTTTTCTTTTTTTGGGGGGGGGCAGGGGGGGGAGCGGAGGATGTTTTTGCCAGATTTAGGCTATTACTAATATCAAAAGAACACTTTCAAGGAGTCAGAAAGGCAGGCACCAGCCATTCAGGTGGTTCTTTAAATCAGTTCCTACCATGAGCCTTAGTTATGTAAGAAATCTTAATAAAACCCTACATGATCATGAAATCTAGGCCTTACATTTTAATCCAACAACAGCTAAAAACATTAGTAAAAGGCATCAGTTTTGCTGGTCCCATCTCTTATGGATTTTTCCTATACTTGATGAGATGGAAATTGTATCAAAGAACCACACCATTCCCATTTCCTGTCCTAAAGAAAAATGATAAAAAAAAAAAAAAATAAATCCTTTTCTACAGTTAAGTTTTGCTTTTTGAAACGTTTAACCTGGGACTTCTTAGACTACCACAGAACATAGAATTTGAAATAATCCAAAAAGACCATGAGAAATCTCCATTCCAAACTCACCAATTACTTCACGATGGCATTTCCGTGTACTCACTCATAATGGAAAAATGGAAACAGACTAAAGAAACCAGGTATTGCAGCATCTAAAATATAGTTTGAAATGTGTGCAAAAGAAATTGACAACAAATGCCTAGTATTAGCTGGATAATGCAATAGGTGATAATGACATTTCTGGCAAAAGGTCAGCTCATCTCAAACATCTGTTAGGAATGAAACCATTAAAAACAAAGCAGTTTCATATTGTGGGGGTTTATGCAGACATTTGCTTCTGTTTTGATCTGCCATGGTTTAGCCTCCTTGAACTTTATCCTTCAGTTGCTTTGCTTCCTATTTTTTTCTTTACAAAACTCTAGAGAGAGCGCCTAACACTCAAACCCACAGTGACTAGCACTTTTGCAAATGTTGACCTGTTTTCTTTCATTTAAAAGATGTGCTGAATTTGCCTGATTATTGATTAAAAGCAAGTCTGGGCTGTGTTTCAAGACTGTAACAATATCCTACCAGAGTATTATGCTTCCTATTTTGTGAACATTTTGCATGGCTCAATTTACAATTCCTGTCATCTTGACTAGCATTTTCCATCGCCTTGCTCCTATCTCCCATAACACCAATTTTCAACTCAGTTCAAGATTCATAAAAATTAACCACACAGAAGCAACTACCCCACCCAGACTGTAATGTTTAAGTGGGAGAAATAAAAGCTATTTTTATAATTTAGTCAAAGATTTTAGAAATATTTCAGTAAGAAACCTCATCAGATGAATTCTAGCTATTAAAATGCCTAAAGTTACATCTTCCTAAAAATCCCATGAAATTTTTACAAGTTAGTAAATGTCCAGCTCTGAGATCATGCTTGGAAGTCAGCAGAAAAACAGTTCATGGACTGAATCTTAAAATCTGTTGTCCTCACTGATGTAACAGAGACTTTTTCTAAGATAGTAAAACTTGACTCCAGCTACACTCTAAAGGCAAGATGAACAAAATTACGTGCTTCCAATCCCCCCCAAAAGGAGTGACCTTGGAGTTTTATCATCAAAAGACGGACAGCAATTGCATTTATGCAAAATGGTTGTTAGCTAAAATTCATTAACAGCACTGGAAGCACAAATTATGGTACAGGACTCCATCACACATCTTTGGCCTTCACACATATTGCTTTTTTTTTTTTTTGCAGTAATTTCAATTCAGCTGAAGAAGCCAACATAATCTATAGCCTGATCATTGGAATACATTGCAATATTCCTGGGCTGCAAGAGCTCTAGGCATGAATAGCCTCAGTATGATAGTGGCCAAGAACTCAGATCTCCTAAATTAATATGATGATTATAAAAATATAACTGCTCTTTTTAAATATTTACCTGCTTTCAGAAGCAGACATTCACTCTGAATCCCTAATGGCTGTAAGTGGCTAGCACATAGCCATGATTTAAATATGTCTATAGTCTAGAGAGCATTGGATGTTCAGAACACTCCCTACCAGTCACACAAAAATCCTTTTTCAGTATGAAATCACATACCCCAGCTTTTTCTTCACTAAATCTGTAAAGACCATAAGCCTTTAGCTGGGAATGCTGGCATACATACAATCAATCTGTTAACAGAAGAGGCAGGGTTGGAAAAAGCAGGAAGGCTGAGATGTCTGATGATGCCATGTGATGAGAACAGACATAAATGGGCACATACTCACATATCATTAACACTGATTTGTTTCTCCACCATGACTTCTCTAGGAGTACAAATAGCCTGCAAATTTGCTGGAAGCTGGCAGGAGATAATTACTGTCCCAAGTCATGCCTCCTCCAACTCATGCTGGACCTTTCACATATCCCAGCACTCATGGAATATGCTGAATATGGTGAACTGAATCTGAATGTCTCCAAACTTCTATTCACATGATATTCCTACTACCCAGTGCAGAGGTCCTTAATGGAATGAATTCACTGAAGATGAACAGTGACCTTACTGTCAAGGCTCCACTGTTAGCGGCCTTCACTGTAAGAGCAGTGGAAAATTTTGGTACTTACAATGAAATGAAAGTCTTCTCCATATAGTTTTGTCATGCTGTACTGTCTTTTGACATAGTCTAGACTTTCTGTATTAAAACCATGAAAATAATATTCCTTTTAGCAAAGTGTGGTTTGTGTACAAGCCTGATCTAAGTGGAAGGTACCCTTTGCCCATGGCAGCGGGATTGGAACCTGATGATCTTTAAGGTTCCTTCCAACCCAAAGCATTCTATGATTCTATGTATGGGACTTTTAATCCTTCTTAAAGTACTCAGGTGTTAGCTAATAGTCAATAACTTACAAGAAATACACTATGCCAAAGGTAAGAGGCAAGTCTACAGAGCCTGAAGACATTACAAAAATTATGTAAATGAACTGTGGTTTTGAACAAGAGACCCTTTAATAGCAAGCTGAAAAACTGTTTTACAGGTGTAACTTTCAGTAAGGGTCAGGGAAATTCATTCATTAGAATTACGGGAGGCAAGAGTCTCTTATAAATATTACAGGACCATTAAAAAGTGTCATTTCTTTAAAATGGACTTCAATCATATTCATTAATTATTAAACATTACTCTAGTTCTTCACTGATGTTTTTAATGGAATGAAGTTTCCTCAACTGCAGTAACGTCACTACTATCTATTTATAGACAACTCATCTTTAGGTGTAGAAGTGCCTTTTCATATTGGTATCAAAGCAGGTTTTCACTTTGTAGCAAGACTTCTAATCTTAAATGAAAGTAATCTATTACTTGGTGAATGAAAGAAATGGAACTGAGGATACCTATGAATTTAATAGCATCCCGGGTGCTCATTCACAATACTATCAATAATACAAAGCCAGATTTACAGGGTTTTTTCTTAAAGGGACAATACGTTCTCTTTATTTACATTTTAAAAGGCCTAAGAGATCTGTACAAATGATGTCAAAAAAGCAACCTGTTGCTCACTGCCAATCTTTTCTCTTGATTCCTCTAGGCTTTTAATATTAAACATTTCCAATGTCAAGTACAGAGTCCAGTTTCATGAATTTATTACCTTAAATAACTATACTACCTGCCAGTCTTAACCCACCTCATTACTAGAGGGTCTGTATCTTTTCTAAGAACCTTCCATCATATCCCAATCCCGCCCCCCAAATATGAAAACACTGACAATAAGAAAGACGTGCCTCTTTAAAAGTCTGCAATGACTACTAGACAATCTGTACATAGTTTATACCAATAGATACAAGATGCTAAATAGAAGTGCCATCTGTCTGAGCAAATTATGAGTTCTGTATCTTACATTCCTATGCATGCAGAAGCAGGAATCACAGCCTCATCTGCCTCACTGGTATGCATCCACAGCAGCTCAAAACATAGCTTAAAAGTATTACTCTTCAAAGGGGTAGAAAGTCTTCAAAAGGAAGTTCTTATCCCAGCATTGCAATTAAGACAGTTTGCTTAAAAGGATCTCAAAGGCACTGCATCATACTGCCTAAGGTTCTCCTTAACCCCTGAAATGTTACTACTTTCCAGAAAAATCTATTAACAGAGTTGCATGATGAAAGGAGATAAAATTTAAAATAGACCTCCAAGATAATGCATTTACCTAAAAAAAAACATAGCAGAATATATTTGTGGTCCTAGACAGAACAGTTCATTCTTCAGGGAGAATAAATACAGAGCTGTTATGTAAGAAAGTACATTAGAACGATTCCTCTGGATTATGTGCGTATCTAGAGGCTGAACTCTTTTTTTTTTTTTTTTCCCCGAGTAGAACACCACAAACAGCAACCTGAAAATGAAAAAAATAACACAGCCACTGCAACATAAGAAGGAACCAGAGCTTCAAAAAAACTGCCGGAGGTAAAGCCTCAGTTCCTTCAGCTTTATGCCATCTTCAGACAAACCAGTTTTCATTCTGACCTCAGCATTTGTGTGCGTCAGCTCTTCCAGTCCTATTTTTACTTCACTTTTCTCATCTAACAATATCAGTGTCCTAGAGAGTTCTGCCTGTTAAATTTAAGTGTACTCTCCTTAGTGCCTTAGCTTTTTGTAGTAAAGAAACCTCTACATTATATACAGACAATATACAGATCTGGGGTGTAACCATGGGTGTCAAATTGCAAAAGGGCAAGTGTTTTTATTGTCTGGCTTTAATATTGTTATTCACACCAATTAAAAATAAAATCACCATAGGATAAAAGGTTTATTGTCTCTATATAGAGCAGAACAGACCACTGCCCTGAGAGCCAAACCAGGCATTATGCATCTTTGTTAGCCTCAAGCAGCTAGTTTTAGAGAGGTTTTTTTTTTTAACTGAAGTAGACATTTGAAATTACAGTCTAATATAGGACTGAATTACTACAGGAGTTTGACCCCTGCAAATCAATGGGCCCCAACTCCATCCACCCGAGGGTTTTGAGAGAGCTGGCTGACATCATTGCAAGGCCGCTCTCCATAATCTTCAAGAAGTCATGGAGAACAGGGGATGTCCCAGAGGACTGGAGGAAGGCAAATGTTACCCCTATCTACAAGAAAGGCTCAAGGGAGGATCCAGGTAACTATAGGCCCATCAGCCTTACTTCAATCCCTGGGAAAGTTAGGGAACGAATCCTCCTGGGGGCCGTCACAAGTCAAATGAAGCACGTGACTAGGAAAAGCCAACATGGCTTCACTAAAGGCAGATTGTGCTTGACAAATCTGGTGGCCTTCTGTGACAAAGTGACTTGGCTGGTTGACATGGGGCAGGCAGTGGACACTGTCTACCTGGACTTCTCCAAGGCTGTTGATACGGTTCCCCACAGCCTCCTCCTGGAGAAATTAATGCGTTATGGCCTAGACAAGTGGTCTGTGCAGTGGGTGGGGAACTGGCTGACAGGCTGCACCCGAAAGGTGGTGGTAAATAACTCTTTTTCAAGCTGGCAGCCTGTCACAAGTGGGGTCCTCCAGGCATTGATATGGGCACAATGTTATTCAATATCTTTATAAGTGATCTGGATAACGGCATCAAGTGTAGCCTGATGAAGTTTGCAGATGACACCAAGTTGAGTGGGGAAGTAGACACTCCAGAAGGGAGAGCTGCTCTGCAGGGAGATCTGGGTAGGCTGGAAGAGTGGGCCAGCAAGGACCTTATGAAGTTCAACAAGGACAAGTGTAAGGTCATGCACCTGGGAAAACATAATCCAGTAGTGCAGCACAGGCTGGGATCCACCCGGCTGGAGAGCAGCTCTGTGGAGAGGGACCTGGGGGTCCTGGTGGACAGAAAGCCCAACATGAGCAAACAGTGTGCTGCTGCGGCCAAGAAGGCCAACAGGATGCTGGGTTGCATCAAAAAGGGCATCACCAGCAGAGATAAAGAAGTCATTAGCCCACTCTACTCAGCACTTGTCAGGCCACACCTGGAGCACTGTGTACAGTTCTGGTCCCCGCTATACAAAAAGGATGTGGACAGGCTGGAAGGGGTCCAGAGAAGGGCCACCAAGACGATCAAAGGACTGGGAAGCTGCCATATGAGGATAGGCTGGGAGAGCTAGGTTTGTTCAGCCTTGAGAAAAGGAGGCTCAGGATTTGATCTCATCACCATGTGCCAGTACTTAAGGGGTAACTACAAAGACGACGGAGACTCCCTTTTTACGAGGAGTCCCATGGAGAGGATAAGGGGGAATGGACACAAGTTGCTCTTGGGGAGATTCCAACTGGACACAAGAGGGAAATTTTTCACAGTGAGGACAGTCACCGTTGGAATGATCTCCCCAGGGAAGGGGTTGACTCGGCCAAGTTGGACACCTTCAGGAGTCGGCTGGACAGGGTGCTGGGCCATCTTGTCTAGGCTGTGCTCATCCTAGAAAGGTCAGACTGGATGATCCCTGAGGTCCCTTCCAACCTGAGATTCTGTGAAGAGCACAAAAGCTGGCAAGTGTTTAATTAGATTAAAACAAAATACTAGTGGAAACTCATTCCCAGACTTACAGTTATTACCAAAACCTAAATGGTAGTACTGAATAGGAAGGCCAGTTTTTAGCCCCAAAATGAAACAGAATTAGGCTGCCCGCTGTCAAGCAATAAAATCTCCCTACTTCCCTAGTTTATTAATACAGATATCTTACTAGCAATTACAAGACCCCCTGTCCCTTCTGTTTCCAGTGGCTGTAGGAAGCCTCCTACTTCCTCAAGATCAGTGCTTACACCAGGTGACAGAGCTTCCTGAAGGTCCCCTTCACAAGTATGATCAGTTTGTCTACTGGAGTCCCTAATCCTTCCACTGGTGAATATGTACACATGCTCCCTTTCTAAGGTTTCTACTGCCAAAAAAAAATATTCCTACTAGTCAAATAGAAATATGTTTGGACAACAAAGCCTTAGGCAGAATGAGGACGGCAATATACTTTCACCTCCCGTTTAGTTACCATATTCTTCACTTAGACCATTCCTACCTTTCAGGCTACAGACTATCAGTGCCCTAAAAGGCCTCTACCTGCTTGCAAAATGCTACAGATCTGAAAGAACCCTCTCTTCTTTCAAATGAGGAAACACCATCAACCAGGGTTTACATGATCCTAGAATGACTCTTCATCATGCAGCTCCTGTATGATTGCAGATGGTACTCAGACTGAAGTCCTGCCACATAGACTTAGAGGCAAGCATTTTCCAGTCTGTTACCAGGCTGATGGAGACGAGATGAGGAGGCAGCCTGGAAATATCCTTCCATCACACATACAGGAAGAGCTTTTTTCAGGGCCAGAAAGGGACAGCTTTTACTGCCCTACAGTGAACACTGTGGTGCTGCAGCTACAATTTCTGTGCATTTCAGGGAAGAAAAGAGCCCTTTAAAGCTAAGCATTTCTCACTTTTCATTCAGACTTCCTTTGGAAAAAAGATTATGCAGACAGTTTCTTTTAAACCAGAGGAAAGATGGGAATCTTTATTGGTCCTCTTAACCTTTCAACGCAAGCCATATTGCTCAATGTAAGAATACATACAAGCATGACGCACTGTGTTTTTAACTCTTTAACTACCATTAAACTGTTATGAATATCATTATTTCATTACATCAGCTACCAATAGATTGTGCTGAAGTAAAGAACAAAGTGAAGTTTGCTAATAACCATGATTACTGTAGTTCTTTTGATATGTCCAACACACAGAGAAGACAGAATCGATATACCCATGCAAGCAAGCAAAAACAGTTTATAACAAATGTTTCACTTGACAAAGAACTCAGAGATTTTAAATCATTCAACTACCAGCCACTGGGTTATCTTGAATTCTTGTCAGATGAAATCCATCGCAGAATACTGCAGAATCTGGAGGAAGATACCTTTCCCACAGTGTTAGGATCATGAACAAATGGTAGCTCTGATGAATAAAATGAAGCTCTTAAATAAAGCAGAATTCAACTCTGCAACATAATTTTAGTACCTTGCCACAGTGCTCTTCTTTTTATTTTATAAGATAACTCTATTCTTACCTAGCCAGAAGCCAACTTTATTCTTAGTAAACTTTTCTGTAGAAAAGTAAACCAAGCCACTTTCCACACATCAGTGTGGAATTAAACCTGCATAGCAATACTACATATAAATAAGAGAGTGCCAAACATTATGTAGAAATCTGTGACTAAATGAATCAAGTCTCTCTTTCCCATCGGAATAAACTCACAAGTCACAAAACATTTTAAGCACCTACTATATAGCATTTGATAGGGTAAACATCAGCTCAGTTTCAAGTAATTTTTGGCTATATGGTCACACATTCACTAGAAACTCTCAACTTTCTAAGTTAGTAACTTCTGAAAGCTGAAGTTTTACATCCTACTGAGCTGCAGTACGAAGCCCTAAGATTGAAAACTACATGTTTTCAAAAATCCTGATTTTTCAGGAAATCCTTTGAAAAGAATACAGTGGTTATCACAAAGCTATCTTGGTAATGTCCTAGATGGTTATTCATGATGACACCCATCTATGAACCTCATCATTAGCATCACACATATCACAAGTTAGATGGAAGTTTTTAAACACTACACAAATCGCCCATTTGTCAGAGTCCAATACTGTCTGACCAGATTCTTTCAGATTTCATGCATGGACGGTGGGATGTTTAATATAAAGTTTACTTATTTGAAGATAGCTGGTGTTACATGGGATTTCTGTTTTAGCAGCGTGATAAAAAATGTACTGAAACAACAATACAGATGAAAGCTGTGCTCAGCAAAATACAGCAATTGCAATCTAAGGTTCAACCATGATACCAATCTGATGCCCATTACCGGTCTCTGTAGTGTGCTCGCCATCACAATGCTGGGCATCCCCAGTCGCCAAGAAGGAATGTGTGGGTTGAAGCCAGCTCAAGCCCATTGCTCTCTTCAAAACACCTTTGCTACTTGTCTAGTTTTTGTACCCTGTATAGGGCTGAGCCACGTATTCAGTCCCCCTGTGCTAATCTGGCTAACTCAGAGAGACATTAACACTGTTCTGATGAGCTTTTAATGGGAGAAACATTTACACCACCAGCTGATCCACTCAACTGTTGGTAGCTATTTGTCTAAACCAAAGGCCATTCCCCAGTCCCCACTGTGGTGTGATAAATTCAGCTTCTTTGCAACAACTGTGGTCAGTCACACCCTGCATTATTCCTTGAGTTTCTGAGCTTCCTGGGCACATCGCCCTTGCCTGTCTCCTCTGAGCTCTCTTCCATTTTAGGGGTTTATTTTTCAGTCACACCACTTCAGCCGGATATTGATAACAATCACTACAACTACTTCAGTAGTTTCTGAGCTAACAATGGTAACCCGAAGTGATACCACTGTTTTTATATAATTATGGATAAAGCTACAATGTTGGTGCAACAACTAAAACATCTGTAATAGAAGAGAAATAGTAAATTAGAGTTTGATGAAGCAAGTGAAACTTGCAGTTTCAAACTGCAGGAGTTTTCATTTGTAATTAGAATGAACGTTTATGTGGCCTGTCCCAAATGAAAACACCTGGGAAAGCTCCTACTGGCTCTCGGGTAGCTCAACCCAGCTGTCCTACCAGAGTATCACTGTATGGTATGAAAACAGAATTAAACACTTTTACAACATTAAGACCTGATAGTCCCCTCACAACAAGAACAAAAATCCTTATTTACCCGTAACTATGCCTGTTTTAGGCAACATGCAAAATGCTAGAATTACTCCTTACCAGGCAGATGCCATTTGGAAGTTTACAGAATACCAAATTCACAATGCCATTTCAATAACTATGAGATTGTAATAATTAATAAAGCAATAGTCTTTGTTCAAAAATTTTGTCAGTATTTCCAGTTTAAAATTATTTTGCAATTATTGTACACTTTCGCTAAAATTACAGCACACTGCAACTTTTTTTTTTCGGTCATAAAATGAAAGTAGGGTCCTCTCAACAGCTTTTAGAAATATTCAGATAACTCCAGTACTTAAATTTTTGTTTAATTTTTGTCTTCCATCCCCAGCCCCACCCATTTATTTCACTTTTATTTCATTTTATTTTATTATATTTCATTTTTAATGGGATATATGAAAATCCTATAGAACACTTCAATACCTTTATGCCTGAAAATATAAAGCCTTGAAAAGCTGATCTGCCATCACACTTTCAGAATTTCCTTGTTTTGAGGAAATTCTGAGGTAGAGGCTCAAACATGCTGGCACTATTACAAACATGCATGAAGCAGGTAGGAGAACTGAATTTGAAAGTACACGTTTATGATTCTCTAGGGGTGAACACCATTTCATCCCCTTATAATCTATTCTGAAACAAGCAAGTCTATCTTACGAAAATATTAATTTGCTAATAGTATGTTCCTCTTAAGACACTTGGAAAAGCCAAGGTGATTATGTCTTTGCCCGCAGCTGCAAATACACTAGTGCACCAGATCCAGCTCTTAACCCCTCTTTCAGTGCAGGCAGATCACAAACACCATGCCACGTTTGTTGTATAGTGCTTGCTTCTCTGATTGATGACATCTATTAAGCTATCTGCAGCTCCTCTACTGCCTCTCTGCTCTTATCCAATTGTTTCTGCTCAGTCAGATTGCATATTTAGCTCTTTCAGGACATCGAGTATTTTACTTTTAACTACATCTACTGTCAGACTACAAAGAATGGACTTCTCACTAAATTTATCATTAAAAAACATCATGCAGGGGAAGGGGACACTCTTAATTATGCAAGCTTCCAGAGACTAGGATAGTTAAGTTTCCTGCTTTCAAATAATGCTCCACCTTTAGAAATATAGACCCTAAGAACACAGACTCTCCACTTACCGCTGTTTCTATATAGATTTAATTAAGGAGGCCCAGGAAGTTGCACTACAAGTAAAGCAGTGACTTGACTGATACACACACATACACAAAAAAAATCAACTACAGGCTTGCTGCTTACTCATTGGTAACAGACTAGAAGTTTTTTCTTTTATAAATTAAAATTTTTAGCCACCTCATCATACTTTTCCAGGAACTCTACTTAGCATCACAGTTCACATCTCTGTGTTATGCTGACTAACCGTAAGAATTGTATGAACTACTGTGAAAAGCTGACAAAAACTCCTGACGTGCTGAGGCTTGAGACAGAAGAACACTTGACTATGATAAATTTAATAACACAATGAGAAAGAAAAGTTATTCCAAAAGCTTTCCAGTTCTCAGACAGAATTAGTATTCCGAGATGTGGAACTTTGTGAAACCGAATTAAAGTGGAAAATCTTAAATTAGGAATTAAAATTTACAGTTTTATAAAAATTACTGGCAAGCAACTCTCCCTCTTCACAGAGGTCTAACGAAGCTCCAGTAGTACATGTTATTTTATCCCTCATGATTGTGTAGGTAATTGTACTATTTTACTTAATATCTAGACTGTAATGATTTTCATTACTTAGGAACTACTCAAATGAAGGTACCCATCCTTTTGTTATACGTAAATATTGAAGATCATTTATTTTATTTGATCCAAACTTGTATATTTTGAAGAAGGCTTTTTATACACTGAAATATAAAGTACAATGTACAGAACCCATTAGAACATTAGTGATGTAATGACCAAGAATTTGATCATGCCTATCTATTTGATCCTTGTCCTCTTACATGACAAGCTCCAAGCGCTAGAGGAAGACAAGAACCCTACGCCGGGGCCATACGAGATCCTTCCCTCTCCATCAGCTGCTACATTTTCATTGCGGCCATAATTAACACCTTTCTCCACAGCTAATAGTTACTTGACCCCATTTTAAAACTTCATTAATTTTTGAATTCAGCACCCACCTATGGCCACATTTCATATGTAAAAAACACAAACGTGCAATGTTGACTTTCCTATTTTTAAAAGGTTTTGAAGGATAAGGCATTGGGAACCCTTGATTAGAGGTTAAACCATGCATTTATGCAGTGTTGCTAGCCTACCCCAATACTGACTGCTAGCTGGGTGCTTTAGACAACCGAAGTCTTTTTGATATCTTCACATCTAATTAAGTGTCTAATTTTCTGTCAGAGTGTACTTAACTAAACACCAGGCCTGAAGCTACAGGTTCAAGCTCCAGCCAATGAAAGTGAGCTTGAACAGAAGATATTTCAATTAAATTTCTACTGAAAATAGAGGTTACACATCAAGTATTGTCAGTTTTGTGGTGACCTTAAAGAGCATGTTTTATGTTCTATTATAACTACCTCTTGTGTCTTAAGGGATAACTGTTTTGGTCATGGAGTTGGCAAGCAGCTACTGTATACAGTATTTTAAGTAATAATTCCTATAGTCCAGGAGTTTCTATAAACTTAAATATTATTTATTGCTACAGAGATGATTAAAGATGGTTCAAAAGAAAATCTATGTTTCAACATTTCTTTTAAATTCAAAACTAAATATAAGAAATATGATTTTTAAAAGATTTTCATCTTCTATTTGCAAAAATGTATAAATTTCTGAATGTTTCACTTTGGAATTCTAAACTTCCAACACAAAAAGGAGACATTTCTTTTTAGAAAAGAATAGGTATCACCCAATATCCAACAACTAGTCTTGGCCTTTTAAGAATTAAGAAAAATGAAATGTCAACTGTATGAAGAGTCTTGGGGAAAAAACCAAACCACTAAATGTTTAAAAAGTAAAATCCAGGAGAAAAAATACCAAAGTTTCAAAAATGAGAAGTTTTCTAAATATATTTTTATAGATATATACACACATACACACAAAAAGATCAAGTCTGTTGAGTCACACTCCAGTTTGACTCAGTGGCTACAGAGCTATGCTTAATCTTGCTTTTATATTTTTGGCACCTTAAATATTGAATCTTTCCTAGACAGTAGCAAGACTTCAACAGTGCAGATAAAACATACAACGTGCTACTTTCTTGCAAAGGACAGCCTGGACTCATCTTTCTTTGGTCCTTTTATATCACCTACAAAAGAGGAAAACTACATAGCATACAGCACCAAGCTAGCAGCTGTTTTCTGCCTCTTACATACCACAGCGAAGAGCAGCTCCGTGCCCACCCACCTTCAGCTGATCTCTTACCAATCATAGCCTGGGCGAGAGTTTTTTTCCCTGCTGTTTTACGTGAGTTTAGGATTAATTGGCATGCTGTCCTTCAATAATATAACACAGTCACTATTTAGAGACCATTTTTAATGTACAGAATTATAGGGTAAATTTACAATTCTTATTACACAAATACCAATCACAAGTTAAGAAAATCTACAGTGTTATAAAGAAATCCCATGAGGAGAAGAAAAGGAGTCAGCTTTACAAATTTGAGTTACTAAATCTTTGTTTCAGTTTGAAAACCTGTTGTTGCTGAAGGCCAAAATTTAGAAGCACTCTTCAGAATTCTGCCTTACTATAACCAAAAAAAAAAAAAGAAATCACTCTCAGAAAACTGCTTAAATCTCGGTGAAGTAGGACCTCAACTCTCTCAAACCCTTTCTAATACAAGGCACAATTTCTTACCCTTTGACAGTGTGTGATGATTGTTATAGCAGAGACTTCATTTTAAATACTCTTTTTAAGAAGTCTCAGGGTTTTTTTCTTCTAGGTTAACCACTACTAAACTAAATTGCAGCTTTGCTAGAAAATTACTTTTCCAGCAACACTACATTACTTAGTGAAAATCTAAACTGTACGCTGTGCTACAACATAGTTCTAAAATACACACAAAAAAGGCCTATTCATCATAAAAAATGTAGTCTACTTACTTATCTCCGTTTTGCTGTTCTTTTGCAGTAAACTACCATTGCGTGCAGACAGAGTAATTTCCCAATTTCTGCCTTCCACTGGAGATTTTAACCAGGTGCAAGAAATCAATGATGTTTCATGAAAAACATGTGTGCGCTGTAGATCAGCAATTGGACTTGCAGGCAACTGGAATCTAGTGCAACATAGTAACACAAAGAATCACATGTAAAATTAAAATAATAACTTCTGTGCTTTTATAATTAATTAATATAAACTCTCTACATAAGAACATAACTTTATTATCACTACCAAGATGAAATTATTTTCAAATACTGTTCACAATACATAGAGCTACCATTAAATTGCTACTCACTTTCAAGTGCAAATATTTCTTATAAGTTGCCTAAATATACATATATACTCATACAGAGTTCTAAAAACATACAGAAACTTTCTTTTCACAAGAAAGCACCCCCAGAAAAAAAACTGAAACAAAACCTGTGTTTGGAAAAAGGAATTTATAGCTTCTGATTTGTGTTTAATAAAGAGTTTCAAGCAACTCTATTATTAACATTCTTTATCTGATTCTACAAATAAAGGTTCTTTTGTGTTAGCATATTTTTCTAGATTTCAACATTTCAAAGCAGACCAATTTGTGAATTAAGTTCTTGAAACAGATACTTTTCATGTCTAGGAATAGAACTAAACAAAGGACTGAAGTACCCAATTGCAAAAGATCTGTCAACAAGTCTTTTATAAAGCCCCATTCTCAAGAGGTTACAATTATCACAGCATGACATTTTTTTCAGGGAAATAATTTTGCCCTAGATGGCTTTCTGCCTTATAGTTTTGAGGGTTCCCCCCCCCTTAAATGATTAATGACAGTTCCCATATCTGTAAGAGGAAAATTACACATTACTTTACGACTTGCACTTCTCTCAACAACCTGCAAAGAGAGGACCTTAGACTAGGTCTAGATTTCATTCATTTCAGCTTCTCTGATAATTGAACTGAAAGCTTCACATTAACACACTAACATCAAATCTAATAATTAAATTTAGAGGCAGACTCTGATATTCTTTGCTTTGAAGATTTATCTGTGGCTTAGATCATAAAAAAAAATTCTGGCTTTAGAGTAACTTTTCTAAGCTAATTAAATGAACCTTTTTCTTCCATGCACGCATATACTCTCTCAAAACATAAATGCAAATAATGCAAAACATCCACTGTTTGGGGAAGGAAACAAATGCTGGTTCACCCACTATTTCATGGCGTGAACAAAATTCCCTTGAGACAAAGGCAACTCATTTGCACATTATCATTCTAAATCAGCAGTGAGAGAATGGCAAGGCTTTCCTGTTGCATGTGTTGAAAACTATTTTTATAGAATTCTGCAAAGGGCAGAAATAATAATAATTGATTGATTTTAAGTTGCTTGCTATTTTTGGAAACTTGAAATGAACTGACATTAATGGGGATATGCAACATTTTTGATGTTTCTGAAAGTTCCTATTTTGTAATTTTAGTTTATCCTTTTATACCTTTGGGTTTTGTCACATATTCTTTAGAGAAAATAGAGTTTTGAAAGAGCGGCACATAAATACTAGAAATACTCTTGCTCAGCTATGTTTTTCTTCACATTAGAAAGAAAGTATTCGGAATATTAATTGTTTATATTACTGAACTGCTGAACTTTGCAAACAGCTCTTCAGACAATTTGGGGCTGGAGCTCACAACAGGTTTACAGAGCTACCATTTCTACTAACTTCCTTAACTTGGATCTTTTCGCTGTGCTGCAGACAACCTAATCCTTCCCATACAGAATTCTCAAGGTCTTTTTAATATGCAACAGCCACAAAGCCATTTTTCCATGCTATTTTCTCCTGAATCATAAGTGCACTTGGTAAGAACCCAAAGCGTACGTGGCTGCTGACGCTTCATACACTGGCAGAGAAGGTGAGGGCTGAATCACTCTAACACTTAGGAATTGATTTGGAACAGCTCTTACAGGTTCAGAAAAAGCTACTTGCTCTCCCATCCACAGAAATGTTATACTACACCGTTACAGACTGAAAGAGATACAGACATACAGTTTACGAAGAAAGCTATTGTACTTCATCGTACACTCTATTCCCTGAGCCTTGGCAACAAAGGAGGAGTTGAACCTCCTTTGTGGGAGGAGATTATTGAATTGTGCACCTGGCATGCACAAGGTCTTTCTGTCTTTCATTGATTGCTGTGGGCATCAGAAATGAATGAAGTAGGGGAAGACAGATTGTTCTAATACTCTGCTTCTCAGCAGATGAGCACCAAGCCAGGCCACTCTTTCCTGGCTTTAGATAGACCTTCGGGTATCTTTTGAATTCTGGAAGCAGTTTATTTATACTCATAACCCTTAAAATAAATACTACCTCACTTTTAACTGTCTCAGAGTAACTACATCTCTCTTTCTGTAACAAAGCAGTAAGTTCATTGTCTTGCCCAGGGCCATAAACTTCTCCCACTAGCTCAGGGGCTTTACAACCCTCCTGCCTTAACTATTATCTGGAATGACGACTTCTTCTTCTTCCTTCCTTTCTTCCCCCCTCCCTCCCTCCCTCCCTCCCTTCCTCCCTCCCTCCAATCTGCCACAGCCTGGTCTGCAATCACCTATTGAGTCCCCAACTCCCCCCTCCTTTCACTGCTCGTACCTTTCATCTTTCCCAGGGGCATCTCCTAACACCAAACACCTGGGTCTCAGCCAGCTGGGAGAAGAGCTCTGCCTAACCCACTCCTTAGGGCTTCTAGTCACAGGCCTGAAAGAGACAAGTAGTTGAGAATGTTTCTGATTACCTATGGCAATATTCATTAGCTATATCTAAAGATTAAGCAGCAAAGAAACAAAAAGCTCTGGGTATTCACAAACAGTTCAGAATACTGAAAAAGGGGGCTTCAGCCATAAAGAAAAGAAGCTCAGCAAGCAAAAAGAGAATTTATAAATGTGTTTTCTCATATGATAGGAAAAAATGGTATTTAGCTTATGGTAGCTACTGCAGGGAACCCATTGGTAGACTGAGGTTTTTTTGATTTATACCGATTTTAAAATGGCCTTTAATCAGAAAAGGAGCTGTTGCAAAAAAAGTTACATGTTTGTGGGTTTTACCTTTTTTATATAAAATAAAATTTAAAATGGTTTTAAACAACGATTTTCAGGTTTATTGTCACCAAGTAACCAGTCTTTTCTTTGATTGCTTTCACTAGTTATGTATCAGTAAATTTGCCCCTAAATATAATGTGAAAAATGAGCACTTTTCAGGTATTGCTTTTTTCTTTTCATTTGTAGTTTTGGACATCAAATCCTGGAAAATATTTTTTTCTCCCCTAAACCACATACAGAGTGCTCCACGCCAGTTTTACTAACTTATATCTAGCAACATTTATCTGACCCAAGTATCAAAGACAACCATCCCCAGAGCATCTACTTCCATCACAAGATTCATTCATGAGTAAGGCCCTCAGCTGCCATTATTCTGTAATTTAAAAAGGGGCAGTGTCGTGGTTTTACCCTGGCCAGTAACTCAGCCCCACACAGCCACTCGCTTACTGCCCCCCGCCGTGGGATGGGGGAGAGAATTGGAAAGGTAAAAGTGAGAAAATGCATGACCTGAGATAAAGACAGTGTAACAGGTAAAGCAAAAGCCGTGCACTCAAGCAAAGCAAAACAAGGAATTCATTCCCTCCCTCCCACGGGCAGGCAGGAGTTCAGCCGTCTCCAGCAAAGCCGGGCTCTGTCACACGTAACAGTGACTTGGGGAGACAAACGCCATCACTCTGAACGTCCCCTCCTTCCTTCTTCTTCTCCCAGCTTGATAGGCCGAGCGTGCCGCCATACGGTGTGGGACATCCCTGGGGTCAGTTGGGGTCAGGTCTCCCGGCTGTGCCCCCTCCCAGCTCCTTGTGCCCCCCCAGCCTGCTCGCTGGTGGGGTGGGGTGAGGGGCAGGAAAGGCCTTGGCTCTGTGTCAGCCCTGCTCAGCAGTAACTGAAACATCCCTGGGTTATCAGCACTGTCTTCAGCACAAACTCAAAACATAGCCCCATGCTAGCTACTCTGAAGAAAATTAACTCTATTCCAGCCAAAACCAGCACAGGGAGGCACAAGCCTGCATTCCAGACCTCCCAGGCTAAACTCAATATTTTAACTGATTCAATTACTTCAGCTTTTTGTGGCTAATGAATCTTTCCACCATAGAAAACAGAGATAGCAAGGATATTAATTTCACTTGCCTTAATTACTTATGGACAGTTTAATTTAAGTGTTGCACTTTGTTCTTCATGGTTTAGAACTGGTCAGCTAAATTGCAATGCATTTAATCTGCCAGTTAACAAGCAGTAAATTTTAAAAGAAAAATTTAAAGACACCTTATCTGCATATGACTCCTTTTGTTCATATGCTTAACTAGTTATCACCTGAAGAAAATTCTTTCCTCATACTTCAGTCAAAAAAACCCACTGTTCAGATTGTGAGGAGAGATATGTTCTATTCCTGTGGTGAGAATGTCTAAAGTATTCGTATGCTGTCTTTTTAAAGTACCTGTCATCATACCCTATTAACACCTCCATGAAAGGGTTGCCACAGATCTACTTTATAACTAGAATCACAGTAATTTTTTGCAGAGGGTGGTGATATACAGCTACGATACAGACTGACTCACTACCCGGAATTCTCTTGAATGTTTCTCATTTTCTTTAAATATTACCTACTTTGGCTGTGAAAACCATATCAAAACATGGTTTTCAATAATTACATTTAAACACACAGCTGTTGAGTTTTACTACCACTATGGCTGTGATGGTGGTAAAGAATACTTTCCAGAAAAAAAAAGTAATCATAGAACAGAATCATAAAATCATTAAAGTTGGGAAAGGTCCCTAAGATCATCAAGTCAACCGTCAACCCAATAACACACTGACTCATGTTGAGTTGTTAATAATATGGAAGTCAAAATGACCTGTCACAATCAAGGTTACAATACCTTTAAATCTTATTTTTTCAATTAATTAAGCCTTTCATTAAAGGTATTTAGCCTTCCCTCTGGTTTTGAGTGTTCTTTTAAAAAAATAGAAATCCAAATAAGACACCATTTTTTCAGGACATAATTTTGAACAACATCTTACAAACTGGTGCTAATAAAACATTCCCTTCTAGAAGGTAGGACCAATCTAGCTGACAAGAATGCTGCCTTGCAATCTAGCACAACAAACAGGACAATTTCAGTTCTACTCTTTTATTACATGCTTTTTTCAAGTGCTCATATATGCAACACAGCAAAAGCAGATTTGCTGAGATGGCCAAGGATCTGAGCAGCAGTAATACGTTTATCTGTTTTGTTAATCATGTCAGCCATCCAGCAGCTATTAATTTTATTTTGATATTTCTTTGATGTCCATAAGCTCTACAGAAGGTTACAAAAAACACCCAAACAAAAAGCCTGTTGCCACTGTTTTCTTCTCTAGCTAGATTTTAGACTATAGCTGTACTTTTAGACAATTTCTCACTACCTGTCAAATATTTTGTCCATATCCACAAAAAATGGGGAGAAAATGAAAATAACTGTTTCTTACCCCAAAAAATATTATCTGATTAGTTTACTGTGCACCACACGAGTCTGTCTATCCAGCATGTCTTGCAGACTGTAATAAAACCATAAAGTTAATTTATTGCCAAATGTTTAGCAAAAAAAAAAACACCAAAAAAAAAAAAAATAAAACACCACCCACATACAACCCCACAACCAACCACCCAAAAAAAAAAAAAAAAAAACCAAAAAACCCCACCAGAAACCAAAGAGGTCAAGTGTCTGGGCAGCTCTGTGAGTCATTGTACAACTTCTGCCTAGACTACTGAGTCCTCTATGCTGACTCAGCATCTTTGATGAAGGTATTGAAGAAATGAAAATGAAAGCACCCGTGTCAGCGTGACTTCCCATCCAACTACCACCTGCAATACAGACTGACAATGGGACAAAAAGCACTCTTTATCCTTAAATAATTTTCTAGGGATGAATGTGAAGTGTTGGCGTGGTAGGCACTGAGAGTTGCTGCAGTCTGATAGATGACTCAGACCTCCAGTTACTTCTATGACTACATTGACCATGTGACATTGACCATGTGATGGACATAGAGGGACTTGTACTGGTGGGAAAGGAGCTAGGGAATGTGTTTACTAGCAGGGCTCTCTGAATCTCCCTAGGTGGCATGCCTCTGCTGGAGGAGACATAAGCCTGTCGCTGCCGGGGCACAATGCTGCGCATGCTATTAGAGACCGAAACAATTGTGAGAACCTTACTTTGAATAGGTACATCATGGAAAGTGACCTATTCCTTGAAGTCCTTCCTTTTCCTTCTGGTAATCAAAGACATTCTCTTGCATGTCACTCAATTATTTGTTGCTTGTTGTTCATAACGTATATTTTAGCATTCTTAATTATTATAATAACACACATTTTTATCTCAATATCTAATCATTTTTCATCATTACAACATGCAAACATACCTGTTTAGACAGTAAATATATCTTATGCAATTACAGAAATTAGGAGCTTTTAATAACTTCCACTTAATTGTAATTGATACTATCATCATTTTACCATCTTATGTAAAAATTATTCTGCATGAGTAAACATGGAAAATAATTAAATTTAGACAGGATAAGGGAAGTATTGTCTGAGGGTTTTGAAACTATAAAGTGCAAAACAGAAAAGATATTAAGCTTAAACAAGTATATTGAGTGCTTTCCCTCTTCCTGTGCTCAAAGCATGAACCTTATCCAAACCTTACAAAAACTTAACCTGTGATAATTTCCATAATTTTAGTTGATTATCCTGCAACAGCATATAAAATGAACCAGATTGGTGAATAATCCTAACCACAAAAGAGTGGAAAGAGGCTTTTAAGTACTGTTAAACATTTGACTAATAATGTTTCCATATGGAAAATGTCTCCGCACTTAGAAAATGTTTGAAGACAAATACTGTCAGATAAACAGTACTTGAGAAAGGAATCTTGACATCTTCCGTGGCACCCCAGAGAAAAGTACTGAGAAGCTCATTCCTGAAAACCATTTCAACAGAGGACAAATGTGATACTGACGCCAGTTTAGCAAAGACAGCACAAAGAACAAAAACCTGGGTTACTGAAAGGGCTTTGTGAACCTGCATAACACTGCAGATTTAACAGAATCATTTTGAAAAGGTGACGAATACCGAGTCTGTCACCAGGCAAACTCTATGACATATGGCCAATAGATTGTTAGTAAATATTTCATAAAATGAAACATTAGTCTCTGATGCGAAACCTCTACTATTACAAAGAGGCAAAGGTACAGCAACAAAGCACGTGCTCTCCTTTGACAATGGTGCTGTGTTTCAGGTTGCCTGTATCTACAGACTAAAATTAAAACTCAGTCTGTTACCACAGTGTAATACAACTCAACAGAAGGGACCTCTGTAGATTTTCTTTAGTTAAACCTGGCTTCTATGGTTCAACAGCTTGACAGCAGTGTAAAAGTACATTGTTTTTGCTGGAACATCTGTCCTTCAAGTAATTACTATTCCTACTTTCAAATCCTTACTGTAAAAGCCAGCAGAGTTTGGGTGTTGGGTTCGTTTTTTTCCCTTTGTTAATACCTTATACTTTGTGTCAGGTGTAAGATGTACACATATCACGGGATTGGTGCTTCTAAATTAACAGGAAATTATAAAACACCTCTCAATTTGCTAGTCAAAACTGCTTATGTGATAAAAGACTAGATTTTACAGAGGACCAATTAACTTCTTCCTTTGGAGGTGTGATTTAAAAGCAGAATCACTAGTAAAAATAGTTTGCAGCTTCAATTCCAGTGAAAGTCCAGAAAATAACATATTTGGCAGCTCCATTCATGACTGGTATGAATTGCCAGAATACAAAATGCCCACATTCAGATATGCCATGTCTGAGCTATGTGCAATATTGCCAATCCAAATCCTAAAATCATGGATGTTTATAAAAATCTTTACTTTTAAGAAGAGTGAACATCAAGATAGGTTGGGTGTTGGTTTTTTTAAGTTTTCCTATTTTTGCACACTTAGGGTCACACTTACTTCAACATACTCTAATTTTGGACCAAAAGACTATAAATGTAAAATCTTCAGTGAAACAAAAACACAAATGCCATTTGTGCTGAGGTTTTCAGCCTGACCAAGTTGCCTGACGAAAAGTTAAAAAGTGGTATAAGATAAAAAGGTCTATGATACAAGATCCATTATGATGTCTGAACATTGCACATGGAAAGCATAAACAGTGCTTGCCAAATTTCTGTGATGGAATCAATCAGCCATCAGAAATGTTTGCCACAGCCCATTTGCTGCAACTACTTGACTTTCCCAAGAAGCAGTAACTTACTGCTGTCCAGACCTACTACAGACAATTCAGCACTTGAATGGATAAATAAGTGAATGGATATGCTGGATAAATTCATTTTACCGTCTGGCTCTCAATAGGCAGGGTCAGTATATCTGTCTCAAAAGCCGCTATCCAATAACACTTCTTATTTTTCCTTTGGACAAATTAAATTAATCAAAGAACCTCACATTTAGCTATCAACATCATAGATTAAATATTTCTGAAATGTTAATATTCTCCTTGTCCAGCAAAGAAGAGGCAGACATTTTTTTCTTCTGTTAAAAAAAAACCAACAGTCTTTTAAAAAATAAATTCACACCACAGGGCAACAACATTTCTTCAGGATAGTCAAATCCCCAAACTGCAATTATGACTTTTTGTATAATATTTTAATCCTTAAACACTCCACACAGTCTATCTTGCTGTAAGTTATTTTCTGGTCAGCTTACTTATTTCAGCACCTCATTATTCATAGTCAAAATTTCAGCCAAACTAAGAACAAACACATATGTAACACTGAAGAAAATCCTGGCATCCGTTCAAATTAGTAATAACATTTTGAACATTCGTTATTTAAGTTTGTTTAATTCCTTCCATCTTAAAGCGTGTAACAAGGCAACTTGTCCTATGCGTCATCATGAGATCTTCCATTATCCAATCACATATCAAGAAAACATTAAAAAGTCATATTAGAATAGCATCTGTTAAAGTGTTTAAAGTTCTGCAGTTACTAAAGCTGATACTGAATGCAGAGTCCGCTAGATGGCATAAAGCAATAAATATCGTGATAAAAACCATAATGAAACCCCTGATTTCTGTTATGGTATTTACTGATTTCTATTATGACAAAAATCACGCAGTGAGAAGACAGGTTTCTGTTTACTGAAATATTAACAAATAGTAATATTTCTTTCCTTCTGCACACAAAATACTAGAGAGAGGAATGCTGAGGACACGAGCTTATGTAAGGAATAATAAGGTAATAGTAATATGAAGGTTATAAATACAACCTTAACTCTGCCCTTTGAGATTACATATTCTAGTACAACATTACTACATAATCACACACTACTTCAAAAATAATATGAGATAATAACTTATTTTTTTATATATTACTTTCTTCACAAAAAAACAAAGTAGCAATTTTCCATTTTTTTTCTTTTAATATTCAAAGCGACCGTGCCTCATTTCTGCTAACAACTGTTAACAAGACATCTTTAAAATTCAGAGCTGGCCTGGAAAATTTCTCCAGCCCTCAGAAACCTCTTCCACTTGCCACGACCATTCAAAGATAGTTAAGAACGGCCTTGCAAGGACATCAGCCTCCTCCCCCAGCGCTTGTGAGTGCATCCCATCAGGTCCCACAGACTTGTGTACATACACCTATTGTGTTTAAATGTCCCTTGATTTGATCCTTCTCTACCAAGGGTAAGTCTTCCTTGCTCAAGACTTTCCTGCTGGTCTCCGGAAGCCTAGGATTTCTGAGGGCAAAACTAGCAGTAAAGACCAAGGAGAAGGCAGCACTGAATACGTCAGACTTTTCGAAGACCTTTGTCACTAGGTCTCCTACCTCACTCTGCAGAGGGCCCACATTTTCCCTAGGCTTCCTTTCACTCATAATACATCTAAAGCAGCCCTTCACATCCCTCACCAGATTAAATTCCAAGTGAGCTTTGGCTTTTCTAACCCTGTTCCTGCACACTCAGGGGAACGAGGGAAAGAAAAAGCAGTCCTTAATGTAACTAGATTAAACACTGGGTAGTGAGTTAGGTTTTTTAATTTTATTTATTTTATATTTTCTTACAAACTTTTAACTTTGTTTATTCTGAATGTTAAGAACAAATGCTTTTATGTGCATTTAATCTTATCCAGGCTCAGTCTAATGTGATTCAGGATAACTATGTAACAGCATCCCTCACCTCAGGTCATGACAAGTCTATAAAGCAAGACCCTGGGGCACTTTACCAGTAGCCCCAGCTCCCCGACCCATCCTCCAACTCTTTCCAAAAAGTAGGTTTACAGCTAAGCTGCTCAGGCCAAGGAGAGAACAGACACTGTAGGAGTCAGGAGAAGCAAAAAATTTCAGTACTGTTTACACTAACGTCTCTCTGGCATGCAGGAAGGTGTTGGAACACTGCAGGAGTCAAAGATATCAGGTGGATATTCTGCACTTATGAGATACTCTTTGGCTTCACTGAAATGTCTGTTTTCTATATTTACACACTGCCTTCATTCAGCGCTTTTTATGTCTATATACTATGCTTTTATATTCTATTGATGCTCTCTGTAACAGTGGTAGAGCCAATACAGAGCCTGGTCCAGAAAGAGGGACCAGGATGCCCAAGAAAATGCTTGCTAACCAGATTGGTGCTAAAAGAAAACTTCATAGCATTGGATGACGCTTTTTCAGACTGTGCAGCTTCACTTCTACTTTTAAACAGTTTCTGTAGCTGAAGCTGACAGTGATAAAGCTATGGGCTTCCAAAGGCAAGTTTATTTCCAGGAAGCTGGGACAACTCTTTGACCAAAACTAATGTATCCTTTTCCCTATACAAATGTATCTACTTCATGTCTATATATATACACACACACATACACACATTCTATATGCTTTATATATGTATTATTCAAATATGTATATCTATTAAAATGCGTATGTGTATATTCAAATATGCTTACATAGACACATTTTCACACACACACATATATCCTGGTGCACAGGAGAAAACAAAGATCAGGAAATCAAAGAACATATATTTAAAATCCAAGAAAATGTCCTTTGCAGACAGTGGGGAAAAGCCTTTTGCATAAAGAAATAATATGAAGCAGACCATTTTTCCTCAGCATAATGTTCCCTGGGAGTTATAAATTCTTCTCTTCAGCTTTTCAACTAGACTGTTCCACAAATCGGAGCTTATCCCTATGTAGCAACCAACAGACCCTAGCACTAGATATTAATTATGGGTAGCAATCACAGAATCCCAGACTGGTGGGGGTTGGAAGGGACCTCTGGAGATCACCTTGTCCAGCCCCCCTGCTTGAGCAGGCACACCCAGAGCAGGGGCACAGGGCCGCGTCCAGGTGGGTTTTAAATGTCCCCAGGGAAGGGACTCCACAGCCCCCCTGGGCAGCCTGTGCCCCTGCTCTGGCACCCGCACAGGGAAGGGGTTTTTTCTTATGTTTAGCTGGAACTTCCCGTGTTCCAACTGGTGCCCATCACCCCTTGGCCTGTCGTTGGGCACTAATGAAGAGAGTCCGACCCCAAATCATTAGATGATTTCGGACAGAAAGTAGAATAGTCTCACAAAATATCTTCTATGTCCTTGCGTCTCCTGTGTCATGTTTCTAGTCGCGCAGAAGCACCAAGCTTTTGGATGTTGTCTTTCACCGGTGTGTAGTTAGCTGTTCTATGTACTCTGCAAAGCCATTGCCTGTATGCTTTCTCTGTATGCACCCTTCTATGATGCACGTATGCATTCCCTTCCTCGTATGTATACATCTGCGGTATGCTTTCTCTGCATGCTTTCACACGCTTGCTCCTTACCTTGTGTTGAAGTGTTGTTTCACATATTACTTAAAACTTTTCAGCAAAGAAACACTGAAGATGTGGCAACAGCATGACTTTTCTTGTGAAGAATGTCAGATTTGGTACCTTTGCATTAGTCATTCAGGCTTAGTTTTTATAAATGCCCCAATCACCATGACATTTTTTTTTAATAGTTTTAATAGTTCCTTGATCTCCAGTTACACAACTTCAAACTTAATTTAAGCTTCTGAGAATTGTCAATCTCTCCTAATTAAATTAAAGCCTATTTGAAATGGAATACTTAGAGGCCATATCATTATTACTAGTAGTGGCATCATTATTATTATATAAAAAACCCCACATGGCCGAGCTGTCATTGGTCTGCCTCTTGTGTGCTGACCTCAAAGACTGTGCCTATGCAACATAGTGGAACATGGCTTTTCCCAGCTGCGCATCCATAGGCCAGTCCAGTTATTAGCAGCTGTGGGACATCTATTTATGAGACATAAAAATGTTACAGTGCATATAATTTTTTCCTTCTAATATAATTTTAAAACAAAAGCTGCTTCAGAGATAATTGAATGTAAAGGAAAAAGCAGATGTTACTTTATTTAATTACCTGTTTTAATCTTTACTGAGAAATATGTTATTTTATTAAAATCTTATTGGAATACTAGATGATTCCCACCCTGTCTGTACTGATATCCCACAATAGCCTGAAGTTGTTTCAAGGGTTTGTTTTGATTTAATTGTATATTTTAATGCGTAAGCAGCAGGTTCATTTTTTAGTAGGAAAAACATGTTTAGCATTTCAACTTTAAAACTAAAATCCACTCTGATACAACTTGAATGCCGAGTCTGTGGCACGAGAAGGCTGAAAATAATGTTTAAGTGGTCCTATAAAAGATAGGGCATGTGGGGAATCCAAAACCTTACTAAGTTCAATCATTGTATGCTACGCTAACTGAGAACATGTGCAACACAAGCATGAGAGAGAGTGGGAGAGAAAGCGTCTTTCTGTGTCTCATTATAAAAATAATAATCAATAAAATCAAAAATGCCCCTAGAAGAGTCACCTGTCCACTATGCACACATGCCTACCATTAAAGAAAAGGTTTTGCTCTCTGCCAGAATGGAACACCTTTAGACATATGCTTGTGGGCATTGATAAATTAGACTAGAACTGTAAAGTAGGTCATAAAATAGAATTCCAATTCTATCAGAAATTCTGAAACCTTTCCAAAACCCCTTAAAAAGTATTGAAGTATTTTTTAAAATTTCAATCTGAAAAGACTTTAACAAATGTTCGTAAAGCTATGGAGGAAACAGGAGAACTGTTAGAGAGCTTGCGTATTGGGAAGCCTGGAGATCCTGGTATGTGAGAAAGCTAAAGACAATGTAGTCTACAGGCTTCCTTGAAACCTTGTTATCACATAGCAATTTCTGTGAGGTATTTCATACAGAGATCACCAGTGGATCAGATTTGATACTGAATGTACAGAGGCTACTATAAGACTTTCCAATTTTTTTTAATTAAGTAGTAAATCACCCATCCCTTTAAGGTACTCTAACAAATCAAAATGAAAGTGGTTTTAATTTAGATGGTGAAGGAAGAAGAGCAGTAGTTAGTATTCTAAACAGATAATATCCTCCCATATCTTCAATAATAAAGCTGTGTCCCTACACACCATTCGAAGTATTCCACTTTACAAAGGTCTGCACCTGCCCTGGCATACCAACCTTCATGCAGAATTATCAGTGCTGTCCACAGCTGTAGGACTGGCAGTAGACACTGAGACCTTGCTTCTGTGCTATTATGTTTGGAATCTGAAAGACAAAACTACAAAATGTATAAGACCTTCTCATTCTCCCTCTCCTCTACATTCTTCCTCTTTTTTCTCTCCCTTTTCTATACAGAGCTTGATAGCTCCGACTGTGTGCTGTGGTCTCATGACACAAAAAGGATGAATGGGGACCAAGTAGAAACATCTAGCTGCTCCTGAGATATGTTTTAAAGCCTTTAAGAAAAAAAAATTTAAAATAATATGAAAAGTCGAGGCAAGTTGACAATACACAACCATCCTGAACTCTCCAACTTACACATCTGCCTTCTGTAATTCTCACATATAAAATTTCTCTTTTCCTTTAGAATACAAACTAATGATACTTCACCAGACCTACACAAGGCAAAGTTTCTGATTTTCCTCAGTTGTGGCTTTGGGATTAACAATTAATGAAAAAAAGGAAAAAAAAAAAAAGTCAGCTTGATGGGCAGCATACAGACCATCACTATGGACTTGTATTCACTTTTCTGGTTCTTGAAGCACATATTGTTTCTGAAAAAAAATCAAATTCAAGACATGAAAATATCATATATCATGTGTCTAGCTTCATTTGATTCACTTTTGTCAGTAAAGGATGTATAGATTTAACAGCTTTGAGCAAAAGCTTTCCTTTCAGGATATTGATATTGGGTTTATAAAAGCTCAGACCTACAACCCTAGTTCTGTCTTTCAGGTACATATGCCTTATAAGTATTGCTGAGGTCAAATAAACCATGTCTGCTCCAATAAATTAATAAAATTAATTTTAGCTCTTTGCAGTTTCCTAAGCTGAAAACAAAAGAAAAAATAAATAGTGGGGAAGTACTTTTTCATATTTAAAATTTTGTAAACCTCTCTGCACAAAAAGCAGAGCATCTCCATACACCATATAAACATAACTTAATGCTGCACATTATTTTGAAAATTGAAGAAGAAATTGTTAGACAAAAAAACAGAATGTAGCACAGAAAAAATGTTATGAATATGTAACTCCAATATATAATATGGTGTAGAAAATACTTTAAAATACGTATCGTAGCTATCGGGATAGTTTGTTTCCCATTTTGCATACTAGGGCTGAAACTTTGATTTGTGTTCAAGAATAATAAGATCTGCTTGAAATAGGCTCTACCATCTCTTGCTTTGCCAGTAGGACGTACTTGACACGTGTCAGAGTGACATAATGGAAGCTATATTATAATACACTGTAGGCACTGATCAAGACAGCTTGTCTTATATCACTAAACTGACACCACAACAAGCGTGGTTGTTTATTGACACTAAAGCACTTTTCTGGTAGAGCTGCTGGACAGTGTAGATATAAGGGAATAAAAACTATTCTTATAAAATTGGTAAGACCGTTAATTTGACATTCTCAGTGATGCTGGCCAAAGATGAAGCATTACAAAAGACTGCTGGCCATGAAGATACATTACAGTTCAGCAAGCGCCCATTCATATCTATTACGTAGATGAACCACTTTCAGTCAGGGACTAAGTTGAACACTAAGTCTCTACAGAAGTCAAAGATGCTAATGAGGCACTGAGTCACCGCATTATCAAAACTTAGAAAACTTATTCATATCTATGGCAAAAACTATTCTGTTCTGAATAACAACACACCATAGATTACGTTTTCAAGGGTGTCCTTGTTGAAATCTCCCTTCATTCCAGTACCGATCAGCTGTGTCTGAAATATCTCACTATATAAGTATTTACTAAATTCTCGGGATAGACAACTCCTCCCTAAAATGGGGAATTGTGCTGTGGAAAGAGAGAATAGCAGTATTTGTTTTCACTTGCTACAAACCATTTTGTTAATCTTGAGCAAACGTTGCTCCTAACGTGATCGCAGTCTGCCAAATGAAGCACTACATCCAGCCTCATTAGGTAAAACCCAGTTTCTTCTTCAGGCAGTACAATGAACAACTTCATTTGTTGCCAGGTTACTCCATCTCTAATTTCTTTTGCCAAAGGAAGCTGGAATTGGCATAGATCTGAAGATGCCACAATGAAAATGGGTTGGCACAATTTTCTTGAGAAATTACTCTTTTATGATGAATTTACAACTCAACCCAGTGAGTAGTGGCTCGAAACTGATACATTTCTGATGTGTTTCTGCCTATAACCAATGTGGCTTCCCAGGATACTCCAAGAAACATCCTAACCCCACTGAAGTGCATGGCTTAAGAATGGAGGGGAATACAGACAATCTTCTGAGCTTCTAATTAAATTCCTTCTACTGAAATGATAAGATTAATTAAGAGCACTAATTCTGAATGGCCACAGCTCCCATCAGAACAGTGTTCTGGTAACTTCACAAAAGATCCAGTTCATTCCATCATATTAGTGGTACCAGAAAAGCACCTTTGAAAACTGTTACTTTCAGAAATTCTAGAAGAGCATGTAAAACTTTGGATTGAGAGGCAATCTCTGGCAAAATGTTACATTTTATTCTGACTCTATTTTTCTACTGACACTATTTTTGGTACAAAGAGTTCTTTCTATTGCAGAAGATATATCTCAGACCCTTTGTCCTTGCCAGACAGTAGTAGAGAAAACAGCCCCCTCCCCCCCCCCCCCCCCTTTTTTTTTTAACTTAACAAACTAGGAACATACAGCAGGGATATGAGTAAGCAGGCAACAACAAAGGTATGTTTTCAACTTCCTAAAGGTGCAGCAACTAAATCTACTTCATTAAAAGCGAGCTGTTCCTTTATATTCTTCCTCCCTATCCTGGCCACTGGCAAAGTTGCATTATTATCCTATGAGTCATTCTTTCTTCAAAATATCTCTCTGGGTAGTACTTGTTAATTAAACTTTCTCATCCTCTCTTTCTCTCTTACAGTTGTTGGCAACAGTCTTGTATCCTCTCTTTTGAATAGACATCTATATGTAATCTCCCATTATTAGAGTAGTAGGAAGGAACTGACTATCTTTTACCATGTGTGCCTGTTGAGCTTACAATTCCTAATTATATCAAGTATGCCTTGTGAGTGCTACTGGTGATTTAAATAGTACATTTTCTTCATCTCTTTAGGACAATGTCATCTATTGTACAATGTTTCTGTCTGATTCTTTGGTGGCATTTTAGCTAGTGAACTTGAAAAGTTCTTCAGTTTCATAAAGAAAAATGTGGAACATCTGTCCCTTTTCTGTGGATGTGACTCTGCAGTAGCTAAAACAGCCTGCTGTTCAGAAATGCAGAGTAGGAAATAAAATATCATTTGAATATGTGTGGTAATAATAGCCTGGTGGCAGTGCCATAGCCAAAACCAATACTCATCAGAGTTGTATCTAGTAAAATCATACGTACTGATTTCTTAGTTTCATTTTTTATGAAATGATAGGAAAAATTTTTTCATGAAAACTAGGTTTCGCTCCCAACCATAGAAACATACATACATATTTCATAATGAGTCTGTCCTACAAAATATATAGAGAAGTAACTGTGCATGAATGAATCACCTGAGTACAAACGAAAAGATAATAGAGCTGTTATTCATGCTTAATGAAACAAATCTACAGGGTGGCTCTGTAGATGCCCAAGAGGTTAGAGCTTCTGTCTTCATCTATAGTCATTTAGTGCCTAGCTTTATACAGAGTAACAGCCCTAGCTTTAAGCATATGGCAGGACAGGGGAGGTAAAACGTGAATGAAGAGCAGCTGATGTATTGGAAGAGCAAAGTAAGCAGAGAGAAAGCCTGGACAGAGTAACACCTACAGGTCTTCTGTCCACTGTGGAGGTTACCGTAGGAATGAATTAGGACTGAATAGGAAGGTATAAGAATTCAGCAACTGACTTAACCTAGGTCAAGGAAGTCTGGAGGAAAACCAGGAAAAGAATCTCCCTCTTGGAAAATCAGTCCAGACCTCATGCAGGAAACCATCCCCTTTGTAAGCAGGGACAAAACAACACAGATTGCTGTGCTCTGGGTAGCCATGCCTCTGCCTTAAAGCTGATCTGGTAAATCCCTCAAAGTCCCCTCGAGACCTATGTTTCTATGGATTTAACAGTAAGATAGAGATAAGGAAAATGGGCCATTATATGTGTGATGTTTGATCTTTTTATTTCTGTCATGTATGAACATCAAAAGCGTTTGTTGGGACTGCAGTTGTCAAATTGTAAGCCAGCATGTGAAAACAGCTGTCTATCCTCAGCACCAACAAACATGAATAGATCTGTCATCATAATTACAGCTCAGAGCTGGATTGTCTTCAAATACCAACAACAGTCTGCACTGTGAGCGATGTCAAATAAGCCTGACTCAACTGGTTTAGGATCCATTTTTCTAGAGAGCGTAATGACAGCCTTTCCCTTCTATGAAAGGTTGCAAAAGTTTCTATGTAAGGAGATCTGTTATCTCTCATGTTAAATATTTAATGACTTGCTAAAAGAAAATATTCTAGAAATCAAAAGTTATTTACACATTTAATAAAATACTTATGCAGTTTATTTATGTGCATATAATTTTAACTTGATTACACTCCAACTCCAGTATTATTTCCATGTTACAGCAGTAACTGTCTTCTGATACTATTTTATAAATCTCTCACAAATGTTTATTCAGATACATACAGTAGCTCAAGGGAGTTATAATGGAATCCTGAGATTTTCATCACAAAAGAGCTGCACATTGGCTAAAAAATGATGGAAAGATGTTTGAAAGTATCTCCTGAGTTATCAGTGGCCTTGAGAAAACTGATTAGGCCATCTTATTAAGAATAAAAATCTATAATGTACATATCACACTGTCAGCATATCTGGTCAGCAGATTTAGCATGAACGTTACACTTCCCTGTACATCGTTGACAATATGAAAAGGTAAAACAGGCTTGTTTGAGAGAAAGAGCTTGAGACACTCATTTCCCTGGGACATAGGAAAAGCAAGAACCAAAAATACAACTATTTGAGTCAATTCGCAGCTGTTCTTCTGAATCAAACCTGTGCAACTGACCTGAGTGCCAACTTTGGTCAGGAAAGCAGATTACAGTCTTCAGATGTGCAGATTATAACCTGTCATTTTGAAATTACAACTTCTCATATTTGTTCTCTAAGGATATGGTTTCTCTTGAATCTGGATATCGTTACATAGTCAATGGTCAATAACGGGCAAGCCAAGATACTCTGCTTTGCCATCATGCATTACTCCTACATTCATGAGTTATTTCAATTATCAGAAGAGTCTAGCATACAATCAAAATTTACAAGCATTCCAGTAAAGTAAAACCATTAAGCAACTGGAATTACAGGTCACTGATACTTTCATCACTATAAATCAAACAGGCTGTATAGAAGCAAAGACTTCTGCCTCTCAAAATCTTCTAGCCTGAGGGTTTGCACATATTTGAAATGACGTTTTGTTAAACGTGCACTTGCATGGCAAATGGTGGTATTTCTAGTGTGGAATGTATACTACTTCTGTAGTCATAATCTAAAAGAAATAGCCATGTTTCTAAAAGAAGCGAGCAGGAGGGAGAGAGAGAAGAATGTAAGGGAAGGAAAGGGAGGGAGGCTATAGTTGGCTGATAATTTAGTAAAAGAAAAAAAGAGGAATTTCAAGTCCACCATCACAGGACCTAGATAATAAACCCCTTGCTAGATTTGAGTCTATACTTGAAGTTAATGATATAAAAAATGTGCAGTCACAGAATCTTAGAATCATTCAGGTTAGAAGGGATCTCAGCAGCTCTTCTGGCCTATCCTCTTACTCAAAGTTCAAGGCATAACTCTTCACTGGATTCTATTTTTATACCTGTGCATGCTCCTGAAAACATAAAGCATGTTCTGCTGAATTTTTATTTTACATCTCTATTTATCTATTTATATAATTTTTAATTATAAAATACATTTCATTGTATTCTGAATGTTTTTCCATTTCAAATAATCCAAAATAGCTCACTGAAGGAATCTGTAAAGGTCTTAAAAATCAGTAAATATTTTCAAGATCTCCCATTCTTAGAGGACCAACAAGGTCACAATTTTTAAAATTAAACCCTTGATTTTAGCTCTGTCATTGAATGTAGGCACACCGTATAGCACTTACTGATACCAACTGAGTAGCTGAAGAGCTATGGCGTGTAAACCTGTGCATTGTAATAAGTAAAGACAGGTACAAAATTACAGGAAAGGTGAGCCCGTTCTGAAAGCCTCTTTACCAAATCTTAGACCAGGTGCTAATCGTATTAGAAAGCAAATGCTGTTAATATCTAATAGTACAAGAAACTAAATTGTTTTAGCTAGATAAATAATCCATACACTTGAACTTAAAAGGTTTTCAACAAATATTTTAAAACTGAATTACTATTATTTGCACTCAATATTCTTTTGAGGATCTTGGCCTGCTCAAGCTTAGTCCTGTTGTAATGATAAAACCCAGGACAATAAAACAGTTAACTTTTACAAAAACTAATTCATATCAGACATTGTGCAGTAACACACTTAAACTGAAAAATACTAGTAACAACCTGATAGTTACCAATGGAGTCAATAAGTGGCACTGACTGAAATAAAATCTGGTGGTGGTTACTCTCTTAGCTGCAGGTTGCGGAGTATGAGTTCAAGCCTAAGTTCAATATTATTGTCATTTCCCTTTCCATCTCTCTCCCTGGCAAACCCAGCTGTATGTGTGCCCTTGGCCCTGGATATGGGAACCAAAGACAGACGGGAAATCTGTTCACCACTTCATTTCACTTGTATGATACAGGTAGAGGGTTCCTCCCTCTGCCCCTGACTCGCAGAATAAGATGGGCAGAGTTTGGTGTTTATAAATGCAAATATAACTGCACACAGAGACACACATATACTTTATGTTGCATAATGCAACACAGTAAATGTGGCATAAGTCATTAGTTTAAATTCAGCTGAGTGTTAAAGATGCACATGAACATAAAGGGAAGATCTGAATCTAAATATAGCTCATCGGTGCTCTTCAGAAGTGATTCTCACAGATTTTTGGAGTCACAGTCGATGCGTACCTACCCTATAGGTTTTATCAAAGCATTAACTGGAGCTTCTAACTACTGAGAAAACAACGCAATGACAATATACAAAAAGGAGCAGACACAGTGTGGGAACATGCAAATTAGGCAATTTGAACCCAGAAAGAATTAGTTGTTATTAATTGTTACTAATTCTTATTTAAGCTGCCATCACTCTACTTCACACTAAAGATTAGTGAGATTACAGGAATTAATTCACATTTCTAAAGGCCGTTTTTTTGTTTCTGGGAAATCTGGGGTGTCAGAAATATAACCAAAATATAATCTCAGCATGGTTTACATACTTTATTTTTCAAAGTTTCTTCATATTTTATAGGTTAGAAACAGAGAATCAACCTGTAGCAGTTCAGGATCTACTTCCAACTGATGATGCAAATTGTGGGAAGGGAAGAATGATGTTTCCTATGAAATATTAAGTCCCTCTATACCTATAGGGTACTCTAGAACCATGGTGATTGAGCGAAAGCAATTATTTTTTAGGCTTGTTTTCCAGAATAGAGAACTTGCCTTTCAAAGAGGCATTCTTGTATAATACAATATTGTTCCCCATGACTAAGGTTTACAGAATCTCTTTCAAATTTCATGCAGGCATATGTGAGGAATGTGCAAGGAACAGAGAATAAAATACACTATCACAGATCTACCAGTGATGATCTCAAAGTCAAAAAGTATGTTATTTGTAGGCATGAAGCTGAGCTAAAGGAAGACCTTTGAGAATCAAAAAAGCTATTATTTGAGATATAATAGGCCACAATCGCCCCTTCTGGCTATGCAACTGAGCAAGAATAGATCCATACCTTCAAGAAAGAACCGCTGAGACCCACTCATCCTTTGTGTCAGCCTGTAGAGACAAGGGGAGAGAAAGGATAGGTTTCAGTTTCATCCTGACTAGATGGAGAATACATCTGTAACAGTCGCTAACTTTTCTTAGATATCCTCTTTAATCACATGCACAATAATATAATTAAAGATGCAAAACCACTGAAAAATTCAAGGCTTGTCTAAAAAAGTGGTGATTCACAAAAAAATTGAATACACAAAACCTGGTTTGAGTCTGAGTCATGTGCAGCTCAGTGTACTACTGATTTTCGCCAAAGGCAATTGTAATAATGTTGAAAAAGACTAAAATTTTAAATATGATTAAACTCACTAAGAACTTGTTTCGAAGCTTAAGTGGATGTGGCAGTAGAGAAGAGATTTGGATGCGACTGTGAATCATGCTAATTTCTCTTTGAAAAACTGCTCTCCAAACACTTGAGTTGTACTCTGTGGTTAGGAAAATGAGCTAGAACAGTTTCCCAATGCAGTATGCCTGTAAAAGTGAGAAAGTTCACTGACCCATAAATGCTGTTTGCTATAGCGCCTTTGCAAGTCCTATCTCCTGCCAACCGTGTAATAACCTGAGACTATATTTGAAACTGATAGGGAATGAAATTGAGAAGGAGGAATGGTTGGACAATTTAAATATGAAGCTTTTCAGTTTAAAAAGTTGTCAGAAGCTTGTCAATAAGGATTTAAATATGTGGGATGAGCCACATTCTGGAAACGTCATTTTCTCATCACTTTCCATACAGCTTATTTAGATTATACAACAACTTCTAGGTGTTTATATATAGATGTGAGGATTCCCACTTACATAAAATAGAAGAGATTTAGAAAATGAGAGAAATGGATCGCTTCTTATTTGTAAGAAACACCATTTTGACTCTCTATTAGAGTTTCTACTTCATCTGATAGAGCTCATGAGCTCTGGTCTTCAACAAACAACTCTAGTTTTCCTGCTTTTTGGTACAAAGCTTGTGAATTATTCCGAATTATTCTTTTCCCTACTGTTGCTGAAGGAGCAGAAGCTACAAGTTGTCCTTAGGTAAAATAGTCTGCACTTGCCTGTAATATTTACGACTGCATTTGAGGCTTCCGCTAATAAAGCTGGTCACTGTCATTTCTTTCCAAAAAGATTTAAAATATGTATTTCCTCACACAATTGACAAAGGAAACCTTTTTTAAACAAAGGTTAGAAATAACCAGTTACTTTCCTAAGCCAGACACAGTAAAAGAGATAGTATCATAAAGCAACTCAATCTTCTTTTTCCCCATGTAAAGTCCATGAACATGCCTGTTAACAAGGAATCATTGGTTTTTGTTGGGCTTTGTTTTCACAGGGAACTGAAATTTCAACAATTTCAAGAGTTTCTCTGAAATGCTTATTATTTTTTCATTACTTAAAAATGAAGGAAAATATACAGATCAGCAAATTTCATCAAATCATCAAAAGTATTGGTTTCTTGTTTTGACAACATTAATATAATTTCTTCTAGAAAGAAAATCAGAACATATGCAGTGCTCCTCACATTTAATACTTCAAATTCTCAAGACACCTGCAAACTCGTTATTCTGACCTTTCAAGTTTGACCTTAATAATTCTGACCTTAATAATTATTACTAGGGGGTAGCCTTCATTTTCACGGAGAGTGCTAGTGAATCTCTCAGCAGGTGAAACACCCTTTTCAGAAGCCCAGCCCCAGTTATATGAATCATTTAAATACTACATACATTCACAGGGTTGCAATTTTTTTAATGAACCCTAAATTAATAGGGCAACAGTTCACAACGTATTTATAAAGCCAAAACTTCAGGCTAGGATTGTACTGAAAAACACAAAGGTCATACTACCATTTTTTCAAGGCAAAATTTATTTAAATTTCCAGCCCTGAGATTTCTCAAACTCTAAAGACTTTATACCTATACATTCTTAGTTTAGAGATCATTAAACCATTCCTAAAGAGTTCTGACCTAACAAAGCGTGGTGAAAAAGCGTGATTAACAATTAACTGTTTTGTGTAACACTAGGGTAATTTTTTGCATGAAATTGGGTAGGTTTTGATCTTATTAATGGCTATGCTTTCATGGTTTTAACTTGAAATCAGATAAACACTATGGCAAAAGAGCATATCCAGCAATCATAGACCAGCTTATTTTAAATGACCTCATGTAAGACAGAATGTTATTAGTATTTTTGCCATTTTCTTCTACCTCAGTTCAGCTCTACCTGTAGTTTAAGTCTCCCATGAGTTTCAGTATGTTACAATGGACTCTCAGTCTGAAATACGATTAAATTTAAGCATGATTTTCTGAATTGGGGCCTGAAAATACAAATATAAATGAAAGATTAATAGTTCTGTCCAATTATTTCTGTGACGGTACTTTGAAGGAAAATGTTCAAACTAGTGTATTTTAACTAAGTAACTATTTAACCTCTAATAAACAACAACTTGTTATACAGAATAGACCTCCAAACAGAATATTGTACTAATGCCAAACAAGTTGTACGCATCCGCAAAGGAAATTTTCTACTTTCATACACAGTTCCATTCAGTGCTAATATCTTAAAACTGACCTGCTGCAAATAAACATCTTTTCCGAGGCTTCATTTAGATCTGCAACAAGCCCAAGGTTTCATACATATCTTAAGGACAAAACCCCACTATCTTGCCAGTAGATATTAAAAAGATAATGCTTTTTTTTTTTTTAAAATGGGAAAAATCAGTGCTAAGACAATTGATTATTTCTAAATCACAGAACATTATAGTAGTAATATGCTTATGAAGAACACACTATTTATTTTCCCCTCTGGAATTTTCCTCTGGTGACAGAGGAAATAAAGTATTCTCTTCATCTTCCCAGATGGATTCCTATACCTACCTGTTCCTTCCCAATCAAAAATTATAAGTGCAATTACTCAGGATTCTTCTGTATTTTACTTGGAAAGGGCTGGAAATAGAGGAAACTTCTTGGAGTGAAACTATTTCTTATCAGTAACATATAATGATATAATAAATCCTGAACTACCCCACTCATACGTGCATCGCCTGCCAAAGCCTGATCTGTATTCAGAACAAAGACATTCCTGTACCCCAGGCCTCTGAAGAGCAGGGGCTGCTAGCTGGAGGTGGTTCTTCACTTTTGCTTTGTGTAAAGTATAATCAGAATCTAATGGCTTAAGAGATACCATGGTACTAACATACAGTGCGCAATACACAGGTTTTCTATTTGTTGCTCCGGGACTGTTCTTGTATTTTACACAAATCCTCTGCTTAATTCCAGTAGAGAATTCATCCTGAAAGCTGATACGGCACTCAGTCTCTTTCATCCAAGTGAATGTTCTTAGCACTGTACTAAGCAGTCTCCCTTTTGAATAGTTATTCTCTCTTATTTTGTCTCACAACAAAACAGATCTTCAATTATAGGTCATTAGCACGATATGGGAGAGTGCTATTGTCCAAAAGAGACAACAGCCAAGTTCTCTTCTGGCTGCTTGCTTTCCAGAAGCTGGACATCTAGATCTGAAGTAAAAATTACACCCAGACAACTTTCTACCTGAATAAGCATACCAAACAACAGACTTACAAATAAGTAAGTATAATCAGTTAAAAAAAGGAGAAGCTGTGAAAAGGGCTCAGTTCTTTGAAAGAAAATTACTAGCATTTTACTGTTTGTACATTTTTACACTGTATAATCCTCCTTGAAGCCTCAGAGAAATAACTCCAAGAGGAAGGAGAATTCAGAGCCTACTCTGTCCTCCATATGTCCTTTACTACCTGGAGCAGGTCCCACACTGTGATCCTGCCTAATCAACTTCTCATGTTATGATGCAAAATACAGTGTTCTGCATTCCATTTATACCTAAAGATTAGGGGCTGCAGTCTTTATATGTTTAAACACTTCCCTATTTTGGTTGCCCTTCTGTAAATAATTCTGTCTTTCTTTTACTGTTTACCTTTTCTGATTTCACCTACAACATTTCTTTGGGTCAGGTATTGACCATTGCTACATGTTCATAGCAATGCCTTTATAGGCACTGCTACAATACAGATAATAAAATAACAAATAATAAACAGTCATCAGTGAATGAATGATGTCCTGTAAGGATGTCAAAGCCTACCTGAGCAGACACGAAGCCTGAATAATTTTCATATTAAATCTGGCATTCTCTTGCCCATTGTAGTGAAGGGTTCATTTTTCTTACCAGCTCTCCAGTCCAACAGAGAGTTTAGGAAGGGTACACAGCGCACGATACTGTGATAAAAATAGGAAGGTGGAATACATCGATGAAAGCAGAAGCAAAAGTAACTCATGGTGCTGATTCCGTCATAGATGCCAACAACTCAAAAAGTTGCAGTTCATGAGTTTGTAAAAAAAGTTATCTATTCCACAAGCTGTTTTGGCCCCTACCTCATGGCTGCATGACAGTAATTTAGTAATTCTTGATGTGAAAGTTTGTCAGATGCATATTCCAGGCAATACCTCCTCCCCCTCGTTGAATCATACAGGCTGTGTCCTAATCAAATTATATTTTTGAAGTGTTTCCTCACTGAATCCCACAAGATTGTTTCTCATATTTTCCCCCACACCTGCTTTTAAAACTATCCTGAGGCTTCCAGCAGAGCCTTCTTTCTTCTCTCTCTCCCCCCACCACCCCACTTTCCTTTTTTTGGAGGGGGGAGGCTGGGAGGAAGAGAGTCATGGAGTTATGTTCGTCATTTTTCAGTCCTTCACAACCTGCCCTGTCAGCTGTTATTACCTAAAAATACCAGGAAGACCAACGTTTATTTCTGTCATTCCGGGCTTATACCTACTTTTTTTTTTTCATATGGCTGAGAAGGAGGAGGTGTCATCTATTAATAGCAGGAAGATCTATTGTGTCCTGTTGGTTGGACTGTCACTGACCTTCCCTAATATTTATGAGGAGGCTCATTGATCTCTTCTAGCAAATACAGCTGTATGCTCCCCCTCACAGGCCAGGGACAGAAGGCTTGCTGGAGAGCAGCACAGTAGTGACACGGAATCTTTCACCTGAGCTGCTGCCATTTGCTTCCTCATCATTACTCACAAGAAGTGAGTACACAAGAAGAAAACATTATGTCCTTGGCTGCCCACTGGTTACCCCTGCTTATCACAAGCCAGTTACATCATACCCTGTTTTTTATTTACAATGGACTCACTGTTGTCTTTTGAATTATTTCCAGTTGTATTCCAGGACTCCATCTCTATGCATTGTAGTAAGGACATACCACCTGTTTCGTCACAAACTGACTTGTAAGGGGACAGTTATTCCTCTTGTGCCCAATCATTTGCTAAAACAGGCCTCATTGCCTAGTGATTTTCAGACCTTTTTCAGCAATATAAAGCGGCAGATAACAGCCAGTTGCCCAGATCTGCATCCTCAGTCCTCCCATAGTTCCTGGCACAAAAGTACAAGGGGACACAGGGTCACAGGAAGAGATGATTAGGGAAGGCTGAAACGCAGCTGTATGGGTAACAGCCTTGTGGGATTCAGTACGCAAATGCTTACATGTGTAATTTGAGTAGGACTGCTTTTATTAATACTTAGGTTTGAACTATTTTCCAGCAGGTCTCGTGCCCTGGGAAAATCAAAGGCAGTCTCTACAGACTACTTCCCTAGCGCAGCACTGATTACAAGCAGTCTCTCGGTAAAACATGCCTAAAAATACCTATTACTACTGAGGGCTGGTTTGCAGCTGCCACTTCAACTCAAGCTAGTTTCGCATCCTGCTCTTTCTCCTCACAAATTAGTACTTCTTAGTAAAGACAACCATACAAACAGTAGATCACATTGTGCCAAGAAAGCATGAAGTCTTAGCTTTTTCATTTATACTTTTAGCAAATATAAGGTTTCACAGATGAGCTGAAAAACATTTCTTTCCTAAGCACAAATATCAACAAGTTATCTGAAAACTAATTGTCATGGATCACACGAAAACAATCCCATTCTACTGGCACAACTACCTCTCTGTGACAAAGGCAACATAAATAAAGGAAGAAAGGTATGCATTGCATGGTGGACACTGAAGAGGGACTGGCAGCTTCATTGAAAACTTTGCATATTCTTTATCAGTTACTTAAAAACAAGCTGTGCACAAACTGAAGAAACCTGGGGATTTAATTGCCACATTTATTTTTAAAAGAATCTCCATTTAAGATGACATATGAGACACAACACAATGTCAACCATTATTTCAAGCCAAAGGAACTAGATTTTAACCAGAATTGGTGGGGGGAAGATGGGAAGGAATTTTGAACACATTCTGAAGTATTGCTACAATATGTACATGGCAAAAGGCATATGATAAATCTGAAACAATTAGGTATACACATTCCTATTCTGAATACTGACTAGGAGTCAAGTGGTCTTCACCGGATGCACTCTGTATCTCCAGTGCACTTCTGTCCCCTCACGTTCTACAGGTGTACAGTCTTGGTTTAGGCCTGAGCAATGCAATCATACAGGGACTATAAAATCTGCTTCACCATGGGATGGGAAACATTTGGGGCATAGACTGATGTTGGACAGCTAGTTTCTTTGATTAAGAAGTCTTTAGTAAGACAGCTCCCTTGTAAGGATGATGCAAGTATCAGGAAGAAGCAAAGTGTCCATATTTCATGTAAGTTTTTCTAGCCTTTGCACCTTCAGAGTTAGACACTTTGCTAGAGCTCATTTGGAAGTTACACTTTTGAGAAAAAGACTTATTGGCTTCCTGAGAGTTGAAGTTGAGCTGCTAGAGCTTCTAGAGACTCTGTTTTCTGATCTAGCAGTCAGTACAGACCCCAGATAGGCTGTCCTGATTACTGGTGAGAAACAAAGTAAACAGGTCAATGAAAATCTGTCAAACCAAATGTTTGTCTGGACATGATGGATGGCACTTGGGAAACCTCAGCTAGATTTGTGGGCTGCTATATAGCCTTGGCAAGAAATTCAGTCTATCCAGGGCACTACCTGAATCTATCTGTACATGAGGCTAACTGCATTTTTCTCCTTCTCAGGAGCTTTTTAGAGATAATATCCAAGAGTGATACCAAGATGTTCCTATGAAAAGGCAACAGGTACCAAATACTATATATGATAGCAATAGATACAAACAAACTGGACTTTTACCCTAGTTCAGCAGCCTAAACTGAGCTTAAGTGACTGATCATTTTTCTATTTAATTTACCCTATCCTCAGAATCCACCATGTATCTCCATTTTTTAGGCATTAAGAGCTACAGCAAACAGCATCCCAGCCATCTCTACAGTCTCTGTCACAGATGTACATAGTTTATCCTCATACCAGTAATAACTCTGTGTCCTTTGATCTAGTTCAGTTTTGCTGCATATCTCTCACAGGAGATGTCTACATCATGCTTAAGTCCTACCAGGGGCATCTGTATTTCTAGTCAAACCCAGAGCAGAATGAGTCCTCCCCAAAATTCCAGACAAATTCTCAATTACCGTATACTAATATCAGGAAAAACTGCAGATATCCATACATTCATCCTGGTCTTCGGTTATCAGACTGAAAGTGAAGAGAAGGGAAAGCTAGTGAGACTGATCAGTTCATCAGCTAGATTACATTAGAACCGTTCCTGAACAGCTGAAATAGGGACAGGCAAGATAAGCTGCATCAGGGATATTAAGTGGATGCTAAAGAACCAGTTAGGCATATCCAGCCTAGATATACAGAGTCTGTGAGAGGATCCAACAGCAGGGACAGAAGCAGAGAAGAGGGGAATAGGTATTAGGGAGGGGTGGGATAGCTGTTTAAATTGCTGTGCATTATCAGTAATAGGAAATACGTCATCTGACCTACCAAAATTGCACCACAGCTAACAGACAGCCAGATAATTTGGGGAGATATTAACAATACTTGGGCAAGTCAGCTTGGAGAAAAATCTGTGCATATATTAAAAAGAAAATTAAAAAAATCTTATGACAAAAAGATTCATAGGTCTAGTTTAATTAACAAACAAAATTAACAGCGAGAAGCAACAGGAGAGAGAATCTCTGAAGAATGTACGAGTGTACCCAATAACAGAAATTAAATAAGCGGAACATCAACTTGACCGAGAAAATAGGAAAAAAGCTGAGGTAAGGCAAATTGCATAAAATCCTTGTACAGAGGCTTTTTTCCTCCACTGCTGCTGCCCACCTCCCTATGTCACTAGTCATTACAGATGTCATAATTTTTTTCTTAACTGCAAAAATAAGCTACAAGTATATATGAAATATACTATGCACCCCACATCGGAACATGTATGTCCAGCCAAAGCTATTATAGAATACATGGGGAAGAACAAATACTGAGGAGGCGCTACTGTGTAGAAATCAGCATTAAAATACATGTGTTCTTGTCTCACAGTTGCTGTGCTCAGTCCACTCTACTATGCTGCCTCACTCTGAGTTATTACATCATTCTATCTACCCTTGAGGCAAGTTATCTTATTGAATTAACATTTGCATATTTATATCTCCTCTAAAAATACGTGTAAACATATGTATATAAATACTGTATCCCACCTGCCCATCAACCCCAGTCACCTCCCACCTCCTGCTCACTAATAGCACAGTCCTGCATCACCTCCCACTCAGCTAAGCGATCCTGTGCTAGCTGCTTTCGACATACTCACAGCTATATATATTTATAAGCATGATAAAACCCTTCTGCAAAGTAAAGATAACATCTTTTTTGCAAGAGTTACAATGCATTTTAGAGTCACTCTGATGCTCTGGTTTTTTTACACTGTATTATGTGCTGCATTTACATATACACATAAGTCTCTGCAATTAATCTAGTTTGAAAAAAGTATATACCACTAAGACTAAAAAAACTCCACAACCAGCTATGTTTATGTAGACAGAAGTATTTTTTCTAGTGCAATAATTAAAACTTGATAATTCTGAATTACCAATAGATCCTACAAAATGTTAACACAATTATGTCTCATTATGTAGAGGCAGGTTTCTCAGAACAACCATATTTTACTATGGAAAGATAGTCTTTTGATTACTTGCATTCTAACATTCTGTATCAGTGGCCAAACACAACCGTGGGTAGGAATTCCTAGTGTTACTATGCCATCTATCCATGCCTAGTTCAGTGCAGATGCATTCCATTTACTTGGTGCAAAACTGTGTTGTTTATAAGGAGCTTAACAAACTCCCTGTGATTGATGGAAAGGCAATTGCTACTTGCTTGGTTGACTGTCACATGAACATTGCGATCAAGAGATGGTCTCACTCTCACTCAAGTCTAGAACACCTTTTTTTGTACCCCACAGTACATGAGGAAAACCCAGAATATTTTCAGAGGGTCAAAATTCAAGCTCTGGACTGAAATTTTCAGAGAATTAGACATTTATGTATACCTGCTAAGTGGTACACTCTGGGTTTTGGTGGGGGCAGGAGGGACTTCCTCCTCCTGTGGCCAGTCTTACTGGTAGCTTATGATGTAACAGTCAGCATATTCTCGGCAGGAATTACTCCTTACTAGAACAACTTGCCTTGACAAGGAGAATAAAAGTTACCTAAACCTTTAACACTGTGTAACCATTAACTTTAGAATATCTAAATGTTTTCTGAGAACAGAACTGGGGTCACACCACTGTCTCTCTACCCTTGAAGAGTCAGCAACAGTGTTCAGCTGAACATTAGACGGCTAGATTTTAAATACACCAGTTAGGTGTTGTTATGTTGTATGGTTTGTATGGTAACATGCATAATATAAAATAATAAGTGTTATCATATTACTCACCAAAAACTTGTTTCCAACCAGAGAGTCTCTAATAAAGTTTGTTTCATAAGGATTTTTAGGTGTCAAGCTTCTAGGTATCAGAAATTACCAAGAAAGCAAACAAAAATATAAGGACTCCAAAAAAATCCCATATCTCTAGTAAAAGACAGAAAAAAAAATTAATCCATTCAGGCTTTTATTTTAATCTTCTTCCCTGCTTCTCCTCAGAGCTCAACTAATTAGCTTCCATGTGTAGGGGTCCAAGTAGAGGCCTACAGGATACCAGACCTGATAAAACCAATATTTTTATGAAGATCTGAGCGTGAATCTTATTACAGATTGTCTTATGAAGTGGCATGAAAACAAAGTACACATTCCGACGTAGGAGGCAAAAATGTCTAGGAAAGCATTTTAATTATGTTTATGCTTTTCAGCGAGCATAATAATAAGTACAGACAAGCAAGTAGGCAGCAGCAAAACTCATGGGGATTATTTGTAAACTGCTGTAAAGTTAAACTAATTAATTAAGTGCAATTGATATTCAGTTGCATTATCCTCAATAGGATAGAAGCAGGATTTAGTTAACATGGACATTTGTTTGAACTGTATTTCTGCATCAAAGGATCAAGACCTCTCTTAAAAGAAGTAGTTTCTCCAGACAAAGGAATTATTGCAAAGTGAATAGTAAATAATGACACTTTGTTAATTTTTAGGCAAAAAATGTTTGTTCAGTTTTAGGCAAAGTGTTCACTCTAATTTAAACAACTTTCTGTATTTCACTGGGTAGAGTTGTCAAAAACAGCAAAGGCAGGTTTCACAAATTATAGGTGAAGTCAAAACCAAGGAAACCATTCTGTTAAAGGGAAGACTTACTTTTGCCACATTGCAAAACAGGCAATTTTCTGTTTACAGCAATTTGCACTTTCTCTTGGCACCACAAAGTCCTCATACGTCCCAGAACATTTCCATTGCTTAGAAACAATCATAGGGCATGACCAGAATTGCTGATTCCATTGCATAGTGGCCCTTTCCCTAAAGTTATTACAGAGTCTTATAGAATACAGCGTACCAGACTACCATAAGAACATACATAATCCTTGAGTTTTTTCAGCGGTCGACGTTAACATTAACTAATTCCTCTAGATCAGGAAAAGAGCCATAATTACCACTTTACTTTGCAAGGTACAGAAGTGCCATCCTCATACTCAGAAGTCGGTCACTGGAAATTAATGGAAGCCTATGCGTACCCACTGACAATGAATTTGCAGTCATTCTCATTTCTCTGTATACCTGCTGTGCTGAACTCCGCACTATGCCCTCTTTTGCATTTCTCGGTTGCCATCCTTTAAAATTCACACTGAATGCCAAGCTCAAGCTTATACATATCAAGAAGTTCTGTCCATAAAGGATAGTGGGAGTTCCATCTGTAAGTCTTCGCAAACTACTGTGGTAATCATTGCTAATCACCCATGTTTCCAATGTAGTCAACATAAATAATACCACAAACAACATTTGCAAAGTTCTGACATGTGGCAAATGTTCAGTAGCTATGTTTAGCGCATTCTGGATAATCCAAGTTCTTCATACACATTAAATTAGCAATTTTGACTCATGATAAAAAGAGAAAGAAAAAACGGATTTTTGGAATCTATTTCAACTATAAAAGGAAAGATGTGTGTCATACAAGAGTGATAAAAACTTACTTCCTTAATATAACCAGCAAGGTACTTTTTCTAGTTTTGTACTACCAGTGTTATTACTAAAGCTTTCCTGTTGTTCAGCACAAAGCAATCCTGGGGTAACGTAGAGCTGCTACAGTTGTTCCTACATCACCTTCTCCTCAGCCAATATTCTGAGTACTGAAGCTATAGAAAGGAAACACGTGAGTTGATATCTAATTGTCAGAATAGTGCCTTACGGAAGGAACAGACCTGCTTAATGTTATTCCTTATGAAGACTGCCATATTTTCTACAAACTTCTGCAGCTTTTATTAGCAGGAATTCTGGTATTCACTCCCTTTGGGGGGGAGGAAACGCTCAGTTGTTTCTCTTAGAGAAAGTATCATGGTTATATTTACCATCTTTGGAGAAAGTAGAATGACTAGAAAATGGAATACCTTCCTACTAAAAACTCAGGTTTTTGTTGCATAAATTTGAATATTTTATTTGCTAATGCTACTACAGTGCCTTATGCTTCCCAGCTTAGACGTTCTCGCCTCTTAGGCAACACAGACACTCTTAAACATTAGAAGACCAGTGTATGAGGAGAGTGTTCACCTGCCATGGACCACAGGAATTGTAGTCCAAGGAAAATTTAGCTAAGGGTAGCAAACTTATCTGCTTGGAAGCACTACAGCAGAAGACTCACATAAAAATTAGAAGTGGCCTCAACTAAAATATTTGGCTGAAACACTGTGCGTTGTTTGTTGGGGTTTTTTTGCAAAACAAAACTAAAAATCACAGACAGAAGTCTGAAACTTTCTGTAAAAAGCTAAAAGGTGAAAACAGCTTCAGTATTTTAAGATCCAGGTGAATACTAGTCATTGTTATATACCAACAGATGTCATTACCGTGATTACGAGCATGGCATTTGACAAAAGAAGAAACTGAGTCATTAAGGACAGTACTTGCTCAGGGTCAACCATTGAAGTGGTGACTAAATGGAAAGCTGAGCCAAGCAGTCAGAAGCATCTCTGAGGAACAGAAGGCTGGGGAGAGGAAAGGACTGTATAAGCCGCAATCCTGATCAACCCTAACAGCTATGAAACTACATCATAAACTTTCCCTCTTGAAACAGCCACCTTAACTCTGCCCCCTCTGGCAACTTTTGTTGCTGTGTTGTCGCTCCCCCCTCCCCCCCCCCCCCCCCCAAAAAAAAAAACCAAAAACCAAACCCAAAACATTTCTTCTGAATGGAAGAAGCGTTATCCAAAAGGTTCTCTGCTCTTATTCCTCTGAAAAGCTTTTGGCTTGATCTTTCCTTTGTCCAGCTTCTAGGCAGCTATTTAGATGATCACAAGTGCTCAGCAGAGATGCAAAACACACAAGATTAGCATTCCTCATCAATCCACGCATACGTATTATCACAAAATTCTTCCCAGATGACAACAAGCGGGCAGAAGCATAGCTGGGTAATACTACATCAAGGTAACTTTTTGTTCTGCAGTGTGGTAACTGAAATGTTCTACAAAAGATTTGTTTTTATTTGCATGTTTATCTGGATACCCTTTCAGTTCCTTGTGTCTAATATAAAACGCAGATTCATTCCAGGGGTATTCAGCCGTGGCAGGAATTCCAGATTCCCTTCTCTTGCAGGATCTCAGAGTGTTAGTAAACATAACAGACAACCAATCAGTCAGGCTACAGTAACACACACATCTCCAGAAGGCAGTGAGAAAGCCTTAAATAAAACATAGTACCAGCCTTCAGTAGAGTGCATTGAGACAAATGCCAGGGATGTGAAAGGTGTCGCTGGGATTACCAATGACGTGCTAATGGTTGTTCAAGCAATCTCTGTGCCTCCTTCTCTCTGACTCACTGTCTCCCTTTGGAGGCTCCTCTCACGTCATTAAGGGACTGAGGGTTATTCACAGATCACTGACTAAACGCAAGCTTTAGCTTCCCGCCTGCATTCCCCTGGTCATATGAACAGGACTGAGGTCACTGCCAAGCAGCCTTTGAGCTTTTTCTCAATAGACCCAATGAAAAAAGGAACAAAACAAAAAACAACAACAACTTGAGTACCTTCTGCCCTCCTGTTTCTGTCTCCCACCACTACCACCCCCCAAAATCCAGACTTGCCTTTCTGTTTTGTGCTGTTTTCCCCAAAGGGTTAAAAACTCCCCTGATCACAGCAGAAGTTGTTTCATGGTTTCTGACTCTTTCCAGAGGCTTGTGACTAATAATGCAAGATGAAATACATACATATATACAAAGCTCCCAAGTTTTATATGATAATCCAGCTTCAGATAATTACTAGAGAAAACTTTTGTTACTGCTAGAAACAAATGAGCCACAAGTCAACCTAACCATTTACTTATACACCTGTTTCTAATTACATTTTACAGTGTGCTGTGATGCTCTCTCACATGCTTTTTTATACCATCACTTTAGTAGAAAGCGCTGCAGGCACTGCCAGTGCAATGACTTTGACTCAAGCCCCTTCCAAGTCGCTGTTATCACTCACTCAGTGTTATACTGTTGTTGATTTTTTTTTTAAATTGCATTCCATGAGTTAGTCATCATTTTCAGTGTAACTGTTAGGTTAAGGCATTACATCCCCAAGTGAGACAGGCACAACACAGTACAGCCCCAGTGCAGATACTATCGTATCGCTTTAATGGTGCCTTCGACCAACCACAGCGGGGTTTTTTCCCCCTTTCTGTGTGGAAATAATCTGTACTACAAAAACTGTATTTATGTTAAGATAACTGTAACAATACTATGGGAATGTAATGAGTACCATTAGAATCTACACAGAAAAGTAGTATAATATTTGTGTGCAGAAAAACCTCAACAGGAGAAGATTATTTTATACAGGACGTCAAAAATGAAGGACTTAAATCCTAGGTCTTCAGTGAACACGACAAGCTGTCAAACTGGCTTCAGCACATACAAGGAAACACACCGCAGGTGCGTGAGGACTTTTACACATCATCTTCTTCACAACCTCATGTGTTGTTCTCCCTGTATTGCCTTCTCCCCCCCTTAATTATTCTACTTCTGTTACTTTTATCCAGGTACCAGTTTTTCATCTGTAATCCTCACCAGATGTTCAATATTCCAGCAGTAAAGATGGCACCTTTTTCCGCCTACAGCCCTTTTAAACAGAAGCAGAGCAGCAGATTCACTTCATCACCTTCTGGTATTCCCCGATTGCTCAGCTAATTCATCACAAAAGCCTATTCCATCACACTTGATATCACAAAACAAAATTATTATTTTTCTCCAGAGATAACAATTTCATTTTCTTGCCAGGAACCGCTGTTTCAGGAGGCTCAAGCCTCTCTTGTGCAGAAGCACTTCACATGAGAACAGTAAAAAGGGTTGGAATGAGGCTGTACAGACTCAAAAATCAGGAAGAGCCTGGAAAATAAGAAGAGTAAGGATAGTAACAGACCTAATCTGCTTAAGCCTTTTTGTCTGCTAACACTGAAATGGAGATGGTAACCTAGAGATGAGATAGTCAGCAGAAAAAACACTCGGGACTTTATCATGTTAAACCACTAGAGCAAAATTTTCCAGATTGTATTTCTTAGCACCCCAGCACAGCCCATTAAATGTAGCTGTGGCAATGAAGCAGACTGGGGAGGATTCTATTTTTCATCTCCTCCCAAGCACTCTGCGGAAGGAAAATACCACGCCAAGTTCTCAGTTTACATTTTGTGACAGGGTGATGCTCTTAAAAATTAGTTGTACCCTCCACTGAAAGTATAGGTTTCTGTTGTCATGACTAAATCTCCTGAAATAACAAGTCAGTTTATTTTCACACCCTACAGTTCTCTGTGGTAAAGAAATTCCAATTTATTTTTGTCTCTCTTCTTCCTATTTTCAACATTTGTGACACTTCTACTTTATAAGATAAACATTTGAAAAGGAAGACGTCTCCACACTACAGAAATGCACTTTTATCACGCTGGCTTTTAAAAGTAAAGTTCAGTTCTGAAAGGGGGGAGAAATCACATCATCAGAAAATGACTTTGGATAGTCCTGTATATGAATTATTCATGTTCTATTTTATAGTCCCCTTTATTCTCCAAGAAATATCAAATGAATCAGCAAGCCTATGATTTTCTGTGTTAATCAGATGTCTGACACTATACTCAGGCCTGACGACGGGTCGAAAGAGAAAGAACTTCTTTATGTGAGCTAACTGCAAAGACTCTTGGCGAATCCCACTCAGTTGCATGTCTTCATGTAATAAGATGTTCAAATGCAACTTAATTATATTAGTGAGAATGGAAAATTCCATCTAATGATTTATAGCCCAACCACTAAGACATCAAGAAAGCAGCCTGGCTGATATTTCTACCAGAACTATTATGTACAAAATGAACTATAGCTTTCAATTCTTTTTGAAAAAAAATAGATACTCTCTCCCTATTTTATCTCTTTCTTTCAAATCTATTAATGTAGCTATAGCCTGTAGCTTCTTTTTTTAATACATTTCACACACCATCACTATTTGTAGTCAAGGACAAGGATATACATACACACCTTATATAGACACATATTTAAATATGTAACAGTTAGGTTATCTTTCTGACAATTGAGAAAAACAGCCTGAACAACTTTCTGTTTCATTTAATTATTATCATCTCACCTGCAAAGGGTTCCATTATGTGTTTTACAAATCCCTCAGTAATACAGAAAGACAAAAAAATACAGTTTATTCGTCCAGAACAACACAGAAAATCTGTAGCATGGCCTACATAGCTATATAGATCTGCATATGGTCTGTACAGCCAACACTGAGTCAGGATCTTCCAAACCCCTCATCTTCGGATCATTCTTCCTCTCTTGCAGTTACAAGAACCCTTATTGGTTCTTGTACTGACATCTGTCAGTACAAATTCTTTAGTTCTGTTAGTAACAAGTTATAAGTAATAGTAGGCCTTAACCACCAGAGGAATAATTGTTGTTCTTACCAACAGAGGTATAAAATCAACTATAAACTATAATTCTTTCCATGGAATTTATTTTTTCTGTGCTACACAGGAAGGTTTTTTAATAACAAAAACAAAACAAAAAGAGCACCCCCATGTCAGAACAAGAAGAAGGTTCCAAGCTACAGCTCAAGTGATCTAAAGCTCACCATGGTCAAGGAAGGATGTTCTGCTCCAGCCTGGTGCTCTGTGTACACTTCTGTCTGTTTTCCTTACACCTGACCAAGCAGCAGCCAGCTGAACCCAATCACCATTTTGATAATAGCATAATTTTGTATTAGCTCAGCTGTAGCACAAAGCTGTAACCCTGAGTGTCTACACAGGAAGTTAACCAGTATAATGCATAATCAGCTAAAAATTTATGATCTAGGTTTTATGGAAATAAAAATATGTCCTCAGGTAAGCAGGGTGCTTTTTCTAATGCTGATGTTTAAGTTAACATTTTTATATGGTGTAACTTCTAAGATAGGTATGACAGATCACACACATTTTGAAATCCCATTGACAAAAAAAGAGCTATAACTCCCTTTGATTTCATTTTAAGCCGTGTTACAATATTTGTAATCTCCTGTATCCTACGTAAGATAAAACAGTAATATAAGGACCTAGCTATATATGAAAAAGTATTGAATAGCTCACAAGCAATGACAGGTTACTGCAAGGAAAAAAACTGTCCAGTAGGATTATCAACTAGGGTTTCACTTTTGCTGAAGGATCTGCTGTCTACTGAAAATAGCTGATGTGATTAGATAATTTTTTCACATTAGAATTAAAAAAGGCTGTAAAATACAAGATTAAAAAAAGAAATAAAACATTTTTTTACATTATTTTTAATGAACACAGGCTGCTGTATTCTTCAAGGCCTCAGTGCAGATTCATTTTGATTTCTTCATTATGGCCTTTCTGCACCAGCAATGTGCTTAGGAAAATAAAAAGAATTAATGACAGTTAACACTGAATTTCTACCTAGCCCTTAAAATCTGACTAACCCATAAGCAGGGAGGAGTATGGGGACCTACAGATGATAGATACATGGACTGACTGAACTAAGCAGGTTATACACACAGCCACATACGAGGGGTGGAAGAGGAAGACATGGAATGCAATGTGGCAAGAGTAAGCCTTGATACACTAGACTCAACTGTGCATTATCTCAGCTGTAGCTTTCTTGTTTTGCATCTGAGGCACTACTCCAGGAGTGAGAAGAGCAGGAAAACAAGACACACTAAGAATAAAAGCCAACCCATACACGTAATAAATATTGTATGTTCATTTTTGACTCTGCACCTTTTCCTGTTCAGTGGCTGAGCTGCACACAGCAGCTACCTTAGGACCATCCTAAACTGTAAAGCCAGTGCTGTAGGCATAGTAAAGTGTGTAAGGAACTAAAATACAGTCAAAAGCAATCACTTCCTTGCTTAACTTGCACAGCTGGTACAACAGTTATGTTGCGTTAGTTACTGATTCACTGTTGGCTGGAGGGCATCACAGTCTTGGATAAAGCTGACTGAACAAGGAACCAGTATGCTGCAGAACAAAAGTTTGCTGGTAAGTGTGCCTGACGGCTCTAATTGCCTTTCAGTAGTTTCCTATAGGTGAAGAAGATGCACAGCATAGCATCATTATAACATCATCAGTTCTGAGCAAAACAAACAAATGATTAAATAACTTAATAGTGACAATTGTGCAGAATAAAAATGAAAACTTAGCAGAGTATGAGAAAGAACGCAAAATATACATACAATGTATTTTCTTTAATCTTTTAAAACAATCACTTCAATACTAGCTTTATTATGTTAATTAATGATACTAGAGCTCACAGCTATGGCATTTCTTGGCAAACTATATGAAACAGATGTCTGAGCCTGAAGACACTGGCTTCTATTTTTCCCCAAAATAGTGAGCTGTTAGCATTCTTTCTGCTGCTAACATATTGAAATCTGCTGCCATTTTCTCTCCTGTTGTCTCAATGTTAAATCAGAAAATATATTGTTTGTTGGGTGAGAAGGGGTAGATGTATTAGCCCAAACTGAGAAAAGAAAAAAATTAACAGAGGCTTGAATAGGCTCCCTTTCATGGCATTGCTGCCACCCAAGGAATATTATACTGAGGGAGAGGTTGCTGGAAGTATTTTCAGCAATTCATGAGGAAAAAAGGATAGTCCATGGAAAGTGTGTATAATATGGTTAGAAATACCTCGGAAGGCATGTTCTGTTCCATGTTTTGTTAACTTCTTTTGCTACTGCTAAAGCTACTTGGAAACTGAAAGCAAAGATTTCACTTGAGAGTATCCTAAAGAAACCTTTTGACTTTCCAAATAAAACTAATTTCCTTCTCACATTTTTATTTACGAAAATACTTAAGAAAACTCTATTTTCTAGAAATTGATTCTGTTTATTAAGACTTGGTAAATGTGAAAAAGCAAAATAAGACAGATGTAATTTGCATATCAGATCTAAAAATAAGTCCTTGATTTTATCAGGAAGGCTTACGATCTCTGAAGAAAGGATCTGCAAAATACTTTGAAAGAAAGTTAAGAAGTATAGATGACTTGAAGATAAAAAGAGCTGCATAGTATGTTTTAAAACCTTTTTACTATAAAGTTGAAAAAGTTACTACAAATCATTGCTTAGGAGGAAGAAAAATTATTTCATCTGCTAATTACATTTTTCCAAGTAAAAAGAACAATCACCAGTGAAACATCTGTTTTAGTCCTCCCAACTTGACTTCTGAAATCATTCATTCTGTGACCACTACCCACAGCCTACTGGCAGTAACACCCTCTCCTGTATGGCTGCTACCACATTAGGTCTGTAAATGGCAAGCTATATGTCCTTGGTGAAAAGCATGTTCAACAATTTCACACATTGGTCAACTGAAGGGATCAATCACAACATGAAACAAACACAAAACCACTATAAAAGAGCCAAATCTCAATGGACATTTCTCAACTTTTCCCTACTTCATGTCTGAGAACGTTCAGCATACAAGCTGGGCTTTCAGTATATATTCCTAATTTAATTTTTATCCTGCTTTTCCAGATAGAATAAAGAGTACGAGGTTGGTAAGCTCCACGCATTACCACAGAAAGGGCATGCATAACACTGCCTTCTTCTTATTGAAATGGTATTCTTAAATGTGTTTAACAAGGAACTTTTTAGGCGTGCCTCAAAATCCACTGTTAGACAAGCACTGATACAGATCACTACGTTCCAGAATACACCAACGTCCTGCTGGAAGAGCCTAATAAACAAAATATGTCAGCTATCAAGACTTGTCTGAAAAGATGGTCTCAAATATGTTGACCAAGAAGAAATAAGTTTGTGCTGGTTTTGGCTGGAATAGAGCTAATTTTCTCCATAGTAGCTAGCATGGGGCTATGTTTTGGGTTTGTGCTGAAGACAGTGCTGATAACCCAGGGATGTTTCAGTTACTGCTGAGCAGGGCTGACACAGAGCCAAGGCCTTTCCTGCCCCTCACCCCACCCCACCAGCGAGCAGGCTGGGGGGGCACAAGGAGCTGGGAGGGGGCACAGCCGGGAGAGCTGACCCCAACTGACCCCAGGGATGTCCCACACCGTATGGCGGCACGCTCGGCCTATCAAGCTGGGAGAAGAAGAAGGAAGGAGGGGACGTTCAGAGTGATGGCGTTTGTCTCCCCAAGTCACCGTTACGTGTGACAGAGCCCGGCTTTGCTGGAGACGGCTGAACTCCTGCCTGCCCATGGGAGGGAGGGAATGAATTCCTTGTTTTGCTTTGCTGGAGTGCACGGCTTTTGCTTTACCCGTTAAACTGTCTTTATCTCAGGTCTTGAGTTTTCTCTCTTTTACCTTTCCAATTCTCTCCCCCATCCCACTGTGGGGGAGTGAGAGGGTGGCTGTGTGGGGCTGAGTTGCCGGCCAGGGTTAAACCATGACAGTTTGTTTTTAAGTCTGCAAACTTGATGTACTAGCTTTATAACACTAAGCTGTTTAGAACCATGCTGTATTGTTTTAGCTTAGATTTGCCTTACTGATCTTTACAAGGCAGAGAATTATTTGCAAGGAGAAATATTTCCAGTTATAGAATATGCCAGGCAGTAATTCTTGGAAAAACTAAAGCCAAGTACCCTTTTTTGTAGAACACTGGCAAAACTGTTCAGTGATACTGCATCCAGTTCTGGGAATTTTGAATTAAAAAGCTAAAGAAAGATGTAAGGAGTGCAGAGAAGAGTAAGAAAGGAGCTGGCAGAGAAAGGGGAAAAAATAAAATGAAAAAACCTAATAAGTCTTTTGCTGAACAGTAAGGAGATGTCTAAAAAAGTGGGTTATCTGACAAGTTTCTTCAGATTTTTGAGTGGTATAGTAAATGAGCAGGACTATGTAACATGGGACATTGCATAATACAGAGTAATGTGGTGAACTTTATAAACCCCAAAAGAGGCAAGAGATTAGAGAAGAAGAAAAATATCTAGGAGTCAAATCCTTCCAGGACAGCTGACTTCAGTCGCAAAAAACAGTTTCTAGGTAATGCACAAGGCTAGAACGCAGCACCTCTGGCCTCACTTACCAGGTCTGTTATACGTAATATTAGCAAGCCCAGGAGCAGCTCATCTCGCTTTGCTTCAGTTGTGCTTTACTAGAACGGGGATATTAGTACGGCCACTTTCTCAATCTTTGTTTTATCTGTTTAAACTGTAAACCAGGGGAAAAATTACTTCATGCTATGTATTCATAGAGTACCTTGCACAGTGGGATCCTAATTTCAGTTGAGCTCTCCAATTGCTGCCATAATACAAATAATAAATTATAATGTATTAAGACCACCAAAGAACAGCCCTCCAGTTTAATAAATGTAAATCCTCACTTGAGATAGTTAAATCTACTCTGGACTTAGAAATAGAAAATATATTTCAGGGAATAATCCTGTACCAGTAGGGGCACAGCTGACCTATTTTTATCTCTAGCTCCATGAATCACAGAAGTTAAAATGGACGTATTACAGTATCAAATGTCTATTTTGAATGATATAATAGAAGGAGAAATTTTTTGAAGTTCCTTTTCTTTCAGGCACAGCACTCTACATATTAAGCACAATGTAAGGTGCTTATCTTTGAAATATGGAATAAAAGCTGTTGACCTTTTAAACATAAAATCTTGGTGAGCTTTGGTATGGCTTGGTCTAATTATATTATAATGGATAGAAAGTAATCTCTTATGTATGCTGTCTAGACACATCATCTCTTATCAGAAATCTCAGGAAAAAAAATTGGGCCTATAGCAAAGCAGTGATGTTGCAATCTTTGTTGAAAGACCAGGATACCATGGCTTCACAACAGACAACAAGAGATGCATGACATTGCTAAGCAACGCTATGAGCTAGTGAGGTTTTCTCTGGCTTCATATGGTGCGGTAGTTAAGGAAGTAACAGCAAGAAAAGAAAGACAAAAACAACCAAATGTTGAACTGAAGAGTGTAAGAAAGAAAGCAAAGGAACAAATGGAAAAGCAGGAAAAATAAGTGTGAATTAATAAAGTAATTGTAGCCTGTCAAACTGTTATTCCAGGAAAGTCACAGCATTATAATTTTCATAAGTCATAAAAATCAATATGTTTATCAATGGATTTCTCCAGCTAAATTGTCATCATTCTATTTTCTTTTAAAGTGTATAATCACATATAGATTGGAAAATGCTTCTTAAAGTAAACTATGCTTTAAAGAAAATCACCATTTGTTAAAGCTCTCTCCTGCAGGTAGGCGTGAGAACGTTTGAAAACTAAACAAGTGGACTCAAAAGTGATTGACAGAAGGTTTAGGTGTTTCAAAGAATAGAACAATCTGATCAATGGTAAAAACATTCTCTGCAACAGCTAGGCAAGTTATTTGCACTCTAGAAAGCAGAGCTGTTCATTTGTCTCCGTCTTTTCTCTTTGTAAGGTTAATTCTCAGATGTTGATAACAGGTTTGCCTCTATGATTAGACAACTCCCATGTTTCCTTCTTTATTATTAGAAAAATTCACTACTGCACTTAATCACCACGCAGCCAGTGCTGTTAAAAGTCTTCCCACCAAAAACACTCAGCAGATAACTTTTGAAAGTATGGCTTGATTTCTTCCTGAATGTAACCGAATCCATGCTCACGCCCAAGAGAATCTAGTCCAGAACAAAGTTATCACACCAGCATGCTTTCAATCTAATCATAAAAGGGCATAAGTTACACTTTCTAAATAAAGTCTTCCAAATCCCTTCCGCCACTCAGATTATTCTTTGGTTCTTTTTAACTCTCTTGTGGAACTTTTTTCTTCTACAAAGAAATGACATTTGGTAAAAGATCAATGAACAATCCCAATCCATCTCTCATTCAACACTGAGGAGGTCTATTGTCAACTTATCTACATACACCTCCTTCCAGGGAAATACATTCTGACCTTGGTTTTCCTGGATTACTTCCCAGATAAACTAAAGCTATCACACAGACAACACAGAGACAATTGTTATAGCTCTTCGAGGAGAGTAGGTGAGATCCTTTGCAACATCTTGATCATATGATGGAAAAGCTGATGTTCGGTGCTTCACATTGTGATCTAAAATAGTTTACAGGACCATCCAAAATAAACTATTTAAGATGTCTTTGTAGCAACAATGAGGTGTCCATAACCATCGCACCAGCCAGAACAATGGCTCACTTACCATTGGTCTGCCACTTGACAAACATTTTCCTACAAATAACCAATTTAGCTATTTAAAAATAAAAATCACAGATTAGAAAACAAAGTGTCTATTTGACACAGAAGATGAGTCTCTGACCTTGTATGCTATTTTAATTCAAGTAAGTCTAAGTTTCTAGTTTCCTACTGTTTTTACTGTTCTGTAAACAGAGCAAGAACCTCATGACATTAACTCCCTCAAGAAAGAGCATGAAGTACAGACTAAATAAGCCACAATTTCAGTGTCATTATACTGTTTTCTGATTCATTAACAGGACCAAAAGTAATCTTGGTAAACAAGCAACAATTATAAGCAGACTCTGGGCTGCAAACCTGTAAAATAGTACTATTGATGAAGTTGTCACTTCCTGCCTATTATTTTTGTGTGGGAAGACTGTTTTTCTCCACAGTTTTCTAAGAATTTTCAATCTTGAAGTGCCTACAATGAGTAGCTTATTTTGCAGTGTCTGTCAGCCCAGAAGCTGTTTAATTATTCTTTCCATATTAATGAAAACATGCTTTTTATCTTGATGTTAATGGCTAAAAAATATGTTCTGTTAGAGTAAGAACTCTCTACGTGCATATCTGGCATGGTTATTCAGGATTTCAAACACGATGTATTTAGAGAAGCTTTTACTTTCCAGTTAAAATGACCCCCAGTCCTACCCTTTTTTGTGCCACGCTTTTAAATCTCTTCTCTCACTAATACTGAGGGGCATCAGGGAATTATCCTTTAGTGAGGTCCAGGAATTACACAAAAATCTTTTGAAATATTTTTGCTGCTTTCTTAAAGGTCCTCTTGATTCAGTTTGGGGAATGAGAAGTGTTCTTCGACCACAAGAGGGAGCTCATATTGTTCTGTTACGTGCAACAGCACTGTGTGGAGGCACACAAGATAATTCACTTTAAATTCATTTGGTATAGAAATGAGAAAGGTCGTCAGATATATTTTAATAAGCATGATAAGTACAGATGCAAGTTTGAATTCAAATCAATCTTAATTAAAGACTTTTTCACTGAAAGCAGAATTGTTCCAGATTTTGTTCAACAAAATAAAATGCCACATTTTTAACTATGCTTTTGATAGTAAAAAGATTTAAGATTTATGCCTGCTACTCTTCTATGAGTAATTCCATAGTTTCAGTGGGACCATTTCTGGGATGGCAGATCTCTACCATGATAAATGATGGCTGCAAAATTCATCCTAGCTCTATACATAATAACAATATACAAATGCTAATGTTCTTGGAACAAATTTCAGATTCCCCATCAAGCTCTACCACGTATATACTGCAGTAGTAGCAATGGAGTTCTTTGCAGGCTTAGAATACTCTTGAGCATCTTACCATCAAAATGGAATAATTACCAAAAGAACAATGTGAAGAAAGAAAATGAGCTTGGTCTGAAAACAGAAACATCAGTTGCTGTGTCTGCAGCCATTGAAGACCTACTCCACCGCAGCCCAAAGAAGAATGCTCCAGACAGCTGTGAAAGATGCTGGAAAGACATGAGAAGTAAATTACATCACCAAAATGTGTCCTCCTCCATGAATGGACTGTTTTCTGAACACCATTTTCTAATCTTTAGGCCTGTTGAGTTCTAAATGACTTGAACTATGAGGCTTTTAGCAGTTCCCATGCTCTCCAAACTCCATAGTGAAAAATTTTTGAGACATTTTCTAGCACTCAGTCGTCTCTTTTTTGTTTCTATTTTCACACATCTTGACAAACAATCCCACTCTCTTCTCATTGCTTACCTCTTTGAAATAGTCAGGTCTTGTTTGTTTATCCATACACGTTCACATGCAAATACACACACACACACTTGAAGGGCCCTGGAGTTGAGGATGATATAAGCTGGATATTATAACTGTGAAGCATCAAGAAACAGATTCCAGCAAAAATTTAGTAGGGAGGGTTTGGGATTTTTTTTTTGGTAAAATAAAGTTTTTCATGGTGAAAGCCTCAGAAAGTTTACCCGGGATCTCAAGCGGTGCTTATGCTTCACTGTCAATACTTCCCCATGCAATCTAACTAATTGCATATGTGTTCAGAACAAAAGTGCAAATGTGCATCCTTTAGGTCGATGTATTTTAGATATTTGCCTATAATTCCTCCTTTTTATAGCCCTTTCAATTATTATTAGAGTTTTCAGCAGATTATTGACAGAGGAGAAAAAAATCTGAGAGGTATTGTTTTCTGTACAGATCTGTTTCAATTTTATTTAAAGATTTGTGTATTGGTGTATGCTCTACTTTGAAAAGTAGAAAAATAACAAGACTGTGGTCTACTGTGCTGAAAGACTTAGCCACAAGTTGTTCCAATATGTCACTAAAACATAACAAAATTGTAATTCCCGAAACATGTATGTAGGGCATTAGTGGTTTAAACTAAGTGGTGTTTATTGACTTTAAAAGACCACTCCTTTCTGCACATAGCACTTGGCATATTCACCCACAATCCATTTTACCACCAATAACTTCCCTGAAGAAAAGTGACCACCTCCAAATTCATACTATTATCATTACTAAATTAAAAAAAAATATTATTAAAGGCTTGAAGATATGTACCTGCATGCAGATGGCTTTGAACAGAATGTTTTGCTACATTGCAAATCTATACATTCTATTTGGCTTTATTGCGATACACATGCCATTAAACTCCTCAGCATATTTCTTAGTATTGTGTGCTAATTTCAATTCTGTTCGCATGTCTTCTCAGTAAACTGCATAAAATCAGATTTGCCTTTGTTTTATTACAATGTAAAATACCATTTGTAGCTTAATAAAAGTGACGCATACGTTAAAAAAAAAAAAAAAAGAAAAAACCCAAAGAATAAAATAGCACAGAAGTCTCCACTCTCTCCTCACTGCAAATTAAAACTGCAGTTGAGGAGGAAAAAAGAAGAGAAAAATCTTATTAAGGGTAATGCTATACACATTTATGTAATAAAAGTATGTCTGACCTTTTTGCAGTCCCCAAAATTGCCAGCTACTGTGAGGCTTTCCATAAACTGCCTGCCAAATTGACAGAAAAACTGGCCACTTTCCTACAGTTCACATCTGTGTTCAGTTTGCACGCAGTAAGAACAACGTAAGACATCGACGATATTTGATTTGCGCCAATCTGTGACATTATTTCCAATGAGAAAGCTACTTTATCAAGGGAAACCAATAAAAGAGGTGACCAGTACTCTTGATAAGGAGTATTTTATTAATAATACAGAGCTTACTTCTCCATATTTAAGTCAGTTCAATCACTTTGCGATGTCTGATACAAACTTTTCCACTGCAGCGACATTAGAGAGAAAGCACCATCTCTGTCTTTATATTGTCCAGAGGCTTCAATCCCAGTCCAAATGTGGAAAACATTTGCAAGGCTTGGTTTCACTATTAATGAGCATTTAACGACACCAGCAAACCACAACATGAGCTCGCAAAAGCAGCAGACTTTTCTAAGGAAAGGAACAACACTACGGTAGTCTACTTTGGAGCCTGAACTTTGCGATTTATGTAGGTGCAAGATCTTCATTACGTGACATGATCTTGCAAAAATCCTCATTATTTAATGAGTGCATTTAATGAGTGCATTTGTGTTAGCTCACCAGACCTTTTTCTATAGCTACACAGCAGCAAAGAAGCAGCTCAACTCATCCTCTGAGGCTGCCATGATATTCCTCATTTTTTTCTGGGACGCAGCTGCTTGAAACAACCACCACCACAGCCTTTTATGCCGTCTCAGCGTTCCCAATTCAAATCTAACCACTTGAGCAGTCTCATGACTCTCTAATCCTCAGCACATCTAGCATTAAATATGAGCTTATGATCTTCTGCAGGTAGAAACACTTGCTAAATTTTGGTAACCGCTGACTCAGAACTAAGAAGTTGTGTCATGTGTGTCACAAAGAGGTAAATGGTCTAGACATGATTCAAAAACCTTCACATAGCCAAAAGAGCCATGTAAAAATGTTTAAAACATTCCTGTAATGTTTTAGCTTATGACCTTAACCATTTCCATCTCTACAAACACCACTTTTACTGTAAAACATTTTCCAAATCTAGCACAGTGCTCAAAGACTGACCAGCAGAAATACAAATTTAGTGCAGAGCTGCACTGCAAAGTGCTGGCGCCATGTGCAGGCAAAATGCAACCTGACGTTTACTAATGTCAAAATTGCCAAAGAATTGGCAATTACTTTTAAGATATAAAGAATAAATTAGTTGGAAAAAATGCTGCACGTGAAGCCCTTACCTTCTCTGTTCTAGAGACATGCCATTCGATACCACGTGCAATGGCAAGCCTCTGCTCCCAGACCTCTTTGGCAAAGCTGATAAAGTTGCACTCTTCCTCTTGGATGGCCAAGGTCTCTGCCACCTGCAGAGATGAACACAAAACAGAAAAGTATTTGTGGTTGTGGGCATTCCACCTGGGGCATCCTGAACAAAACTTCCTATTAACACGTAGGAAATCACCACTTTCTGAAAAACGAATGCCTTTTTCCATTTACTAAACTGATTAATTTACAATCACTAATTCCATTTGGAGGCTAGCCACCGCTATCAATGATAGTATTTAAATAACAGTACCAAACTGAAAGGTTAATTGAGATAATTTTTTTTTTATTTTTAGCAAAGTGGTTGAAATATAAAAGGTGCAACTGCATTAAACATACAAACATGAAATTAAAACAACACAAGTCTATCTTGAGGCCAGCCTTGAAAATTGAAAACTCAAAAGATTTGTTTCAGTGATAATTCCTAGCCTTCTATTCACAAAACTAGAACAGAACACATCCTGTCCTTGATGATACATATTCTTAAAAGATATAACAGCAAGAAATGCCAAAGCACTGAATTACAGACAAAATGCTTTCTTGAAAAATGTGGGGTTTGTTATCGCATCAAAAATAAACTAAGGGTAGCTCTTTCCTATGGAAAGCAAAGAGTATTTTCCAGTAATTTTTACTGGAAGATAATTCAAACATCAACATGTCTGTAAACAATGGCCTTCAGTAAATACTTTTTTAAAAAATCATATTTCTGTCTTTAATAGTTTGAGTGTTCTTGAATAAACTTTGGCAGAGAACAATGGGAACGTCCACGTTTGCCCTTAATTCAAACAATATCTGTATATTCTCTTTCCCATCATTTTAATGCTATTCCAGGCTACTGTTTAATTTAGGAGAGAGTATCTCATACGCGAATATAGTCAGAATATCACTAAAAGATGTGCAAGTTTTTCTGTGTGTTTTAAATGAAGAAATTATAAGAAACATAGTTAGGATTTAGAGTTTGAAGATTTTATGCTCAACGTGAATGCTAGGCCACAAATGTTTTCACAGCAATTTAAATATTCCAAGGTAGTCTTAATTTCCATCCCCTGTTTATTTTCTATAAGTTTAGCCTCTACTGTTATTACTTTGAAAAAGATTTTTTTTCTTTCCCTTCCATATTAGAAAAAACAACATCTCTGAAAGAGAAGTGGGAATATCCATTTGTCTTTTGGGGATTTATAATTAGGCAGAGGATAAAATCAAAGCATGTTAGTGACAGCAAACTTAATGCAGCAGACCAAGAAGCCAGACATGAAGTCTCTGCCACACATTTAAACAAAAGGAAGAGAACAGCCACGGTTATTTTACCATTTAAGCAAGTACAGATATTTTCCAACTTATATTTCTCCAATAGAATTGTCCTGTTCCCACAATAAACCTAATTAACTATCAAGGAAATATGAATCAGCTCACATTTTCTGTGAGCCTCAAATAGATTGCAACATGAAACTGTCTGAACGTAAGCTTTTTTCCTCTCGGTGGTGTACATCTCTACATATCCTTGTTCTGTTCCAGTGCTGAAGCACAAATGGCGTGAAAACAGAATGAGTTAATTTCTGGCTCTGTCGTTTTAGTCTGCACTTGGGAGAAGTTTGAGGGTTTCTCTTTGTCTGGTTGGGGGATCTTACCCTCTATAAAGAAAAAGCTACTGCCAATTAATAACCAGGACAAAACTCCACAAAAGCAGGTGGGTCAAAGAAAACTTTTCATTTCACGTCAATTGGTCTCATCTCCTTCAGGTAACTCTAAGATCTTACAGGGCACTCCAGACTCAAATATTTGGCTTAGGAGGACAAGGAAAGAATTGAATTTGACCTACCAGCACTTTCCAAACTCAGTCCTGTCCTCACTCTTGACTCATTGCTCTCCCTGTATTACAGTATTCTCATCTAGTTGTCACATAAACTATTGCACATAGTTGCACCTGCAAGCTGGTCGGTGAGGAATTTAGAAAGCCACAGAAAAGGAGACTAGTGCCAACATTTGTGACAGGTTTTAAGTGCCAAAGCGGTACTAGACAAGAGGGGTAGATTGGCATGTTAGGCAGGAAAGAAAATAAGTCTCAGGAGTATCTGACAAATATTAACCTTGGTGAGTTGGACTACTGAAATGTACTTTTAAAGATGCTGTTCATTGTTTCACTGGAGATTTGCATTTATAACATGGTTAGTATATTATACATTACTCAGTCCATACCTAAACCAGCTAAAAAGTAATTAGCAATACTATAACCAATAAATAAAAATACAAATTAAAACTCAAGTGATTTCTGGCATGCGAACAAACTGTAAAAAAGGCTGATGCAGTAGAAACAGCAGCACTGGCTTCTCAACACAGCCAGCAAAGTGCTCTGGAGTTATTTGTTGCCAGTATGGGACAGGGTCCGTCTCTGCGTTCATTCATGCTGTAGTCCTCTCTACTGACATAACCTGCGAGGCGAATCTAGGGACAGTAAGGCTTCCAGATGCACAGAGGCCCTTCATGGACTGTGGATAAAATGTGAACTTAGGAAAGAATAAAGGCATTTTTGAAAAGGTTTCCCCGCATGAATTTGGTTCAGTTGCGTTCACTCAGCCAGGGCTGCTTCACAAAAGAAGCATTTGCAAAAAGTGAATCTGAAATTTCTCTTTGCAACATCTACTATGTCAGCTGAATTGTCAGACGTTCAGCTTATACCAACGAGGAGAATAACAGCACTTTCTGGCTTAGGCTATTAGTGAACACAGCATGAGCATAAATACTTCCAAACAAAGTGGAAAGTCATCCTTACTCCTAAATAAATAAAATACAGCCCTCCACTCACACATATTCAATTAACAAACTTAGAAGCAATTTATATTTCTTTACCTTAAAATCTACTTTATTAGTAACCACCATACCCGCTTTTTAAGAATCTTTTTCAGATCTGCCTTTTTTTGGTTTAGTAAACCTCAGCTGAACTTCACATTTCAGATGTTGCTTTGTCTGGCCCTTAAAACAACTTCTAAGGTATTACACACAGTTAACTTCAGCCTGCCTGATCTGCCATTCCTGAGTCTGTCTCAGGTCCATACTGATAAATGTTACATTCATTTTCCAGGTCCTCAGGTGGTTTATTTTGACCTAATATAAACCACAGAAAGGTTCACAAAAACCTCTTCATTTTCCAGCATTTTCATTTCCTTCTGTACACTAGAGTGCACAAAATTTGGGTTGCAAAGATATCTGCTCAATAAATTAAATGCTTTTCCTATGATTGCCTGAAGGATTATTTTTAAAGCCTCCTCAGTTCATCCCCTTCTGATAGGGATAACTTGCTGCTTAAACCGGGTAAAATACCTGGCTTCATAAAAGTAGCACTCAATGATTTTCTACCTCCCATTCATTTTGCATTGTGTTTTCAATCTTGTGAAATGGGCATATAATTTTTTTTCATAGCCTACATCAGAAATAATCGCGCATCAGTAAAACGCATCTATGCCATTTTGCCAGTAGTTACTTCTCTCTACTTAAATTTCTTCAAACACATACAACACAACAGATCCTACTACACATCAACTAGAACCAGTCTCTTCCACCTTTTTTCACATGTTAGCAGGCATATAGCTGTTTAGACTTTTTATACCCAGAAAACACACCGTGATCCACATGCTGGGGTCAAAATGCAATATTTAGAATTTGAATTAAGATGCGTAACATAGGTATTTTTTCCCATGAACTGTGGTTCTATCCCTACCTTTTAAATGTGGTCACTGCAGTCACCTGGAATGGTCTCTAGGCTAGGTTTTGTACAGTATGAGCAATGATAAGAAAATACAGCCTACTCCCAATCCCCACTCAGCCTACAGCATGACAGAATCTTAGTCTCAAATGATCATGATTTCAAGGGAAAAAGGTTACTACCGACTACCTCAATTCTTCCTAATTTGTAATGCCTAGAACAACTAAGGAATTCTGTTTCTCTAACACAGAAAAATGTAATTCCAGAAAAGAGCAGAGATTACACAGACAGCAAAAAATAACCACTCTGCAGAGCCTTTTTTGGGGCTGTGGTTTTTTCCTTCCCCCTGCGAAGACCCTTTTTGCCTGATAGGATAGCCGTTGTGTTGGTGGCGTACAAAGGACACCTCCGAAATTCAGCTCACTCTCAATATTGTACCTGTGGATTCGTGTGACATGAATGCTCCTGCTTCTCTACTCCAGCTCCATGTGACATTGATTGTAGTATGGAACACTAAGCTCTAGAGTAAATCCACCAAGATCAATAGGCCTATATGAATATAATATTAAAGTGGTGTGGGGATAAGTGACAAAAGGACCAAATCTCATATTCTTACTAAATCAACTTTTATGTTTATTTTAATCTAGACGTATATAAAATATAGTATATAAACCTTATATATAATTACACAGTAATGACAGCTGCCACATTTTTAAGGAAAATGTTTAAATATTATATTAGTGTCAGATGAAGACTATGAAATTTGATGTTCCCATGGTCTTCACCACACTGAACTTTCATCAAATTACTTCACAGTGCTCTTTGAAAGCTCTGCAGTATTCTGAGCTGCAACAGGAGAAAAGAATTCATAATTAGTAAAACCTCCCCCACACCCACACTTCCTCTCAATAATCTCCAGAGCAAGGCCCAGAAAAAAACTTTCAAATGCAAATGTTCTCCAATGGGAAGTCCAAAAAAGATACAAATGAAGCTAGACAGTGGCAGAACATATTTTTAAGTGACAAAAAAATGTTAAAAAAGAACGATCAAAAAAATGTAAAATGAAGTCTTACAAGATTAAAATCTGGTGTCTAAATGACCCACCTAAATACAAAGGAGAAAGGCCTAACACCCTTTTAAGCAGCTTTCATGTGTTTTTGAAATAATAGTGGTTAAATGAGGCCTTATATTATCATTAGTTTAGGAAGAAGAATTACAGTTCAAATGTATATGTTTAGGAGCAACTAGCTTTCCATAAAAAAGCAGCGGGCAGACATTTTCTCTAGTCATTTGGTAAAAATTTAAAAATTAGGTAGTTTCTATCAGGGCGCATCATTAAAATAGGTTCAGCCACCACTGATTGGGAGGAAGTCATCGTTTCCACTGAAAGTGTGTATTAATAAAGGTTGTGTCCACTTCACATAGTCCAAGACCAGACACTGAGAAGACCAGTGGGTACACTGAGCCTCTGTGACTGTGCCACAAATCCAAGAAAGGATACAGAAAATTATCCCATTCACCAAAACTCACTTTTAAAAAATGAATTCTGCATAATTAGGTAGAAACAGAAGGTTAAAATGCTCAACATGCTTTCTCTGCTCTTATCTACCCCTCTTGCTAATAAGCTTAAGAAAGCATACACTGGAGAATAAGTATTACCTCAAAGTGAAGCTACTGAATGAAGATTCTGGAGACCTTCAGCCATTTCCCAGGTAGGCCACAAAACTTTTGAGTGTTCCTAAGTCAGTCACTTCATTTCCATTGACTTCAGGCAAAGGTATTTATCTTATTTTGGCTCACTACTTGGTATAAACTTGACATGCTCCCACTTCAATTTCTTTGCTTTTTCTCTGGTTTGCTGTTTCTAGAACCAAAATTAAAGATGGTTCCAGTATTGTCCTTTAGGATGTTTTCCAGTACAAACACTTAATAGTATTGCTGACTAGTGGTGTCACAGTATAACCCAAGGCCCCAGTTGCCAAAAACCCTCTTCTGGTAGGCATTGTACACACCATAAATGGTGTTTGACACACTGTAAAAGGTCAGCAAAAAAGCTAGAAATAACTCAGAGGATTAACAGAGGTTTCTCATATTAACCACGAATATATTATAAAAACAGTATATGGTGCATGTCTTACACAGGGGGTGGCACATGCCAGCAAGTGACTGCTCATCTTTACCACTTGCAGAGATATTGTTGATAGGCTTGGCACTAAGTCGACTAAAATTTCATTTGGAAAGATAATTATTTGACTTTTCTGGACATGTTATAGAAAGTTTCCAAGGTTTTGGTTGGTCTAATCTGGGAACTTCACTCTTATCCATGTTCAGCAAGAAGGTTCATCAGCTGAAGAGCATGCTTGAAACAAGTCATGTGCTTACCATGTTGTATCATGATCTTTACACATTTGCATCACATTTATGTTTTTAGCCTTACCCTAACATACGCATTTCAAATCAGTTGCAATCTTTTCAAACATAATTTTATTCATGTGCATAATTATTTAGAGGATCAGGTCCCTGAAGTCCTCAATGCATTTCTCATCAACTTCTACAAGGTTTGGTTTGTTGTTTTGTAAATTCTTTTATTTTATATGTACTAAAAGGCGCAGAGAAGAAATCAAACTTTTTTAATGAATATTTATTACTTTTATACTGAAAAATATCTCTTACTAGAGAAACTCACTTAACCAAACTCATTGCATACTAACTTATTATGAGGAAGCACTTTGCTTCATTTTCTGTATGTATTTACACACATATTGGTCAGAAAGCTCATACAGAAATGAACAATCATCTATCTACAGGATGAATACTTAACATACGATAAAATTGACTTATTTACTATTAATTACCATAGAAGAAATATGCAAACACATTCAGAGGGACTGGAACACGTAGTGCCACCAAAATGGATAAATCAGTGCTTAGGTAATTATTTTAACAGTGACACTCTTGCATAAGCATTTGTCAGAAAAAATGCAACATGCAATTCCATTCTATGAAAGCCGAGCGTAATGGCTACTTAAAGAAGATAAATGGAAGGTGGCTTAAGAGAAGTCATGTTGGGTCCAAGACTAAATCTTGCAGAAGTTATTCTCTATGACTAAATGTGAAGCACTATGAGGTTTCTAGGAGATTTCAAACTCCTCCTGTTTGTGAGAATCACCAGCTATTTCAAGCCAGCTGAAACTGGATGTTGCACAGGAGGTTTGGATTGTAACTCCCTGGTTTACTTTCGCTATGTATAAACCGTGCACTGCCTGAGTGTCGATCCCCTGGCCACCTTGAAGCAATGTGTTTCTTTTGGTCTCTCTTAAGTTTTAGAAACACCTTTGACACAAATGTTAATGAGAGATAGGGGAAGTATTTCTGAGGCACAGTGCCTTTCAGCAGGCCTGTTTGCAATTCCAAAAGGTGTCTGCACTTAAATAGTTTGCTATGTTAAGGCCTGTATCAGAATCATGTATCTAATTGCTGTTGCTTCACAATCAGTTCTGTCACAAACCCAGCAGAGCAAGCACTGCCTCCAGTCTATTAATCTACCTGCTACCATAACATTTTTGTGCAAGATGCTGAGGTAGAATTTATATCTAGAGATGGGTCTAGCTCCCTCATAATTTTAAGATTTAGCTTTTCAGATACCTGTCAGGAGAGATGTTGCTTAGCCAGTGAAGTATACCTGTCCTGAAAAGCTATGAAATGTATTGCCCAGTGGGGTCTTTGCCAAAAGTTTCATTCTTTTTTCTCTTAATTCAAAGAGTTCTTATTACTAGATATGCAGGATGTGCCCAAATGAGTACAAACAGAAGCCAGATATAGAAGATTATTTTCTTGATAAGCCATTGACTGTTAATTAGATCCTTGGTTCTGTCTTACTCTCCTTTGTAACCCTAGATGCAGAGCTTGAGTAACTGGCGTGTAAAATAGAACAATACGTCCCTGTCTCAGCACGTAGTGTGTGCACGTTCACTTCAAAGAAGGAACTGTCTTCTTTTCAGAGCCCTCTTCTCCCTGTATTCATACGGAACTAACAGTCTTAAAGAAAGTATGTCAACAACATTCACTAGGCATATTGCATTACACAGCACCAAAGTGAGGTTCAAACCTCAATCACTAGTGCATATATAACTTTAATGAGCTTTTCTTCAGTAGGTCAGAATTATTATCCTCATGTCACAGATGGAAAACCAAGATAAGGAAAGGGAATGTCATCTCCTTTACAAGGTCACCCCATGTGTCACTGGCAAACTTGGGTACAAACTTAGGAGTTTTTTGGGTAGCACTCAGTGCTCTATTGTAAGCAGCACTGATTCCAATCACTTGAAGAACAGCCATAGCCAAACCCATCAAAAGCAAGACTCAGTGCTTCCCTAACACAGGATTCTAGCAAGGGGCACTTAACGTCACAGGATAAGGGTGACTAATAATTAAAATACTGAAATGACAAAAATAGACTTTGTAGTAGTAAAGAAAGTCAATCTATTTTTTTAACATTTATGCATTCTACTTGAGACATTTCTCAAAATAACCTCCTTCTTGCTGTTGGCATTGCTTTTCTTGACTCATGGGATGCCGAGGTGGAAATAAAGAATAGCTAACTGAAGCTTCAGCTGTGATGGTGCCTAGAATTATTGACACATGGTTCTTACTTCTGAAAGCTCACAGCCAAAATTAGCCACAACAGAATATATCTTTAACAATAGATAAAGTACAGGAATGGCACTGGCACATTAGGATTGCTTTATATCCAGAAGAGTCAAACTCAAAATGCTTAAAATTAAGAACTTCACTGTCACAATATTTGTTTGTTTCCTGGTATTCCTCTTACAAAGATACAAACACATGGGAACATTCATGATTTCTCAATTCTACCATCAAATGCTTTGCAGAGACCTTTGACTATAAGCTTGAGTGGGAGTAAACTGAAGAGCTACTTAAATAGCAATACCGAACTTAACAGCTCAGCAACGTGTGAACATTCTTTAATCTTGATCCAATAGTCAAATTGCGGCCAAGATAATAGCACCATGGGTTTATTCTGTATTCATTTAAGGTTCTACACCAGTACTGGAAAAAAGCCACTTACACTACTGTATCATAAACACATTCTTTTTCCCTTAATCTCAGTGTTCACCTCTCCCAGCTCTCTAAATTTCCAGACAGAAAGGCAGAACTTTCATTAGACGCCAAGGATAAGGCCCCACGAATCTCCATCTTGTCCACCAGTTTCCTGAGAAAGATGCAGTGATGCTGTGGTTGTAAACAACAATGCTAAAAGAGCTGATCCACAGAAAATAATGTATTGAGAAGGAAAGCAAGGAAAAAAAGAAAAATAAAGAAAAAAGGAAAGCAAAAACCTTGTCTTTACTCAGGTAAAGACTGAGTGCCCACTAGCTTGGTATGCAAACAGTAAAGACAGCTTTCCTTTGAAGTCAAGCCTGTGGTGGCTGTCTGTAAATTGTCATTTCACAGCAGGATTCCAGGCACATAACCACTAAGCACATACCACATGGTAAACTATAAACACATATTTATATAGGGCACAAATAGCGATTTGGAGTACAGTATGATTAAAAGTATTCAGCTGAACATTGATAGTCTACTTAAGAAAAAGAAAAAAAAAATTTTACAGAGGTCCTGATGAAAGTATTTGCCAAACATCAGCCTTCACATGAATCAATTATATTACGACACTAAGATGATAAATAAAGCAAACACTTTTTCTTGTTCTATTACAAACTTGATACATAGCAACAAGTTCATTACCTTTCTCATGAGAAAATGGTGAAAACATCAGGCCATAAAAAATTCAAAATTGTGTCACATTTTTCACCTTCATAACTCAGCACATTCGTGTACTGTTCTATTACATAACAGCTTCCTTTAACAGTATTGGTGTGTCCAGCCTTATGAAAAAGAAAATACATTCCTTTATAGACCCATGGAATACCAACGATTAATTTATACCAAAACCAAAAGACCCTCTGTTGGAAAAAAAAGCATGTGTAATTCTTTTTGTATTGCATATACACAAGATTACAATAGATCAAATTAAAAAGAAAGCCTTCATTTGTTCAGGATATACTATCCTAGCTCTATTTCTAGCTCTATTTAATGAATTCTTAGAAAAATGCAGTGTTACATTTTAGTATTTCAGACTGGATAATCAATATTTCAGAGTATGCACAAGACATGATGTAATATTACAATACAAACATCCTGAATATATGTGAATACTAAATACTCATTCATTTTTACATTATTTCCTTCAATTCCTTCACATGTCTTTCTCCACAGTATAAGAACAGTATCAGATCTATGTTCAAGTTTTTCTTACGCAGAATATTCATTTATGGGATCACAATTCTTTCCATAGCAACCATGTGAGAGACTCAGGATGTGTGAGCTTAATGACAGGTGAATAGGCACAGAAAATGTTAGCGGGGTTGAGATGGAGAGGATGGCGGAGATCCGTCCAGTCCTCTAACTGAAAATTGTTGTAAAATTCTGTAAAATAGAGGCTTTGACAAACTGAGAAATAAAAGATACTTTTCCATGTTCATTATTGACATAATAATAAGTCAAAGCATGATACATGAAAACAGAAAACATTGCCCAATTCATATAAATAGTATAAACAAACTTTTCACCTCATATATCTTTGTATGGTGTAATTTTAGTCAGCATTAAAAAACAGGCCCCCTGTAGAACCACTTTACACACAGGGAGGTCACACGGGCGTTTCAGGTGAGGCCACCTTGGGCGAGCACAGCGGCTTGTCAGCGCTCAGCGCCCTGGCTGCATATGACGCCCACCCGCCTCCCACAGGACACACCGAAAACAGGGAAAAGGGGTGTCTTCCACCTACTTCTGAAACCTGCACTTCTCCTTTCGTCACTTTTATTTATCCGGGCCTGCCTGGGCACGTAAATGCTAGAAGCCCAGGGCAAACCATGGGCACCCCTGACACCACCTCGAGCGCAAGGGGGATCTTCTGGAAAGAGCAGTAATGCTAAAAGCTAAAATACTCCTGGAGGAAAGCTTCTAAATCAGTATCACTGATGAAACAGATCTGTAAAATTGTGATATTAATAGTCAATAAATAGAAAGGTGGGTGCTAAACTGTTAGATATCTAAAGAAATTAATTTACCCTTAACATGCTTGTAATGGTGCGCAAACACTGCTCCACACAGTGATAAGCTTTTCCAAAGAAAATAAAATCATAATAATAATATTAATGAAATAAAAAATATTGGTTTGTCTTCAAAGCCAGAAGCCTGGGATAAGCACCACAAAACAGGGAAACTCTTTCAAGAACTAAATGTTGAACTGAATTATTATACTTTTGCAATTGTCCTTTTTCTTTGTAATGGACTGAAAGGCAAAAAAGCCCTGATACAAACAGCCCCAGTCTCAGTTGCCAACAGCACCCTGTTACAAGTCCACGCCCAATATATTGAACTCTCTTACAAGAAGCTGGGAGAAGCTGAGCTCAAATTATAGTCCCTCGGTTTAATAAAGATTAAGTTTTCAAAAGCCTGGGTTGACTCTAACCCTAGTCTCAAACTGGACAGCATCAACTGTTAGGGAGTGTGAAAGTTGTGCCACAAAGCTGTTGCCAAATATTCATGAAGTTTTCCCAGATATACAAACACAGTTTTCATTCTGGTGGCACAAACCAGAAGTATTCACTTTCCCACATATATACAAGGGAAAAAAAAAATCTTTATAATCGTTCCCTTTAAGTAAGCAACCAAACCCTAAAATGAAATCACTATTTTCCTTCAGCTTTTGCCATCCAGAGACACAGCTACCAACGCATTTCATTAGACAGAAGGTGAAGAGGATAAGGAGACAAATAAAATCAAATGAACAGTTTTCAATTTAAAAAAAAAACTTTGCTCATCTCATGCCTGGAGAAGGTGAAAATAAAAGATATGTAAAAAGAAAGAAGCTGCTTAGCATCCTCCCCAACAATATGGGAAAATTACATGTTTCTCCTGTAAGAGGTATTTTAGCACAGTAGGATGTTCTTATGTTGTGACAAGATAATGTGTGTGTAAAGCACTCCTATAATTTAGCTGTCACACAGATGCGCCTACTCAAGTGCATGTGTGTCAATGGAGAATTAGCTTTGATCTGTAAAATACATCAGATGGTTTCTATTCCTTACGCCGAATCAACTCAGTTTGATAAGAAATTAACCACCTGACCATCTTTCTTACAGCCATTGTCAGAGTGTTTAATCTCTGGAACTGAGGCTGTGACTGCATGGAGCTGTTTACAGGGTAAAAAACTAATGTCAACATGGATAAAAATCACATTTTATTAGTTTTTATCTCAGCATTTCCCCTTTAAGGCATCCTAGACATCTAAGGGCCATCAGGGTAACACACTGTCCAGCAAATTTTTCTGGGAAGAAAAAGAAATACAGTATTTAATCCTGATTAGACACTAAACTCTGGAACAGAGAAATACATTTTCTGTAGCTTTTGTAATTTCAGCATTAAAGATCCAGGTGTAAAAATAGAATTATTTTTACTGCTCTGCTTGCCAACACTAAAAGACTGACTTAAACTCACAGTAGTTTAAGCTGGTACTAAGTTTTCTTCACTAAAATCATTCTTCCAAATAAAACTTGACTTCATCCTGGACTCTAAATTCTTCAGTATGTGATTCTTCAGACAATTAAGACACAAAAACTAGAAAGCAAAAATGACTCCGATCTCCAGGAATCAGATCATGAAGAAAGGAAAATAATATGTGCACACTGTAAACCTGGGGTGAAAATTTTGATCTGTTTTGAGGAGATGCTTTGAATCTGATTCTTGCTTTGAGGGACTGAGATCTGGGAGCTGTCTCCTACCTTGCTCCGTTACCTCCTGCATGTGCTCACTTGGATGCACATTATACTAAGAAATTCCAACATTCCTTCTACACTGAGAATGTTTCTCAGTCTCTAAAGTTTAGCTGCTGCTGCAATTCTTCTGTAACTTTTCATTTATCGTGTGGGAGAAAAGATTAAGCATCAGATCAGAAAAAAACCTCAGCTTAAATAAGGCCTTAATCTCAAATATTCCTCTCTGCCATATACATTGTAGTGCTCCGAAGTCTTACCTGTAGGCACAGACAAGTCTTTAATTAAGAATCTCACGGCAGAGATTGCCTACAGTTGTTTAATGCAGCACAAAATAGAGGATCCAACCTGACAAATGAAAATCACACCCATACTTGTTCTTAAGTTAAGCACATTACATGTTTGGCTCTTCCCATCTCTGACCATTTTACTGTTTCCAAATACTACTTTTATAGAGTGAAAACATCTATTTTGAGGAAACGGGAAGTCTTTACTGCCAGTACTCCACTTTTGTAAAGAAATATGCCTATAAGCTAACATAATAGATATGGTAATATAAGTGAAGGTAAAGAAACAAAAAAGAATACCTGCACACGGGTGGGATATTTCAGCATCCAGGGAAATTCAGGTGATAGGGCAGACAAAGACGAAGTGGTGGTATTATTTTTTAAACCTCTCAACTGATGGAGTAGGACTGTAGAGAAGAATGGGAACTGTGGTGAACAACCAGAACCAAGCCATTGGGCCAGGAGACAGGGAAGAGAACAACTGAGTCTCCTCTGCGTCTACCCGTGGCTGTATATATATGTGTGGCTATTAGTTGTACTACTAAACAACAGTTACATCTCTGAGCGATAGTTACCTCTCTGAATATCAAAACAAATCTAATTGCCATATTTGCACTACCTTCCAAAAACTATTCTTGTATGTGAAGAGGTCAGACTTAGTTACACACATGAGTTAATTATGCTTGTAGATTCAGCCAGACCAGAGAAGGTAGAGCAATATTTCACAATCCAGCCTGTAAAGACTTTTTACAAAGCCACAGGAATCGACAGCTTTGTCACCAACCCTTCACTCAGAGAATCAGCTCGTCTCTGGTCTTCCCAAGGCAGCTCACCTCTATTTTCCTGGTGATACCAGCTTCAGTTAACTGCTTATCTGCTTTCCCTCAAGCACCTGTGTACTGTCTTCCTCACTTGGCAGTAGGAACACTCTCCCTCCCTGCAGAAAACAACCTCCTAGGCCTCTTTCAAGTCCCCTTTCACCACTAAGTCCCACTTCGAAGCCAGTACTATCAGCTGACGATGATCGGGCAGGTGGCAAACCGCAGAGGCTGTTAGCGGTTGGTTGACCGCGGTCCTCTCCCTCCTGGGAGGAAACATCTATTTCAGTTTTCCTCTCTTTGCCTGTAACTCCCACCCCCTTGCCCTGCAAATATGAGGGAGGAAATAACAAACCAAACCAGAACAAAAATCCTGACCTACTTTATTCTTCCCCAAGTTTCAGAGAAAATATTCCTGTCTTGCTCAGATATTTAGGGTTTGGGGTTGGATTTTTGTTGTTTATTTTTTTTTTACTATCATCGTGCTTCAGTGGTCTGCCTTCATGGCCTTCTCTAATGATTATTCTGATATCCTGGACTTCAGACACGCACTACCATTTTACTATGTACTTACGTAAAATAGAGTAGATGGGATTTCATCTTGATCTGTATTCTTGGCTGCAATTGTTGGACTGCAAAAGGACTAATAGTAACAGGTGTACATAGAACTAAACTCAAGTAGGATGAGATTTGCTGTGAGAAAGTACCAAAGTGGAATGCAAACCTGGTAAAGACAGCATTTTTTTCTTAAGTCTGAACAAAAAAAGAGGTGGCCAAAAAAGTGCGTATGCACTTTTGGGTCCATTAAAAATGTAGCATCTATATCTGCAAAACTTTATTATATACAAGCTGTAGGTTTGTTTCTGGCTTGAAAAATAGAAATTTGCAGAGCCAGAATGTGAGTAGGCAGAAAAACTTAATAAATCTGTCCTCAGAATACATTCAGAAAGAAACTTGTATACCTTATCTTATAAAGAGTTTAAAGGCTTCCAGATACACAGTGTTGTCCAATAATCAAACAGAATTAAAGTGTAATTAATTACACAGTTTGAAATTAATATATTAGTTACTTGATGGTACCATTTCTATCCCTAATAGACCTCAAGCTGTACAACCAAATTACGAACTGGAACCACAGCACAGCATGATTTGCTGTATGCACAGATAACAGACAGTGGCCATTAACTGCCTTTAATGGTCTGCACGCCAAGAATTCACTGCGGAAAGGTCTACAACAAGTATCCAAACAATATATACTACAGCGAAGATGAAAACAGGCTTTCCCTACTCCCTGACGGAAAGGTACTTGCAGTAGCTGAAGAAGCAATAATTCATAGGGCAAGAAACCCTGGGCTAACTACTGAAGTACAGAAGACATCGAATATCCGGTGTTTATTTGATGAAGGTTTTAAGTGACCTGCCACAAAAGGAATCAGTCACGATTTGCTCCAAAATGCCAAGTTTGTTGATTCATTTTTCTTCTCTTTAGTAAAATATCACACACACACACACAGCTGTTTTAGTCAGTAGTGAGTAAAGCATTTTTTGAAATTTCCAAACATTTCACAGCGTCTGAAGTGCAGAGAAGTGATACGGTGTCTCCCTCCAGCTTCCTTAAAGTAACACGTACAGACTACTCAGAAAATCTCTGCAGGACAAGGGAAAGGAATGAACTTCTGGCCACCGTTTGAGAGCCTTTCAATAGGCTGCCAATTCTGTGCAACCAGGAAGCAACATTCTGTTACTCATCACACGATTTATTTATTACTGTCATAAAATAGGATTCGAAGGGTTTAGGATTTGATGGAGATACATAGCACGAATCTTTTACAAGCAGCAATATGGTCTATAAATTTGCTTTACTTATACAGCTTTTCTAAAAATAACACACAAACCCATCTCAATATAACTTTTTGAGCTTGCCACTTGTCTTTGCCTTCAAAACAGAAGTTTTCTGGACAGTAAGTGCATTAGAAATGCAAATTTGTTGTTTTAGACACAGGGTAGACCTGTATCAAATGAGCAAAAATGTGAATCAACTACATCAAAGTATATTTCTGTTCCTAAAATTTACATAGACAACAGGGCAGATATCACAATATTGTCATAGTACCACAAATTATATGTAAATTAATGACAACACAACCATCCATTCCCAAAAGCTGATACTTGGAAATGCACAAAGAAATCCTCATTAATCTTCTAGGCAAATTATTGAGCAATCAGTTAGGCAGTCTGAAGCCATTCTTCATTAAGCATAATTAATTGCAAATTTTATGATACTCATAAGCAGCATTAGCTAGTAAAATAAAACTGCTATGAAAGAAACTTCTCTGCAGTGTCTAGTGTTATGCTAGACATACCTGCAGTGACAGCTACCTTAATAAGCATAATCTGACCTTAATTCATCACATCATTACAGAATTTTTGCTCTAACATTAAAACCTAGAGGATTCCTTCTGAGAATTACCTTAATAAAATTACCTACGGTTTTATCCGCTATACACACCATATACAAACATGTCTTACACATGGCTTGTACTCACATTGTATGCCATGTCTTTGTGTAAATAAGGTTTAATTATGTCAGTTATCACTAGGCATATCAGTTCTTAGACTGAAAAAATAATTTTTTTAAAAAAATCAGTCCACAAAGTCAAACTGATGGAGTCACACAAGATGGAGAACCAAGGACAGCCATTCTTCCCCCTCAGCCTCTGCTTGGCAGAAGTGCACGCTGTCCTGTGGGAGCTACTGCCTGGATTTGATCACACAACCAACAGAAATTGCAACTTAAACTTTAGATTTAAGCTTTGTAGATGTTAAGACATTGGGCCACCTTGGTAGGATCTGCCATTGCTGTGCATGCTTCTGTGCGGCAAGCACAGCTTGCTTGCCTCCCCCCCTCGGCATGAAAATACAGAATTGACTCATAGCAGTGTTGCTTTCTGGGTAAGAGCGCTGCTGGTCGTTTCATTACGAAGGGATTTCCTAAATGACCTTTGTGACTACCTTGGTTTGAAGGCTCACCTGTGAAAAGTTAAATTTCGTACCTTCTGGTAATTCAACACAAAATATTCTCTATACAGACAAATGAGCTCTTGATACATAACTTTAGCTCTTCCCTATCAGCCTTACATAAAATTCAGACATAAATTAAATACTGTTAGCATTGTTTACACTTACATTGTATATTAGCTATAGAGTTAAGAGCTGAAATAGCAATGTATTTTCCAATTTCACTGGAAAGAAAAAAAAAGAAAACAAAACCAGCGTGAAATGCTGTGTATATGTGCATCTACAGGACCCTGAGCTTTCCAGGGAAAAAATGGGGGGGGGAAGAAAACCAAGCCATTTCACCCATTAAACCACTTCAAATTAACAGCATACTTTTCTTATTTTGTGATAATTCTTTTTAAAATAGAGGATGGGCGATCCCCAATTCAGTCCCCATATGTACAGATGTCCATCTGTCATTTCTTTCTCCAAAAAGCCATAATAATGTACACAGGCGATGTGTCTTTGCCGCACCAAGGTAACATCAAGGCAATAAGAATGCTGGGAAGAAGAAAAGAAAACTCACTCACTGGACCGATGAGGTGGTCATGGTGGCCTCTAAGAAGACCACATAACACAGGATTGCTCTGTGCTCCCTCAGTGAAGGAGGAAGGACAAACGGAAAGGCAAGTCTCCCTTCTGCAAATCTTGCCTTCACTTTCCTTCAGCTAGCTCCACTAATCCTGCACCTTAAGCACCAGAGTTCAGGACACTTCTCAAGCAGTAATGCTGGTGTGGTGCAGCGCAGGGGGACATGGAGGGGATACAAAGTTTTTATAATTGCACATCAAAAAAGATATATTGCTCTTTGGTTTCAGCAAGAATACCAGGAAGTAACAAAAATTTCTTCTAATTTTAAACACGTCTCAGGCTTTATGTCCTGTACAGCCTTTCTTTTCTGCGTATGGAATGTCCTAGGTCTATGGCTTTCGCACCCAACTGCCTATGAATCTGTGTTATTCAGTGCATTGGACAAGTGCACTATTGGGTCTAGCGTTTGTGAAGTTAAAACCGTCTGTTTTGCAAGGTTTCTTTTGAACAGGGGTTTTTGTCATGAAAAAAGAAGGGCAACTATATTCTTATGCAGGATTATTAAAAGACCCTCATATTATACCTCAGACCTAAACTTTATGTGCAAAATTATATGTTGCTGTAAAGCCCTAATGAATCAACTGGCAAATTAATATAACCACTGTAGTTTCAACAGTTTGCATTTACCACATTTTTTCTCACCATGTTTTAAAATCAGACTGAAAAAAAACGATTCAGCTCAGCCACGTGCAAATCAGACAGACCTGAAGTGATAAATACAGATTTCAAAATACCGGTGGGATATTGTTTTAGCAATTTACCACTGAAGCAGTAAGAAAGAATGACTTTTAAGCAAAACAGCGATACAGACAGTCAGTGTCCCCCTTACCATCTTAGGATTCAGTGTCTACTGAAGTTAGCAACAACTTGTCCTTGGATTTCAGTTGGCATCAATAGGTTCTTCGCAACTTCGTGACTTTGTTCCCAGCTGGTGACTGTTAATTTTTAATAAAACAGTAAGATATAACAAAATGAATCACACTGACAGTAAGATGCAAGAAATAAGTTGGAAATATTTCTTTTATTCATTGCCTCATTTTAAATTGTTTTTATCTTCCCTGGAGCACCTGGACTTCAGAAGGGTCATATTTTATCAACGTCTTTATGGTGAGTCAGTGAATAGCAGGATTCCCAGCCGGACTCTTGCTTCTGCTCTTCCGCTGGATTTGATCTGACTCGCATGAGCTCAAGACTTACATCGTTCAGAAAAATTATTCAAATAACTCCAGCGTCAAAGTTGTTCATTGAGAAGTTGTTTTTTTCCCTCTTTACACAGAGAACGAGCTGTGTTCTTATTAGCATACTGTTCAGCCAGCTTCCCACCCCGCTTTTAAATTCAGGGCCAAGGTAATTTTTACATTATCTGCTACAGACAGATTTTAAACACACCAGCCAGATGTTAATTCCATTTTAAAAACACAGTTATGGAAAGTGTTTTAAGTCATAACAAAAGAAATCTGAGGATTTTTGAACAGTTGTAAAGTAACTCGAACTAGGAAGGTAGCCCACATGATGTTGCAAAGAAGCATTTAACAATATATTGCACTGAAAGTCCAGAACACTAGAGAGATCAGCAATCCTGAGAATTCTGTAAAAGCATATTAAAACCTTGGGAATAAAAGAAATGTGATGACTCAATATTAACAATGTTATTAACGACATCCTAAAATGTCTGTCCAAACAACAACATCAGAAGCAGCACCGACTCTTGCAAGGAAAATTCTGCCACAAGTTTGTAGTAAAACCTCTCTCAGTACAGTGAAAATCTTCTATTGCTCAACAATGACAGCTTGATGTTCACTTGGGAGATCACTAATGTACGCTACATATTTACAGCTCACTTGAACTATCCTGGGAAATTCTGTGCAGCTAATCACATATACCAACTCATACTTATTTAACCAACTACTTAAATACAGAGTTTGAGTTCACATTTTCATCTTCTGCCATAGGCAGCCCACATCAGTGGTGCCCTGGTGAAACCGTCCACACATCAATCTACTGAGTAAGAACAGCTCTTGCTTTCTTGCACCATGCAGACACAACCACACATAAATCTTTTCTTAATCTCACATCTTTTGACCTTAAAAAGCCCACCCCTAAAGAATCATCAGGCTGTGGCTGCGATCTGTTTATCCAAATCACAAAGGACCAAAGAATTTTCAGTCCTTTTCCCTCTGCTTTTTTTCAGAGGCTCCCAGAATGCTCAAGCTAATGCTGTGTGTTGAAACCTCAGCATCTTGGAAAATGTTGTTTTTCTCTTCAAGCTAGGAGGACTGATTTTCTCATTTCTTCCTTCCTATCGCTTACCCTCCTTCCCTATTTGATTAAGTATATTTCAGTGTATTGATTTTAAATTGTATTTTAAAGTGTATTGATTGTATTGTATTTATTTTAGCATCTTTTCCATGGTACAGTCAGGAAAACTTTGCAATTCTGCACTTCGTAAATGATACCAATTCTAGTACACTTGCATTCCCTGTTTGACAAAATTGTCCAGTCCTAGGAAGCGCAGAGAGCATTTACCTCTACTTAAAAAGGGGACTTAAGAGTTTTCCATAATGAAACTAAACATTATCGGGGCTTGTTCTCTGTCCCCATGGCCAATGAAAAAGTCTTTCTGCTTTTATAAGATTAAATTATCTTTTTCTAAAAAATGGATTCTTTCCAGCTGTCAGCTGGGAGAGATCCCTGGCCTGTGCCAGCTACTTTTTGTCCAAGAAACTATGGGGGAAAACAGTGTCTGAACAGGCCAAACAAAAGAGGCAAGGACTGTTCTAACAAGAAACAGCACAGGCAATCAAGTTTCAGTGCTGGGAAATATTCACTGTTACTGTTGGACAGGAATTACATCTTGGCACTGCCTATAAACCATAAAACCCTGCTTTGTGCAATGCTGGCTATACACTAAATATTTGAGACTCAGATAAAAGCTCTTGTAAAAAGGTTACGTGTAATGCTCTCTCCATTCATTAACATAGCAATAAACAAATATGCAGGAAAAATATTATTACCTTCTTTTAAAATTTACTTTTCTCTTGAGTCTAGAACTCGTGAAAGATCTGAAACAACTTCAGTTGTGCTGTTGGCAGCCTTACGCTATTCTTCGGGAGGATACAGCAGGGCAGGTTGTTCCAGCTCATCCTTCGGTTCCAAGTTCTCCAAAAAGATCAGCAACGTTGGGATTCATGATGGAGCCAGCGGGGACTGAACAGCAACTCTACCAGCCCCTTCAGTATAGTAACAATGTCAGTTCCCTTCACTGAAGAAGTTAAAGACTAAATAGGTAGGTAGGTAGGTAGGTAGGTAGGTAGGTAGGTAGATAGATAGATAGATAGATAGATAGATAGATAGATAGATAGATAGATAGATAGATAGATGGATATAAATACATCATGCAAAGCCATATCTTAGCACCAATGAGATTTTTTTAACACATTGTGCAGGCATGCACCTGGTTGTGAGGCCCACATTACATGTTCAACGTTTGGGATTGCCATTATTCCAGCATATAGCCTAGCCAAAATTTCATTTATGAAAGCCCTAATAAAAAGTCAGGAGGCTGCTTCTCTGAATCAGCTGTTCTACCTTTTAGCCTTTCATTTTTCCTTTCACTGTAATCCAAATACAAAGAGCCATGATTTTATGGGTTACCACCTGTTTTGCAGCTGGTGGGTCTCTTTCTTTGCATAAAGCAGTTTTCAGACCAGACCTTCATTCTGGCACCATGGGGCAAATTGTAGTCCCACCAAAACTTACTATCCGATTGTCGTCACATAATCACAGCCACAACCCCAAGCACTGCTGTAACGATTCCAAAAAGACAAAAATGTGTAGCAGTTTGAAAACATGCTTTATTCATCCAAGATTTAATGGTCTGTTTGCTTCTTCCGGAAGACTACATATTGTGACATTTTGTTCAGTCTAACAGATACTACAAACAACTCTTCTTAAAGCTGTGACCCTTCTTTTTATTTGCTGGTTTTGCATAATATGAAAAGACATATTAACAGTCTCTCCAGTAACAGCGAGAATTACGGCAATGGATTTATTCTTTGCCTAAGTATTCTTCCCACATACATAAATTTCAGTGAATCTCAGCTCTTTTGTAATGAAAACTCAGACTTATGCCCTCATATTCTTCCTGACTGGTGTTTGATTTCACTTTTAGTTTTATTCCTGTCCTATGATAGCAAATGTCTTTTATTTAAGAACCTGAGAAGGAAGCGGATATCGCTTCAGGACAAAAGGACAGAAGCATTTCAGGGATGATTTTTGTGAGGAAACCGTTGTTACCATGAATTAACTTTCATTCAACAATTAATTGCTATGCCAGCAGGCCAAGTTGAGATACGATGACATATATTGAGACAATAGATTTCACTGTATTAAAGGAATGTATATAATAAAGGTTTGCAGGTTTGCTGTCCAGCTAAGTATGGAGGGCATTTATTTAGGTTTTTATACATGATTTCTAAAGTTTGCTGTTAAGCTTTTCTTCTTCGAAACAAAACACAATGGTAGCACCTTTTGGATTTCCCCACCAAAGATATTTTTGACATGTTAGGATGGCAAATATTGATCCTTACATAAATGCAATACATTTTGATGTGAGAGTTGTACTTGTTAAAAGTGCTTTGTAACAATTATACGCTCTGCCTTGTTCATTGTCTTTCATACTTGTTGCTACTTAAGTACTTTAACCAACATCTTCAGAGTTTTGTTGCTACGGCACGCTGACAAATGAAGAGAGGTGGTCACGCAATCTGTGTGGTCATCTTCCTCTCCACTGCAAGCTACATACACCATGCAGCAACCACGCTAGCCACGTGCACTTTCATGTGACAAGAAACAACAGTCTAGACAGATGTAATGAAGTGAAAGAAGAGTTCATTCTGTATTGAGTGAGCAGAGCAAACAGCAAAACCCAACACCAAGGCTTTTCCTGAAGATATGTATTCTCTCTACATCTAGAAATGCATCGCTCCCCCTCTTTACCTCTCAGTTCCTTTCTTCTGATGCTGCTATTTCTAAAGAGCATTGTTTTGGAGCGCTTTCTGTATAAGTTCCATGGTGCTCAGAGGAATAGATCGCTGACCCACAAAGGCTTTTGTACGGTTACCAATCTGCCTTTTGTGCACACTTAGGGATTCTCCAAAGTTATCTAGGCTGAAGAAATCTTATCAAAGCCTTTTGTATTATATCAACTGCAGAAGCTTCAAGGGGAATTTTATGCTAATGATTCTCTTTAATCTCCTTATAATTCAGGCCAACTAAAAATAGATCTTTTACAAACAATGAATCATCATGACTTTAAGTGGATGCAGTTCTGCCACAATAAAGTTGAAATCTCTGTTCCATAGCACCTTTCTTTCCTCTCTTCACGTAACAACCACCCAACAAGCCAGCTGACAAAAATTAATACAGTTGGTTTTTCTTCTCCCTTCTTACTTCAGCTATCAACAGTACGACCAGTGTCAAATAAAGGAATAATTCCAAGTACCTTATTCATTTGAAGGGTAACTCCAGGAGAGAAATAGAATTTACGAATTTTTTCAAATTAAGAAAATTAGACATGAGATTGTCAAATCTCATGGCAGTAGCAAAAGCCAAGGTAATTTCTTTTCTGAAAGAAAAAAAAATAGTACTAAGTCCCAGAGCAGGCTGCAGACCTACTTTTACTGCTGTTCCACCCTCCTGGAACGTGTGAGAAATCAGAGATACATGCAGTGACTGAACCGATTTGTATGATTAATTAGCATCCACGTTACCTTGCAGATCAGATCTGCCTCACAAGACTTCACACAGTGGTATTCTACATGCAAAGATTTCTCCTGGTATGTCGCTGCTAGGAGACAAATAGCTTTGGACATGTATCTCTAAGACAAAGCAGGTCTGTGCAGTAAGGAGCTAGTTTTGTACCTCTCCTTAGTCCATTTTACTCAAAACCACCACCACTGAAGGGAAGCAGAAACAGTCACGTTTAAATCTTAAACAGTAATTCATCTGGCAATTGAGAAACTACTCACCTCTCAGTGACAATATAATTGGTTTCCTAACACAATTCTTGTGGATTCCTTGAATTTTACCAACACCCTTCTGAAATTCCCTTAAGACTAGTACATAAGATAAAGGCTTGTATGCATTTTTCTTAGACAGCAGGTGGAATAAATGAAAACTAGAGAGCAAAGGCCAACTATTAATATCAAAGAGGTTTAGGGCTAAGGGAGATCCAGGTGTTGGCTGATGAAAAGCAACCGTAAGACAAGCTGAAAGATTGTTTCCTGGACTTTTAAAAGCCTTCAGTGCTTGAACTTCTCTGACATTTACTATTGGATCTCATTACCTTTTATTTTACACTTTTTCACTGGAAGTTAACAGTATGATCCCAGGGTTAAGTTGTGTGCCTTACAGACATCTCTCTCAATTTACCCAAATCTCAACCACGGAACTTCATGGATCTGATGTGGTAGGGTCCTATAAATGAATGTGGATGCTAATATTTCGTAGCATGATGGAAGCAAATCCCCATAAGTAGAAATGCCCCTGCTGCTATGCAATGCTGTGCGACCTCTCTGACCTGGTGCACAGTGAGGAATTACAGACATTTTTAAGACTTCTCGAGTTTAAAAAGTGCTGTTTGAAGTTACCATAATATATACGCCAATAAAATCAATGGGTACAGATGCAAAATACCAACCAGGAGACAATGAAGAGCAGCGTGATGCCTGTAAGCAGACAATCCAGGCAAAGAAGCAGATCCTGTAGGACACCTGGAAGAGTGAACCCTCCTCGACAGTGTGCTTTGCTGAGCTGACCTCTCCATAATCCTTCCTGGGCGGTGGAAGAGGCTGCTAGTTAAGAATATCCCATTCTCTGGTCTGCCACCTTTCCCAGTACAGAGTATGAAGAGTTTAATGAAAGTATCTGAACTTTGTATCAGGATGATAATGAGTGGGTTTATTTCAGACAGCAACATTTCTCTAGGACTCTGAATTATATCTGAGCAAAGCTTAAATTTAACATTTTGTTATTTGCTTTCCAAATGAATGTCTAAATCTCTGCGTCTTGCTGATTTTTTAAAAGTATGACTAAGAAAATTGCTTTCTCCTCTAGAAACAGTTCTCACTTAGTTTGCAGGTGCTCTGAATGTTTGAGGTGTAAGTTACATTGACGTTGTGCACTTATGAGGATTCAGATTTTTATATTTTCTGCAGGAAAGCATTGGAAGCTCTTCATTCGGGGCTAGTAGTAGCAGATCCAGATACACTAAAATCAGTGCAGTACTTTTAGATATGAAGGAACATTTTCTGTAACACCATATGTACAGAGGTACACATTTCCAGGAGAGAGATATTAAAACATGAATAGTAATACACACTGATACAGTAATTCACTTCTGTCATCACAGACCCCAATGATGAAGGTGGCAGAGGGTTCAGCTACAGGGAGACTGTTCAATTCAAAGTTTCCTACCATTGGAAAAAGGAAAGCATAGGAAAGAGTTACGCAAAGTTAGGACCCCAAGAAAGCATTAAATATAAATGAAAATAGTATTAAGTGGTATTTGACAGACTGTGTCAAAAATAAGATGTTGACAATGAAGCTGCGAGAAAGTATCGTCTAAAATTCAAACACAAAAATCTTCTAAGAGGGAATAGGCACACACGAGCAGAAATAAGAAGTAATACAGACCTAGGGCCATCTTTTCGTGTGTTGAGTAGTACCTTACCCCACAAGTAAGTGTCTTAAGTTTTCCATTATTTTCACTGTACTCAGGGGAGGAGCACACTCATGAGAAAGTATACCGGAATCTACTTATGTCATGGGTCAGAAGACTTGTAACAAGATTTCCTTTAAGTATCTATGTTATTTTTCACCTAACTGCTGACTTTTTAATGCCTTCCAGACTATAATTTATACTTTGATCTGTACTAGGGACACACAGGGGAAAAAAGGAGAAAATTTTTTAAAGCACTCATTGTTGCTCAGCGTTGATACACAGGTGAATTACTTGAACAACTACTACATAATAGGCAAAAGAATCCAGATTCCACACAAAATATTTGAAAGCTCTTATCTTTCTTTCCCTTTTGTAATTATTTTGGCTTTTATACTTATTTTCTTCCTCTTTAAGTGTCTTCTAGCTTCCCCTTTCTGCTCACAGTAATCACCTTCTTACTACCAAGCTCTCTCTCTCCCAAATTGCTATAGCAATCATCAAATTGCTATATTTGTAGAAGAATGAACATTAAAGTTTGACTCCACTTTTTGAGAGGACATCCAAACAAGTACAATTACATAACATACCCTAAAGGCAATTAATAGACATGAAGTAAGCTGGCCAAGATGCACTGAAAAATATTTATTGGAGTTTACTATGCCTCAGAATAGCCCGTTCAGGAAGGCTATTCCTGCATGAAATGGTACACACATGTACGTATTCTTTAAGGTTAAATTGCAACTGCAGGTGAAGAAGGGTGATGGTGAGTTCCTTCCACATTTCTGAAGGAGCCCTTGATGAGTGCTCCTCATTAAGGAAAAACATCTGGGGTTCACTCTGCTCTGCAGCGGTTGAAATAAATTCTTTCACATCTCTTAGAATACTTAAGGGCCATCTAGTGCATTATGCCTCCCTGCTTAGAACCTTCTTTGTAATTTCTGAGGATCAAGAAATCCTCAGAAGGGTGGAAATTTTGACACCTTGTTATTGTGTAAGAAATCTGAATAACAATTTACACAGCATGACTGTATGAATTATTCTTTAGACACTCTTGGCTCAGAGTAAGCATGAGGTTTTTTGAAACTTCCAGGCCTTTTTGCCCAAATGAGCCAGAAATAGCCTACGTCAGGTGAGTTAAGTTACCTCCCATGTGTTGCACATCAAGCATATAAGCATGGAGAACCAACATAGAAAATTCCGGTACACTGCCACGTGACTTCACGTTCCTTATGCATACATATTGTTGTTCCTTGGAGTTTTCTTTCTCAGCAATAAAACATACAAATTATTTATTCCTTTACATTACTTAAACTTCCTTACAAAGGTAAAGTTATACTGGGGAAAGTCTTTCCTGAGAGTTTGCCAAAACCTTTCCAGATTTGTACATTTCATTATATTCATACCATGACGTCCGTTGTCCAAGGAACACGTTTGTAAAGACTAGGGTTGCAACACTTTAAAATTTTGTGTTTACTGATTACTTTCTAGGAAAATGAACACTATCTTCACCATAGCCCTTTAGTTAAATGATGTTCCATCGGGGTTTTTCAGTAGCATACCTACCCCACACATACACTAGAACACAACAGCTGTCTATTTCTTTCTCTTCTTGCTTCCTATGCTTCTTTCACAGCATTTCTTCTGTGCTGTCGAAAAAAAATGATTTATTTTCCAGACTAAAAACTGTTTTTCAAGTTCTCTCTTCACAGAACGCCCCATCGTGCAATGAGCTACACACTCAGATTACTGCTATCCCAGGAGAGAAAGTGGGGGGGCAAATCCTACAGAACCTTTGTCTCCTAGCTCGATTATTTATAATTGTGAAATCTGTGAACAAACTCCCTTAGGAAATATTAAAAATTGATCCACTTTGGTAAATTACTATTAATGCCTTCAACGAAATTAAATTACAGAAAACAGTCATACTTGTACATTGCTTGCCTGATGGGCAAGTAATAACAGCATCATCCTTCTGTCGTTGTCACCTTCATTTTTCAGTTGCTGAAACCTCTCCACTCTAAATAGAAAAACATGCTGAAAAATCAGAAGAAAAAGAATTAGCCTGCCTCATAGTTCTTTGATTCTTCTCTGCCTTGCCTTGTTCTCCATCGTTGCATACACCGGACAAACATTCTGAAATTGAAGGAACAGCAGGTTCCTTTCCCCCCCTCTCCAGAGGGATAGCACAGTAACTCTGCTGAAGAAGGGACCGTATTAACGTGTTCCCGCATTCTCACACAGGTCATCTGTAAATTTCTTTGAATCAGCTGAAGTGACTGTGGGAGCTCCTGGGCTTTGTATTTTTAAGCAAAAGGCCCTGGCACTTAATATTTTGGAAATTATTTATCAAGACGTTTCTCAATTTATACATTTCTGCGGCTAAAAATGTTACCAAAATGAAAACACCTCCCCATAGAAATTTTTGCCAGAAATTGTCAGTGATTCCATGTTTTTGTTGTCAAAATAAATCATATTGAATCTGCTATTAAGGCACTTCCGGTATGCATGCTGTGAATCGCATCGGTCCACGGGCTGTAAAGAATATACCCTAGCACACATTTCCTAGGGCTCGCCAGAAATAATTACCAGGACATAACAACTCTGTGACAACACGCAATTGCACCAACACAATTAGGTGCCTGAAATTTGTGCTTCTAGTGGTATCACTGGTGTGCGTCTGTTTCTATAGCTGGTATCTGTGCGAAGCTATCAAGTTTAGAGTGATTTTACTTTTTCCCTCCAAAGCACGTTCCCAATTTTTTGTTACTGTGGAATAAGACACTTTTCAACAATCAGATAGCAATATTTAAAACTGCACCCTTCAGAAATCTGTAGTATAAAACCAACTTACATAACATTAATGAAGTTTTTAAGCACCTGACCAAAATCTAATAACTTGATTCTCTCTTGGAGGTGTTCTTACTCTGTCAACACGGTGAAGAAACTAATATCACCTTTCTGATTAAAAATCAGATTTTTTTTCTTTTCGGAGTATTCTGATGTTAACAACTCAAGGTGTGCTGAGAAATATATTCCTTGAGAAGATGGTCAAAATGCCACCTTTTTCCTTCTCTCTCTCCCCCACAAAATAGTAAATTCAACTTTTCCATTATGAGTGTCCACATTGGTGTGGGGATCCGAGGCACACCAGTTACTAGTATTATTTCATATCAAGATACTACCACTGGATGTTTCAGACAGTCCTGTACAAAGAGTTCTATACATCAACTTTATCTCACTGGCCTGCTAGAACAATGCGCTTTTTTGGGGGAAAAAAAAAAAGAAGCAATCTATTTTTCAAGTGACAGATGGATAAACAGATGGGTGGAAAAGTCCACTGGATAGTGTGTTGGCTGCCTGTCATTGCCTGTATGACAGCCAATAAATATCATATGGACTAAACCTGTAAACTAACATGTCCCTATTTAATGAATTTTTTCAGAATGGTTAAAAATTTTAAAAAATATTAAAAAATAAAAATTTTCAGAATTGGTTTGCTGGCCAATACTATATAGATGAAATGCCACCTTGGATAAGGAGACCAAACACCTAAGCACAAGCTTGTTTTAAGATTAACAACGAAGAGCAAGCAGGGAAGGAAGCCCCACGGTAAAGTGGGTACATTTTTACAGATTGTCTGTGAGAATTCCTTTTGCACACCTGGAACAAATTCCTGGAAATAACTTAACCCTCAGCATGTTTAGACTTAGGATGATGTTTTCCTACTACTTTCTGTGGGAATTTTATAATTTTGGTTTTCAGGCTTGCATAAAGGAATAGTGCTTCATTCAGCAGCCAGTCATGAGATACCTCAGACCAACAGGAGACTACATATTTTATCCTCTTTTGAGAGAATCTCTCTATTTTGGGCTAATATAAAATTCATGATAAAAATACCGACATGACATGAAATTCCGTATTTACTGGCACTTAGGCCTTTCTGTCACATGCATCTTGCATTACAAATGACGACAATTTGCCTGTCTGCCAAAGCCAGCATGGTTGTGAGGAATGGAAGGCTCCTGCTTACTTTAGGGTGCTCATCAGCACAGAGCTCATTATGTGTAAAAGGGTAGCGCTGCTTTACTTTTCTTCCAGCCTTTTTGTCTAGTACTCACTGAGTAATTCCTAGCTTGTCTACTGACACAGAGTAGATCATTTTTTCCTTATTCAACAAACCGTTACTGATTTTACAGACAGAGGTAAAACTCTTACAGACTCGGTTCCACAGGCTGCAAGGAGATGGAGAGAGATGAAAGAGTTTCCCCACGCTGCAGAGAAAAATTTGCCTTGAAAAGGAGTTCAGTTCTCCGGAGCAATGCTCCAATGCCTTCACCACTCGGGAACCTCATTCCTGAATTGTTGAAGAAAATACAAAAGCGAATATTCAGGCTGACTAATGACATGTGCACTTAATTATTAAAATTGTTTCACTTTTAATAATTTTTTTCACAGGTAATAAAAATAGATTTGCTGATTTTCAAAAAATTCTTCAAAAACAGTGTTCCTGAAAAGAAAATGCAACACTTGTTGATGTCATAAATCAACCATAAAATAATTAGGTGTGCCAAGATGGAAAATAATACGAAAAGAATACAGAAAATAATTTCATTATGAAAATACAATCTATTAGCTCAATACCAATCGGTGGGGTAAATTTCAGCAAAAGTTTCTGAAAATGTATAGACAGTTACAAAACACTGAGAACAATATTTTGCAACACTATTAGACATATGAATATGCATGTGTCCAGCAGAATGGTGTGTGACATGAAAATGATTATAATTTGATAAGGTAATTAAAAATTAGTAGAAAAACCCTGAATTGGTTAGAAAAAAGGTGTGACGTAAGGAAGACACAATGAAGATTAACTTTGAAATTTAAAAATAAATTCTGTCATATGAAAGTATTAGTATGAAGAGGTCTTTGCCTTTGCAGAACGCCTTTTCCCTGAGGAGCTCCAAACCCTGTAAAGAGGTTAACAGCTTCATCACGTATTTTTTTTCTTTCATTTATATGAAATGTGGCTAATGTGACATAATAGGAAAGAAACTAGCAAACGCTTGAGACATTCATTTTGAAAAGGAAAAATAAACAAAAAAAAGAACCTGATCAGTTTAGTCCCCAAAGCGTCCGAAGAGGAGGCCTGCAAAGCGTTCAGAGAAAGATCCAGGCTCCGCTGTTTGTCCTGCGCACTGCGCTGGAGAGCCTAGGCGAAGCCGGGCGCTCGATGGCACCCCTGGGAGGCTGGGCAGGCGCGGAGCCCCAGTGCCGGTGTGGCTGTGCGAGGGCTGCCGAGGACCAGCAATAGCTTTTAGTGGTGGCACCTTTCGTGTGGGAGCAATCGCTGGACGTTTTCAATTTCAGAGCTGGGCTCTGGTGAGAGTGAGAGGGCGTTGGGACCACTGGGAGGAGTATAGCAGCAGACTAAAGGCATAAACCACTCAGAGGACAGCACGTGCCTGTTATCTACAGAACAACATGATGCAAGAAAACAAAACACTGAGGTGATGTAACGAGCAAAGCACATGCAAGAGATCTCTGATTAGCAAGGCTCCTACTCTGCCACAGGGGTCCGTCCTAAGCAGAGACAGGGGACGTTACAAAATCGGGCAATCCACTGGTGCAGGATTACACAAACATACGTGCTGCTGAGTCCCTAGTGTAATGCAATTGGTTGATGCCTTCTTTAAGAGCTTCACAGAAGCCTCTGAATATCCTTTTTATCTCCAGAGTTTTCCTTACGAGGCTCTAGTACAGCCACAGCAAGACTGTAATGCTGAGCAGCCCCCAATCCATGCTGACACTGCTCCTCAGCTTACCCAGAAACAGGTAACTTCAGTTTTTTTAAAAAACTGCTATCATTTTTCCAGCCACTTTGGGCATGTGAGGCATGTGTTTGTGAAGACATTACCTGGATTCAGTCTTGCCTAGGGCTGGAGAGTTCCTGAACTGTTGGTTCAATTTTCTTATGCACTACAACAGCCTTGTGAGTGACTGCATACCTCTAGATCTGACTGAAGCGGTGAATTAAAAGTGGAATATTCTCTTTTGGTGTAATATTACATGTCTATGCATCTTGCTGTACACTTAGTCATCCCTCCATGTGTGAATAAGGTATCCTGTGAAAGACATTCTCTACTCTGGGCATACTATTATGATTGACAGAATCTGTCAGAAACCATAGTGAGATTTTTGGCCTCTTTTCCTCAATTTATGTATAGCAGAGAGTAAAACTTTTAAAGTAGTAGAAAAGTTAATAAAATTACTAGAAATGTAATTGACATAAAGAATTCCAGGCATTTTATTTTTACACCTCAAAACTGGAGTGTTTCAAATTTTGCCAAATGAATTTTTGTCCAATTTTTTTTCTTTAACACAAGTCCTACATTCCAAAAATAGCTAAATAATTCCATAGGATCTTAGATTAAAATGAAATGAAGCTTAGGTGTGTATCTGAACTAATTTTTACTCCTAGGCTGGTTAGAATTTGGAGACTTATGAATGCCTGTGTACCAGTTATTTACAGCAATTCAAAGTCCCAAAATTCTGTCAGGATCCGAGATTTCGAAACACCTTCATAGAGTACAAATTTACTCTACTGAATATGAGCAACGCAAATCAACCGCGTGTTCTCAACCTTCTGGGTACGTACAGATTTAAAGCTACTGCTGGCTTGATATTTTCGCATCCCAGCAGGGATGGGTTATCCCATGGAATAACAGCCAAAGCAATAGATGAAGTAATTGTTCAAACAAAAGTTAAGTACAAGCAGTGCAGATTATTGCTAGCCTTTTCATACCTTTCTCCTCCTGCTCTCCTTTTTGACTGATTTGTTCTCAATATCCATGTCATAATCAGCCTTCGTTTTCTCCATCATCTAGAGGATTTTAGTCACTACATACTTGACTACATCAGTCTTGCTTTTTCAACATAGAGTGCACACATTTTGCAGTTAGGTGCACACATTTTCTTCACCTCTTCGGCTTTCAGCCTTATGCACCTGCCTCCAACATTTTAGACTGAGATCCCCAGCAACTCCAGATATATTCCTCTGACAGGTGATATTAGATTATTCTACAGGCTGATGCCACCTTCAGCTGAGCTGATCTGTGAGATGGGTTAACCAGACACATAGAGAGTCCCTCTGAAACACAGCCATAGAAAATACAGCTAAAACACAACTGCCCCCGATACTGCCAAGAGAGGAACATCTCCAGGGGTTCCACATACGGCATTACTCCCCAGGTGGATGCTCTATGTATATACATCTATCACCACCAGACTACAGCTGACTAGTTCTGGAAGTAGTCTGGAGGACACCTAGAATGACTTAAGTCTCTATGGCCACATTGTCCTCACAGACAACTCCAACTCCAAACTGCCTACAGCGCCTAGGAAGGGCTCTGGGTCATCTTGTCTGTGGAGACAGGTACAGGCAGGTTACGAGGCAGCAGCTAGATGATGTGCAGCCTCATCACAGGCTACTTCCACTTCTAAAACAGAGTCTACTCATGTGTTTGATCCTGAAACATCAAAGCTGAGTTGCTACAGAGATGGTCTTGACAGTAAGACAGGTGGCAAAACCTGGAAACCTGGAAAAATTGGCTTTTCAGGTCTACTGTAAATACACTGTAGTGCTAGCTCTATCAGTTCCTCACAAAGGTGTAAGAGGGTCTTTTGATTTGCATGATCATAACAAATCTTTATTACAAATGTGTGCAATCGTTTGAAAAAATAATAAATTAAAAAAAGCCATAGAAGAATGAGGCTGTGTGCATTTTATTACTGAAGTTGCAACATGAATGTTTTAAATCCTGAAGCTGTGAGTCTCCTAACAGCAATAGTCACACTGGATAAAATACCGAACCTGCTCAGTATCCTCTTTGTAAATGCCTTCATTAAAGGGTTCAGCATCGAAAGTGACAGTAACCCCCAATATTGCTGCTTTGCCTTTCTTTGCCTCCCCACCCCTCCTTACGCCAAGCCACTAAAACTTTCTTTCTAGGCCAAGATGACAAGGACCTTCAGGAAAATAGTTTGTAACATATAAGCAATGTAAGCTGATATAAGTTTCATATCTCTCATTTAAAAGTCTTGGTGATTCACATTAAATTACTTTCTAAATTTATTTGTTATTAGAATAAAAACAAAAGCTAACAAAACTTTAGAAAAGGCTCCACTATTCAAACACTTAAAAATGAAGATAAGAGCATGTGGGGATTTTCAGTGTGTTTAATTCCCACTAATTTTTTTCAACTTCTGTAAATTAAAAAGAAAAAGCCCAAACCACTTCAAAAACCCAGCTCCTCCTTTATTTTGCTTAAACTTATTGATTCTAATTAGAAATGCTGTGAAATAATGAACGGAAGGCTTAACACATAGTGCTTCTGGACTCACTCAAATTAAATATAGAGGAAAAGGTCTTACATAATTCTCAAACTTACTTTGGGGTTCCAAGAGGTTCAACAGCAACTTTGAGCTTCGGTGTGTATTTTAAGCTGAATCCCTGAACCTTTCCAGATTAACCTTTCCATGTATTAATAACAAAGCTGTTTAAACAAAGCTGCCATTTTAAGAATTGAACCTAATATTACAAGTAGCATGCAATTTGGTCTTCCCAAACATCTCCCCTAATAAATCCCTTCCAAGCCTCCAAGCTGTGATTCAGAAAGAGAAGAATAATTCAGGGGTAACAGCACGGTGAAGCCTTGAGTCATGCACGCTTTGTGGAAAGAGTTACTGTATCATTAAGTAATACAGGAGGAAAGAATAATTGAGACGAGCCTAGTCAGCCAAGAGAGGACAAAGCCCGCATTTGTGATGTGTGACTCAACGCGCTCTTCAGCAGCGGCATTACAGACAAACAGCTCTCTGCAGGTCCAAAAGAAGTGGGGTCTTTTGAGAGGAGAACATGGAACTTTTCTTTGGCAATTTTCTACAGCCCAGAATGTCTCTCTGCAGCATCACTCACGTGTAAATATGAGTTACGCATTATGGGAGAAAATTCAAAAACAACTAGTGCCTCCTTGTTACTTCTGCTATGCTATACATACTGCAAAAATAGCACTGTATAAACCAAAACACCCTCACAGAGATAAAAGAAACACATTTTAAGCATCAGCGATGAAGAAACCTGAGTTCAGTAACGTCATTTGAGATCTTCATTGTCATTTTAGCTGCAGAAGTCCATCTGTTTCTCCACATCCCTCTTCATACATGACTTGCAAACAAAGGTCATGTCACACAGCAATAGAAATACTGACATTAACTAATGTTGTTTTTAATTAAACATTAACAGAGATGGGAAATACTTGGCTTTCTGGGAAGAAAATGGGTATGGCGGTTACATAATTGCTAGGGAAAGACAGAACAGAGCAGGGAGAAAGTAGGTAACTCTACCGACATTTTCTGTCTCCAACTACTCATATATCAAACGTAAGTACCAGAGCTCCATTAAGTAGCACCCACGTAATCAAGTGGCCTAAAAGGAGAAATGGACTTCTTTTAGTTCATTCCCCTGCCAGTACAGAATAATTCCTTGCATGATAGTTGTCATTTCTTCATCAAGTCTGGTTTTAAATATCCTGGCAAAGCCACCTCCACATTTTCTTTGGAAAAAATCTGTGCGTTACCATAAAGTATTCCATGAAATTCACCCTTATTTTAAAATCTGTTTATTCCACTTTTTTCCCTTCAAACCACCCCAAATTCTCCCCCCTCCTTGCTCTTTCCATCTTCCAAGTACTTATACTCAGATAGCACAACTGTCTGCAATGCCCACTTGTGAGCCAAACACTTAGACGTCAGACGTGTACAGATGCAAGGCGGTGTTGCAATACCCGGATTAGCAAGTGCAGTCCATTACCGTCGTTCACGTTTGAGAGTTTACAACCTGGCATCTGGCGACTGAACCTGCAGAAGTGGCTCTTATACCAATAGCCTTCACCTTTTCAGGTGTGGTTTTTGACCCTCTTTCAGGTTATGCTTTCAACTAAAAATTTTCTATAATTTAGCAGCCTAAAGCAGTAGGATACAAGGATGGGATTTTGGTGAGATCCAGAACAAGAAAACATAACTGGAAAATGTGTGATAAATGGTAGGGATAAGATTGCGATATATTTCTGCCAGCATCTTGACAACATATGTAGGAAACCCATGATTTGTTCACCAGCTGCTGAACTTACCTACATATGAACTTCCCTTCATTTGCCTGCCTTCTTCCTATTGAAGTAACAGGCCTTATTCTCTCAAATACCCTAAGGATGCTCATGCCAATTAATGATGCATGATTTCTTCATGTATGTGTATATATATACACACACATACACACAGATATACATAGGTATGTACGCATATCTAGATATACACCTGAATACGTACAATTAATTTGGTTAGAACAGATTGTGCAGCTATATAAACTTTGTGCTGCGGTAAATGAGGAAGTGTAGAACTCATCCAGAATCCTACAGTGTAAGACCTTCGATGCAAAAAACTCATAGCCTTCAGAAGTCGTTTGCCATTTTAGCGCTTTTTATATTGTCATTAATACCTCTGTAAAATGGAAATTTGATCTAAATTCCAGCAGAGCTGCTCCAAATTTTGAAGAAAAATAAAACTGAGGTGAAGAAATGGCCAAAAACTCAGTCACTTTTTTCTACACCTTCATTTTGGGGTAAAAAAAGGACAATTTGCTTTGCCTCTACTTAAAATCTGAAAAAACTATGGTTGTTCTCAAGATACACAAGCTATTCTATTTCCTTCAGCATTTCCAATGGTCATCATTTTGAAGAGGTGTCACATCCGCACCAGGAGTAAGGTAGTTTCCAACAGGCTGTGCAATATTTCAGTAACACGAAGAGAAGAGAGGGATAGGATTTACACAGGGGAAAGGCAGAATTTGAGAAGAAATGCTTTGACTCTTGGTAAGCAGCAACTGAAAGATACTACCACGTGAAAGCTGAGCTGTGTAACATGAGGTGTTTATCCCTTCAGTCTACATCTAAAGACTTCAGCATCAATAAAGGCCTTACAGTGGTAATTAGCACCATTTCAAACAAATTACATGAGTTTGCAATTCATTGCTTAATTGTTACTTCACTCAACAGAAGGTATTTAATACTCACATAAACCAGAATTTTATTAGAAATGTGGTGAGCGTTTTATTTTATAGACAAAGTAGCATGCTAATAAAGATCAAGTTAGAACTATGATCCCATTTTGAGACTACGTTGGTGCAGTGACAATTTTGCAGCAGGACCGATATTGTAATTATACTAATAAAAGCCTTCTTGTTAGTCAGTTCTCTCTATGCATGCCATTTATAAATAGCTACATTAAATATGTAAATCTATACATATTTATGATCCACTTTTTCGTGGTCAGAAGTTACTAAAAACTATGACTATCATTTAATTAAGAAGTTGAAGTGAAACAGAAGCCGCCTCTTCCCCCTAACAGGCACTGGAAAGAGAGGGAATTCAAAACTACTGTATTTGCTATTTCAGATTAGTTGAAGCTCTGATGTGCAGCATTTCCACAAAGCCAAGCAACTTACAAAATATGGATTTAGGCATCTAACTTTTAGCATTCCCACCAGAATATCCCAGTCTGATTGACCTGCCATGGGCCAGCCAGGGAGGCAGGCACCGAGCTGGGAACAGAACCCAGAGCCCCGTGCGGTTGTTGTCCTACCCCCTCTACCTCTGCAGTCTGGTTAGCAATAAACTTGCCGTCATATTAATCAATACACAAGTCAATAGCAATTTCATGATACTCTACAATACTGTATTCCCAGTTTAGGTCTTTCGTAATGTCAAGCAACTGGTGAACCGTGTAGCACAACAATTTACATAACTTTTCTGCTAACTTTAGCTCTACGGCATAAACTGTGCCACTTTTAGCCATGGCTTGCCTTCCTATAGGTCTTTCCCCAACTCGAGAACTGCACTTCCCTTTTGGTAAGAGGAGAAGCCTCATTACAGCGCACTGGAAATATCTACAGCAGATGAATTGTTATTAATGGGAAGAAATGGAAATGTTTATGTAGGCAGGGGAACGACAACTCTATTTTAAATACAGACCTAATTCATTTCAGTAAGGATACCTGGAACTTTATAGAAAGCAGACTGTCAAAACAGGTGATAACACTGTTAATTTTAAGTCTTGGAAAAGCTTAAATAGAGAAAATAAGATAGAATTAATGAAACGTTGTGCTTTGTTCTCTGCCAAGATTATAAAAGAAAACAATAATATGTTTCTGAAAGAACATATTAAACCCACTCATGAACTAATCTTCAAGGAAAGGAATCTTTCCCAAAACAGGCACTTAGCTTAAATGGAAGGAAATTATGAAACTGAATCACAAAGCTGTAGGGTTTGGGTTCATGTTCATATTAAAAAGGAAAATAATAGGAATCAATCACCTATTCTTTGTCTTCTGCAGCTGTTGCTGCTTTTTTTTTTAAAAAAAGAAACTAAGCAGCAAAATTAAACTCTTCTATTAATGAGTATGCATTGACTCTTGTGAAAAGAATAGTGATGACTTCTCCACAGCTGTTCACATTAGCTATTTTTAATTTATTGCCTAGGCTTAAACATCCTCAATGACCAACTGAATGTCCAACAAAAACATTTAATCTGAAAATATTTTAAATAAGTTTAAGCTTTTGACCATTTTTAATTCTTAGGTGAAGCTTGCTAAGAAATAAACATTCTTCCCGTTTCTGATTTATTGTTCACAAAATGCGTTTTTGTGGTTGGCAAGAATGGCTGTAGCCAGCTACATACAGGCAGCAAAGTTTATTTCATTAAAGCCACCCACAGTGTCGCGCTGCACTTGAATACGAGCACCTACCTATCTACCCCTCTGGCTGTAAACAGCACTGAATATAATAAAAACGCTCCTAGAGATATCAGCATTTAACTTAATTTATTAATTTGTGCAGATGGAGAAAAACGAGGACTTTCTCACAGGTGCCTCTCAAAGACCTATGTTGGTTGTGACAAAGTTTTCTGTTTGTTTCCCTGCAGATAACTCAGATAAGGAGCAACCACAAACAAAGTATCCACCAGAGTTTGACTCGCGTTTTGCAAGAAAAATGGCAGAATTAGTTATTTCTGGAAGAATGCTGGTTTGTTCTCAAGGAAGACAGAGCCGTCCCTTCCCCCAGCGAAGCTCCCCACCTTCTCTTAGGTGAGGACAGAGCAGGGGGCTGGTGCCCCACCTCGGCTGCTCACCTGGGCTTGCCTTGCAGCCCTCTGCTGCTCCGGGCTCCGGAGGGCTGCGAGTGCCACGCACTTCTGAGCTACAGCACAGCTCGCCTCCTGCACTGTTCAGTCTCTGACCACTCGCTCTCCAAACACACCGACCTCACGAGAGGAGCGCTTAGCATCGCTACACCTGTTTGCACAGAAACTTGGACTGTGGCAGAAAGCTCAGAATAGCAGCTCCCCCAACAGTCATGCCAGCAAAGGACGCCGGTGGTGACAGATGAGAGGAACAAGAGGACGCCCGGGTGAGCAGTGCGGTCACGGGCAGCCTGCAACGCAGAGAAGAGGTCGTAAAATAAAACTGCGCATGGTGAAATACATTAAATAATTCATCAAAATATTAAATAATACGCTCTTTTCTGCATGTGGACACTCAGTTACAGTTCATAAACTCCTCGTTGAACATCAGAAAGAATTTCATATGTGCATTTAATTAGATTCTGAACATTTTTTCATACACACCCTGATGATTTGGAACATTTCCAAAATATTAGGATTATGATCATATATATATATTTATATCTAAATGAAATTTTGGACATTTTTTGTAAATAGGATTTTCATCTTACCTTTTCTGCAGAGTGGGCATTGCCGTGGCCCACTGGCCGAACGACTTCTGGCAGGGAGCTGTACTGTTCGTTTATTATTGCAACTTGTGCAGCTCATTATAACGATAAAAAAAACCACCAAAGCTGAGGGCTTTCATCCGTCCATAACCTTATGTATTTTTTGAAGCCAGAGGCTAAATCTTTTACTGAGATTTTGATATATCTTAAGGATCTGTACTTTGCCCCTTAGAAACAGCTTTTTAATTAACTTATTTATTTATTGATGAGTGTAGATGATAGGAAAGCAGCCAGGGTAATAAGGAAAGCATACGTTCCCAGCCTATTAACCCCTGCTATTTAATAATGCACCAAAACCCCCTTAACTTTAATTTTTTCCCTCTCTAGACAGATAAGACAGCATATTTTACATTCAGCATGGAGGAGAAATAAACATCCTTGCCAGCTACGTTTCTGCAGAAAATGAGCCCTAGATCACTGGATTTGTGTATTTACAGACATCTGCCACAGATGATGAATCCTCCAGCAGATTAAACTCAGAAGAAACGACAAAGGGTTGTTGGCATGCTGCTGGAGATTGGCTACGCTGCCATTTCCCATGAAAGAGTTCAGGCTTCTAACAGTCTTTTACCTCGTTGGACCAAAAAAACCCCAGACTAGACTATTTGCCAAAACTGTGCTTGTCAAACTTTTTCTGAATTAGTTTAATCTTGCTTTACTGGTGTGCGCCACTGCTGCTCATCACATACTGCTGTAAATAGTTCTAGAAAGAAGGACAGTGTAAAAAAATTGCTATGAAAAGATAATCACAGACATTGCAAAGAAACAGTTAAAGATATAACATGAATCGGCATTTAATGACAGTTTAGCATGCTTGCAAGTCAGCTGATGTGCTATTAAATAGAACATCACTGATAAAAACCCAAGCTGCTACGGACTCAGGTTAGTATGTTCAAGAAAAGGGTGGTGTGATGGACATGGTTGCTCTGTCCCAAATGCAACACAGTCATTTTAACTCACCATCAAGCTAATAAATTTTGCTCAATAAAGATTAATAGCTCTGGTTTAACTAAACTGCTTTCATTTGCAGGAGTAACGTGTCAACTGCACAGGTTTTACTGAATCAGTTATTAAAACAAATTCATACCAAGTAATTACAGATCGTGTGCATTTAAGCTAATTTTTTATTCTAAGTGAAATCACAGCCGAGTCCCCATTCCCTTTTGATGCAAGTCATGTGCTTTTCATGCAACATTCAGGCATCTAACAACTCTTCATGCCTGCGCACCTTACCTCGGCGTTTTGCTGGGATAAGGAAAATGACATTTTACGCTGTTGCCCCTTCTTGCCGTAACGAGGTGTGACGGCATGCGCTGCCAAGGCAAGCAGTCAGCTACGACTCCCTTCGCCTTGGATTTTGGAGAGGAAACTGTGGCTGCGGTGAATGCAAATAGAGCTAATAATGATTATTAAAGGCAGCAACTGGGTACTAGTCACACATTCTAACGTTTCTCAAGTTTTCTCACAACAACACTTTAAAGCCTTAGAGCTTTTCAAGCTGCTGGATTTAACACCGGCTCAGACCCCATATAATTTCTAACTGCCCACCAGTGCAGCATAATTTTGGGAAAAAATGGAAGCATCACTCAGGTGATTTGAATTATATCTCGACTTTAATCACTGAAAGTGGTATTCCCAAAGAACAACCTTTCAAATTAAACACTTCTCCCCATTGCAGAAGATATACCCCTCCAATTTAACTTGCCCAAGAAAAGTCATGTGCAGTACCCTTTTTGAGAATGATAAAATGATTCTCCTACTCCAATAATAACCCTCCATCTTTGTCATTACCCAAGGCAACTTTAAAATTACACAATCACCAATTATACTGTGTACCGCTAGAGGTACTCCTCAGTCTCTTAATATCACCGAACAGTCCTTGCAGGCTTCAGTCCACAGCCAGGCCCAGCCACATTCAAACATGCTACCACTTTGTCACACGGGATTGCTTTAGGGATGGGATGAGCAGCGGAGTAACCCACGGACCCCGAATCTCCAGCTCCCTGACGCATTGGCAGCCTCGCTCCGGCAAGGTGCCTCCCATTGCTCAGGGAGCTCTTCTGGAAAGCTGTTGACTCTGGCTATCAAGAGTAAGGAAATTGCTCATTGGGAAAGACTGTGTTTACAAAGCTGTATTTTTAAGTATTTTCATTCATGGATTTAATTCAACAATCTGTTACCGTACTGGGATATAAAGCGTAAGAAATACTTTTAAGGATCCATTTGTAAAGGTTCAAGTTTAAGAGAGGCTTTTATGCTTCAGAGAGGGTAAAAATTTGTGTGTTGAAGATGGCAGCTGTCAACAAAAGCCAGATAATTGTGCAAATTGAAAAAAAAAAAAAAGAAAGAGCCCCTCAAATGGACTAGAGGAGTAACCTATGCAGGGATTCGCACAACAGCAAACCCAGATTTGTTCTATGCATCTGCTTCACTACATGGTTCCATAACAATTCCTCATAAACTGATAACTAACAGCATCCTACAGCAACAGACGGTACCTGTTGGTACCACAAAAGAACGACAGCACGCAAGCAAGGTGGTACGTATAGAGCTAGTCCTGTACACACACACCTTCCTGAGCGGCAAACCGAGGCTGTGGGGGAAGGGAAAGGGCTGAAAATGTTAAAATACCAGAAGTAAGGCTCCAAAAATGACACGGCTATCCCCCCTTCCCAGAAAAAAAGAAAAGAAAAGAAAACATTACAAAAGATTACATTTGGTTATCGTGCATACTTTTGGAAAAGATAAGGGGCTCCAATTCACATGATTTCCTCTGCAGCCATGAAGGCTGGAAATCGAATTTAATGTTTCAGGAAAGCTGAGACACTCATGCCCACAGGAAAACTTGGAACACCATTAATTACAAAGGTGATGAGTGTTGTGAACACCAAATCTGATGTGGTGACTTGAACATGGAAACATTGCATAATTTTTATATACAAAAACAAGTAAAATTACAGGTGTAGATTTCACTTCGAGAAAAGGAAACCTAACTTAAGCAAAAGTATTTAATAGATTAAGAGGAACAAGAGGTGAGGGCATGCTGTGGAGTGCCAGCTATTCTGCAGGCGACAGGAAGTGACTGGGAGTCAGGCCAGTTCACACGGCGTAACACTGTAAGAGGGAACGTGCTAGTAGTCAACAGCTCTATCCGGTAGCCAACATTAATTCTGTACTGCTAATACAAACAATGAGTTCAAAGGACAAATGATAGCAGAATTGATCAGTTCTATATTTTCTCATCAAAGTTAAAAACTAAAAAACAAAAAGAAAAAGAAAGCAGCACTGTGTTCTTAGCACAAGTTTATATTTAAAGAAAGGAATCAAATGCCTTTCTTGGGAAAACTAAGAACTTTAAAACTTTTCTTTTATTACAAAAAGCCTGCTCAAATGAAGCAGAATCCTGAAAACTAAGCCACGACTTGGAAAGAGTGAGTAAAATATTTGCCAACTCTAACTACGGAGGTGGCTAAACTGCAAAAGAATATTTTCAATATGTGGCTGAATTACTGAACCATTGGGAAATGTGGTATTTAAGGAGGACTGTGCTCCCATTGGGATATAATTGGATCTAATGGACACCGCAATTAATTTCATTCATTAACTATTTTTCGTCTCAAAGAAAAACGTTGGCTGCTGCCAGTTCCAGGAATGTCTCAATTTTAAAAGTACAATAGGTAGTTTGCCCTGAGTTAAAAAAAATTTATGAAAGTCAAGCAGCAACCAGAAAATACCCCCTAAGCTCAGCTTTAACACCTTGCTTTCCAAAAAACTAGAGCTCTATTAATAAAGCATTAGCTAACAAGTCAATGTTCTAAAAAGTTAAGATATTGTAACATTTTCAGTGGAGGATCGGATTTTAATCTACGTGTCAGTCATCACACTATCAGCTAGAGGAGCGCTCCTGCCCAGGTGTGCAGGCTGCAGCCCAACGCTGCTGTGTTTACCTAAGGCACACACAAGAAAAATTGGCAGGGTCCTGGTGTGAAGGCTACCGTGAGACATCCCTGATCATCCCTTAATTACTTTAGTTTTAGACTACTGCTAAGTGCAGTACAACTATACAGCAGGGTATTTGCCAAGCTTATTTAATCTACTGTTTTATAATTTCACAACACCTGCCAGTTTTTAATAGACTGATTAATAGCGATAACTGCCGTATGTGTGCAGTTTAGGGCTTGAGCCCACGCTTTTTAAACCAATGGAAGCTTTTTATTGCTTTTTATAGGGGCAGCAACAGTAGAGATTAAATGCTCTTTCCTCTCAAATAATTTTTGTCGCCCTCCCCAGGAGAGGCAGTAATAAATTATATACCAGCTTCAATTCCAAGGAAATTTTTTTTATTAGTTTCCTAACCTTAATCTTCCGCAACCCACTGCCACCATCGTTGAGCCATTGTGAAATGCAGCGTAATATACGCCAGTGGACCTGCCTCCACATCAAGAACGTTGTTAATTCAGCATAATTGTATTTAGTTACCATCAGATGAGCCCAGGCAGTTCGCCTGGGCTGCCCCATACTCAGTGGACCCTGCCTGACAGAGTGCCACATCCCTTCTGCTTCCAGAGACCCCCCTACCAGCCAAGGGACTCACCTCTGCGCTGCCAGCTCTCATTGCCTGCCAAGACATCAACCTCCCTTTCTATCACAACTTTGAGAAACGGTATTTTAGAAATAAGGTATACCAAAGCTGTACCCATAAGTAAATGTTGCAAGATTAGGCTCTCAGATTGCACGTCTATCAACAGGCATGCATGCGTCATTACTCTTGAGGATATAAGTTTTGCACTATATTACAAAACAGGTTTTATGATACCTTCATTTTCAGATGTTTATCAGCCAGGACTGTCAATACTTCTCGTTTCAGTTGTTTGCAGTCTATGAGAGATGTTCCTAAGCATGAAACTACTTCTGATTAAAAAGTGAAAAAATGTATAATTTACCGGAAAGGCATGTAGAAATGAGCTTAAAGTATAGTTTGAAATGAAATAGAAGCCTTGCTAGCCTGAATTGTTGACGATTAAGTTATCGCTAAGCTTCCACACATTTTAGCGTACAAGTCATATCATGATGCTTCAAGATTTTTTTAATAGTTACTAACTTGTGATATAACCTTGTTAACGTTATGTTGCTACATTAATGTTATTGGCAAAATTAGAGCTAATATAAAATGCTAATAACATCATAAGCCTAGTAGAGACTTATTCTGAGCTCTAGTATACATTCAGTGCAAGTATAAACCACAGACAACCTAAAACTGAAAAGCAGATTACACTTTGTCAGGATCACATCCACAGACTCAAACTAACGTGGCATGTGAACAAACAACAATGGAGTACACTGAAACCTAAGTTTTTACTCAGGTATTCTAGCACCTATGAATTCTAAAATGTGATTTATAGAGCGTCATTTATTTTCATTCCAGTATCTGTCACAACCCCTAACGTTTAACTGTTTATGCAGATTCTTCTACCAGCACAGAAAATGTGTTCTTTAATGAATGTCGACAAAAACATGAAGTACATTTGCCACTGTTGTGTCTGTAAAAATTGTACGGCACTAAAGAATAGCTAGAGTTTATATATATATACATATTTTTTTTTAAAAAAAATTCTAATAATAAATTATGTTTGAGAAACTTACTCTGAAAATTTGTTTTCCCTGTCTTTTGAATTAGGTATCTTGGTAGAAGCATTTTCAGAGAAGAAAATGACTCATGCTTTCTTCTTTTGAAATTCCAGTTAGCATAATTTAAAACAACTACTGACCTGTAAAAGAAGTTGTCCACATGTTTTTTATCTTGTATCTTCATGTTGACAATAAACATGCTGTTACTATAATCACTTGCAGGTGCACTCCAGAAAGAACAAAGCACAGGTATTCCCAGGACAGATAGAGGGAGCTGTATCTCCAGTTTTACTCTTTAAAGAGACAGCTATGAACAAGGTGTCAAGTTTAAATGTGCAAATATAAAAACAAATTTTAAAAAACTCCAGCTTGTGTTTGACTACTACAACCAATCAAATTAGACTTCAAAAGCATCAGGAAAGATATAATTTGCTTAAAGACCAAGGTACAATTTTTATTTTTTATAAAGATAGCTTTGTCAGTCCAGTAAGACATTCAGGCAGCTGATCGCTTGCTCTATTTTTTTAGCTTAGATCTCCCATGAACAAATATTTGCCCCTTTTCCTGTCTTAGTCATGTAATAGCGGTATCGAAAAACATGGCATATCATCAGTAAAATATGTCAAAAATAAAAGCATTAAATAGCATTAATTTTAATACAGTTGGATGGACAGGTATTACAGTTTCCTGAAAAAGAAAATCCCTTCGGTCTCATTCATCCTGGGATAAACTTACAGAGGGTTCAGAAAGGTAAACACGGTTCTAACTGCAAAGGAAACAGAGGGAAAAAATACACCGAGCTGTATTTAGAAGCATATATACCTTCTCACTATTACCTTTGATTACGCACTAGAAACCATGCTTTGCCTCCACGTACAGAGATTGAGCTACCTCAGTGCTGCTGCTTATCCCCAGACAGGTAAAATTAGGCAATGAATGGAAAAAGTAACAGAAGACTGCATATATGAAATTTAGTTTGAAATGGATGTCAACCTCATAAATTACTTTTTATTTTCTAAGAAGTCCAACTTTATTGCTTATTTCTTACTTTTAATTAAACATATTTTTCTCCTCTATTTTCTACAGGGGCTGGGAGAAAGGGAAGGGAAGAAGTTGTTCTACATTAATTTAAGTTATTTGCAAGATTCACTGTACCACTGCAGTCTTAATTAATCCACAAAATCCTGCTCTAATTCCAGTATACCTCAGGTGTAAAAAAGACTCCACATTTGATTATACTTCTGAAAGACTTATAAATATAATGCCATAGTATTCTAAGTTACAGATTAGTTTTAAGCAACTGCTATATGAGAAAAAAAAAGTATGGAAATAAAGAGAGATTCCCACACTCCACTGAACAGTGTACGCAATCCTGGTGTAAATGGTCCTAACTCTGTTGAAGGGCCCCTTCTGCAGAGATTTGGGAACACAAGAAAAGCAGATCTGAACCCTTTATTACTCTTGCTAGAGTTAAAGATGTTAAGTAAGATGAGCAGCAAGAAATTGCCTTATGAGTTCATTACTTCTCTGTTTATTCAAATCCCTCTCATTTTTCACCGGTACTTTCCTACAGTGATACTCCAAACAATGAGTCAAGACTGATATCTAAGTTATTTTAAAATTTAAATCAAATAAAATCACCAACAATCTCCATCTAAGACTGCTTATTGCAGTCATCCCACCCCTGCACGTCACCTTTCCGCACGCTTCTTCCCTCACAGTGCTGTTACACTACCTGGGAGCATAAACTCTCCAATTAATGCCATGTCTTCTCCAATACAAACAGTAGTGTTAGAGCAATTACATGAATCATTAATAATCATAGAATGTTATTCTAGAAAGCAGCATGCAAAAAGCCTGATACAATACTTGCTACCAGAAGAGAGCCGCTTGCTAACCATGTTTACTGAAGTTGGTATTTTCCCCGTTCGTCCTACGTTAGGAATCCTCTCCTTCTAACTTCCCGCTACCAAACACCTCAACAGACCTGTACAAAAGCTGACGTTGCAGACTGGGATTTTTCCAAGTCCAGTGGCAACTTCGGCAGATGTGACTATAAAAGACTACTGAGAAATTGCTCAACTATTGTCATTAAAAAAAAACCAAAAACCACCTTAGGAAAGAAATTAATTCCTTACATTACTTGAAAACAGTATGATTAAGCCTTTGTATTCTGAAACAATGAAACTGGTTATTTTTCTTCAGGAAGTAACAGGGAAGTAATAAGTGTTGGTAGGGCCTCATAGGCTATACATACAGCTAATTGTGCTTATAATTTAAAATTCTATTTTTAAAAAAGTACTATATTTTTACTACAAAAACCTTATTCACAGGATAACTGTGTCTAGCTGTCAAATAATTATTCCATGCAAATCTCTTCAGCAGGTAGATACTTTCAACAGCATATCAACACTTTACGTTCTCTTGGATTAACTAATTAAATCACACTTTCTAATAATTTCAACAGAAAGGAGGTTTACAATACATACAAATAGTCTTATAGATGTTTTATCCTTTTTAAAATTTTTCCACACCCTTCTGAAGTACTAACACAAAAGGACACACTTCAGCAGCATGATCTGCATGCACATATTGTTTGGCAACATTGTAATCTCTCCACAACTACCGCTTGGTATTCTCCGAAAATATTCCACATAGTGGATGTTTCTACTCCTCCCATAGCGTACAGTACCATGGCATTGCCATATTCCTTGCAAACACGGTCTACAATCTTTTTTCTTTGTTCTTGATATATCATAACCTTGCATTTGGCTGTATCAAAATACACATTGCTCAGGTTGAGTAACAAGATTCCAGAGCATCCAGTCCTGGGCTTCCCTGTTCAAGAAAGACAGAAAACTACTGGAAGGAGTCCAGGGGAGAGCTACCAAGATGAACCAAGGGAGGGGCTGAAGTATCTCCCTTATGAGGAAAGCCTGAGACACCTGGGTATGTTCAGCCTGGAGAAACGAAGACGGGGGGGATTTCATCAATACCTATAAATATCTAAAGGGTGGGTGTCAGGACGACGGGACTGGGCTCTTTTCATTAGTGCCCAACGACAGGCCAAGGGGCAATGGGCACAAGCTAGAACACAGGAAATTCCACTTCAATACGAGAAAAAAAACCCTTCCCTGTGCAGGTGCCAGAGCAGGGGCACAGGCTGCCCAGGGAGGGTGTGGAGTCCCTTCCCTGGAGACATTCACACCCCGCCTGGACGCGGTCCTGTGCCCCTGCTCTGGGGGTGCCTGCTCACGCAGGGGGTGGGACGAGATGAACTCCAGAGGTCCCTTCCAACCCCTAGTGTTCTGTGATTTTATAAATTATATACAATTTGTATCTTGACAGCATGATTTGGTTTTCAGTGACACTAATTTTCCACAAGATACCATCTGGTGGAAAATACCTTTCTGATTATGGTAAGCAAATGTTTAGTTTTCCTAACATGTCACATATGCCATGTTAGGAAATTTAAGAAATGGTATGTAGACATGTGCCTTGGAAAGCACATAAAGACCTAATACCCTTCATATAATATAACTCCATCTACTAAATAAAAATTAAATGCTTAAAGATACAAGAATACTTTGACTAAATATAACCAGAGTTTTTTCTGGGAAAACCAGAAAATTCTGTTTTCAAGCAAGCAGAGGTTAAAATTCCAGGACTTTCCATACTACAAGTTTAAAGCTGAAAGTGAGGAGAAGAGGAATGCTGTAGATCTGCTGCAGAGAAGATCGCCACGACTGAGGCACTGCCATGGCTGTGCAACTCCAACCAGAAGGTAAAGAAAAGTCTCTTATTTTCCCCTAACTGAGGGATTGTATTTACAAAAACTAATATATGGTAGTACAACTATCATAAGAAACTGTGCCTTTGAAATCAGGTGCGAGAAGAGTGTATTTGAAACATCATTTTAAGCATAAGGAATTTTAATGCTTTCATATAATTTCTGGATACAGATACTTCTGCGGTAACCGGCTGGCCTTTCCCTGAAGTGTGTTCCTGTACAACACGCAGCAGGGCACTACAACTCTTCTAAGCCTATGCCGGAGGCACAATTTTTCCAACCTACACCTGGAGTACATTTCAGTAGGGAATCTTAGCTAAAAATAACATTACCTATTTATATTTAATGTTTGGATGAAAAAATGTCTATTTAAGGTACAGTCTGTTGTCTCTAAGATGTCAACAGTAAGTAATACTATTTGAAGTGGAATGTTTTATTTAATAGCATGTATAATGAAACTAGTGGAAAAATATAGAAATTTCAGAAAAGTATGAAATGCCCATCCTCACTGAACTGTTATTTCAGATTAGTGATAGATGATGTTACGTGTATACCTAAGAACATATTACATGACTTAGCTTTACCAAGGGTTTAAACAACATTCAGATAATTCAATATACTGTATCTTATAGACAGTGAACATAAATTTCAATTTGTTTGCTGTGAAGTAATCATATACATCAACATAAGGAGGATGCTTGATGAAAATAAAGCCCAGAAAGATCGAGTCAGTTCTCTTTCAGAAGCTAGTGTAGCAATCATTTAGCTCAGAGTCTGAAATTGCTTTTTTCTTTTTTTTTTTCTACCAGCCAAGTTTCAGGTTCACCACAAAGGAAACCCTGCTACCAATTTGATTATACAAATAAGGACATTTTTTTTTCCTGAAGAGAGAAGTCAGATGTCAAAGAAGTTGAAACTGACACTATTTTCTGATCATTTTTAATGTACAAAGACACCAAAACAATGGTCTTTCATGATAAAATATAAAACCAAAGTTAAATCCAATTCATATTAACTTATTAAATAATAAATTGTTACATGTTCTAGTACCTAGTATAGCATCCAAATAGGAAACTGGTGTTACAGTGGGCCTTCTATAAAATAATTCAGTACTTACCTAAGTAGCACCTCTTAATAAATGATCACCAGCAAAGAAGAATACTTCTCAAGACCCACAATACCCCTTTTTTTGATGGATTAATTATAATTCCATCAACACCTAAAAGTTGTACTGGATCTACACGCAGAAGTTAGGGTCATAGGAAAAAATTCCACTGATCAAGTACAAATCTGACTGCTTGCCTGCAGTGTCCAAGTGCAAACAGTAGTCTTTTAAGTATCTTTTTTCCCCAAGACATTTATTATTTAGAATCCATAAACATTCAATAACCAGGCGATCACTGAGAAGTATTCACTTATTTTAAATAAAGGTAAGAGCCCATTTACAAACTCCTGGATAGACACTACATACCAATACCAACTTATTTAAGAACTAGCTTTTGTCCTACAGGCATTCATGCAACAAGTCAATTGAGATACAGAGACTAACATATCATGAATTCTTAGGTTAGTTTAAACCGACTCTAGACTAAAACAGCCATCTGACTTAGGGGTGTAAAACTCACCGCCATAAAAATGTGGCTGTCTCAACCAGCTACTGAATTTAGACTGTTAATGTCAGGGTTCTGAATTTAATCTAAGAAATACTGTCAATATATCAAACCTGTAGTATTTATAAAAAAAGAGCATCAAAACCAAAGTTCATCTAATTAGTGACTCACGTTCACCTACATTTATTTTACCTTTTGATACTCTGCACTACATTCTAGTTAAGAAGCACAAAGGTAAGAAAAAAATGTTGTCTATCAGCCTTCGTTTTATTTTTTCAGTTTGATACTATCTGCCCAGTTTGCCTTCTGGAAAACAGAATTTAAGGAAATCATACAATTATATAATCATGTTTTGTTTTAGACTTTAATAGCAGCTCGTAGCTTGGCCGACCTTCCTCTTGGGTTTGTTTGAATATCCTTGGCCTGGGGTGTGAGAACATTTCTCTGTATAAAAATCCACTTTGGGTTGGATTTTCCAGGAGGAAATTCTTCTGTATCTTCTTCTTTGGAGCAATTTTTCAGAGCCTGTCTTATCTTCTGCCTTGAGCCAAGATTGTACTTTTCTGTCATGTCTATTCCATAAAGAAAACGTTTGATAATACGATCTTCTAGTGAGTGAAAGGAGAGGGCTACAAGGCGACCTCCAGGTTTTAGAAACTTCTCAGCTGTCTTCAGCCCTATGAAGAGTTCATGGAGCTCATCATTTACAAATATTCGCAGGCCTTGAAAAGTTTTGGTAGCAACATGCGTAGGTCTCTGAAGCAAGTCTTTTCGCGCATACAGTGCTGACGCTGGAAAAGCACCTGTCATAAATTTTAAAACGTGTATGTTAATATCTTACTATTTCTACATTGCCATCCCGACATTAATCCACTCATGCATGATGACTATAAAGGAAAGCTTACTTACAACCGACCCCTGAGTGGTGAGCTTCCTTCTTTATAACATACCTTTATATTCTGCTTTGAATTCATATTTCTGAAAGTAAACCCTATTAAGCTGAGCTGGCTTGCGGTTGAGTGTTGTTTTTTTCCCTAGAATCTTTCATCGAAATTCCTTCCCCAAACACTTCACAAAGTTAAAGTACAAAATGATGCCTGAAACCAAGATAGGGAAAAAATTAATATGGCTAGATAATTCTCACTTTACTGCTCAGTGTAGTCAGTATCAGCTCAGTATTGGCGGTGCTTTTAAAGCAAAAAAAAAAAAAAAAATATACAGTGGACACAATTTTAACTGTTGCCTTCTAGATAATTATGCACTTCTTCCCAGGCAGAGATAAGATGAAGAGGATGCCTACCTGGTGATAAGTATCTTTCAATGAATTACTTAAAGCTTAAATGAGGCATCCTCCTTCAGGGATAAAAACTGTTGACCACTAAACCCGTTTCTTCAAATGTTCAGAAAACTACCTTGAGACGTTTAGAAAATGTAGCTGATACTGTTCCTTTTTTCAAATGCCTGTACAGAAGAATGTGTCAAGGTATGAGTTTGCTGGACAAAAAAATGACCAAATTAAATAATTTTTACTAGATGCACAAAACTCCCTCTTCCTTTCTCCAAAATTCTTAGGAGTTATAAAAGGCTCTGTACAGACTGAAATTTTAATAGAAACTTTAATATATCATTATTTAATGTATTTTAGGCTTGAATCTTCATTATCTGAGTATAGACCAAAAAGCTAGAGAAGCCAGATTTGACAGATCAAAGGTGCTAAAGTGCAAGACTTTTACAAGATCTGTGAAATGTGAGTAAACTTGTAATCTATTATGTAAGTGAGGGCAGGAGTCTGGTAAAGATAAATTGAATGAATAATGCTAGCACGTAACTGGAAAGAATTATTTTTCCAAACAAGAGGGCCCATTAGAGATAAGGCAGTACAGCTGGTATACGTGTATTAAAGTGCAAGTTAATTCCATGCCAGTGCTAATCTATAACATAATAAAGCAATGGATTTGAAGTAAATGCAGTTCATAATCACGTAACTGATATTCTGTGTAGTGGAGTAAAAGAAGGGAACGTGGTACCTCTGAAACAAGGTGACTAAATTCGTATTTACACAGGTGACTGAAAAAAATTGAATGAACATATAAACCAGTACGTTGGGACAAAATAATTTATTAGTGGAATTCCTGAGAGTTTTAAAGGTAAGATTTCACTTATGTCTGAAAACATAAGCGTTTGGCATCACAAACACAAAAGCGATCACCAGTGTTCAGCAAAGGGAGAGGCCAGTAATAGGATTTAAAAATTCAGTCATTATTAACAAATTATCATCATGTATGCGATGTATCCAAGATGCATTTCTGCACACTCAATTTTCCCAACTACATTCCCCACCTCCTCTGACTCTAGTGCTACCTGCTCCTGAATTAACTGAAGAGACCCATCGTAGCTGTGGCTGTTTCCTACTCCTACAGTCTGAATCTTTCGAGACAGAAAGTGGCAACTCTCGGATCCTCTGAATCTGAAGGATCAACTCCTCCCAACACAAACTACTGCACAGGAATTTGTGCCTTTAAACTGTTTCACAAAACAGAGTAAACAGAACCAGCCTGCAGGAGCTAGGCTCCTCCATCACTTACAAACTCTACAAAAAGTTACACTAGCTACATAATATAATTTCTGTCTTTGAGAACTCCACGTTCTATACCTTCTATAAATCATAAAAAGAATACATACCCTCGTTGTAGGAGCCACAAAGCCTGTTTTGATGAAAGAGCTGAACTAAAAGGAGAACTCAATATTGCAGAAGGTAGGACGTCCCAAGAAACCGACTGACACCAAGCTGGTACTGCCTGGCATAGTGTATGTTTCAATATTTATTTACATACCTAAAAATAGATTCTTTGAAAATGGAATCCTTAAAACAGCCATTGACTGCCATGTGCGTGTGAAGAAATCTCTTTATGCATAACAGAGGAATGTGGTGCTGAGCAAAATAATCAATTTTCTTTAAATGGTCAACTAACAGCAACAAACACTAGTATCATACTCAGAAATCTTGAATAGTTATTAAATGAAATGGCAGGGCTTAAAATCAGTATGTCATGTATCCAGAACCACCGTAGGACATGCATGTTTCCATAGCATGCACTACATGACTAAACATACATAGAGCTGTATTCTCCGTCAGACCTGTCTAAGGTTTCAGTCACAATAGCATTTTTCCTCAATGGAATTGGAAGTTGAAACATCAGATACCTGGGTATCTTTTGAATTCAATTAAAGAAGCCATGGTCTCTTGAATAAGAAAATACTGGTTTTGTAAAAGATCTCACACAACAAATCTCTTTTTCTAAGACTACTTTTAAAATCATTGAAAAGACACCTCACTCTTCCCCTCCCCCCTTCCAAAACCAAGCCCACAGCCGCCACGTTCACTCTATGAGAACAGTGGTAACTGGAATGAAGAAGTGCTGTTCCCTTACAAAACATTAGCTGTAGACAAGCTAGTGGGTTAGAAAAAATGGTGCATTTTTTTTGATTCTACCTGTAATGTTCCTGCCCCTTGCTGAACAACTTTCAGCTGTGACTTGAAGAGCATCGGTTTTATATTTTCAGTTTTGGGCTGTTACTACCCAGAGCTGGTGTTCACCTCTCAAAGCAGATCCAGAATTTTTAACTAGCGTATTTCAGCAGTCTAAGTATTTTCTAAAAATACTGCTGGTTTTCTGGGGATGGTCCGTTTCTGATATTCTGAGAGTATTTCAGCTTCCAAAAGTATCACAGATAAAAATGCAGCCAACCCACAAGAGTACAGCATGTAATTTAGGTACAAACCTGATGTGCTTCTTGATCGTGACCTAACCATAAGAAGAGAAGCCTAGAATGAGATCCTTTGTTTAAATTCCCACAGCCAAACTCACTGGAATTTTAGTAAAATACTGGAATTTTTTACTCCTATGTCACCAAAATATCTTTTACTTATCTGAAAAAACAAGGATGATATAAAGATCTACTACAAAATTGGTTTCGTAAAAATCTAAATAAACATTTCATGCTGGTATGGGGCCAGATTTTTAGTAGTCTGATCATGACCACTGCTATTGTCCAATTGCAATACTGAATAGATAAACAAAAGAAATTAGATACTCAGGCTACCAGCATGACTAGGACACTAACAGGTCTTTGGAAAGTTCTTCCATTTGTCCTGCTGTTGTCGAGTGCAGTGTCTTCCTACAATAATAATCTATGACAACTAACTATGACATTAACTTATTACTGTGTATTAATTTATGACACAATGAAGAAAACTAAATTAAGACCTAGATCTAGTCTGTAAGTATAATACAACCTTACATGCCTCAGTTGACAAACAGCACTGCAGGACATATATAACAGTACAGAATACGAATATTCAGGAAACTGGTAAAGATATGCAGCTACTTTGCAGCTTTATGCAACCAAAATCCCCCAAACTAAAACCAAAATCAAACCATTTCCAAGTTCAAAGACTAATTGGTCTATCTCCAGAGACTGGGTTTAACTAATAAATGTAATCTGTGGTGGTGATTTCTGTCACACTGGCCTTCATCCTTTTAGAAAAGGCAGTAGATTTTGATCTATGTTCCAGGGGCGAAAAATTTTCCTACCGCACTCTTAGTCCTCTGGTATAGTTAAATACAAACCTATTTGTACTTTCTGCTAAAGCACAAATCTCTCACCCAGCCCCCTCCAATTACCATGACACTAAAAGACAATCCTTCCTGGTAACAGGCTGTACAATGTACAAAAATATAAAAAAAATCTGTATGGGAAGCTTGTAAAATGAATTTCATTCATAAAAACACCACGCGTCTGGCTGGATGACTGGTTTGAAATCCCAGCGAGAGAAATTATCATTTTTAGTTTTGGGATGCCCTGATGCTACTTACACTTTTAAAAATCTAATAGATTCACATGTTGAAATGTATTGAAATTTTAAAGCTTGTGAATGAAATTAGCAACGTGCTGTGCCTGTCAATATGAACTATTAAAATCCCCAGAGTGTATGAGAGTGGGAGAGTTTAAAAATTAATTCAGATCGTGCACCTGTTTGCAGGAATCTGTCTGTTGAATTAGCATTGCATTTAATAAGTTTCTGTGACGCAACTAATGTCCTTTTGTCTAGGCTCCCTCAGTACAGTGTTAATTCTACCCATCTGAAATTCAGGCAATATTGCAAATTCCAAACCGATAATTAAAGTCTATAAATGTGAACCAATCTGAATGAGACTGGCTTTACCCGTTAAAGCTCTTTTTAAATTTTTCAAAGTTCTTTAATATCTCACCATCAATTCCTTTCAAGTTAAGTCCAAATGATTACATGATCTCAAAATGATTTGGTAATAGCTTATGTACATACATAACACTACGAAAAATTAATTTTTTAACAAAACCTAATAGATAACAAGGTATATTATCCACTGAAAAGAAATAAGAATAGATTATCAGTTGTAAGGAAAAAGCATATTAAAATTACATTCTAAAAAATCCTATTTTTAACAAGTTTTCATGCACAATGAGGTAAACCTATTTTTTCCAAAGAGCTCAATGAGCTACAGCAAAGCCATCAGAAAGTGCTTCTTAATCGACTTCCACACATCTGTTCACAGACCTTCAGTTGAGAACTACTGATCTTTAGTATCTACAGAGCATTCATCTTTGCAGACAACTGGGTGAAAACTGTAAACAGTGAGTGGAGTGCGATTGCGCTGCACAAATAGATGATGTTCACACGACCGAAGAGAAAACTCCTCCTTTATCCCATGTAAACTGCAGCCTCCGTAGCTCACAAAGTTCTCCTTGTTTAAACAGATGAGAAGCCTTTTGGACTATATTTAAAAAAAAAACCAAAAAAGCCAAACTTTTTTTTAGGGATTTTTGTAAGACCTTATTCATTGGCATGGTATGTAGTAAGACAACTTTCAGGCTTTATGTCAAGAAACAGAAGGAATTACTTTCTTGAATTGGAACAAAGGAGAGCAATAAATCACTTGGCTACCTGAGTTAGCCCCAAGCTGTTGCAAGCAATCTTGACATACAAATCTATTTATATATTTTTTTCCAGCTATACCTTAAAATTATAACTCTTGCTAATACGAACTTCAGATATGTCTGATTGTTCTGTAACTGTTGTAGAGCCGTTTTGTTTGTTTGCTTGCTTTTTAATTGCCTCCTTCACTCTTATCTCCCAAAAAATTAGCAATAGCAATACACGTCGTAACTGTGTGCGGGGTGGTAGCAAAGACCAGAAGTCTAGCATTCTATAAACAGAAATGGCATTTTCCAGTTTCAAGCTAGTGCAAATCTAGATTCACCAGGATTCTGGTTATCAGCTGCACCCTAAGACAAAACTCCAGAGTTCCAGAAAATCTGAAGCCACAGTACTCTATAACACGTGAAAGAAATATGGACTATACATGAACTCTCAGATACTGACAGACAAAGAGACAAATATACCCAGCCTCATTAGCCAGATGTTTTTGCTTGTTTTCTGGCTCTTATACTAGTTAAAAAATTGATCCTGTTCTGGAGATAATCATGCTTGTATGGAGTTCGCAAAATCTAAAATGTAAGGTTTTATTATTCTAGTTAATATTTTATTTTTAAAGGACTTGACATTTAACCAATAGGTCATACATTTTACTCTGTTAAAGTCCCGAATTAGTCAGGGTTTTTTTCGTGCCTTACCACGAAGAGGATCCTGCAGCTGTGGTCTTTGGCACTTTAGCTCTGGCTTACCCCACTAATTTCACAGATACCATTTTGCATAACAATATATATTGATGATAGATGATAAATTAAACAAAATATATTACAGTTGCCAATAATTTTCTTAAGGTATAATCAGTTCAAAACCTAGTAAGATCCACCACTATGCTCCTTTACTGGAGGAATCAAATTAAAATTGGAAGAAGTTCTACCCAAACAGGGATCAGCATGACAGTCCTAAAATTGTTTTAACTACCTGCACACTTCAAAAAAAAAAGCACACAAAACACACATATTTACTGTCTTGGCAGATGTGTGCCGGATTCATTGTCTTTGGCATGTATACTATCTGATGCATACCTGATCCACGTATCAAGGTGCTCTTCAAATATAGCAGAGAGTTTTAAGTGACAACAAAAAATCCTTCTCATTGTCAGCGAAAGTGACCATTAAATGATGACTCACATGCAACACATTAAACATGAAGGGATCTTCAATCACTGTCTTATGCAGCAGTATTTTTATTTTCTTAGTTCAAGCTAGTGCACAAAATTATTTCAGAAGTTACCGAGTTGCTTGCTTACAGCCTATAAACACATTACACCTTCAGCACAGCTATATGGTTCCTTCAGTCTCAATAATGGTACTCTGATTTAATCAACAGCTTTTTGAAAAGCATGAGATACACGTGACGAAAAACTAAATTATTAGTTTGTGATGCTGATGACAATGACTACATTAAAAATGTAACTCTTCAAAAGACTCATACTCTTTTACCTCTTTGTTTTTTTAAGGTTGGTTGCTCCTCACGTTCACGATACCTACAGCAGGGGCTTACAACAGCAAGCGGTGTCTTCAGGTCCTTTAATCATTATCAGCTAAACTTTGGGCCTTGGTTGACTGGACATTTTGCTCAAGTATCCTGACTTACACAAATCCAAACTTTTTAATTTGTTTGTTGGTCATTAAAAGTAAGTCCCTTAAATTCCCAGTTTGAGTAATCTAAATTTTTATAAATACAACATATTGTTAAAAGTCTTCAGGATACTGATACAACATTTAACACTGTTCTTTAGCAAATGTTAAATTTGGAGAGCCATTTTAAAGGTCTATATTCAAAGGAGTCAGCAGTTTAGACTTATTTATGACAAGACACAGTAATTTTCCTTTCTTAGTTAAAAAAAAATTCCCAATATTACATATTATAATGTTAATGAACAGAATTTATGTCTTACATTTTGCTTGAAAATTTTCCCTTGAGAGCACAAACATGAAGGTTCTTGATGTGAGCACAGTTCCTCCCTAACTACATTTTGTTCAGGTTGTTTACAGTGAAGAGCAAGTAAGATGAAGTGTTTCCATAGTCGCTTCAGGCTGATCTAGTTGGCATTCACAAGGTGAAGCAAGCTATGTATGGCTTTCCTTTTTACTTCCTGGTTCTTTAAGCAGAAAGAAATGATCTGATTTCATTCGTAACTGGAAACTGCCATGGTACTTCCCCTCAAAGTATTAAAATGTAGAAATTTAAAACTAAGAGGGGTATATGACATGTCTGATATTTGAAGGCTTATCAATAGCTGGGATAAAGAATTCCCTAGGCTGCTGTCATTCTGTGTTTCAACTTGGTTGGCAAAATGAAAAATCACTTCATGTAAAATCTGTTATTAAACTAATGGTCAAAAAGTGGAAGCAAAAAAAAAAGCGGGGGGAGCTGACATCAGAGCAGAATAGGCAGGATTAGATCCTGCATGATTTCAAGTACAAATAGATCCCTCTGGGACTTTGGGGATTAATATTTTTTCTCCTCAGCCACTGTGAAGAATTAATGAGGGTACCTGCAACAATGCTGGCAAGCTGCTGAGTTCTGGTGATGGGGTATATGCTGCGTGCCTGAACGATGGCTGAAGCGATTTTCTTGGCGTGCCTCTCCTCCCCATATGTTCTCAGGATGGACGCAAGCGCCTGTTGATCTAAAGCATTCACAACATCAGCAGCAGTGGGCATGTCAGGGTACCTACGCACAAGAAGAGCCAATTAGTTCACTGACGTCAGTTCTCATTGACAAGAGGTGAAGCTTCATAGCATTGAGACAAAGTCAAACTCACACGCTGCATACAAGTGCCTTTGAGGTTTTCAAATAAGAGACAGCAACCCTCTGAAAACAGATATAGCTTGCGCCTTTTAAATCCTTTTTCTGGCTACTTTAAATGGAGTTTCTTCTTTAACATCAATTAGAACAGCTGAAACTTCCAAGTTTTATCATAAACTCCGCTTAATGAAATGACAAGAATACATACATTTCAGTATCATGTTAAAATGGAAACGCTGTGTGACTTTCTATTTAGCCAGCTTTAGAATGTGAACTTGCTCCTTATGGGTTCACTTTAAGTCACCCTGCGTTATATGTTGTTTTCCAGTCAGAACTGATTTCAAGGATCTTTTCTTTCACACCTCCTGCTATGACAAAAAGTGTTCACGAAAATAATTTAGCTTTACTTTTCACTAAAAGGCCTAAGAATTTGTATCCAAATACTGTTTTGGGAGACTAGAAATGACCTAATATGACATATGACAGGAATTATTACAATACAAACAGCATAAGCCATATACATATTTTTTTAAAAAAATCTCTGTCACTTTGCTATTGAAATAGTTCAAGGTATTTTATGAACATCATATATGGGTTTACTAATAGGAGAAAACATAGAGCCTACTTAATTCTCTTCCACAATGACATGAACGTGCAGAATATTTTTCAGGCATCTATTACTCTCCTGCAGTATCTTACAAAAGATAACAAAACTTAGAAATCAGAGGCAAGTAGTATCATAGCAACAACCGTAGCGTAAGGCTTTTGTTATGCCACAGGTATCCTTTGTTCTTATGCTCCTGTTCCATGTATGCATTCTCATGATGCAAATATAAGCCTGGAGTTCAGATTCTTGAAATCTGAGGGCTGAATCCCAGGAGGATCACGTGAGCTTTTTACAGAAAACTGGAAAAAGTGAACATCATAAAATTTGCTTTGTTAAGACTTAACATTGAAGTGTTAAGATAATTCCTTAGGAACTGAGGCTTCCCATCAGCTCTGTGTGAGCAATGAAAAATCAAATGACATTTCTTAAGACTACGGGTTCATCAAAACACAAAGCAAAAATTTTCATTCTCCCAGTAATCCCTTATGCAATTACTGCCATCATCTATACAACACAGTTCTTTGGTTGTTCATGTAAAAAGCACAATGCTACAGAAATATATAAGTTGTCTGAAGATGAAAATTGATACGTAAGTAGAAATTATCATTCCACCGTTAATTTTCAAGCTCTTGAAGGTACTAAACACCAATTCAAATCATTTAAATAGAGGTGATTGATTTAGTAATTGTTAATTTGACAGTTAAGCAAGCCTGGCGTGCCTCCTACATAATGTGAAAGGAAGCATATAATATTGCTAAGGAAAGCTTACAATAAATCTAGGGGTATGGAAGAGAATATTATACTAGTGTGGTAAAAGCAATGTTGCCATCTGATTTCAATTGGCCAATATAATGAATGGGATTTTATTTATTTATTTTATATTATGTTCCTTCTAAAGAGAAGTAACTGGGTCAGATGGACATTGCAGAAAAGAGGGAGGCTGCTCCTTTCCTGAGGGAGCAGCTGAACGTGCTCAAGTGAAGGTTCCACAAATAGTAAGTGTGGCAGAAAAGGAAAGAGACTGCAGTAAGGGGCTGTGAGCCTGCAGTTCAAGTTCAGCCTGAGGAACTACAGAAATGACAGGGAGAAGACAGGCCTCAAAGTGAGACGCCCCTGTGACTGTATACCATACACTCCAAACCCATAAAATCTTAATAGTATAGTTAGCGAAAACGTTACTGTTTTATTACTCATCGCTGGAGCTTTCCTCTTATTTCAAAGAGGGAAAGACAATAACCAGGGTTGTAAGTATTGAGATTAAAAAGAGCTTTGTGGCAAAAGAAAGACAGTATACTCGTTCAAAATTAGTTGTGGTTTGATGACGAGAATTCTTCAGTTTAAGGGGAAATGAAATGCACAGGGGTTGCTAAGCACAAAGTTCTTGAGTTTCAAGGAGAAATATTTTATGAACTGGTACCTGTCACTATCCATCCTCATGTCCAAAGGTCCATCCTTCTGCAGGGAAAAACCTCTTTCAGGTGTATCAAATTGCATAGAAGAACAGCCAGCATCCAAGAGAACGCCATCTAGAGTCCCTGGCTCAACTCCAGAGGAGATTAACAAAGCCTCTGACTGGCTAAACTGTCCTAGAAGAGCTCGAATCTGTTTCCTGTAAGAAAATAACAAATAAATAGTCTCAATTTTAATTATCGCAGTGCAGTATCTTCCCCTTGTATAGTAGGAATTAGATAGCAGCACTCACTTGTCTCAGAAGCAATAGGGCTATTCCCAAAGTAATAGTTTAAGTACTTTTCATACATCAGCACTGAAAACTGGTCCAACCCACCCATGAGCAGCTACTTAGGCTTCTTTAACTCTTTACTCCCTTCCTGCTTGATCTCAAAGAAACGGAAACCTGACAAAATTTTCATTTTTTCAACAGGCAGGAATTCAAAGGGACACCTTTCACATGCAGCAGGAATTCCCTGACCGCCGTGGTGCCTGCTGTGCTGAGCAGGGCCTTTAGACAAGTGAGGCCACAGGATGGGAAAGCATGAATGGTTCTTGGACCTAGAGGAGAAGCAGACAAGATGGAACACAACTGCACAGCCCTGTAGTTAATACTCACCTGCCAGGAACAAAATCCTGGGTTCCTGCCATGGGAAAAACACCTTTCTTTTTAGTGGTATTTGCTGTTTCAAAAATAACTGGGGAAATGAGGGGCACTGGATCATAAGCACGTAAAATACTTCAGTGTAGTTTTGATCCAGGCACCTAATCACTGGAGAGAGTAGAGTTTTACATGCATTTTTGTGCTTAGCATTCTTCTTTCTTACATTTAAGGTGCTTCTTGCTTAACATTCCCATACTGGGAAGGGAAAGTGGCATGGCAAGGGATAAGACGACATACCTCTGAGGTGCCCAACTCTTTCCTCGGTGTCTAAACCTGGACTTCTGATTCTTGTTTATATACAAAGTGGCCTAGAAGTAAATAATTTATTTTACCTATCTGTCAAAATCTCATTGAATTTCATAATGATTTAGAAAGACCAACCAATGTGTTGCTGCATTTTTAAGCAGTACCTGCAAAACACAAAATCTAAAGAAGCCACTGCCTCCACATCTGAGTTGTTTCACACTGAGGACAGTCACCATTGGAATGATCTCCCCAGGGAAGGGGTTGACTCGGCCACATTGGACACCTTCAGGAGTCGGCTGGACAGGGTGCTGGGCCATCTTGTCTAGGCTGTGCTCTTCCTAGAGAGGTTGAACTAGATGATCCCTGAGGTCCCTTCCAGCCTGGGATTCTGTGTGATTACAATTTGGATAACTGCTCCTCAGCACCATGGATTAGCATTCAAATTATTACAAGGTCCACTAGATTAACTCATATCTTTGTGTCAATGTTCCATGGGCAGCAGTGAATGGATGGAGAGAGCAAATCCCTTAACTGTTTCATCTACAAAAGGGCAGCTGCCCGTATATCTTTCGACACTTCAGCATTATAGTAATTTTGAAAACAAACAAATGGAAAAAAAAAACCCCAAACAAAAAACCACACAAAAACCAGCCCCACAAAGACTCAAAACCTTTTTCAAAATATCAGCTAATCCTTCCTTCAGTTCAGTTTAACATCACGACAACTGGCACTATGGCATAATTTAGTCAAGCCCAGTGGCTACAGTTTAAAATAATGTATGAACAGGGAATCAGCACCTTTTCTGCACCCATCCAATTGGAGTGAGAAAATGCTGCTGGGTTTGCGGGGCGGGAAGAGAGAGAAAAAGCTCTATTAGAAGGAAGAGGTTATGAATGCAACCATATGGAAGAACATTTAGCTACACAACGGTATCCTCATTAAAGCAGAATGAATCGACCTATTCAACAGCACAAAAACTGGGAAATACCTTGAATGAACAGATTTCATGAGGGATATCATGATCACACATACGCATTTCTGAACTGATTACTGTCCAGCACATAATTAAATACAACTATTCAGCTTAACAAGAACTGACAGTTCCTGAAAAGCACAATGATCCATGGAGCATATTTAAGCCAATTTAAGCTATGTAGTTATAGCTCTGGAATTATATTTCCCCTCAATATAATGAGAGGAGTTTTCTTGAAAATCTGTACCACTTTGTCCAGCTGGGAAGTGTTTTTAACTTTACAACTTGCGCAAAGGAATGAACTTCAAAATTCTGTATGTGGGAGATGAAAATAAATGAGATCTGGAAAAAACTATAAATTGCCATTGTCTAACTCCTCCTGCAGACAGTAACCCACACCGTGAACTAGTGCTGCACTGTGCTACCAACCAATCTGAAGAAGTATTTTAAACTATATTTATAACTCGCTTAATGAAACATAATCAAATTTCTAGCAAGTCCTAAGTATGCTGATGGCTAAGGTGTTTGGGACAGCAGCCTTTCATTTGTAGTCCGCCAACCCCTTGTGATTAGGAAAAGGTAATTAAAAAGAAGTATATTTGAAGTAAGTTGAAATTTACTCTTTGGCAGAGAGATGCTTCAGCTGGAAAATATTTTGGAGTTTGCAAATAAAAGAAGATTGAAAAAGAATTAGATTGACATTTTGATGTCAGCCTTTCAGCTGTGTGAAATTAGAGCCTCTGTATAACCTGTTTGTTATACACTGCATTTTGTGTATCAATAGTGGATATAGGTGCCTTGGTGAATATAAATCTTTCTTAAAAATAGATGCATTTAATGAGATTACACTGACTATATTAAAACGTCCAGGCCAGTTCGCTGAAATCCTGTTTCTTTGTGGACTAGAAAAAACAATTTTAAGCATGTTGGGTATCTCATACATTTCAATTCATCAAACCAAGTACACAGCTATGAAACATTTGTTACCTTATGAAAAGAAATACAAATATCAACTCCTTTTTTGATAGAATAGTAATGATGATGATAGTGATGACAAAGACTAATCTACTAGATTATGAACCTGACACATTTATTTAACGAAAAATATTTTACCAAGCATTCAGAAGCATTTACCAGAACATAATAAAACTCTTCCCTTGCCTACTATTCTTTATGCGTACGTTCAAATAATAACTGCTTGTTACATGCATGATTTTCACTAAAAATGCTTAATTTAGCCTCAATTCCTTCTGCCTTCAGGGTTTCGTTTAGATAATCTGTAATTCCTGCTTCCCGATAAATAATACAAGCTGAGTACGCTAAGCTAAAAATGTTCATTTCCTATAGTCACATGCCTTCTGCTCTCCCCAGGTAAGTAAAAATTCTTTTTGCTTTCTTTTTCAGTATTCTGATGTTTTCTTTGGGCACTTGAAGATTTATGTTCCATGACTGTACTTAGGTAGTGTCAAAAGCTGTCTATTACCCTTTCTGTCTTAATACATTGCAAAATTAGTACTTAGTGGAAAAAGCAGGAAAGGTAAACCAGGGAACATCCCTAAATATCAAACAAAACAGCCAAGCTTATAGTTCAAAAGTGCCTGAGAAGAGAGCGCATATCAAAACGTTACAGACAAAGACTAAATGGGGGCTTTAGGCGGGTCTTGGGGACACCATCAAAAACTGTTAAGCCTATAAAGGGTCACACAGAACATTTTAATAATTTTAGGTGGTCTTTGAAGGTGACAATGTAACAAAATCCAATTGTCTTGCTTAAGAGAAAAATATTTAAACTTAGTAGTCGAACAGCACTTTATATATTCAGAATATTTTAGAAACGTAAAACAACTATGAAGAGCTTTTAGCCCCTCCCTTATAAATGGAGAAGTAAGATTGTCAGGATTTAATACTGAATGACTTGAAGATACCTGTGTAGAAAGCAAAGACAGTTTCAGATATGGCTAGTATTTCAAAAAAGCAGACAGTACCTGTCATGTGTTTAGCGCTCATTTGGCGTGTGTGTGTGTGCGGTAACAGCATGGTAATTTTTGATAAATTCCCAACCACTACAGACAAGCAACCTCTAACTTCTCAAAATAATCGACATGCTCACTCCCTCTTTATTAATTTTGAGAGTCTCCAAGAAAAAAGTATTCAAGATTTTAAAAGAACACAGGGAACATGGACAATCTAGCCCATTTTAAAAATAATAAAAAGTTTTTTCAGCTGCTACACATATTGTTCGGGCCTTAACAGATTTTTATTGCGCAACAACCTCAAGAGCTTGCAGAATTCTTGTACTGTTTGCTACAGTTGGAAAATAACACAGAAGCTTGGGTTCAGAACCCTTTGTTCAGGTCATAGCACAATATTTTATTATATTATACTATGACAAAATGCATAGTGATTCTCATAGATGGCATTGGATCCACACTTCTCAATTATATGAAAGAGCAGAATGAGAAAGAGTTTGAAGTCTCCTAATGTATTTCAGGCTCTTCTGCTTTCAGTTAACCTCTGGTATTCTACCACGCTTTACAAACATATTTCTTTTCTATTTTACTCAGCTGAGAGGGATGTGCACAGAAAAAGCAAAGCATGAATATAGCCTCTACAAAATAAACAGAGAAAATCTTTCCCTTATCTAGCTTCTCTCCATTGTCACAGAGGTTGCTGTGACATCAATCATTCAAGTAATTTCACAGAAAAGTACGATTATGCTTTCATGGTGCTTCAGCATCTTTTTTGCGTGTATAACAATACTTACTCTTGATCTTTCACCATTGGTCCCTTAAGAATTCTATGTATGAACACATAGCAAGTTGGGAAGTGATGATCTCTTGTCAATAGTGAAAACTACCTTCTACTCAACCAGAATAAATGGTTTCTTTGAGAGAACTGGAAAAAAGAGAGTTTTCCAGTGACCTCTTGCCAATGCACATCAAGCAAGGAGTCTCATCTAGTGCTTTGTTTGATTCAGTAACTGCACTGAGACTGCCAATGGGTGCCAAGTAGCACCAGCTGATAATGAGGATATTGGTACAGTCCTGGTTTGATGCCATTACTCACTTCACCTAGGCCACTCAGCAGCTGTCAGATAGCTGTGACTTTGGCTCATGGCTACGCTGGGCTGGGCACACCTAGAAGCAAAACACAAAGTACTCCACTCAAATTCCCGGAACTTTCAGCATCCTACCTGTGGGTATTACTCTGCCTCAGTGCAACACCCCTCTCAAAAAAATGTATCTAAATATTCTGTAAAAAATTTTAAATGACCTTTGACAAATGGGAAATTGGGATGGTTTTCATGGTAGCAAAGAGAAAAGCTAAAAATAAAAACGACATCATCTATCAACTTATAAATGAACTTTGTCATTACATTCCTAGCTTTATAAAAAATTAATTATAGCTCTAGAAAAAGCCCATATATCTATTTGAGAACTGACGGTTCAGTCTAGGATAGGTTTTGTGCTACAAAATTACACAACTAAATCTCAGCCGCTGATTAACAAAGACCTGAAAACAGGAAGAAACGTATGTGAAAAGCAACTTCCGTAGAACCAAATAAGGTCATATTTCCTAAGTTGAGAGCTTTAATAATTATTTTTTTCCGTGTGTTAAGATCACAGAAATGTCATTGTAAGTATTTATGAATTGGTAAATATTTACGTACCACGTACTCCCACTTAAGAAGAGGGAACACTTAAACATATGCATACATTCTAAAAGTTAAATACTTCTTGCCACATAACAGACACATCACACCAAAAAAAGCCCCAACCCCCGCCCTTCTGTATTAACCTGCAGAACACTGAACATCTTACACTGTCAGGACTACTATCCCAAAATCAAAAATGCCCACCTTTCTCTGCCTCCTCTTGTCAACTGCCCATCTTCTCTCTTACACAAACCCTTTTGAAACTGGTTGTTTTCCTGCTTTAATTGTTCTGCAGCTTCCAGCAAAACTTCCTCTCCTTCCTACTCTGCTACAGATTCTGTAAAACGATGCTGTCCTTTGCTCCTTGTGTCTCATTGACTCCAAGCACCAAACACTAACAACCTCTCAAGCACACTTGTAAGTAGTTTCAGGATGCCTCAAAAGAGATTGCTCATTATTGTAATGGTCATTTTTACTTATATAAAAAGCACTAATTCCATTATTCTGTCCACTAACACAAACGCAATTTCAGTAAAAAATTAGTGTTCTAAATTGAAGGAACTATAAACACTGTTTCAATTAAAGGAAAATATATAATTATTTAATCAAAACCACAAATGTCAAAGATCACTTCCATAGAGTACATCAGAAATCTTACCATATTAAACATCTTTCATAGCAGGTATGCTCAACCCCATCATAAACAAATACGAAAATTTAAGTTCCTAATGAACAATGTTCCTCTCTGGCTAAATTAACAAGTTAAGGAGGGTAATTTCTTCCTGGGCAAATGGAAGACTAATGGAGTAAGACTAGTGATTATTGTGGTAAATTTCAAAATTACCTGCCTCACCAAAATTTGTGAAAATGTATTTTTAAGTTTCCTAAGTAACACAAAGTTTTGCTGAGTAATAAGAGCAAATTATATTATTTTACGCAATTTGCAGCTAGCCAAAGTTAAAACCTTTGTTATAAAATACCTTACATTGTTATGTATGCCACCTTTATTACATAATATACGTCAAATATGTAATATGCTGTCATCATTCAGCTGTGCCAAGAAAACCAAGCCATTAGAATGATTTGCTTTTCATTCATGAGACCTGACAGCTCAAAGGATAAGACACCACTCATCAGAAGAATCACAAATATTTGTCTGACTTTACGTTGCCCCAGCTGGGGATTTTAGTTTGAGGTATATGTTAGGTTAGCATTCACAGCAGAAGGACAGTCTGGTTTTACAAGGTCCAGCAGACATAATGCAAGAACAGCCGAACACCTGTATCATCATCCCACGTCTACCAAGCATTCTTTGTGACCCTCAGCTTTATTAACGCAGATCTTAACTTTAAGGCTGACTAGCTTCCTTTATACTTCTGGCTCTTTTTGTAGTGGATTGCATTCCCCCTCCTGTTCTCACGCAACCTTCAGGGAACACAGTGCCACGCAAAGACAGACAACCGGAGCACAGAACAGTTTGCTGGGCAAACGGGCGAATCAAGTAGCAAAGCCACCAGATACACTTCCAAAAATGCTCACTTTTCCGTGGTCACAGAAATGAAAGAGTTGAGGCTATAAAAAAATGGAGGCAAGTCACAGAAGGATTATGGTCTCTATTAACGCAGGAATGCCCCGCTACAGCACTTGAGCATGCTTTTGGTTTTACAAGCACAGCCACTGTGGTTCTAGCGCCATTCAGCCACGAGTGGAAGCAGACGGGCTATCGCATAGTCCTAAAGCAAGAAGAGACTTACGCAGAATTTCCACAGCCAATGAAACCGCACCACCCTGTCAGACCCAGTATGTACACATACATCAGTGAATCTGCAGTATTTCAGATCTCCTAGGAACCAATATTACTTTAACAATTACTGCAAGAAGTTTTGATGGTCTTGCAGCATTTCTGCTGAGAGTTTGCATGATCACTTTTTAAGGGTGAAGTTCACCTCATAATTCAAGTTCTATTTCTAAATTATTTTTCAGTATAAGGAAAGGTAGTAAAGCAACTTCCTTTGGAGTTGATAAATCTTATGCATTATTTCCTTATTCTTTCTATACTAGTGACTTAAAAGATATCTTTATACCTGATCTAGTTGAAGACGTTCCTGTTCATTGCAGGGAGGGCTGGACTGGATGACCTTTAAAAGGTCCCTTCCAAATGAACTATTCTATGATTCCCCAACAACCCACACATAAATTTATACTTTCATTAAAGATACAATTGTGCTTCATTGAACTCAAAATAAATGTTGCTACTGGCCTTAGAAGGAAGACCAGTTCTGTTTAATTCAGTTGCCAAAACTCTGTAGAATAGAGAAAGAAATTCTGGATATACACCAGCAAGTTGAAAAGTACAGATTGACATCAGAAATGGAACAGCTGTGTATAAACATCTTTCAGCCCATGAACATAAAAATACTAAAATCTGTAGCAGCAATCATTGCAGATATATTTTTCAACACGCATGGAGCAAGCGGATCACATCATCTTTTTCCCAGCGTTAATGCCCAGTCTCAGAGAAATCTGAAATTTTATTCAGGGTTTCAGACTGGAGACAGCGTGCACAAACAAATTTATCAGTCAGTCAGATTTACTGATCACCTGTGTAAAATGATCAAAATATCATACATGAAACTTTATGGAATTTGTCCCTCCTGTATGTGAAGTGAACAAAAACGTGTACTTTCTCTACTAACTGCTTTCCCTCCCTGCAACAGTTTGGTTTGTCCTGTCTAAATATGTTTTTACCTTGTCTAAATCAGTAATTAACAATTCTCTGCATAACATGGATATTAATGAAGAAGGAATTTTTACACATAATAGAATCTCAGATCAAGTAAATGATTTTTCTAGCAAAGAAAGTTAAATCCTTAGTGTCGCATGCTTTCTTCTCTAAACTCATAATTTCAGAAATACATGATAATCTGTTCATAAACAGAGGATTATGAAGAAAGTCCAACACAATCTTGTAGTCAGTTTCCAAGATTAGAATATAGCTATCCAACTTCCAAGGGTACTCATTCATTAGCTGAATAAAAGGTTTAATTTATTGATATATTTATCTGCATATAAAGCATGAAGTTAACAGAATGTACGCTCATGATTTAAAAAGCAACATGCAATGAACTGTCAAAAGGCTACTCCTACCTACACCCACATGCTCAATTTTTAAAAAATGACTCCTATTACAATTTGATTTACATTTTGGAACATTGTTATAAAAACGCAGACATACAGCATATAAAAAGTATCTCTTTTTCCTCCCTGCAGAACCGTATAATGAATGTAACTACTGTTAAATTTTCTTTAGCTAACAGAGCAAATTAACAAAATACTTTTCCACATCATAAATTCTGGCACTCTGAAGTGCTCTATTCATGGAGAGAGCTCGCTCAAGATTGTGCATAATTGTTGCTTTGACAGACCTGCTGCTACTGATACTTGGAATATATTTGCATAGCCTTTGCCATGTTAACAAAATCTGAGTCTAGCCCTCGAGACTCAGTGGCAATAGTATGACATAATAAATGGAAGAACAATTTGAGCCACAGAAGCTTTTTTTCTTTTCTTAATTATGCAGCAGCTGACAGTATTGGAGTGGCCTGATAAAGCCCTACAGGATTTTTATTTCCTTTGACAAACTATTTCTTTGTTTGACACAGTAGTTAAACCTTAGAACACTAAGGATGAATATACCTGGCATCAAGAATTTATTACAAATAAGTACCTTTAGCTTAGATAAGAATGACAGGAGGGAAGACATCTCATATAAGAGCATGTCTGCGTTCCTAATTGACTCCCACCTCACATGTTAAACTGTCTGCCCATCACTTGGACAGTGTCACTATATGCACTATATGCTCCTAATTGTTGGAAGGAGAAATATGAGGAGTAGAACACAAGAGGAATGCAAATAACAGCAGAAGTGAAGTAGGGGCATCACTTGGAAATTACAGAAGCCACAAAGCTTTGCTCTTCCACATCTTTGCTTGTACCAGGTCTTATGCTTTGTGACACAAAGGAACAAGAACTCTCCATAAAATTATAAATACAATCATATCATGGGTTTAAATAACATGCTAACATTCACTCTTCAATTCTCTATTCTTTTCCTAATAGTTTTTAGCGTGCTCTTCTAACCAGCAGTGAACACCAAACATTAAATTTTCATAGAACTGCGTATTATAAGCCCACTAATGACTGGTCAGCTTGTAGCCCATCACTACATAAGTAAACATATATGTTTTTTGCCACACGTTACTTTACACTTAATTACATGTCTTTTCACCCACCTGCCCTGTAAGGTTTTGCATTCTTCATAATGATCTTTCATTTTTGCCGCGTTAGGTAACTTAGCCTAAACAACAATCATCAGTGATTATGCCACCAAATCACTGCCTTATTTAGATCATTTACGAACAAACAGGTTGCGTACCCTACTCACATATCCTTATGGCACTTCACTGGTGAGCTCGTCGCATTGAGATGAGATCAGTGTGACCCTTATAGCTCGGCAGAAAAAGCTACACCAGAAGACCTCTTTGCTTCTACCCATTCTTTACACAAAATGGTTACTTTACCTTGTTAAATTGTACTTGTCACTTCTGAATTTACAAACTCTCTGAAAATATAAACTCTTCTGTCCTAAATTACAAAGCACTTAAAACCTAAATTAAATCTGTGTTTACTTCTCCTAACATTGCTCTCCATTTTTGGAAAGAAAATAATGTAATTAATCCTACTAAACATTATAAGGTGTATATGTATATTTATAAGGGAGTATCTTACTGGTTTGTCAAATCAAAACCTCAAAGTCAGGATTTGCAAATACGTTATCTGAAAAGTTAGGAACATCCCCCCAAAATAACAGACTCTTAGTTACACTGGTAAGTGTTAAATTATGAAGAACTACTGAAGTTATACAAAAGAATGGAAGATTCACAACTGTAAGAATGCTTCTGATTTAAAATGCTGTCTTAAAACACAGTTTGGCAGCAATTCACTTTCCCAGTGACCTTGACCTTTTTGCTAATTTAAAAATTTAAATTCGAGAACACAATCATAAAAATAAAACTAGTTTGTTTAGGAACCATTAACATCTTGTGGCTCTGTAGACACCACCTGGTTAGCATCTACGTAGAATCTTATAGGCAATTCCACATCAAACTCTAATTCTGTTATCTCATTTATGAAATATCGTGTAATAAAATCTGGCGAATTTAGCTGCATTTCACTAGTGTCCATCATTTCTGACAATCAATGTTTCAGTATTGACATTTTTACTTCATACAACTCATGAGATGCTGCATTCAGATGGACTTCCCTCCTACACAATGAACATCCAGAAACTGCACAAATTATCTTTTAAATACAGAAAACAATAATAATTAAAGTGTTTGGTGAAACACCCTAATTTCAACCAGTTATATGTTTTTTTATGTACAGAGAGTACAAGCACAGTCTAGTTACTTGCCACCGCAGAGGACAACATAAAGTCTGCAGTTGTAAGTATTTGGAAAAATAAGAGAATATTTAATTGAATAATGTTCAGTCCTGAAAGTACACACGCAGTTTTAAATTACTGTTCACTTTCTCTCTACTGGGAAAAATATATCCAATAGAGATTCATTAAAAAAAATAAAAAAGCTCCACTTGTGAAACCAAAAGACATCCAGAGGTAAAACAAAACAGTGAGTCACCTCCACCAAGTGTAAAAGGTAACTGAACTGCTACACATAATCAACACAATCTGATTTTTTTCAAACAGCCAAAAAGAACAGCTTAAGTTAAAAAGATACCACATAGAAGAAATAATGTGGAAGTATACAAATGTGACTGCCACGCTACCCGAACAGAAGCTGTTGCGTAAGTCCATTTAAACTGTCATGAAACACGATCATTAAACACCATAAGCAAAAAAGCATTTGTAGTCAAGTTTCTATTAACCTAGAAGAGGCGATGTCAATCTAGTTAAATCTGTTGCAAGTACCCCGGTAAAGGATGACAAAGCTCCTAAAGAAATGGCCAAAGACAAATGCTATGAGTTGAACAGCGTCACACGTGAAATCATTTTCTGAGGTGCCAGAAAAACACCCTTGCATGAGCTGGAAGCTCATCGTCTGGGCATAACCATGAGGAAAAGGAACACAAAGTTTTATTTGACCATTAAATGAACCATAAACAGTAGCGAGAACACAGCCATGAAAAAGGAAATAAAATCCTAGGACATACAAAAGTCAGAAGTCTTTTCGTCAGGAACAGAACAGTATTAATGCCAAGACTTCATCCGGAGTATTGTATGCTGTTACGGGACCCTCATCTAAAAGAGAGCAACTCAAAGTGGAACTGGCACAGAGAGGCTCTAACAGGATGACTAGAAGAAATGAGAGCTATTATTATGAGATGGAAGTATTAAAAAACCCCCAAACTTGTTTCGCATACAAAAAGGAAGGCCAAGAATAGATGTTAATATTCTCCACCAAGTATTTTAAATGCCAGGAAGAGAAAAGAGCTAATAGATATTAATCAACTATTAGTTAATTTTATTCAACTAAAATTAAATTAGGTAACTACTTTGACCGGAAATTTAAAGAAAGTTTCATATAATGAAAAATTAGACTCTAGAATAGCTGGTGCACTGTATATAGAACTCCTAATTACTTTTAAGATAGAGCATAGTGAAGGAGATTAAATTATGCAATGGCTTGTAATATCAGGCAATTGGATTGAATGATCTAGAAATCTCTCACAGCATATTTATATTTGAACAGCTATTGTAATTCTCCATTGTAAAGTTCACACCAGAAAATGTTTACTTAAACTTATCCTGACATATATGCATTACACTTTTTACATGCATATAAACATACTCCAACCGAAGAATAACTAACCCTTAGATATAAACGATTCACTTTATTTTTAGAAGAACCTAAACTGAATGCATAAATACAACATTGGCACTGAAAAGGCTTCTTTCCCATAGTCATTACCTGGGATTTTTGAAGCAAATATAACACCAGTATTGACTGAAAATTGCTATTTTCTGACAACAAACTCTAAAAAGACACTGCTTTCAGATAAAATGATTTTCAGCCTTTTTAAATTCAGAAGAAGAGAAAGCAACTCCCAAACGCATTTGCTGCTAGAAAGGGATGATTAGGATCCCAAGGTCAACAAGGTTTGATCATTACTGAAGGAAAAGTTCAGTATTTTTCCATAGAGAGTGATAAAATAGCCTGAAGGCATTAACGTAATGTGGTATAAAAGGAGAGTTCTGCAAAACTTAAAAAAAATATCCAAAGCCCAAACCCAACTTACTCCAATGGTATTTTAACTATATTTCTTTCTCTCCAAAGGAGAACTGGCTTAATCTGAAAAGAACATTTTAACATTCTGCTCCATAGCTTGGGACTTTGTAGGCTGTATTTCTCTATGTTTAGGAGCAAGCTCTCCACCTGTTTTGCTTAGTAGCCGATTCCCTAGTTAAACTAGTACTTTCTTTTGTACTACTCGCTTTATTAGAGGCTGAGATCTTATAAGTAAAATAATCACAGGTAGTTTCCACGTGAAGCTGAACCACCCCTTTGATTGCTAGAAAACAGAGAGCACCATGATCTTGACAGGCTTCGTAAGACAAGTACAGTCTGCTTAGGCATTTATTTAAACTGAAGTTTTCCAACAGTGGAATTATGCAAGAATCCATTTGGCCCACAAATGTCTAGACTCTTATGTAGAACCTTTTTCTGGGGCGTCATCTTTTTACCTGAGAATCTCAGAATCAGAGAATAATTTGTCAAAAGAGACCTCCAGAGGTCTTCTAGTCCAAGTCCCGGCTCAATGCAGGTCTAATTGGACGAGGTTGCTCAAGGCCAGGTCTAGTTGAGCCTTGAACACCTCCAAAGACAGAGATTCCACCAGCTCTCCAGGCAACCTGTTCCAGTACTACTACCCTATGGCAATTTTCTTTCCCCCCTAATATCTAATTGGAATTTCCTGCCTTTTAACTTGTGTCCCAGAAACTCCAAAGGACTCCAGCTATATGGCAGCCCTTCAGGCAGGCGAAAAGCTTTAGTGCAAATTGTTCATAAAGTTGGTAAAGGGTTCTAAATTATTTAAGTCTCCAAGAACACTATAGATCACTGATCCTGTTTTAAATTTTTTTTTCCAGAATTATAAACTTGAAAGTAAGATAAAGCAACCATGTCTTTAGTCCAATTGATCCAGTCCATTCTATGATTCAATTATGATAAAAGGGTAGTTTGACACACCTCCAGAACATCAATCCTTGGTGTGTTTTGTCAAAGTTAAACAATTAGTCCTGAATCATTTACATATTTACTTCAAGCAGGTTCATTTTCCACATCAGGGAAAAAGAGTCAAAGTTTTTGATGTTGGATCCTTGGCAAGATATTACATAATCGCTCATCATTACCTGATGACATGAAAAATTTAAGAATTGAACTGCAAATACAGGCTGGTTTACAGCTCAGTATTTTTGCACATTCTCAGAATAACTGATTTTTCACTTATGATATAGTTTCTCTTTGGAAATGTCAGTAAATGGAGTTTCATTGCTCTCCATTTGCTACAATACTCTTTTAGCAGAAACAATTCATTACCGAGTAGAATAATCCTCACTAGAAGAAAGTTTCATTTTTGTTACTATACAAATATAATTGTGTTCCTGTTCACAAGGCGGACGACTGACACCAATACAAATACCAACACCAGCACTTCAGGTGAAAAAATGACCATTTTAATTGAATAAGTTTTTCTTTGTCGTGGCAAAACCATAATTAATCCTTTAAATTCTTCAAGAGACACTAGATGGCTCCACCGGTGTTCCTACAACATGCTCTGGTAATGTTTCAAATCTCCCATGGGAAATACTAAAGAAATACCATACGATTTCATTTCAGCAGTATAATGTATTACCTAGAGTATACGCTTCCCTAAGGTGGCATAGCATAACACTAAGTATAACTCCATTTGAAAACACTGACAGGCTTGGGGCATCAACCACCTCTCTTTTGAGGCTACTAAAGAACCAATATATAAGGGGATAAAAAAAAAAGAAAACCTATGTAGGAAATTTGCAAGGAAGTATGAAGCCCATATTTTGGTTAAGATAAATAATTTCTTTTCCCCCCACAAAAATTATGGATTGTGGGTAGTGAGTATAGAGCACAGTTAGTGCTAGACCTTGACTATTCCACATAACATTATAGCAAACTAGGAAGTTCTGGTGGAAATTCCTGTAGTTTAAAAAACGTCAAACCAGTAATTATAAGAGGTCTGTAGCCAAACAGGATGGTAACCCAACAGAATTTTTCAGGCACCAATCCTGGGGCTTGTACAACTCATTCTTTTCTACCCTGATGGAACATTAATACTTATTTAAAGTTCAAGATAGCTCTGAGCTTAAAACCCACAGATGGCAAAATGAGCATAATTCTGCAAAAAAAAAAAAGCCATAACCAAAAACTCCACACCAAAATTGGAGAATTCCATCGTGCAACAGACTACCCTACATTAGAAGATGATGTTATTAGGAAAAAATTGAAATATTTTCACAGTATAATTAGCAAAAGTCTGATAAACAAAATTAAGAGTCAATTTTTCCATGCAACACAGAACTAATTTGGTCTCACCTGAAGTACTGGGCCAAGTGTTACAGACAGTTTAAAAAAAAAAAAAACCAAAAGAAGTAGTCAACAAACTGAAAGAGATCCAGGAACCAACCAAAAAGGTGGTTAGAAAACATGACTTACATGGAAACACTGAATGGTGTGCTTTGTTTTGTTTTGCTTTCTGGATAAAAGAAGGCCGGAGGGGATCAGGATGCTTATCTATAAGACGTTGTGAAAAAGACGTCAGTATTCAGTCATTCTGCATGCCAAGCGAGAGCAAGTCAAGGAGTACTTGGCTAAAGTGGCAGCAAAGCAGTTCTGAACTAGACTTATACGTAAAGAATTTCCCCTAAAACCAGACAAAATCACCAAGACAAATTATTTATGCAACTCCTCTTACCTAAGACTGTTTCTAACAACAGGTAAGGAAAACACTGTTTAGGAACTCCAGAAGTATACCTGATTTTGCTGCAGATCAAGAAAAAACAGCGAGGAAATTTCTTGACATTGGTTAAACCCCATGTTTCCAACATCCACGATATATTTTCTTTCAATTTCTTTTTGGAAATCATTCAGGGTTGAAGTTGTTTTATTCCTATGTTTGCTCAGGAAATCTGTGGTTAAAGTTGGTAACATATGATGTCATGTATTAGAAAAAGTGACTGATCAAATTTTTGCCTATATCATTCCTTTCTCTCTTCTGTCTCATTTCCCAAAACTTCTCAGACTCCATGGGGTGGGGGGGTGGGTGTTCATTCTTTTATCATGGATTTATTTCTTTGTGCTGGAAATATAGGCAGAATAGCCCCCTTCATGGTCTTGTCATCTCCTGTCCCTGCAGTCAACAGCTTCCCAAGTATGATTTCTGAAAGGTAGAGATCATAGCGTCTACTTTTCCTATTTATTAATAAGGTAGTATACTGCATTGATAAACTAGATTTTGGATGTATAGAAAACTTCCTGCTTGAGTCTCAAAAAGTCATCTTTGACTTCTCCTTCCTTCAGTATCATCAATGCCCAAGTATCCTTGGTCCCTCTTATAAACTGCAGTTTATATAAAACATGTATAAAAACCTCCTCAGAAAAGTTACAAAAAGCATGTAGATTCTTGTTTTGGTTTTTTTTTTAAACATAACACATAGAGCCCACATTTTTGTTTGTGTATGTGTTATAATACATATTGCAAGACTGCTTCCAGAGAACCAAAAGTCATTACCCACAGGACTTAAATCATCCTTGTTTCCTTTCCTGCATGCACAAAACGCACATAGAATTTTTTTCAGAAAATCTTGGCTTGCCAAATATGACAGGAAATGTTACAGCAGTTCCTGTAAATTAAAATAATGGTAAGAAAATCTCTAATGTAATCAGACATAGGCAACTATTGCCCATTTCAAATGAGAAATTGAAAATTTCAGCTCAAAGCTGAACACAGATGTTACCTTAAAAAAAAAAAAGTGGGTAATTTCCAGGAGTGTCCAGACTGCAGAGAAGAGCCAAGTCTGAAGGGACCAGTATGTTCAGAAGCTTTTTCACTGATCGATTTTGTGCTGAAGTGGACAGAGGTGTGAAGCCACAGTACTTTCCATGGCAACTGTAAGGGATGGCATATATACTTTTGCTGTAGAGCAAAGAATGAAGCGAGACAGAAATGCACAATCATGCAAACAGTTTTGGGTTTTTGCCTATAAATAAAAAGAAACAAATCTGTCTTCCACTCAGTGTTTCCACCTAGAGCTAGATACCCTGAAGACACACCCTGAGGACGCCTCCAAAGCTTTTTCTTGGCTATCCCCAAGTTCCCCCAAAATTTTAACTACTGGCATTGAATGGTCAAACTTCTCTTCTTTGCCATTTTGCCTGTCACGTCCCACATTTATATCTTTTGCATTAATTTCACCTCTGACTCATATTATTCCTCTTAAAAATGTCCTATCCCTTTCAATTGTGAATTATTCAACTCACTTGGCCTTTTGGTATTTTTCCGACTCTCCATTTTTCTCAGCAAAACTTGCTTTTTATCCTTTGATTGCCATATTTTCTCAATTGTCCTCATGTTTCTGAATTTCCTGCTCTCTTCCATATTCTTCCCCACTGCTGCTCTTCAAAGAGTCAATGCAATCTCATTGGTGTTCTCAAGACATAATTTCCATGCTTCCTCAACAACGAATGGGTGTTCACCACAGAAAATATCACTTAAAAAGCTTTTCCTATTTTCTAGGGGAAAGAAGTCTTGTCTTTTCTTAGGATGCTTATTTCTTGCTATTATTTCTCAGTTACCGATGTATTACCCAAATAGTTATGAGCCATGCTTCTTTTCTACTACATCAATACAGAGATCAAATGCAATATATTCATGTTCACTACAAACCAATCCTATCTAAGTGATATGAAACCACCAAAGTTCCACAATTCTGCACAAATGAAGATCACCCGCTGAAGCTAATTACACTTACATCACAGTTTTCCCAAACTGCCGTTGAAGTTAGAGGGCTGAAACACTGAGTTGTGGATATGACTCAGTTCTCCACAAAAAGCTTTCCATTACAATACCTCACCAATTAGACTTTAAATAAATAATTACTTGTGTACTTTGCTTCTCTAGTTTAATCTAGTTCCTGATGAAATGGTGAATGTTAGAGAAAATAAAAAACATCTGAAATTAATTTGTGGACCATCACTCTTCTGTTACACACTTTGTTTATTCCCATGACAATGAGAAGAATAGACTGTGTCTGAATTACAGAGATTCAGTTATAAAGGTTAATGTAGCATATTGAAGGAGATGAATATTCTCAAGCAGATTCATCTAAAAAGCTAGCACTTGTGATAAACGTACCTGATGGTTTTTGGGAAAGGAATGTTGAGGAAAAAAAGTAATTACAGCTACAGTGAAACTGTGCAACTACTGCCTGTAAAACAGCAGCATCTGAGCAAGGAAATTACTGTTTGGGGCCTTACACACGCATTGTACTCAAAGGCAGTTCCTGCACTGAAAATTTCTCCATTCAAGAATCTCTTCTAACAATTAAATAAAGACTGCATACCAGGGGTTTCCACTTTGCACGTATCTAATTTTTGCAGGTTGTAACAGCCTAAATATGAATTAATTTTGAACAGTTACTTCGGAACTTTTCAATATGTTACTCTGATTTCCTTTTTCACAGGAAGTTCTCCAACAGACGATCTTTTCCCTGAATCTTGCATGTGCAGGAGCAAGAGAAAGTCTACAATCACTATTCAGATTACCAAAACTGATTGTTCCACATATCGCCTAAATATCTGTATATTATTAGCACTCAGGAAAGGCAGGAAAATATTTAATTGTAATTTCATTGTAAATTTAAAGCTGGATTAACATTAGAGTGTAATTCTTAAATTTGAGATTTAAAGTCATTTTCCATCTTTCAGAAGTTGCCAACTTTGTACTCACATTCGCAGCTAGGCATCTGTACAGGAACAACTAGCTAACAAATAGCTTCAAAATGTGCATATTCCAATGAAAAGATCATGTTAATGATCTTCCTCATGAAGCACAAAAGCATAAGCAAGTGACCTGACCCCTGCAAAATTTCTTCAAAAATAATATTGAAAGGATCATACAGGAAAACAACCATGATTTTGGACGTTTCAAACTTCAAGGTGTGGGTTCTCATACGTTGTGGCAGTGTGCACACAGTTCAGAGCGAACATTCAGAGAGATGCAAACAAATTTGCACGCAGGAGTAACCGAAAAGGCCACTCTCGCTTTCTGGAAGACTTGATGTCTCCTCCATGCAGTTGCTTAGGCAATAAAATCCCTTCTTCCCCTCTAACTGCCTACTTGCCTTTCCCAAAGAAACTGAAAACATCTCATGCAGTTTACCTTCTCTTCCAGAATCACATATAGCTCTTCTTTGTTTTTTCAGTGGTCTCCAAACTCTGTCATCTCTTAGACAGTCTTTCTGTTCAGTCCCTTGGGCAAACAAACCCCTTCTTTGTCAGTCTTCACAACTACTTTTTTCCACCCCGTGTTTCAACAGTTTTCTCAGTCACTACCCTGCAAAAGGCAAATGCTTGTCTCTATGAACTTAGTAAGGTCACTAAAACGGAGTCTGGTAAAAGACAGCAGAGCCTCTGACATGCTGTGCCTGCTGTCAGATCCTCCAGCACCCAGAACAAACGTCCAAGTTACAGCAGAGAGCAGTGAGGGCTGTCAAAGGCTCCACACGTGGCCAATACAAGAACTAGAAGCAGAATATGCAACATCCTTTTCCCCCCTCACGGCTACCCATATAATGGCTGTTCACCTAGAATTACTGGAAAACCATACTGTAACTGTATGACACAAATAATGAGTAAAAAATACAGATGCTTGGTACTTCAAGATCAAGCAGCTTTTATTCACTTGGAAAACTGGAATGCGGCTGCCAAAGTTGGGGAACTTTAATATATTGCATAAGTGGTTGTAAACTAAAGTTAGCCTATTATAAGAAAGATCCGAGACTTCATCATATGCAAATACACAGTGCATCCGAGCAAGCCCCCAGGAAAAGATCATCAAAATGACACAGAAGGAAAACGTGTCTGTTGTAGGCTCTGTTTGTACACAGTGGCTTTTCTTATTGCCAGAACACAGACACTATCAGATCCTATAGCACCCTCTTATGCAGCTGTTCATCACACTCTGTATGTAGCGCACGCAAACACTCTGAAGCCTCGGTGTTGCTGAGGTTTAAATCTTCAGGGGAAAAGGCAGCAGCAGAAACCTCTCCTGAAACTTCTCTAAAAGACGTTAGGTTTTGCCAAGCTCCCCACCCCCCTCAATTTCCCTCCACACCCCCCATATCTCCCTAGTTCCCTCTACCTTAAGCCTTCAGCCCCATCCTACATCCTGCTGAAGCTACCAGGCTGACCTGCAAGCATGACTCAGCTGTAATTACATTAAATTCTAATAAAGGCTCATGCATTTGACAAGGCAGCCTAGCTTAACCCCTGCCTCTCAAACACATGTGTACAGCAAGCAGTCGATCTGCAGTGTGGCTCAATAGTATGTTTTGTGAACTCTGACTGCAATAATTCACAGTTATGCTTTTGTTTTTGGGAAGTTACAGTTAGTAGTTATAAAAAAAGATCTCTTCCCTTATTCCTATATTGAGAAAGAATCCTAATTGGCCAGAACCAGTCATAAAAATTTAACCATGTTTCTGAAAACATGAGTGCCAAAGGGTAATGCATCACTAATGGTTGCCAGTGGAATAAATAGCAGTTCTGACGTCAAAACTTTGTTACACTCCAATAACTGGCTCACTTGGGGTTTCAGGTAGAGCAAGTTACATGTCAGTTTTAAATAAAGTTATAAAAATAGAATACATGGTGAACCATATTGTCACTATGCAACCTGAAACTACATGATTTATGTCTAATAAAATGTTAAAAAGGTGATAGGTAGTATAAAAATAGTATTTTCTACCTCATAATATCCTCTTAGTTGGACTGGAGAGGGCAAAACAAGGCAGATATTTCTCTTTTGCTTTTCAAAACATACGGCCAAAACCCAAGTAAGCAATTTCAAGTGAAAGTGACATTTTTTTTAAACATTTATAGTACCTTTAGCCAAAAGAGAGTCTACTAAAATTCATGTTGCAAAATTCTGCATTACAATAGATCTTTGATTCCGTAACACACACATTAAGTAGCAATTGGCTTTCCATTGCCTTTCAACTCCTTCTACAGCAACAATTTAACAAAATACTCTCTTTACATTTGATTTTGTAAAAAGATGCAAATCGTGGGCCATGCTTGTATAACTGTTTACAGGTTCAGTGATGCAGACGGACAAAACTATGGTGCACGTGTGGAGCTTACTACTTGAATCCTTCCAGCTATGCCTACACACAAATGTAGGTTTAATTGTAGCTTATGAAGGGCTTAAACTAGGGGAAGGGGTGGGAGAACTGACCTTCCCTGAGCATACTCTGAACTAGAAGTGAAAAGGCTGTTTCCTGCCACCATTACTCCTCCCAGAGGTTGGGGGTGCATGGTGCCACCTAAACAGAGCAAGGAGGCTGGTCCTGAGATGATGCTCCCCCTCTTCCCGTCAGCAGGCAGCTTGGGCAGAGCCTGTCAACTGCTCTCAGAGTCACTAATACATGTCTTTCACTTGAATAGCAAGTCTTGTTCATCTCGAATGACTTCTGTCTTGAGCGCCTGTTAAGTAGTCCTGGGAGAACATGCATTATTTCCATTTCAGTGATCAGAACGAGAGCTAAGTAATTTAAATTTTTGTACCATGCTTTGCATGTCTGCAAATATACACAAAAACTTTTGTTCACAATTAAAAAAAAAACGCCCAAGATGTTGCTCCAAGAAAATCCAGTTCGTCCATAGCCCCTGTAGAGCTTACAGGGGCTTGTAATCTTTAATCTTGTATTATAAAGTTTAAGAAACTCAGTTTTAGACTTGGCATATGTGATCATTTACTCACATTATTCAGATGATACTGAATAATAATTGAAACTGTAACAATATTACCATTTAACACCTGTTCCTTTCAAAATGAAAAAGCATTCGGAGAGTTAGCACCAATCTGACAAATAAAAGAAAGTAATGGGAAAAAAACCTCCTAAAAGAAATTCTTACATATAGATTATCATGAATATCCAAGGTGTGACAAAAAATAGCTTACTACATATACTTCAACGTTTTCATTGCTGAGTTGTCTACTCCATTTTCAGGACTCGATCCTGAGTAGAAGAAAGGTACTGGAAGCAAAAACTGTCTGCCAGTACCTTTCAAATAGTAAATTATATCCTATTTATATACTGCAAGCACGTTTTTTTCAGCTGCAAAACAGCCCTAATTTTCCAGTAGGTTTTTCCCTCCAGTGAGTAGCAGCAAATGTTAAAAAGTAAAAAAGAACAAAAAGCAACATGCAACAACTGCCCTTTGGAAGTACAATGGACTCCGAACACTAGATTTTTTTATAAAGACAGGGGAGCTTTTAATCCCTTCTATAAAAGTGACTTTTTTTACTTGCCGTATTCATTTAAATTGCACCGCACATAACTTTCTAATGTTGTTTTATTTTCTGACGCTGCAAAATAATCATTACATTTTAAATACACCATTATTCAGAAACACAGACCTAGTTTTGTTTGTTTTGCTTTGGCTTCCCCTGTTTCCCCCTGCCCCACAATACCAGCTGGTGTACTTGTCTAGGCTGGCCAAAGGAAATTCACGTCAAGAGGGAAAAAGTGTTTCAGCCACAGGTTTTTATGAAGAACAATCAGCTAGACAGGTGACAGGGCCATCTAAGACTGAGCTTGCCAGGGGCAATGGTGAAGCAATGCACATTTGCTGCCTTCGCTATGTCCTCATTTTTATCAGGATCTCTAATCTTGTGCTGCATTGAGATTTCTACCTTTTGTCTTCCCACTGGGGAAATACAACTTTAAACCCTTTCCTATATGACAGAAGCGGCAAAATATCCCATCACTATGAATATCATTCAAAATTCTTCATTTGTTTAAAAGCCATTAAACAAACACCGTTAGAGAGGGCAGAGGAAAGAGCTCTAGAGCAGTACCTGGGCAGGAAAGGCATTGGTCCCCACAGCCCGGACGGCTTCCCTCCTTGCAAAGGACTGAGTGGGCAGCTCTACACAGTACACATCCTTCTACTGCCAAATTACTTGCATCTTTCATGCCTTCTTGCCATCACCTGCTGTAGCCCAGCAAGGGAGCAGTACTGTCACTTCTTGCAGACAACATGTGACTCAAGAGTCAGAGTTTGGCAATTTCAATCAATTCTTTCAACTCTGAGTACTTTCCAGCAAAAGCTGAAGAAAGCGTGTAACAACCTGGGACAATCTCGCATTCATTAGTGCAAGACAAACACTCAATCCAAAATAAAAGTGTATCTTAATACTCTAGATGACTCCACAAATCAGAAAATAAACCAACATGAACTGTACAAAAGTTGACAGAACATCAACCTGCCAAACTAAGAGACATTCCCTCACCAAGCTGCTCCACTTCAGTCTAAGTTCAAGCAAAGACCTTATACGAGTCCATCTTCCGCTCAGTACATAAACTTCTTCAGAATAAGGCAAGTTTATTTTGAATATATTAAGGAAGAAAACCTTCCTGGTAGCGTCTCCAGGGGGTTACAACACTCTGTGGACAACTTCCAGACTTTTCCATGTGATGCATACCCTTAGCCTTCTAACATACGAGTTCTTTCACTCAGGCTAGTGGGTCATCCCGCATGTATAACTAGTTTTAACTATAATTAGCAACTATAGTACTGTAGTACTGTTTTGATGGATGGGAGGCATTCCTCCTATCATTTCCTTTCTCTTTAATGGAAATCAAAATTTAAGTGAACATCACAGGTGCCAATCGTAAGATTTTCAAAAAGAAACAAAAAATGCCATCTATCAGTTTTGAGACCTTCACTTTGCTTTCAAAGTTCTTTAATTTTTAATACTTACAATACTTAAGAATAATTTTAATGTAATTTTATTTTTTAAAATTTTAAATATAAGAATTTTCCCTAAGTGGGGGGAAAAAACCCTATTAAATTTGTTAATAAGGCGTCCACATTTCACGATACTATTTTATCATGTTAGCTTTAAGACGAAAGTTCTTATATTTTACAAAGTACACCCCACATCAACAATTCCCCTGATGTTTCTAATATTCTCAGTTAAAAGCAAATACCTTTTAAAGAAAATATTGACCAAGTTTTCAAATACATCGACACATTCTATCAATGTAGATATTTAATTGTGTTTTCCAATCTTAAAAGTCAAACAGAATGGAGATGTACAAATTTTTGTATGCATATTAGAGTCTCTACTTTTAGGACGAAATAGGAAAAACCACTAGTGTATACTCACAAATAAAAAGATAAAATGAAAAGTTTTCAGTGTTAATTTTAGAAGCAATCCTTTAATTTAAATCTGTACCCGTCCAGGCAACCTATTCCATGTTTCAACGGTTCAATTTTTATTTTGGTTGGTCTTTATGTGATGCTCTGAGCAAAAACAGCACTACAATCTTAGTTAAATGGTTATAAGCTAATTATTTTCCCAAGCATAGAATTTATAAAGTTTTAGCACCAAATCTTCAGAAGAATTTAAAGAGGAAAAGAAATTAAAAGACAGTATCTACAGCATGCAAAGTTTTTTACAATCAATAAACATTAGGAAAACCAGAAAAAGTTACTTTTTTCCTGCTTTACTACTCTGAATGCCAGTGCCCAGACATAAAGAATAATGAGCAATTCCTTATAATGCAAACAAGAAGGGAGTTCAGAACTTGGTGAAGAGATGAAGACTTGTAGCACCCTCTCTCCTTGCACTGTTCTCATGGCTTATACAGAAAGGACAAAAAACTTGGAACATCAAAATGAAAGACCAAGTTTAAAGAAAACTGAGGAAGGTTAACTTTGGATTCAGATGAAGTAATCAAGAGGCCAGATTCAAAGGACAGATGAAGTACTCAGGCAATGAAGGAAGATCTTGATTAATAAGTTTAACATAAATTTCAGTTTTCTGCATCCTGCTTTCCCTTCGTAATTGCTTGTGTCGTTGGAAATCTCTATTATACCCTAATTTTCTAAGATGTAATTTTCTGAGACAGGTAAAGAAGTCTAGCTGTTCCATTTTTAAGTGGCAACCCTAAATGTCTTGCAATTATTGTCAAAGCAACACGCTCCCCAAACAAGTTCAGGCCCTCAAGGTCTGAAAGTCTGACTTGAGTTTGCTAATTTGAGCACTGGGTTTGTGGGAAGAATGGTTTCTTCGCAAGGAAAAGGAAAATGGGGAAGATGCTCTTGATTTGTTGAACCTAGAAGACTCCTAAAGCTCTTGAACAAAATCCATGATTGACAACAGAATTATAATTCTGCAAAAAAGCCTAATAAAGGTATCATTTTGCCCATACTGAACATTAGTGCTTGATTCTGGTGTAAATTTATCTAGGACCACTGAAACTGCATAAATACACAGTAATAAGCCCATGTTTAATGCTCCTTTCCCAACCTCCAACAAACATATAGTGCAACAGAATACTCTACAATAGAAGTTTATCTGTGAGGGATAAAGACACAGCAACTATGAAAGCTTCTAGAGAAAACTGCTAGGAAGCATTCATATTACAATTACGAGCCATAGCATAAGTGAAGAACAGACAAAACCTTGCAACCAAAGCCCCCGTTGACCTTTCTCAAACAGAAACAGGATGAGCCAATCTAGCCAAGAAAAACCCCTTTTACTCCTAACTATAGTCAGTATTTTTGCATAACACTGTGAGAACGGACCTTTACTTTGCTACACGTTACCTTAATACAAAACCACACTCTTCAGCATATTGAAAATATACTATTTGAAATGCATTTTTTACTAGAAAATCATACCATGTATTATCATGATACATTCAGAAGATGGTGAGACGTGATCATATAAACTGCATACCCAAACTCTTCTAAATACTAATTGTAGCATGCAAACTTTAATACACATTTTCAATTTATTTAGTGCACTGCACAACATGCATCCCATTAACAATTTGAGCCACAAGAGCAATTTTAGAAAAATAATGATTGCAACCAGAGGACATTTAACTGCTATAGTTTCAGCTTCTTTCCTTCTCTTAACTAAAAATAAAACCAAAATACCTAATGATTTAGCATTTAAATCATCCAGTTTCACAATAACTGTATAGCCTTCAAGAATCTTTTAAATTAGTCAGAAATAGATTACGCATTTCCAGAGAAATGTGTGAAGAAATCACATTAACTTCAGTCGAGTTTAGGAATAATAGTTGTCACTTTGACCTGTAGGCTCTCTCCAATGTTTAGCTCAAGAACGTTAAGACATTCATGCCATTACATGTATCTCCCAAAGCAAAGAAAATTCAAATAGCTTGCAGCGCTGTGGATCAAAGTTCACATACATGAAATCCCACTCTTATGAAAGGCTAGTGATAGGCTTACAAGTATTTCTATGCCATCTAAACTTTCAGCAGAAATGACTTAAGCATTATAAGAGCCTGTAGAAGCACAGGAGTAGACTCAGCACCAACTGCAAAACCATCAATATTTGTAATTAATTTATGTAAGTAGTACTATATGAAACCTGTAAGGAAAGTTTTGGAGTGAGAAATTAGTATCTGTCAAAGTTTTGTTCAGAAAAACAGGAATTGCCTGTATATAAGTGAATGCGATCAACTACCCTGGAGGGTGGTACAGTTTAAAAAAAACTTAAAATATATGCCATCATTTCACATTCAACAAAGTTTTGTCTCTTTAGAAGGCATTAGCTGTTGGCTGTCATTAGTTAAATGTTTATAAAAGATTTAATCTTATTTGTAAGGATCTTGAGGTTTAAAAGGAACATATGAACAGCACACAAAACTATATTCTCTTAGACAGAAACCTTCAACATGATCACAGAAATGGCTGGGTTTGTTGTTCTTCTAGTCCTGCAATATTTTGAGATATAATGCCTTCCTGCTCTAATGACAACCTCCAGAGAGACTTATAACAGAAAAAGAAAAAAAAAAAACCTTAAAAAAATTATATGTTTAGACTGATATCCATTGAATGTTCTTGAGAAAAAGCCATAGAGGAACTTTTGATAAATTGAGTAATCACTGCATTAAATATAAGGAGGGAAGCTTAGGTTCTACATAAAATTACAACAGAAAAATCATTATTTGAATTGGTTCTTTGTACTTCTTACAATAAAAACAAATTTTTATACTATCAAGTGCAACCAATAAAATAATACTTATTTTGACTTCTATAATTTATTTTCTTTGTTCATCAGCATCAATTGCACTACAGGCTCCTGCTGTTTATTGTCCTGGTCGATTTTAAGCCCTTAGGTGACTTGTTAGCAAATGATTTGGAAATAAAAAGTGACGCAAAAAGCTGCGTAAATCCTTATTAATCGTTAGCTCACTCTACCTTCAAGCCACCTGCAGTACCTCTTAAAGTTGATTATGGGACAGAAAGACGTCAGAAAGGCAAAACACTGAGAACATTCTGGTTCTAGTTAAAGGGTGTGTGTTTCTTCATAAAAAGCTCTATTGAAATTGTCATTCAAGCTTAAAATATTCAAAGAGTTTGACTAAAGCATTTTAGAGATGTGTTAAATTTATAATAGGTTGCGACTCGATTGAGCATTGCAGCAGGGAAGAACAAACAAAATATCTTTATAAGAGATTTTTTAAAAATCCAAAAATGAAGAAAACCCCACTAGTTTAAGAAGTGCCCTCCTCATCCTGACCGTTGTTGACTTAGAGTATGACCCAAAACAATAAAGGTCTACTTCACTTTTTTCTTTAAATCACCTAAGTGTAAAATAAAGTAAAATGTAGATACCCAGTCCCCTCTTACCTGCACAGAAACCTTCCCAGACCACATGCTACTTTAAAGAGGGGCTTTGCTTCCCAGTACAACACCACTTACTAACCAGCACTAAACCTTGAACCACAATTCTCTTCCTCCAAGTCTTATAGGTAGTAAAAAATAAAAAAAAAGTCCCAAGCTGTCATTCACTTGCAATTTTACTTTTACACAGAAACCTTAAAAAAAAATCTCCTGCCAAAATCTGAAAGTAAAAGCTCTCAGGATTTGCTGTTTGAAAAAATAATTTTCGACTTATCATAAAGTTGCTTAATATTTACAGCATAGATTTAGGGTTTGTTTTTTTTTTTTCTTTTTAAACGTGGGCATACTCAAAATAGCTCCAAGTCAATCATAATGATTTGAGGATCTCCCAGCATTTAAGATCAGAATACAGCCATTATTTTTAAAGGAAACAGAATAATTCATCTGAGTCCGGCTTCACCTCTAACTAAAGTATAATGCTCTCCGCTGAGTTTAAGCAAAGTTGTCAATGACACAGTTGACTTTAATTAATCTTATGAGATCATTCTAGTAATTGATGTGTTATGCAGGTTATAAGCGCTTCTCCTCTGCAATAGCTTTTTAAGACAAAAATATAAATTACAACTCAGTTGTCAAAGGCAATTTAAAATTTTCGGTATTAAGAGAAAGTAAATTCCTCTTACAAATGAAAAATGGAATCAAACTTAATGAAATTTATCTTTCATATATTTATTAAGATACTATCTGCATCCTCACGTTTAACTGCTTTCTGGGAATCTGTACTCTTACAGTAAATTTTCCTGTAATGAGAAAAAAAATTTAGAACAAATGTAGAAGTATATTAAAATTGGACAAAGGCTGTATGTTTATGTAGTAAGACAGCTCCTGGCCAGTTTCATATACAGAGCCAAGAGGAATACTTGTAGTAAACTATGCAATACCCATGCTAACAAAAATATGGAATTGGTAAAGACCTTTTGGTATAAGCAGCAAGAATTCCAACAGGTGCCTCAGTTCCTGAGACCGCCTCAACAGATTTTGGAGGAATGACAGCAAATGCCGCATTAACAGGTTACTCTTCATGGAAGGAATAAAACTGTCTAAAAATACTTTTTAACATCGACATCCTAGATCAATGGCTAGACAGTGCCATTCTCCAATCTAAGACTAGGTAAAACTGCTGATGATCCTGATGGAAGCAAGGAAGACAAGTAGCAGATGAGCAATCCCAGGATTCAGGAAAGACCTCAGCCTGTTTAGGGAATGGGTAAGTAGCAGGCCTTGGGACCTGGCACGTGAAGGAACTCAGGGCAATGGGTCAATTCCCATGAACAATCTCCACAAAGCACAGAGGAATCCATCCCCATCTGAAGGAGAGGGGGAAAAAAAAAAAAAAAAAAAGAAAAAAAAAAAGCAGCCATCTTGGTTAAGCAGGGAAATCCTGACAATTCCAAAACAAGGACGGACAAGAAAGAGAAGCAGGACAAGCTACCAGGGAGTGTAAAAGCAAAAATCCTGAGCTGGATTGCACCGGGCTGCAATTAGGAACACCTAAATCTGTCTGAAGCGAAAACTGGGAAGGGACGTGTCATGAAGACACGGAAGACTGGAGAAGGGCACAGGCGACCTAGTAGTAAATTTCACTGAAAAGGCTGAGGTAGTAAAAGCTTTTGCCTAAGAATTTACTGGCAAAACCTGCTCCAAGTGCCCCCTATCAAAGACTACAAGGGACATGTGCTAACACCGCAGTACAGCAGGACTAAGCAAGACGGTCACATACAGCAGTTGGACATGTACAAGGCCCAGGGATCAGATGACATATCTGAAAGTGTTGAGAGAGCTGGCTGATGTTATCATGAGGCCACTCTATCAGCTTTAAGACATTGTGGTGGTCAGGTCCCTGATGACTGGAAAAAGGTCAGCGCTGTGATGGCTTCAGAAAACTGACAGGCAGGATTGTCTGGAGACCTACAGGATGGCAGACCTCACCTTCATCACTGTGGGTATTATACAGTAAGTCCTCATGGAAACTACTCACCAGCACATGAAGAACAAGATGAGAAAGGCCAACAGATTTATTGAAGGCAAAACACTGCTGACCAGCCTAACTGCTTCCTAAGACAAAGTAACTGATTAACAGGTAAACGGCAGATTTAATTTGATCTTAATACAGCTTTTGATTGTTTTGTCTGTTACCTTGGTAGCCAACATGAAAGGCACAAACTGAAGGTACAGGCAAAAAGCTGGATTTGACAGCTATTGGTACAAGGGATCAATGTGTGACTTGCACCCAGAAGTCTAACAGGAGAGAAGAGCTTCCTTCAGATAGGAAAGGCCTGTCAGACCTGCAAGAATAATGTATTTTTGAGTTGAAAACTTAAGTAAAGTTCAATAATTGAAGTGCGTACACCACATATGTGGCTGCAGAATGAAGGGATAAAATGCAGTTTTGTGAACCGTAATTTTATTACATATTAATCTATTTCCAATAAACTTGCAACACTGACTCATTGAGAAACTTCCAGATTGGCATTCAAATATTGACTTTTCTTTCTGTAGTTCTGGTGACAGATAAGAGAGGACAAGACACTTTTAGTTCTGCACACTTCTACTTCTCAATGTTCAATTTCTTACAAACGATGAGACTTAAAAATGGAGAAACATCCCTTTGAAAACAAATTCCCCTGATTATACAATGATGCTCCGTTCTTGTTTCTAGCCTTACTAAGATAAAGATCTTTGAGCAATGAAATTGTTGCACAGACAAAGTAGTATCGAATTTTTAAGTTCTTAAAATTCAGTAAAATTTTGTTTTATTCATATTACTTGCTGCAGTAGATCTGAATTTATAATATACTAGTGTCTCAAGAAAACAGCTATGAAAAAGGACATCAAATTAATATAAAAAACCTACAGCAGCAGCTTTTTCAGTCCATTTGTTATCTGCAAAATATCCAAAGAAACAGAATTCAAGGTTTCCTTGATGCCCTGTTCACCAGCATCTTCCACACCTGCTGCTTGCCCACAAACCTGTGGTATTCCAAATACTTGGGAACAGCAATATGGAAACTCTCTATCACAAGAACGATGTGAGACCTCTCATCTACTTTGACTGTAAAGATATATTAAAGGCAGCTCCAAGACTGGTCAACAGTCTCATGATTGGTCATATTTCTCATTGTAGTTAATGCTACTGTTAATCTATTTGAATGTTGATAAAAAGGTTATTTTGAAGGCAAAAAGATAAAATTTTTTAAATTATGTGTTTTATTTTCAGAAACCTAATTTTTTTCCATGGAACAGCGTGCTTTCCAAACATGCAGAAATAAGATCATTCATACACAAATCTAACATCTACTTCTTTTGACAAAGGCAGACAGTGGGAAGGGTTGAATTCGCTCCATACTTGAGCAGTCAAACATCACTCCATCTTAGCCTAGACTGTATTGCAAGGAATCAAAACTCATTCTGATGCTCAGTCAACTGAATGAAACTTTTCCCTTGTCTTTTGTGGCAAAACACTCTGTTCATTAGGAACAGCCAGTAGTCATGAATGAGATGAAGGAGGATGAACTACTACCTTAAACTTATGGAAAATATGATAACATGCAGCACATGTCTTTGAAGAGGGTGCAAAGAGACAACACAGAGGTGGATTAAGGCTCCCCCAGCAACAGAAGAATTGGCTTTTTAACAATTGCTCTCCTAGTTTCACAGGAATTGGTTCCTACTTTCTTTCGAGGGACAAAGGTACAAGTTTTCAGGTCCCCATGTAACCATTGGAATTACAACAAACAAACAAACAAACAAAGAAAACCAAAACAAACAAACCAGTGCTTTCCCAGAGATAAAGACACAATGGCTTGGGGGAAGGGAGTGTTTCTTATCATCCTCTTTACCTTCCCAGCCTAGCAGGTGGCACAGATCTCCTTGAAGATGAATGGCCAATATGGATCTCATTATCAAAGAGTTTGGTTCTGTTTTCCTGACTCATATTTAAAAATTTAAGTTCCAGCAGCCTCTAATTTCTCTTGATCAATGTAACACTGAATAGTAAACGATACCAATATTACAGATTGTTTCTGCTGTTGAGACATCACATTTGTATTATTCATCATAGATCTGTGTGCTTCAAGAGTGAAGGCAACTTACTAGTCAATATTGGTCTCAAACACTTGCACCATTCAGTGGTGGCACAGTCACAGGTAACTTCCATTCCAAGTTACATGTTTCCTCCACCAAGATTTTACACAGAAATTATCTGAAATCTCTCTGTACAAATCTTTGCTGCTTGATCAAGCTAAGTTTCTGTATTTTTCAGGCATCCAAATATAAAGCCAGCAATTAACTGTCTGATTTTACTTCCAGTCCTTTAAATATTCTGCACAACACTTCGCACAGCTGAGTCACAAAGGCGAAAATCAAATTAAAATGCAAATTATGTTTATTATTATGAAAGGAAAAAAATAGTTACGTAGTCAAACTCAAGGTAATACATTTTTATGGTCTATGCACTTATACACATAATCCTAATGTATCTAAGAGAAGAATAATAGGATTTGAACTACGACTCAATCAGAAAAATAATCTGAACTCCAAATAACTTCTCTGTTCGTATATTTCATACTTCGCTAATGTGAAGAAGCTCACTACTGACACAAAACTGTGTTGACCAATATTTTCATTTAGTTACCTGTTTTCCTTTTTATCAAATTTGAAGAAATAAAATTATGAATCAGAGACTATCAGCTTTTTTTTGTTTTAGTTACTTAGTAAATGACATGTTTATCTTAAATGCTAATCAGTCTTGACCTTCTCTTAGTAAGTGACAAGCACCTTTTTGTCCATACATTTATATATATCCATCTTCATATGAAAATGTTGGGATATTCTACTCTCAAAAATTATAATCCATATAGTGATGAAATATACTTTTGCCTTTACTGTATGATGCAAGGAGGGGATATTTCAATACGGTTTATATCCTCTTGTTTTGTACAGAATGACTCCATGTTTCCTATTGTAAATGTGAACGAAAATAGCTATAAAACACAGCTTTTGAGAAATACCAGGCTAAAAATACCAACTGTTGCTGAGAAATACGAAGATACAGTCTTCTCAACAGGACAAAAAGATCTGCAGACAACTAACTACAGGTGCAAAAAACTTCAGATTGGAACCTATGTTCTCTTCTTTTCCTCCCTCTCATTGAAAAAAGCAGAATCTTTGAGTTTTGCTGATATTAAAAAAAAATACATATATATATTAAAAAGTACTGTATCAGTTTTCTTCATAAAACATTAATTGTTTTTATAGGCATCAAACTATTTTGTTACTCTAACGAAAATATACCTGGAACTCAACTGTTCAGCTACAAACTAATAAATGCTTTAAATGTTTATAAAAGATCTCTAAATGTATCTTTTTGACACATACATTTGGAAATGTTTTTAATTAGAATTTAAGTTCAACAATCAGAAATTTTTTTACATGTATTTTAGTAATCAAATGGTTACGAAATAGTATAAAAGTACCTAACTCATCTAAATACCTGGAAACTGGCTGAAAGGAAAAGTCTGTGCCTCCTTTATGGATCATGTAAGTTCAAAGATTATTATTTACTTTTAAAAATAAAGACAATTTTTCCTTTTAGAAAAAAAACCTATATGCCAAATTAAGCTTCACAGAACTGTCCTCAGAAACACTCTGCATGTAAGAGCTATAACATTAAACTTTAAAGATGTTCTGAGCACTCTTATACACACTGATATAGATGAATTAAAAAAAAAAAATAATATAACAGGCATGTGTGAAACTACTGCTGGTTAAATAACACTTGGCCCTGCATTCCAGAAGAAGTTGAGCTAGCAGGTATATACAATGTCCTGAAAAATAAATTCAGGATGTGGACATTTGTGCCAAAGAGAAATTCAAATCACCCACATTCAACTCCACATCCTTAAACAATACCTAGACAGGATTTTTGCTCATTTGTTTTAAGTTATTTCAGAAGCTTATCCCTCCTCATCAACTTAAGAAATAAAGGTCCTCTCATTCTGTAAGAACAGTGAGCATTTTATAGTATTCCTAGAAACACTGATGAAAAACTGTAATGGAAGAAAACTGACATTCAACACAATGGTTTTTCGTTACTTGATCACTACCTGTGGTCTAAAAGCTGTAATTTGTCAGGCTGGAAAATAATTAAGCTGCTTGGCCTATACTCCTGTTGTCCAAAGATGTCTAAGATGGTTCGGATACATGTGCAGATTATCATATTGACTGCCCTCCCCTGGCATTATCTAGAAGAGAGAGTAGGAAAAGGAATAAAGGGAAGCAGGAATAACTCACAGAAGAATCACCTCCTGTATGCTTTGGATGAGGATCCACTCAACAGAAAGTCCGAAGGAGATGACCATATGATGCATCTCTCAATTTTAATTTAAATTCTGTAAACAATATAAACCAATATAAAACACTATCACGTGGGATATGACTCCGGGGGCCACCCTGGGATACTCACTACTGCCTGCCAGAGAATGGTGCTGCACAAATTTACCATTTAAGGCTACAGCACTTTAGCACAATAAGATCAGAAGGTGAACGTATTTTAGAATCCTGTTGTGCCTTAGAAAAATTCGAGGCCATACAGTCACATCAGGTTACAATCTACAGCCTAGAATTGTTCCTACTGAACCTGCCTGAAGCATGAGGCTGGTCTAGACGACATCCAAAGACCCCTTCCAATGCAAATGATCATCATGGTATCATCCAAATTGATAAACACCAATTATTCACAAAACTCTAATTTTCACTTAATATTGAAATGTAAAATGCCTCAATAACTGTAACAAAACCCATCGAAATAAAAGTTTATTGTTTTAAACATAATGCTTGCAAATATTCCTTTAGAGCTTCAAATTGGCCAACATCTCTTCTAAGATTTTCCCACTAAAATAATATGAAGGCGCAGCTTCTCTCAAGACTACTCAGATCAAAACAGCAGCAGCTTTTCTTAAACCAGTAACACAGAAAAGAGCTGTCCTGACTCATTTGACTGGAAATTACATTAAATCTAGCACTGGCACATGAGATGTTATATATGAAAATAAAGACAAACCCCCAAATTTATGACATGACATCAAAAATAATTTTAGTAGTTAACATAGCTATCAGATAATTTTGCCAAAATAAAACAAATATATTGCATTAAAAAGATTAATAGAATCTTGTAAATAGAATGAGTCTTAGTAGACTGATTAGTGTTTAATCATTCTCCAACTGTTTCTACTGCTAAATAAAAGCTTGAAGTAGGAATGTCAACATAACCACACGCCTTGAAACTAGTGCTGTTGTATATATAGAGGCAGTATTTGGGCATAGCTATGTACTTAAAAGACACCTTACTCCTTTAATATGTAAACAGTGCAAATAAGGACTTCTCTTATGTAACTAGGATATGAAACTTAAACTCAGCTACTAATGTTGGAAATGGCCTGTAGCCATCCCACCTCAATGTATGAGCTAGACAGATCTCGCAAGTTAAGTCAGTCAGGTCAGGACAGCATTTGGTTGCAACCGAGGCAGAAAAAAATTAGAGCTCTGAAGTGATTTCAACAAAGTTACAGTGTTTAAATTCAGCAGATAGAGAGCTTTTCCTTGTCATTCAGTATTAAAATTCTGGTATGATACAGCGCTAAAAGAATTCTGGGATGGAGAGGTACAAGATATTGATACCACATTCATCAGTTCATCAATCCTTAACATCCTATACCTTGAGCATAAAAAGCTCTGTTCCAGCCTTCCAAACATACATATTAACCTGCTTCTGTCAATACAAAGTACAATCTTTCCTACTCTTACTGACTATGTAACATAAGCAAGAGCTGTTTTCTGGCTTCCCATGCATGCAGTAGTTAACAACTCCCACTGTTGGAACTAAACACCAGTTTTAAGACCCACTGCATGGCCAATATTGGCACTGAGAAAAAAAATCTCAGTTTAGGACCCTATTCAGCCTTTCTTGTATATATGGGTGCAGTAGCAACTCACACTTTGACACAACGCCCACTCTGGAAGGTGCGGTGTATGAGCTTTTTTCATATTCACCTCTGAGGAGAAGAATAAACATGCTGGAAGCTGAATCTGACCAGAGAGCCACAGTAAAACACCACTGTATCAGAGGAATGCTTAGTACAGCCTGCCAGACAACTCGCTGCTCCTAGAAAAATATTTTAAAGACTGTGGATAAATATACTTTTATACAGAAACTACTGAAATTGCAGGGGGGAGATCTTAATATATTTAGACAAACTGTTGCATTCAACTCATTCAACCTACTCAAGCTTCAGTCTACTCAACTAGTATACTCAGATTTGTATATCTTTCTGTTACCATCTTGATGGCTTTCTCCTGGCTACATCTTCCCAAGCTTACTTCTAATACTGAGCTACATATTGCTTTAAAGAAACACTTGGATTTATGCATCATTTCTCTTCCATCTCCTTTTTTAAGAAGGTACTGTTTGCCTACCTGGTCTTAAATTATACTACATTTTGAGGATGCTTAGGAGGTGTTCATCTATCTATGAGTATTTCCACATGAAATGTGCATTCTGCTAATACAAAAAGACATCCAGTTTGAATAGATGTAAGGTGTTCTCTAGATTGTGCCATGTGTTATTTTTCCGTGGGTGACAATCTTGTTAAGACTTCTGTTTTTCAAATATCCTATATAGAAAAATATCAATAAAACACAGACGAGTAAGATAAAAAGGCTGACTGTACTACACAGAAAACACTGCTCTGCTCAGCAACTAACTTCAATCTGCACCTTTACGCACATGTTATGCACACTCCGGAGGATGGTAACTTTCCCTGTCCACAGAAAGCACCAAGAACACTTTTGATGCTCACGTAGGCATTAGGTAGCACCTTCCTGTTTTAAACCATTACTCATTACTCATCTCTATAATTGATTGTACAAAAAGCTTATTAATTTGAAAAATAATTTTTGTTTCTTAGTTATAGGAGTTTCTCAAATTAACTTTTTTCAGAGCCAGTCAACAATGTGTAAATGGACTCCTGTGGCTAAGGATTAGCCAACCCTGCCTCTTGGCTTAACTGGCCACGCTGCACTGTGTGACCAAGAGTCCATATATAGTCCACATTGCACTTGTTCTCTACAAAATCACATTTATCAGATTTTTTCAAAAGTAAATATATCAAACCATATTTTTATATTGTACTATATATTTATATCTACTATGCACTTTTACATTAGAATTTGGTTTTCCCATCTTTTTGCTGTTGTCTCTCAATCAACATACATAAAAAGAGTTGTTGGTAACTCTGGGGACAGTGGCGTGGGCACCCAGGCAACTGAAGTTGCTCAGTGTATATGTCCATGCATAGAAACTGGTTTGAGTATACAAATACAAATATAAATTGTTAAAAGTTTTACAAACTATTTATATTCGGAGCAAATAATAAATTATTCTGCTAAAAGACTAATTAAAGAATCTCATCTTGATGAAGAGGCATCAGTATTTGTTCCCATTATCTCTTGATTCAGCCAGGAAATACCCAACAAAATATTAATGAACCAGTCTTAGCATAGCACTGCATGTTAGTCACTCCACGGCAGCTCCCTGATCTAAAATCCCTAACCAAAACAATAAACTTGTCCTTCACAATTCCTTGGCAGAGATGTATTACTGGCAACCCTGAGTATATGACTGCAATAACAAGTCAGAGTATAACCAGAGGAACGTTAAGCAAATTAAGAAAATGAGCCGGTAATGTTTTGTTCAGGTAGCTAACACCGTCAGTTATGTAAGAACTTGATGCTGAGCTTAAAATACAGAAACACACACCTATGTTGTGAAGAACAAGTTAAAAAGAGAGTGAACATTGTCTTATGCGCTTTTTATGGAAATGGTTGTAAAAGTCATTTTCATGAGCTGATTTTTTTTTTTTTAAATACCAAAACTTTCAGGAAAAGAAGAGTTCCCCAATTCTCTTTTTCAGTATCATTTACTACTGGGTGTTGCGTACCTCAAAATAAAGAGATATTGTCTTTGTAAAGCTTACAAGGAACATAAGTTCCTTTCTCTGCCAAGAAGTTTTCCTTTCAATCAGGCAACCTGATTTTCCTCCTTTACTTGAATTGAGGGAATATTTACAGTGAGAAGGAAAACTAGCATTTTTCTTTTTAAAAAGTGGGTTTACACAATTCTGGCTTCTACCAGTTTAGTTTCATTTTTGCCATGGTACACCCCAATGTCACTGGCCAGTTTTGGGTACAGGGTTTGTGTGATACTTAATATTGAGCTCTTGTAGGACCACTGAGGAGGAGGTTATCTGTCCCAGCAATACTTACATAATAGAAACACTTTCTGAACTTGAAATTATTAGCCTGCAGTCTGTACATGGTAAAGATTTTGCAGCCCATACAATGAATAAAAACACAATCATCAGGTCTGCAAAGAAAGGAAAATTAAGTAGTACACACTGAAAAGATTTAATTGCAGTTTCAAGAGATGTGATGTTGGTAGTGAAACACCTATAGTTACGATACATCAGAGAAGACTGACACTCAAACTAACAAGGTTTTAAGAAAGCCCTAAAAGGGCCAAGTAATAAAACACTCAAACAGAAAAAGGGAAGAAAAAAACCTGTTAAAAGTAGACTGTTCATGTGTTTTATATGCCAGAGTAACTTTGAATTGGGCCCAAATGTGAACCAGGAACTCGTTGTGTTGAAGGACCACACTGTACATACGAAAACAAGCAAAGGTTTCTAGTCATTCTGAAACCTGCACAGCTGCTACTTCAGCAACAAGAGAAAGAATTTTTATTCCTTTTGTTTTTATAATGAAATGCATTTGGGTTTGTTAACCAATTAAACCTTTTGGGGAACCAAATAAATGACAGAGAACTATTTTAATATAATGGCATTTAAAGGTCTTTTTAGTGCTCTCAATTGCATTTTTCCACCTCATATTTAAGGCAACTCACTTATCTATGTTGCTACCATTTGAGAGGCAGCCAGATGTTGAGATACACAGAGAATTCTTTAGAAAGAAATAAAGCTGCAGGTAACTAATTATCTTGCTTATATATAGTCAGGGCATCATTATAATGAATATGGCTTGATTGCACACTGTTCATTGTATCCCTTGTGCGCTACAATCAAAAGTTAAATAGTAGCCTATATAAATAACATATAACAACAAAATCATGAATATATTATCCACTCGGCTACAATTCACGAGCACTTAAAATAGACTTACTGCAACTGAAAAAAGGAGTTCTGTTTTCCCTAGAACTGAACAAAATACGTTGTATTTTCCCCAACATACAACACAGCTGATGGTTCCATCCCACTTTTTCTGTAAAATTAATGTAACCCTGAAAGCAAAACCCACAAGCACCACCACATTAAAATTACTTTAGAACTACTGTAAAATGGTAGTTCAATTGTATGAGGAATTTTATACTATTTATCCCTACTTTTGGGGCATAATTTCTTATTCTGCTCAGAGAATTACAAAGAACATATTGTCTCCTCTGCGTAGGCTTTGCGTAGGTTTCTCATACTTAAAAGCCTGCAATGATATTGGTTAATTGCCAGATTTAAGACACCTCTCCAACCTCTTCCTTTCAGTGGGTGTGAAAGGGTTTACTTGTAATATATTTCGCTACTGACTGAATTTTATCTTGTTCTCCTGGAATCTCAGCAGCAATTCCCAAGTTAGAGGCTTCCCCAGAAAGCACGTCAAAGGATTCCCACCCACACACTGAATATCTAACAGGCCCTGACCCATTTTCTCCTCATTAAAGCAGCACTACATATTTTAAAAAAATAAAAATAATAAACAGAGAGGCTAAATGAATGCAAGAATTGAAGTTGGAACTCTGCTTTCTTCAGAGTTTAGTTCTGACAAAATCATTACCAAGAAGCAAAGAGACACATTTAAAATACAAACATCAAATGTATTTTTCCTCAGCGTTCTCATTCAGTGACTTACTACTCCAGCTGTCTTTCGGCTAAGTACAAGGATAACTTAATTTATTAGTTCTGAATATAGAAAAAAACCCTAATTTAGCCATACTTATCTCCTCTTCCAACCACATCTTTGGGCGTATTTCTGCAACTTGAGCTTTAATAATCTTATAACTCAGTGATTTAAGATATTGGATGCTTAAAAAAAAAAAAATGAAGCCTCATAGTGAGTAACAGTTGGAACTACATGGTTTTACTAAGATTATTAATGTTACCTAACCAGAATAAGCAATAGCAATTAACACTGAATATTTAGAGTTGAAGTTTTTTATGGTAGGATGGACTACTGCAAAAAGTACTGCAAGACTTAAGATCCACCATGTAGGTGATATGCTGCAATTTATTAACATCCCCAATTAAACACGCACAACATTCTATTTTAAGTAGAAGCAAAAGAGCAACAGAAAAGTCAATTGATGTATGACTTTCAGTTTGCCCATTGCGTTCACAATTTCAGACATAGTGGGAATCAGATTTTACTGGTTACAGTTGCACAACAGCCTTTTCCCCTCCTTTGCCATCACCTCCAAAGGAAGTGAAGCACTTCGGCACGTCAAATAACCTCTCCCAAAATGGCAACGTTAAACAGAAGAGGTGAAAAAAAATGTAGAACAGAAAAAAAATAATTTATAAGTTCATACTTCTGTGCTGCAGTTCTTCAGTCAGTTACATCTACGGCTGTGCTGCTTACAGAAGGGACAGCCCTACATTTCTCTCAGCTTGCAACTGCATGCTGCCATTGCCATTTTTAAGATAGCACAACTATTTCTGTGGCTCCCTGGTGAACCAGGGAACTATTTTACCTGTCAGTAGACCTGATCAGATAAAGATGTCAAGTGGATTAATTCCCTGAGCTTTTGATGCCAACACAGATTTGAATTAAATGGGTAAAATGATGATAAAAGATTTCTTTCCAACACAGTGCAGAAAATGGACAATAAAACCCCGTAATATTAGATCAACCATCTCTTAATGAATACTGAAAGAAAAAATTCCATTTATGAAAGCTCCGTATCTCATAAGTAAATCCTTTATACTTAAAACTGATTTGTAAGCAAACCCTAGCTTTATATAAATATATATAAATGATATATTTGTACCTGCTCCTGCTGCCTTTTATTTCAACAGTACTTTATGCAACTGACTTCCCAGAGAAAGCAGATTAAGAATGAGCACATACACCATATAGGAACATTCTTTTACTTTAACTTTTAACATAAACTGTTATGAAATATTATATATTTACCTTCTGTAAAAGGACCCACCTGTTCTGTCCAATAGGAAAGGTGGGAGATGAGGGAAAACACCAAAACAAATAAGAATACAGCTTTGTATCTTACTATACATATGCAAGTGGCATGCAGTCATCTTTCAGTGATTAAGACTTTATTAATTTAACACTATGTTATTTAAGATTCCACTTCATTCTAACCACAACTTGCGTCTGTAAAGGTGGACAACACTATGTGGGGAGTCCAAGTAACCAAGTTTAAAGTTTATATGATTTTACGAACAAAAACAGGAACTAGGAGGCCTCTTTTGCTTATGAAGCCTCAGTAAGTTACATCAACTGTAACACTATATTGATGAAAGCTCATCTTTTCACAAACATAAGCAAGCAGAGAATTAACAATGTTGATTATTGGCAGAACAACATCCAACACTTGCAATATCTCTTCATCTACCTGGAAAATAAACTTCCTTCACACCGAGGTTGCATAGGATACTTTACAGATAAACATACACTGAATCAGAGGACTGCTCATCATTGTCTTGTGTTGTGTGAATGTTTCTGAAAACTTTTATTAGATATAAGATTAGTTTTAATTTGGACTAGATAATTTTTTTCCTATGACATGAAGAACAGAAGACTTTACAGCTCCAATGACATCTGGTGGAGTTTGTGGGCTTAGTTTAAAAGAAGATTAACTTTCCTTGCTAATATTCTCCACGCTATTCTGTCAAAAAAAAGCATTCTCTGGAGAAATTAACAGTTGAGAGAGGAATTCTACAAATTTGTAAGTATACACTGCACGTCTCTTCAGCCCACAAAGAAGTGAAAAATTAGAGAAATATATTTAAAGTGATCTTACAGAGTAGGACGACTAGAAACCAGGCTACGCTTGCTTGTCACATACTTGCATTTTTACCACTGGGCCTCTCACAATGGCACTTGAAAGGAACACACATTTTAGCCTTTTCTCTTAGGAAAAAGTGAGGAATACCTTCTGCATTGCTTGAATCCTATTGCTGTCTGAGAGCTCCTTTTTATGTGGGGAAACATGACTGAACAACCAGGTTTTTCTTTATCCACCTCTTCCCAGTTTTCTTCGTATAGGAAAGATTTGCTTTTCCTCATGTAAAACCTCTTTTGAAATAAATACTCTGACATTTTCAACATGACAGTAAGTGTCCTCTTCTTCCTACTTTCCTGAATTTCCTAAGTATTAATTATTTCATATTGTTTAATTTTGTATCTACGTATTTTTACTTCTTGGTCAAATCTAAACAATAGCACTTTCTGAAAAGCTCATATCCAACTCTACATATTGCTCACTTTTGCATGAACGTACTCATGCTCTGACTGGGCTGTTTCTTGAATAAAATAAAGGAACAAGAACTTTGTATAAGTAAAAAGACATCTAACAATTTGCATTTAGCAATTGTTCATTTAGCAAATTCAGTACTCTATTTAAAAAGAAAATTGAAGCATGAGCTTTACATAGAAACAGTAGCATATTAAATTGAATAGTAGTTTCTGAAGCCAGTGGCAAAACATTTAGCAAACCTAATAATGAATTATAGTTAATTTTTGTTTTTTAAAAAATTAAAATTTTCATAAGCCATATTTAAATTACCTAATTATTTAAAGTCCATTATTCTATCTTTTTTTGTGAAATATTTACCACAAAGTGTATGATTTTGAACAACTCCATCAGAATCGTCTCAAAGCAGGCAGAGAGCGCACGAATCATTCTAAAATCAATTTTTAAATATAAAATTGGCTACTTGATGCATACTTAAAATTAACAAAGTACAGAATATGCATTTAACTCCAAAAAACTCAGAAGAACTTGCATGCAATTACTCATAAATTGAATTGGATCTCCTATTTAGTGGGGTACGTACAGCATATGCTGCTATTCTACAGCAAGCCATTAAAAACTGTATATTGAAACTATAAAATTATATTATGTATATAACACCACAGTATCAACCTTATCTTGACCATGTTTAAGACAGGAGAAGACAACTTACGGGTACAATTCGGAGAGCTGCTGAGCTATTTTATAAGCTGTGGGATCCCTGTCCAGTGCATATATTGTAATGTCGCTGGCTTTCTCTAGCAGAGCTGTAGTATGACCTCCGGCTCCAAACGTCATATCAAGGAAACACTGTTGAGTAAGAAAAACATCATTACCTTAGAACAGGAAAGTGATGAACCAACTGTTGATTTAAAGGTTCTTTTTCTAATCTCTCTCATACGCTGGAGGAAACCCACACCATTCAACGTAGTCACAATGCCTTTTTGGAAATATTTTGTGCAGAGTAATTTTTTTAGGGGTTGTGACTCCCCTGCCAATCCTTCCAGAACAAAAGGACAGTCATTTGGTAAAACTAACTGCAGCTTCATACTCCTCCCATTCCTTTGTTTAGAGTTTCTTTCTGAGTTTAGAGGAAAGCCACCTGTTTGCTTTGTTTAGACTTGCTCAATTTGAGGCATACAAAGATATATAGGACATGGGACTACAGGAAGCAATCAGTACCACCTTTGTAAGAATGTGCCTAGAAGGACGGCTGATGGATTTGTGTATCAATTAAAAAAGAAAAGAAAAAGAGACACTATCATAGTTTTATAACACAGATCAAAGTATGATGGCAGCACAGGCACGTATATATCCAGCTGGGACTAATCTAACTAGCACAGAAACCCTAAGTTTTCAAGGTATAGTACCACTGATTTTGGGTTCACTGTGCAAGGAAAAAGCTCTTTATTTAGGTTACCGAGATACGCTGAAGCCCAATCCTGCTGTACCTTCTCTATCATCATTACATGTGTTATTTAGATGCAGAATAAGCATAGGAATAGCCACCTTGATAACAATCCCATTTCAATTGCTACCGTGACATATTCTACGGGCTTAAGTTCCACCTTATGATAAACAGGCAGACACAGCCATCCCCTCCAGTTTTCTGAATTAAAACTGAAGACACTGTCAAGGACCTTTGAATGCACTCTCACTAAAACATACACAGGTACAGATTCAACACAAGTTGAGTAAAACTGAGCATTGAAATTCCTCTAGCGAGCCTCTCAGAACTCAAAGTTCCGGAAAAGAAATGGAAATTTCACATCAAAAACTTCACAAAAAAAAAAGCAACCCATCAAAGGAAAACCAACTTTCTATTTCATACTTGAGAAGCGTGATGGGGTCATCAAGTTTCACACAGAGATAAGGTGACTTCAAAAGGCTGGTTAACTCCCAGCTACATCACAGAGGAGAACATCTGGAGCAAATGGTTTGCTGGCAAAGATGGGAGATTGAGCAACTGGTGTGCAGCTGGTGTGCAGCAGGTCCCAACACAAGAAAGGAAGGAAGAAGCAGAAGGGCAGCCGAGATAAGACTCTGGAAAGGTGAACACTGCTCTCCTGATGGCTCTGCAGCTTCCGTAGGCTCATTCTAGAGAGGCTTCTGTAGTCAGTCCATGTGACCAACAGGCTGACCAGGAAGCTTTGCTCCTGAGACTTGCCTAAGAAACAGTGACTTGGGATAGAGTCAACCACCTTCAACCGAGGCAGCTTGGCCTATATGATTCCACTAACAGGAGAAACACAGAAAATTAGCTAGAACTTAATGATGTTTTAAGTATTTTTTAATCTGTAAAACAGCAGTACTGTTTCTAAAAGCTGCCCCATGCGCTTTCCTCCTTTGGCCCGACACACTGGCACGTAGCTGCTTAAACATCAAGAACTATTTTGTTGACAGAAGTAACTGGCTCTCCACTTACAACGCAGAGGTTGCATGACTGCAATTCCACTTAGGAAATATTTCCTTTTCAAATTATTAAGAAAGTATCTATAATTCTATACTCCACGGAAAACATACTGATGCTGAGAATGACAGTTTGTTTTGTTTTATGACAGTGTATTTAAACCAAGGTAGAAATGCGTCTGAACATCATCATCTCTAGTTTCTGCACCTCTGAGATCCCGTAACTCTTTCCTCTCAGTTGATTTAACTGACCTCTGTTGATTGGGAGGAAATTAGCTACACTAAACTAGAAAAACAGATTCTCCATATCTTGCAGTATGAATACTTGGGGTTTTGGTTTTTGTTGTGTTTTTTTCACTTCTCAAATTCTTTTTGGATATGAACAGCTTTTGAAGACATCTTATCAAGCGCAATCATATTCAATAAAAATGAATGTGATCTCGACTGATTTACAAAAATTATAAACTCAAAAGCCAGGCACCTTTTAAGGGAAACTATTTAACGTACCCCTTGAAAGAATTAAGACTCAACCACACAGTCCCTTTGGATAAAAATGGAAATTCAAAAGCAGTGAAGAACAGGTTGAAGAAACACCCAACCATTTTTCCAGATACAGTTTCTGGAAAACATAAATAAAGGCTTTTTAAATGTGAATCCCATAAAACTAGATATTTATGAAACTAATAACCCAACTGTACTGCGGCTAAAAGTTAATGAAAATTATGCTCCTTTATGATCTTTACGTTGTCATGATTTAATTTCTTTGTGTTATACCATCATGTTTCCTAAGCCTATGCTCCAGAAGCAGAACTTTCCTGTAATATTTTACAAAGTTCATGGAGCCAAAAAAAAATTCAGTTGGATCATCTTCCAGTATTAAATTGCACCATTCATATGAAGAAATACAGAACTGACGGAATATTTTTGTTTAATTTGGTAAGAAGCATGTATAAGACAAAGTTATGTTACAGAGGATATATCACTGAAACTATATCAATGCTCCCACAAACTATTTAAACATTCTGATTTATCTTCTGCCATAACAAAACCAAAAGTATATTCACTGAAACCAATTTGATAAGCACAAAAGTGAAACAGTCAGAAAAGTGTGGGTATTCTTTAAAACACAACTAGCCACAAGAATTTAGCTAGGTTTTGAAATACTTGCATGCATTAAAAACTCCAAGCTACTAAAAACATTTATTTTCTCGATAAGCTCTCCCATTATCACTGTTATCAGAGAACCTCTTGTATGATAGAGGATCCATTTGGGAGGGGGGGGGGGGGGGCGGGGAGGTGAGGTGTGTTGTTTTTGTTTGTTTTCATTTTGTTTGTTTTTACACTGTCCTGATAGTTGTACTATCCTTGTAAAAATTCAATACTGGCTATTGAATGGGATATTAAAGTAGCAAAATTTGTATTACCTCTCTTAAATGAAAATGAATATCAAAGTGTAATTGTTAAATCTGCGTTCAGCTTAGAGAACTGCAGTAATTCACATGAATTCTAGAAAATATAAAAGTCCTTTTAAATTACTTCTACAATTTCTCAGAGATATCTGATATTCTTTGATTTCCACTCAAGTTATTTCCATTTAATCCTTACCAGAGGTAATGTACATAAACAATAAACAGATCTTTCACTTTTATCTTCTATTGTTGTAGAAAAAACCCTTTAGAAACATGTTAAGGAACAACAGAAAATCAAACCCACCTTTTCATTTCTTGCACAGGATTAACCCACTCTGGAATGCACTCAAACTTGGTCACAAGAGGCTCAAGTGTCACTTAGGATTACACTTATTATGCAGCAACTCAAAACAATCAAAACCAATCTAAATTACATCACAATTCATCTTGGAAAAAATAGTTTTAATCAACATAAGTAGCATCTTCCAGGTTGTGTTTGATTGTTTGAAGAAAGAACATGCTCTTCCTTGATATCATAGCCAGAAACCTAGCACTAAAATTTCTGAAAACCTCAACACTGCCTTTCCTGAAACAGACCTACAATGTTGGCAGGGAGAGTCAAGGAAGGCATAGAAAGTTCTAGATGCAAGCAGCTACTTACTTTAAAACAAAAAAAAGTTTAGAATAATGATTTTATTCCACTGAAACTCACTAGTAATGCGAAGTTCCAGAAAATATTCTTTCTTCACCAATGGGTTTAGCAATTTGCTTGTTTCTCATACATCTGTTCTTTTTCTAAACATCTAATTCTCCTTTAGTGATCTCTAGAAAGGATTACACGGATTTGATCCTTTCTGCCTTTCTCTTACCAACACTTATGTACTATGGAGAAGGTGCTTTGTTTCATCAAGTTGGAATAGCAGAAAGTGAAAAGATAAGTCAGGGGCCTTTTTTGGCCAAGCATGTATCCAGACAAATTTGCTATTTAAGCAGTATTTAATACTCTCTGGGTTTTTCCCCCCCAAATGAATTTTTGAAGATCTTGTGGCTCATTCAAGAATATTTATATTCGTTATTTTGCTTAACAGTCTCACCTTTCCTCACACACATCTGCCTCCATTAATATTAATGAACCATGCCGAAGACCTTATAAATAAACCAAAAATTAATACTAGCAGTCCAAAGGAGAGAAAGAGAGAAAGGGTAAGGATCATTGTACCCTGACACAGTGACAAGCTCTCAATACTGTGACAGCACCTAAAAGTTTTAGTTAAGAATTCATGCAAGTGTTCACTGCGAATAAACACAGGCTTACCAAATTATAATGCCATTTATGAAAAAAAAAAAAAACACAACACAAACCAACCAAACCTTTAAGCAACAGTAGATGACACTAACATAACCTTTATATTGGGAGCACTACGTAAGAGAGGATACAGCACTGATTCAAGCGGAAGTGACTGCAGGACTGAATAGACAGTGCTGGATAAAATACTGCATCATCAGCATTAATGGAATAGGCTAAAGCATTTTTGGCATCCTAACAAACCTAATGAAGGCTACATTAAGTACATTTAAGTGGCGTAACTTTTTAAGGCAAATAAACACCTTACATGGATAATCTCTGAACTGCACAGATACATATGCCTGAACTAGCAAGCAAGAACTCATACAGATGCCTCATAATCTAGCCTTTGCACTCAAAAGCAACATTTTGCATCTAGAACCTAAAAAGTATATCACCTTAAATTATCAAATAAAATAATTTTATTATTAACACAACTTTTTATATATTCCATTCATCTTTCATGCCTGAAATAAAAGAAAGATGCTTCATTTTTTCTTTCTCTTTCTCTCTTGCCTAGTAGTTTTTAATCAAATAAAATTAAATGACATTTTATCCTTCTGGTCCTATAAATACCGGAAAAGATTATTACATGAATTCCTCCTGCAGTGACTCACCTTCCATTCTTAAGTTATGATAGCCCCATCAGAGTTCCCCTCGGGAATTTTATAATCAGTTTGTGACTGTACGTTTTGGAAACCATTTGGCTCTTTCATGACATACAGATAGCAACAAACAAAAACTTTATAGCCTTCATTTTACAACTAGCTCTAAGATAGTTACAGAGACACAAAGAGTTCATCATCTTCATTTTTGTATACAAGACTCTCCACTGACAAGCTATCACCTAATAAATACCTTTTAAGCACTTCACTTTACTATGACTGAAGTCATCTATAATTCCTATTATTATTATGTTCCACATCTAATAAAGTTTACCCCACAATACCTGACAGCCTTTGCAATTATTTTCCTTCACTGTGTAACAAAATGAAACTGCACAACTGATACAAAATTGAAACTCAAACATGACATAAGTTTCATGTAGTTTCAATTTATTTTTAAAATGTGTGAAATACAAGTTTTCTCACTAGTTCCAGTAATTTCTAGTCTCTATTTTCTTTCTACTTCTAAAAGCAAGAACTTTGTCATGTTCTGAAAGTCATTTGCTCCTTCAGATGTACAGCTTTATTTTCCGCTACTATCCTTAATTCTTTCAAGCACTTCATGGCAATCAGCTGATCTTTCACAAAATGCCTTTTCTTTCTTTTGCAACCTGACACATTCTTAAAAGAGACTTTGACAAATTATACTAAACACCCAAGACAGTCTGAACTGGAATATAGTACATGAAGTACCACGCCAGGCTTCTGTCCCAGGTATCAGATCTTCATGAGCAATCTCTCTTTGCCCTCGTTGACCACGTAACAGCATTCTGCTGTTTACCTCTTGGTCTAGACAAACTTGGGTCTCATCTTGTTCACACTTACACAATACCAAAAGATGCCTATTATCCTATAATTAACTAGTACAGATAAGTCATTCTCCACTGGTCTTTCCAACAGATAAGACTTTCTTCTAAAAAATTGAAAACCTTTCGTTCCCCAAAAAATTGCCTTGCACTGCATAATTTTTTCTTTAACCCCCAGACCTGTTTATCCACTTTTTTCCTATTAAAAAAAAAAGTCTATCCTCTATTGATAAGTGACTGTCCTCTCTGCCTTCAGCATTATGACTTGAACCATCTTAACACCAAGTTCATTGATAGAAGAAAAAAATATTTTTTAAAAAAAAAAAATCAATCTGAAATCAACCTTCCTGAGAAAACGCAGTTCCTTCCTCCAGCCCTGTTTTGCATTTCCTCCAAAAACTTACACACACTCACGGAATGGACCATACAATTATTTCCCTCTGATGCGCTTGTATCATAATGTTGGCATTTTTCCCTTCTTGTCTGAAGAAGTTTTTCTTTAAGCGGCAGTTATTCAAGCCTAGCAGGATAATGTACTGAGCAGACCATTTTGCAGCACCCTTCAGAGTACATTTTTCTGGGAGCATCCTCCTCAGAAATTAAATGCTCATAAGGCCCAGACAGCATGAGCAAATCACTTGGAAGATAATGAAGACAGCTATCACGTCAGTCAAACTGAAGGATAGGCCAGTCGTGGAAAGACAAACTGGTATTACATATATAACAACGCACGACCTCTACACAATGTAGAAGTAACTCACCTTTGCCATTTGCAATGCATGCATCAAAAATGGCTTGGATGTAGTTTTAAGAGGAAAATGTTACTCGCTAGCAATGCAAAAGAAGGGAGAAGAACCCTACTTAGTAACACCTTCTAGCTAATAGGTAGCTAATAGGAAGGACATGCTTCCTGATGTGCAGAAAAGCAAGTCAAGAGTGTTGCTGTTTTCAGAATAACAAACAGTATGAATGCAAAGTTTAAAAATATGAGCAGAAGAAAGATTAACTTGGAAAAAATATATGCTTCGCCAGTACTATATCAATATTATAGATGAATATAATATTTTAACAGTGATGCATGCCTGCTGGAAGTCCTTCCACCCAAAACTGGGCTTCACAAACAATAAACTAAAATCACAAAACTTTCCTGTGGGCGGTAGAAAAAGGAAATACATCCCCAATTTCTGCTGCCACAGCTGAGAACACAGCTCCAGTCCCAACAGTCCTTCACCCTCCATGCTCCACCTTCCAGAAGAAAAATCAGGAATTAGAAAGAATAATTACAAAATTAGTATATTTTCAGTGCTTACAGAACGTATTTGTTTTGAAAGTAAATGGCACTCTTTCTACTTTTTACAGGCTTGAAACAAAAAAATACCAGAATACTGATTCATGTGAAACAAACTCTGCAAAGAAAAGGGGAAAAACAACTATCTAGCATCCAAGCTACGCTTCCTAACTTTTCAGCTCATTAGAAGAAAAGAAAATGCCTGGTATCCACTGCTTGAAGAAAAAAAAAATAAAATGGAGAAAGACTCTTCCATGCAATTGCGACAAATGTCAAAGTAACAGTATTTTTTCTTGGCATACTGTTATACAGGTTATTCTAACAAAATAAGTTCACAAAAATAAATGGTTATGTGATAAGAGCAATGACATGTTTGTACGATACTAGAGCCACCATCCACTAGGGTATTCTAAGCCAAACATGACAAGGTCACGGCACTTCTCTTTGTTTTCACTGATCTTCCTTAGCAAGATGACAAGCCAACATTTGTCGCAGTAATACAGTTGCCACATTTGAAATGAGTGCTAGTGTCTTCTTGTAAACGCAAAGAAGGTCAAACGACTAGTATGCTTGTATTTTGAACCAAGATACTTGTTAAGGCTAACAATAAATATATAATTTATTACTGCATTGCCAGGCACTGTTGGTAGGTATCTAAGTACTTATTTTATTTGTATCTATTCAATTGCTTTGTGGGGGAAAAAAAAACCAACACAGGAACAGAAACAAGTATCATAAACAAAATAATCAACACATTGCAAGACATTTTTTGCCTCTTCATTCTCCTGGTGTTTCTATGATGAGTCATGTTCTCTAAACCTGTCTGAATTTTCTTGTTATTTACAACAGAAATTGTTCATTGTCACAACATAACTTGTTTTCCATTCTGCTTTATTTTTCAAATATCAACTCTAAGTGTATTAAAGTATAAATATATCTGACCTCCTGTTCATACATCTTGAATTTGCCACAGCTTACCATTTCAATACACTGAACTATTTCATATACACGTAAGGAGGGTAACAGAGTTAAAGTGGGGAGCAGGGACAAGGAATACTATAGGAATCTTTTTCTAGCAGTGACCTTTTTAAAGGAATAGCTGATCTGCTGTATGTGTTTTTCACAACTACTCACCGCAAACGTATTTATTAATACAGACGTTTTGAAAATAATTACTGGAGTAAATGCTTCTTGAATAAAGCCTACAGACTATTGTATGGGCACATATTTTAAGGGCCACAGTTGGAAAAGGCAGAGTCTCTTCACAGTTCCTTAGTCTTTTCCTTCCCTTCTGCAAAGCTGAGAATCCACCAGCTCAAAATTGAAAGTTACTGCCTAGTGCTGGCCCTTGTTAACACCAACCTCACTGATCCTACAGTTTCACAGACAGAAAATTAATCAGAGTAAAAATCTAAAAAGTGATATTAAGAGGAAGGAAAATTATATCAAACTTACCGTATTTCCTTTCAGTCTTCTAAAAGTAAGGATTCCGTTAAACCACAACACAAAACAGAACTTACTCATACTATGGAAGAGGTTTGTGATCCACCAAAGAGACTTCCAATCCTATTCCAGCCAACAGGCCGGACTGAGAATGCCCCAGACCCTAAATGGGCTTGTTAGGAGTTAGTGGCAAACACTGCTTTGAGAAGGCAACCCTCCCAAAACCACACCTCACTCTACATCTACCCTCTACACAGAATTATAACAAATGTTCAGATTAGTGTGCATGGAGAGTGAAAGGGAGCCTCTGGGTGCAAATATATCAGTTCTGACCCCCCAGAGACTATCAATACAAGAATATAAAGAATACAGCTAGTGCATGCATAAATACGCATACAGATACAGATTTCTAATAGCAGGAAGAACTACCATTTGAAAAATTAGTGTTCAATGAAACAACTTAATATTCATCTTGGAACTGTTCTGATTTGCAGCCTCCTTCTTCCCAGCTAGTAGCAGTAGATGATGAGAACAAACAAATATGGCTCATCCTATTCCAACTCTGAATTTCAATTACATCTGGTCAACATGACAGAAGATGGGAGAAAAGGCTCTGTTGCTCTGAAATCTGGAATACTTACCAGAATTAAGTTACAAATATTTTGTTCAGGTCTTTTTATCAGCTATTTTGACATTCTTTGGGATACAATAAAAAAGTATCAGCATTTGTATACTGTTGAGGTTTTTCTTCAGTTCCACTTCATTTTTACTTCATCAAAATGCTTTACAACAGGAGATTACCACACATCTTAGACAACAAGGAACATTTGGGCATATTCAAGTGCCTTAAGATAACTGTCAAGCGAATCGAGAAACAAAAATGTCTTCAGAAAATACAGAAAACTCTATCCTAATCAAAAGAAACTTCCCATGCCGCAACATGCAGCAATATACTACACAATAATTTTAGGAACAGAAAAAAAAAATTTTATTTTCTAATACTCTCTTTAACGTACAGGAGATATGTATGAATATAAAGTTAAGAACGCCTTTACAGATCACCTTTCTCTGAAACAGGTACATGCAGAGCAATGAACAGTAAAAAAATGCCATTCAATAATTTTATGTAATACATAGTACTGATGAAACCAGCTTTCTAAGCCAATAAAAATAATTATACTACTCCATTTTGTCCAAATTAATTTAGTCATCTCCAAAAACTGAAGTTGAAGCTTTAGTTTCACGAACATTGAACTCTGTGCATACACGCGTTCTACACTGTACAGCGAAAACTAATTCAGGTAGCAGAAGCCAGACAACCATGTAGCGCAGAGCTCTAAAAGTCAGTTTGCCCCAGTGCATTAACATGGCAAGGACTTAGCTCCATATAAAGCAGTTAAGCTATTTCTGGGACCAATGTGAAGTATTTGCACGCTACCAAAACCTCACACTTGTTACAGAATTTGATTTTTAATCAACAGAAAAGATAATTATTCTGTGATGACATTATGCTCTAACTCAAATGTTTTCCTAAGAAACTAAATGAACGGGAAGAAAACCTGTCCTGTGCAGCAAAGCATTTTAGAAGAAGGCAAAAAAAATTGTTGGGTTTTGGTTTTTGGTTGCTTGTTTGTTTGGGTTTTTTTTCATACAAGTATCTGATCCATATCCCACTCGCTACTGAAATTGTTCACAAACAGAAGGGCATAAACAGTACATTTCTCCTACCCCCTTTCTCCACATCACCTCCTAAGCATGCACAACTTAAGCCTTCTATAAAGATTTCCACAAACTGTTGATTTTTAATCAAATTTTGGCAGTACAGATTATCCCATACAGCTCTCAAAAGACGATCATGTTAAATATGGTTTTGATAAGCTGAATACAGTAATTGAAAAGGCAAGCTAACCATATTTTGCTGCTATTCCGTAATTTTTTCTTACACTACAGAAAAAAAAAAACATTTCTCCCAAACATTTACCACACAGTCAACATTCACACGTGCCTTTAATCCATTTATCTTCCTTCCCACATGGGCTGTGTCCCATCTCAAAGAAATTTTAAGATTAGTTTTTGTACAGTACAGCAAAACTTCTAACATAAGCTTAAAAGATGTTATCTGAGGTACACGCAGGAAATCTTCGTTCTGCAGTTCATCACTTGTGAAGCCACACGTCGGCATCTGTTGGAGTAGTTTTGACAGATCATGTTTATGACTAAGTCTAATGGAAACGAAAAATGAAATTTAGGACTGTCTTTTCTTAACACACATTCTGAACAACATGGTCCGGAAAGTGATAATAACCAGCAAGATGCTAAATTTTATTCCTGTAATAATTTTGCAAATCATTTGTAATCATTTTTTAAAAGGCACTATTAACATGTAACTTTGTCAGAGACGAAAAGGAAGTGATTTCAAATCTCTCTACACAGAGTTTATTTCAGGTATTATTTTGCATTTTAAGGTATTACAATTATTTCTGAACAAATCATGATGGTCATTGTGTCCAGCAAATAAAAGAATATAGTTCAAAAGGAACTTTGAACTATTTCCCGTAGGTCACTGTGAACATATTTATGCAAAAATACAAAATGAAAAGCATTTCTTTAATAAACTTATTTAAATTAACAATTACAAACAAAAAACCCCAAACCTATTAATTGCAGTGCCATTGCAAAGACATACACACAGGTAAAGTCACTTACACCAGCTCAGTTACACCAAACCATCCAAAAGGTCGGTGTTGACTTTGGAACATCTTATTATGGTAACAAACAATCCATTTAAAAGAGACTAATGGAAGTAGGATCACTTTTCGTCTGAAAGACATACGGAGTCTTTTTCCTGTCAACCGGAGTTCATGGCTGGACTCAATTTACAACTCTGATCAGACTAACATGCTTAAAAACAAAAAAATCTGCAGCATGTAGAAATCTCACAAGTGCTAATTTTACTTTTATATGAAAATAAGTTAACATAATTATATGCTCAATTTCCTTTTGAGTATACCACAGCGCTTAATAGAAACCACCACCAAAAAACCCAACCAAACCAAAAAAAACCCAAACCAAAACCCATGGTGGCTTTCCCCACACAAAAAAAATCTCCTTGAAAAACAATGTATTTTTATTGTTCACCTTTGGCTGAAGTATAAATACAAGATCACAAATTGCACAGTGCTATCAATTCAGCTTCATTATGAATGAAAGTTGTAAAAAGTAACTTCCCTTCAACACTGAAAAATCTACTCATCTGAACTCTTTAAGCAGTTTCCTATTAGTAGTATTATTTCACATAATATTCCCTACTGATTAAGCAATGAATATTTTTTTAAAAGTTACATATTTTCAAATACATTTCAAATGTATTATTCTTCTAGAAGTCATCAAAAGGCAGTGATCACAGAATAATCTCTCATTTGTTAACATTATTCATGCAATAAGTTCATAACGTTTTTTTCTAATAACCAACTCAGCAAGTTCTCTTCTCTCTCTCTCTAAGCTACGGCTTAATTTCATTCCTTGTAACTCATATCTGAACATATTAAGAGTAGGCTTCTGAAACTCACCATCCAAACAGGAAAGTCTTAATTATATATGCAGAAACCCAAAGTAACATATCATTTGTCATCTCTTAGGAAAGGTTGGCCCCCAAACATCATTTACATAGTTTGTAGAAAACAGTGCTTATAGAAGTTCCATTTCATAGGAAAGGTTTTAAAAAAAAAAAAAACAACAACAAAAAAAAAACCCAACCATAATCCTCCATATACTCCCTCCCCAGACAAACCCACACCACTACGGTGTTGGATAAAATTGCAAACATGTGATGCACATTTAAACACTCTGAACAGTGTTATCATCTAATGGAAGTCTCTGTCATAGTTTGCATTCAGAAAGGACTGTGATGTTTGTCCTACCACTTTGGTCCTTTCATTTTCCATTTCCAATTATTTCTATTGTGCAAAGTTGAAGTGCTTTGGGGTGTTTTCATTTTTTAACACACACACTCTCCAAAGGAAATCAATGTGATTAACAGAATTAATTCTGTTCTTTAGGGTACTGAAGCTCAGCCGACTTACAAATGAAACATCACATACTCTGTAACTATTTCTCTTCACTTTAAGAATAAAAATGTTTGTAAAGCAAAATCAGGCTATTGGTATTTCTTACTCGACAGGCTTAATACACAACATTGTCCTCCAGCTCCGCTGTGTTATCCTTTATCTCAAACACAGCACTGCTTAAGAACTGCAGGCTCAGGGCATGTTCAGTAAAGCATGACACATTACCAGCTCCCCTTTTGATATTATTGAACCCAGGCTACTTTACTTCAGCTCTAAGATCAGTATTTCTTTGAAAAGGTCACACCTGCCAACTGTTTGCTGCCTACTCCGGATATGAACAGTTCAGTCCAACACTGGAAAGGGATACAGTGCACAGAGTTACCAAAAGTAGCCTGTAATTTAGATACTTTTCTATTTGCAGATGGCTGGGTTGATAAGTAGACCTGATCATTAGAAGCAGAGCTGAGCAACTATGCAACAGATTTATACCCTTATCACGCCAGTTCACATCAACCTATCAAGTAGCATCTGCTTCTCTAACAGTCATGTCAAACACCACGCTGATAATGCCTCCTTTAGATACTGCGAGGTAGACTAAATGTTATAAAAAGGGATCTTCTGCTTAGAAGCACAGACCACTGCAGAGTATGTGCTGTCAAGGGACTGTCTGCAGCAACAAAACAGTGTGCTGTAGACTAGCATACCCTATGAGTCAAATGAATTCTGCTATCTCCAGACCTTGGTTGATGCCCCATGTCTTGCACTGGATGCTAATTATGTCTGCTAATATAGTGACTTAGTACAAGATTTGGCATGCCCTGATACTATGCTTTTTTTGCATATGTATTGCATTGATCAACCAATCCTTGTTCTAGTTGTTTGAAGATTTCCTAGTATCTAAACAAATCACATAAATAGATACATGAGTAGACACCGAAGTTAAAATACCACCACAAATCACATTCTGCGATTAGACCATCAGCCTTGTTTATGATGCTTTTTGAAGAGGCAATTGCGCTGGCTCAAACTCCTACATTATATCACAGCAACTTTTGCACTACAGCAACAACATTAGTATTAGTATTAGTAAAGTCTATCCGTACAATTCATGACTGCAGTTACTGCTAAACAGCAGTAAGCTCTTGCACACCTAAGAGTTATGACCGTCAAACTCAAGTCAGTGGAAATATTTTCTGCAAATCGCTTGGTCCCAACACATCTCAGCATCCTTTCCAGAAATTACTTCTGCAGAAATAATATCTGCCTGAAAAGGAAAAAGGTCAGGTGTAAAGTGGCAAAGGAAGAAGAGACACTGCTACTGAGAATGCAGGTTACACTAGTCATCTTTTCATGAAATTAATACAATATTTTTGAACCATGGTAGAATTCAGCCATTTATTTATGGAATACTAAAAAATGTTCTCAAATAATTGATACAATTTTTTATTTTACATTAAAATCTCAAGATTATTTACAATGAGATTTTTTTAAAAAATACTTTTGTAATTTTATAGTATGTTTTACAGCAATTGTTTTCCATATTGTAAGAAAATCCCTACAGAGTTACTTATACAGTGAGTGATTGTCTTACTGTAGCTAAACATAGCCACTCTAAAAGCAAGCAATAAACACATCGCACATTTTTCAGTAATTAGAAATGCAGTGATACTAAACTTCATAGAGCGGAGAAGATTTAATGACCTCCAATACACCGTAACTGGAGATGCTCAAATTCTCATCTAATATGCAGGTACAATACACTAATACATAATTAAAGAACAGGCAGTTACTGATTTATATTTATGTGAGATCAGCTTTACAAAAAGCAACATGCTTCAGACTCACAGGCAATTAAAACCATATTAATTTCCTACCACAAATATGAGTTCAAACTTCTAGTGAGAACAGTATGACTTATCATTCACTTTAATACTCTTTATTACATTAATACAGCAATCAAAAACATAATACAGACCCTGAGAAAAATCCTGTCATTCACCACTGGCAAAAATAATGCACATAAAAACCTTGTAGAACTATACAGTTTTCATATAACTCATTGATTACAGAAGGCACATACTCTACCCTTCAGAGCATATAACTGAACACCAGGAACTTCCAACCTCTTGTGGTAACTCTGCAACTGGTTCGATAGTAGTATAAGAAGTCTTAATCAGCAACATGTAATTGTAGTAATAAAACACATTTAAAGTGTCTGCAGTGTTGACGTGTCACCAAAAAAGAACACGCACCTACGATCTGAACAAGTGTCCCTTTACTTCCTTTTTAAGGCGAAAACCATTCTCAGTTGTATTACTTGTGTATTTCAACATAACTTGCAATGCTGGAAATCACAGAATACAATGGCATGACTGAGTTAAGCAGATTTCGGGGGGCGGGGTGTTCTTATTTTGAGAAAAAGTTATTCAGCTGTTAATTACAAAAGGCATAAACAAGTGCATTAGGAACATAATAAACTATATTTTACATTGAAATTGTTGAAGTAATTCCTTGCATTTCAACATGACAGTATAGATACCATCATACACCAAAAGCTGGAAAGAGGCAGCATACCAAACTCCTCACTTTCTGACAACAGTCTTTGTTTACAAAGTACGAGCTGTGGCAGCACATTACAAAACAAGGAGCCGATTTGGCTCACCTCTCAGTTATTATTGGCTGAAACAAGACGTACAGAGCGACTACATCTGACTTAATTACACAGATTAGATATACACACAGTAGTTGAATCAACCGGTTCTAACACAGCATTAGTTGAAAACACAACAAACAGAAGCAATGCTACTTAACATGCAACCGTCCACATAAAAAGTTGTTTTAAAAATCCCTACACACACAGAGGAAATAAGACAGCTTTTATCATGAGAAGAAAGAGTAAATACAGAAGACTTTCTTGCTCCCTTTTGTCTATTATTGCCTGCAAACAAATTGTTTTACTCAGTTTTACTATAATGATGCTTGTATGCCACGACCATTTATTAGAGGCCAAAGGAATTACCATTAGTAAAACTCATTTGCTTTATGAACTGTACACACATACAATATAGTTCTTCTCAGACGAACTTCTTAGCTAACTTAAGACAAGATCAAACAAATGAGTGTGCCAGTAAGGAAGACCATGCAGATAACAGTAACAATTCCATGTAATTACACAGATTAGTAGTCATCTCCCTTGGAGCAAAGCAATTAAACACATGTTTATCTTCAGATGTAGTTTCATTTACCTCCAAAAGATTATTCATGGGTTTAATGTTACAAACATGCCTAGAGTGCTCAGCTGTCTTGGAATCAATGTGCACAACTAGATGGGTCTGTTAGTTTCAGTTGTTCACTTTATCCTGTATTTCCGTCCAAAAGTTAGTTGCACATGGACAATTAAAAAGCAATTATACCTTTGAATCCTCCCTTCTACAAGCAGAATCTGAGCCACCAAGCCATCTTTTTGGATCTAGCTCTCAACACATTCAGCACTGCTGAGCTCCTCTAGCCATGAACATACGTAACGCCTGCTGTTGCATCCACAAGCTTGCACTGCCCTGCGTACAACCAACCTGATCTTCACTTTGCTGGTACTGCGACACTCCAGGCACATGCTGGGATGTAAAATTATCTGAAGAGTGTTTTTGCAAACTGTATCCACCTGTAGGTATTTCATCACACCCTTCTTCCTTTCGCTCTTCTGAGAAAAACTAGTTTGACATTTTAAATTGACTGCATCAGATTTATCATCAGAAAACTAACTTAAAATCAGCAGTTCCAGTTTAGAACTGTTTAAAAGTAGCAATTTCCTTTGTTCCACTTACCACATCCTCAAGTGTGGATTCATACGGCTAAATAAATAAAATCATCACCAAATACACATTACTTACCCCTACACCAGCTACATATGTTCAGAGGGAATGCAAGGGGTCAAATCCGTCTGCTGCTTAAAGAAAACCACAGTAGTAGCCCCGTTACGGTTTTAGCCCCAATATATCCAATGCATTATCAGGGAATATTTGTGTATATTTCCCAAAAATCCAACTTAACAATTACTTTTATTCCCTCTTTATAGCACATAGCAAGGTAGTACCACTTTGGGTAAGCCTAAATAAATACAAGGAGAGCATGCCAAAGGAAGGGACTCATTCTTTAACAGAGACTATCCAGCTTGGCCTCACTTACTTGTTCTTTACCCAGAAAAGTGCCAAGCTTGTGTACGTGCCTGATCTGAACACAACACCCTAGAAAGGTGGGTCTGTTCCAACACTGTGGACCACATAAGTCAGGACAATGCAGGCAGGACAGAAGCAGAAAACTCTAGAAATCTTAACTGTTAAGTGAGAGAGGTTTTTCCGACAGCAAACAAATGTACAGCTCAGCATTCAGGCTACAAACACGGCAACAACCAGGGAAGATATAACGCTAGTTACTGAAACAACTGGATGATTTTCATAATGGTTATTTTCTCCATTGTGTATCAGCATTCCAATTTTCTTTACACGACACTTGCACCAATTCACGCAGTGTGATCTAATCCATGTCTGCCATTCAATTGCTCAAACAGAATACAGAAGTAAAAACAAAAAATTATCTTACTGGTATATTTTTTCAATAGGTTGCTTAACAAATTCTTAAACAATTCCTTATGCTATTAAGCTTATTTTAAACTCACAGGATTCTTCTCTTTTGAATATGTGCTATACTTAGCCACCCTCATCCAGGCTGATGCACCCAGTTCCTCTGCCTATACAAAGATACAAATGAGAGCACATAGGAGGCGTTGCTGGCCAATCTGAACTGTCTTCCAAAGAGTGGAATCATTCAAGAACAGCGATATCCACTCGAAATACCATAGCTGTGTCATCACCCTAAAAAGATCACTATATAGAAGAGTTAAATGCCTTAATGCAAACCCTAGCCCCATTATTTCCTTTCTGCCCAAGTCTATGATAAACCATTCGCCATCTTGCACGCCTCATTCAGTGGCAAGTAATAAGATGGCAACACACCAGAGTTATGCGGGAGGGCAACAGCACAACTTGGAATCACCGCCATCTCAGAAATTATACTGAAATTCATGCAAAAAATAGCAAAGTCAAGTACTACTGGTAGAACAGAGGGGCAGGGGGTGGAGAGAACACAAAAATCGCATAAATGCAGTTGAACAAGTGCAACAGCAAACTAGAACTTTACCAAAGGTTCATTGATTAAAAGAAAAAAAAAAAGAAACTCCTAGTGCCTCAGCTGTGTGGGCTTTTCTAAAAGCAACACAAAAGACAGACGTGTTTGTCACTACAGCAGAGTCTTGACTGTCAATTTATACATGAAACTAATTTTCCATAAAATAATGTATATATCCACTTTTCCTAGCAGTATATTATTTTATATGCTGTTTTGACAGTAGATCACATAAGGAAGATGGAAAATAATCCAGTTCTGAAACAGTGAGGAGTGGTATTATGTCCACAGGTATCTGAAGCATACACTTCATTGAGTCCATTTTGACAAGCTCTTACATTTCTGAAAGATCAGATAACCCCATTAGTCAGCATTTTCTGTTAAAAGTAAGCATTTGTCAGAAATGACTGTGCAAGATTTTAAAATTCCAATAAAAATAACATTTTAAAAAGAGCAAGTTTTTTCCATTCTCCAATCCCATTCTGCTTCTTAAAAAAAAAAAAGTGAAGTATAAATTTAGCAACAGAAAACAGTTTGAGGTTTAATTTTCATAAGATGCCCGCACTGTTGACATTTTCTCCAGAAAGTATTAAATAACATTTAATTTAAAAGGTGGCATAAAGACCAGAGGACCTGTTTCCTGCTTCTATTTTAAATGGTCCTTGGGTTTAAAATGAAATGAACTAGAGAGTATCAGGTAAGAAAACTGGATCAAGTCTCACTATTAGGATTCTTTACAGGGCGCTACATGGAAGGGAAGTAGCTTGTCAGTGTCACATGTATGTCTACGCTACAAAGAATTATTACTGGTAATTCTTAAGAAGTCATTATCACACTACCAAAAAATCCATATCCCGTATCACCCCAAACTCTGCAAATTACTTTTGATAGCATCAGTGACCAGAGATTTTATTCTTAAGTACCTGCATGAAAGCGGCTCAGTGAGAAGAGAACAGACAGAAGATTTTACCCTGCTCTATCCAACAGACATCGTACTTCTGCTAAAAAAGTTCACGGATATGAAACTACAAAGATCCTCTAAAAAAGCCATGCAGTTTGATACAGCTTCTGTTGAAGAAACCAGGGAAAGTAACTGATTTTGAAACTTACGTAAGAACAAAGACTGCAAATCTCCACACTACAATGACACAGAAGCACACCCCGCTTTGATGAAGATACTGAAATTTTCAGGGTCTGTAAGTGCTCTGTCTGTGTGGAACAAACCAGTAAACTCCCTTAACTAACAGGTAAGCACAAACACATTCTCCAAGTCTTCTGGGTCAAGATGTACAGGCATTTTATATTCTTTAAACTAAGAATATAAACAAAAAGGGACATCTCTAAACAGAACAATGTGAGCCTAAAATATCACTGCATACAGAACCCTTTCACAAAAAGGTTAACACGCAAAAAACCCCAGACACTACACAACTGGTAATTACAACCAAAAGAAAATATTAATAAAATTCAGATACTGAAAGCACTGAATGCAATAGGTATTTACAGCAAAACTTGTCAACGGAGAAACCTGTTGAATGTCATCAATAAAATTAAGAAACAAAAGACAGTGAAAGACATTTACAAAGTTAATTTGTTTGAAGAGAAACATTCTTTTTAGCATTTCTGCTTTTTCAGCTTTAACATTTGCTCTAATTTAACCACAGCCATGAAAATCTAGTAGGTTTCACGACTGAGATTTAATGGTGGCTTCCAAAAGGAATCAAAAAGGACAGCATGTTCCATGAATGCCACATACGCCACCAATACTGCAAAGCAGCCATGGAGACTCCTAAACTTGCAAAATAAAAAACCCCACTCCATTTTCACGTTCACTGACATAAACAGAAAAATACAAACCCATGACTTGGAGATGATCAATAATTTCCTAGAACACACACTACAAGCATCCAGTTTGGATTCAAAAACAAGGGTTGCATTTGTCCCCAGCTGCACTGATCAAAGTAAAGGCAAACTGATGAAAATGTATTTAGTAGTAAAGTCAACGCACAGATGTAATCCAACCTGTCAGATCAACTGAGTACGTTCACTACCGTTATCTTTCACCCTACAACCTCCATAACCAGGATATGAATGCATATGCAACCCCCTCCAGAAGACACCATTTTTGAAGCACGACAGGTACATACTTTCAGGGATAGGATGCTCTCAGTGTCCGCTCCCAAGCGTGGCTGGCCATGATGTTCAAGCCTCAGATGCTTCACAGAACAGCAGTAATGCAGAATGCCCGACCAGAAAAATGGGCATTACCACAATTTGTAATTGTTTACATCCTTTTACTCAAAATGTATTTCATCAAAATCATCATACAAACATTTTAAAACTTACTTGGGTATGGTAACTAGTACCTTCAAGCTCTATCTCCTAAAATAACAGTATGGTTATACATTTATTGTGATAAGAATCACTGTTTTGATAACTTGCCCCCTCTATTCCACTTTTTTGCTTTTAAGATTTCCATGTTTTAATATACTACAGAAAAAGAAAAATCCTAATGCAAACAATCTGACTTGGGGGGGGGGGGAGGGGAGGAAAGATAAAGACTGTTTAGGAATGTTCGTTACAAAACCATAAAAACCATAGGGCCAAGAGTACTTATTGGACTGTTTGTTAAATTATTTTAACTATTATAGCCTCTGAAATTATTCTAGAATTGGTACTTTAACTGTTTCATTACTCAGTAGGTGTTAAATTTTATCTTCTGGATTTTCTAAATGCCAGCTTTATCAGGTTCTGAACACTTACCCTTGCCCACACAATAGTCAGGTCAACAAGAGAGAATTTTTGCATAACATTTGCTGAAATGAAGTCTTAATTCTCTAATTATTCTCCCTCTCAGCAGCCAAAAGACTAACAAATATTTCAAGACCGGCGTTTCTGATGCCACTTAATGATTTTTTTTTTCCTTACCCGCCTGGAAGAACTAACTAATCAGAAGGAACTTTTCTGCAATATCTGTAAGAGTAATCCATCTACCACAGCAAGGCAAAACCACTGTCTATAGCATGCAATATGTCAATGCACGCAGAAGGCAACCTCTAAACACTTCACTTAAATGTTCAATTACATTACAGAGGAAAAATCATAGCTATTATCCCCATTAGTTATTTGCTTGTGTTCTGAAGAAAGCACTGCATCCCACACAATTAAAAAGGCATTAATTTATTCATTAGTATAGGTAAACATTCCTGAATATTTCATCTACCTCAAGCAAATGAAAAACCCACCACTGTTGGGATGTTCCAGACTTCTATACCCAGATGCAGAAATCCCATTAACAGGTCAGAAATCTTGTTTCTTCATCTTCAGTACACCAACTTGGAACAGGCTGATCCTGTCCAGCAATAACCTAGATTATGAGCAGCAATGCACTTGTCCAAAGAAGAGCCATTAATACTTTACAAAGGAATCACATCACATAACTAGATACTACTACTGCTGTTACAGTACAAAACAGAATATGATAGTTCCCAAATTACTTAGTTTAAAATCCAAGCTACAGGACTGCACAACAGAAATCTTTTCCTAAATCTTCACAGAGCAAGAAAAGTTTAGCTGAAATGGAAGATTTTTATCCTATTTTATTCAATCTAGAAATTTAATACCTCCAGTAGAAGTTTATTCACCTCAGCGACTGTAAGGCAGGTGGAAGCTTTGCTTGAAATCTTTACTGCTTCTTTCCAGTTGAGAAAGATGCTTTGAAATATGCTGCATTTTTCTCTTAAAGAATTAATTTTATTGCTAGTTTCTAGGATAAATGAATTTTGGTGACTATATTCAAAATACCTAAGCATCTGCACAAACTGATGAAATAGAACAAATACCTACATCAAAAAGTTACAGCCATAACTTTTTAAAGTAGCTTTTTAAAACACTGTTGATATAGGCAAAACCAAATTAGCAGATACTTTGATGGAGAATACGAGTACAACTGGGGAAACAGTAAGAACTGCAGAAAAGGAGGGGAACTGGGGAGACCTAATCGCTCTCTACGACTCCCTGAGAGGAGGTTGTAGTCAGGTGGGGGTTGGTCCCTTTTCCCAAGTAACTAGCAGTAGAGCAAGAGGAAACAGCTTCAAGCCGTGTCAGGGGAGGTTTCTTTTGGATATTAGGAAAAATTCCTTTACTGACAGAGTGCTCAGGCCCTGGCACAGGCTGCCCAGAGAGGTGGTGGAGCCACCATCCCTGGGGGTGTTTAAAAGACATGTAGAAGTGGCACTTCAGGGCATGGTTTAGGAGGCCTGGGGGGGTGTTGGGTTGACAGTTGGCCTTGATGATCCTAGAGGTCTTTTCCAACCTTAATGATTCTATGATTCTATAAAATCAAGGTAAAGAAAACAAAGGAAAAAAGCATGAAGGAGGAAATCCTATAGAAAGGGAGAAGGCTGAGAATGAACTGCATCAGTAATCTTTGCATTCCAAGGAGAAAGTTGATGTGAGCGAAATCTACAATCCAGAAAGAAAACAAGAAAATCACATTCAAAGAATAAATTTCAGAGCTAACTGAATGATGGTTTCAGGAGAGAACAGAATGCCTTCCGTCACTGTGCTTTATGTGAAACTGGCCTAAGCTGAGGACAAGAAGATAGGAAATGTGGAAAAGGAGTCCCTTAGGACACATCTTCAGATGTTGTATTGGACCAGAAAGGCTCCAGCAATTTTCTGTGGAGGACTATTAACATTGCTTTTACACAGCTGTAGCAGATGGTATGATTCACTTATCTCAAAATACAAGAGCTTGGGGAACCTGGTGATATTATCAGGCATCAAGTTAGAACAAATAAAAGAAAGGGCCTTTCATGCAAATATTGAAACTATGGGTATCATGTTGTGGGGACAGGGCTATTACTTAACATGTTTTTTTTAAAGAGATCGATCAAACTTCACTATGCCAGTGATGTTACACAAATACAACCCGGAATTTTTTTTCTCCTTCTCCCCCTCAAGGATGTCTTTAAACTACTGTGGGAGCCATAAAGGTGATACAATGTAGAAAAATAATCATTCTCTACCACCTTCTGTTAGGCTTCCATTAGCACCTGCTGTTGGGCGCTGCCAGAGACTGGACACCTGGTCAGGTAGACTTCTGATGTGAACCGGTACTGTATTACTGATGGTCTTGTGATTTAGCAAGATCTTCTGATCTAAAGAGCTTAGGAGAGAGGAAAAACTGGTCAAGAGAAAAAGAATTAAAATGTAATTAAAACGTATTCTACCTCCTCAAGCCTCTAGAAAGATATCTCTTCACCATTTATGTGTATTTATCCCATACAGAAGTAGCATAGACAATTTCTGAAAGTTCAAAAATGTTATCTCCAAGGTTTTAAAAATAAGAAACTCAGCTGCAAAGAGAGCCACCACCCATTCAAGTTTCCACTCCTCAGTTCTCAGCTGGAACAAGCAGGAGTCCTACACAAAGCCAGGAAGGTGGTTTTTTTTTTCTAATAATGCAAATAAATTACAAAAAAGAAAACAACCACCTTGCTCTTCTCCCAAGACCCTGAGGTGTTGGGTTTTTTTGTTTTTTTTTCTTAATGAAAGGCAGAGAGCTTCAAGATATGTCCTGTTCCCTGCTGCCCCCCATACAGCTCTTTGCCTCCTCAAGCTGCATCATGGAAAGAAACACACACACAAAGGAAGTGAAGAACAGGAGGGAAAAAGACTCCAATGATATTGGAAACCACTGCCATCATCTGGAGATGATGGGCTGGCACTGGGATAAAGAAAAGTCATTCATTATTATAAAACAAGGTATAACACAAGATGAACATTAGAAATGAAAACTAGCAAAATTGAACATGTAATCTGCAAGCCAACATAAAATATATCAATTTATGTTTAATTTTTAAGAAATTTTGCATAATGCTTATAGAAGTCCAGGATAAGTGAAAAAATACACATCAGTGCTAATAGGACAGTTCTTAATGAAGAAAACATTTAAAAAATCCTCAAAGGACACTAAAGATCTGTAGATCCACAGGCATGGTAAAAGGCATAATTCTTGAGCATGTGACCTAATAGGGGGGAAAAAATACTCAGAGTACTAGAAAAATCAAAGAGGATATGTAAAAGATAACGGCAATGGCAGGCCTATTCAACAGGAACAAGATCTTAAAACACACAAATTTTAACAGCAAAAAACAATTAATGTAAGTTGCTAAAAACAAAATACTTCAGTGGGACGTCAATCAGTAACACAGAGCTGACAACTGTGCTTTAATTAAATTTGAGACTGTTACCAATTAGTTAGTCTAGAGCACTACAGGCTTCATGCTGCCTATGACTCAGTGCACTGACTCATCCAGTAAAACTTTCCTTACAGAAGAACTACCCAGGCACCCACAAGGATGCAAGATCAAAAGGAAAGTAGTTTCATTGACCTTCTTAGCAAAAGTCGTGTTTTAAATTTAGATGACCAAAAGTATATACTGACACAACTGTTCAAATAGGTTTATGAAGGAGAGAATTTCAGGAACATTGGTTTAACTCCATTTCAGATAAACAAAAATAAAAATGCAAGAAATGTTTTGTACAGTTTGAAGCTGAAGCAACCAGATTTTAAATCCACTTTTTTTTACAAGCCACTCATGTAGGATTATTTATTAACAAAATATTTATCAATTTTCATTGAAAGATCATGTTTTCTGCCACCTAGAGTCCTGACTGACTTTAGCAGTTGGAAGCTGAAATTTTTCCATGTCAGAAGGTCTTCAGCTGAAGGGGGTGTGGGAAAGAGAGTTATGAAGTCTTCAACTATTTCCCATTCAGGGAAAAATATGCCTGCTTCGATTTTAAAAACCCAACAGCAATTCTACCATTGTAGTAAGCAGTACGGTCATTTTCAAGTTCTGAAATAAAAATAACAGGACAATAATCCTAGGTGAAAGTCTCTTGATATTCTCATGAACCTCCAAAAACATGTTCGACTTAAAAGCAAGACTGCTCTCCCAGTTGTTCTTTCCAAACGCTCAGGCTATGGTGTCTAAGCTGCCAAGCTCAGAAAAGGAAGGCTGTCATCGCTCTTGCTCTCTCAGATCCTGCTCCGATAGTGCTGATACAGAGGAAGCAATCAAAAAGACGAGTGGGTAAGAGGAGTCCAAGCCCAAGACAGGCAACCTGTTGAGGAGAAGCCCTACAGCGCATATGTACAAACTGATGTCAACATATCATTGTTTCTCAAAACAACCAGATGCTCACTATCATCTTCAGCTCTAGCTGCACGCTGGCCCTGTAGCCGTGGCTGGACCAGCTTGCTTATTCACCTGCCAACCTATTGCCAGCAAAGCAATAGGTTTCCGTGTGAGCTTACTCCATGGCTGCACAAGCAGCAGAGCAAGCGAGGAAGCAAGAATGTATATCCAGATAGCAGCACGTGCAGTGCAGCCTGAGATCTGTTAAGCCATATGATAAGCAGGACCAAACTGTAAAAAAAACTTTTAGGTTTTTTTTAGCCCTGGAACACAGGGTGGAACAGGTGAGGTTTCTGAGGAATAAAATGAGCATGAATGTTGCAATTAAGACAGTCTTAAAGCATGTTTTCCCCAGAACCTACACTAGGATCTACAAATCTCAGTACCGAAAGTTAATTTTTATCAACTGAAAAAAGCTGTAAGTTCACTTGGAACAGACATACTTCATCTCCTTTTCACAGAGAAGTCCGAGAATGACAGCCTGCCACAGATGGGTACTAAGGGTATGGTTTCACAAGATGTTAAGTACTGAGGGAGAAGAAAAGAAAAAAAAAAACAGAGCAGTTCTGCACTATTTTCTCCTGTGCAAGTCTCCCAGCTTCCAGTTCATTTCTCCCTGCATCGGTGCTTACTAGGTACTTCCATAAGCCAATTTAACTTTCCAGCATAGCACAGAAAACTAACACAAGAAAAAGCTGTATTGTTTTCTGCCATATCAGTGTGTTTAAGTGATTTGCAGAACAGTCAGGGAGTGACAGGAGCATACGGAGGAGATGGAGATGCGGGGGGAGCAGGGCAGCCGGCCTTGCCCCCCGCAGTGGCAGTAAGCCACTTCACTGGCTTACCTGTTCAGCCTGGTTCTTCCAGCGAAACCCTCTAGGAATGAATCAACTGCTCCAATTTGAGTGTTATTTTCAAAAGCAAAGTGATACTGGAAATTGCAATACCCAACAACGTAATGAAAAAACGCACTCAGCTGACACTGGAACCTCTGCCACGCAGCTCCTGGGTAACTCTCAGGAGGTCACTGCACAAAGCAGGTAGATCACATTATCGGTTCTCATTTTTCTGGCTCTAACACTCAGGAACTCCACATCTGCTTCCCAGACACACTGTGACCTCACCGACTGCAAGCTGACGCCACTCCAATGTGTTTCAAAGCTCTAAACCAATGTTGATCTCAAACTGTTAACCTCTTTGAAAAAGCAGGGAAAGGGGTTTTTCCACCTGAGCACCCAAAGCATGATTTCGGTATTGATGCCTCTACATTCTACAAAGCAGAAGTAAAATTACTGTGCTACCTTATGGGACAGCTGTAGAGAAAAATTCTGTGTAATGAATTTGAACAAATATGTGAGTTTATATAGGGGGATAAACGTAGTGATAATCTGTGAAGAACTCAAATGTTGCAGGGATATTAATTCATGATACAAAACAAAAATAAATCTGAATTCAAAGCAGACTGCAAATAGTGAGCAGCAAATAAGACACGTGGCCATGTACAAAAACAACCAAAACAAACACCTGCTTGTTCACTCAGCACTCCCTGGCCGTGCCTACCTTAGCAGGCCAGTGGGAGGCGATTCTCAAAGGGCTGAACAACCGTTTTGCCTGAGACGCATGCCACTGGGATCTACTAAAGAACCATTTCTACTTTGGTTCTTTAAGCTGAATATTTATTAACAGTTGGAGCACAAGGTGCACTCTCAGAATACATTTCCTGGCTCAGTCTGAAGAAAACCAGTTTGTGCACTGCAATGTGAACCATCTGCTTCAAGCAGGGACAATCAATATATTCTCTCAAAAGCAGATTCTTTAGTAAAGAACTGAAATGCTAACGCAGATGAACGCTATACTTTGCTAAAACCAAAGTGTTTTGTTAAATTTAATTTTTAAATGTAAATACATTTTAAAATATTTTTTTTTAAATGTAATATAAAAGCATTTTCCAAAGGAAGCTCACAAAATATAGAAACAACTAATGCAATCTGGAAAACCTTTCGATGCCACAATTTTAAGTGACAAACAATTCAGTTATCCTCTGCTGCATTTTTAAAACCCTACACATTGGAGAACAAAGGACATAAATGGTATTTGTCATGCCAAGATGCATTTTTCACATATTTAGTCTAGTCTTTTGAAATACTTATATGATGCTCTGGTCAACTTCCCTTGATAGAGTTAAGATTGGATAATAAAATACTGTGTAATGCAACTTTTTAATGTCTGTATCTGTACAACCAATACGTGTTCAACAATAAACCAACAGTTAGACCACTCGCTGTACAAATACAGTGTTGCATATAGAAGAAAAAAGTCTGCTTGGTTTTGTTTGTTTGAGGCTTTTTTCTTTTTTATGCATTTGCTGTTAAAAAAAAAGATCATTCTTATTAACGCTTCCAGTATACCTACTACAGAAATCCAGAACACTGCAGAAAGTCATCTTAAGTGCTACTTTCCTTTCTTTAGGCCAAGAAAGCTGTTAGATATATTTGCTATAGAAATCTGGTATGTTTTGTGTTTCTTCATGATTTTATTATACCAGATCAAAACTGCCTGTAAGTAATTATAGTAATTACTAATTAAAGTAATTACTAAGTAGTAATTAAAAAAGCACAGCAGACCCTAATTACCTGACAGCACCTGCAAAATTCTTCGAAAAAAGGAAATCCAACCAGATCATGTCACCATGATAAAATAATCCAGATGAGTCTGCATATATTTTATAACTCCTTAAAACATTACAATAAGTCACACCTTGGACATTTTCCCAAATAATCTCTGCAATACCAAGGAATCTTATTAGTGTTAGAAAATGTGTATACTAGAAAGCTCTCTAAAGAACATAAAAGTACTATAATGTTGAGGAAAAACACCCCACACAACTAACTAAGTGCTAGTTGTGGCCAAGTAAGAGTTTACTCCTCTTACTAAGTGGTTTACACTCTGCTAAGCAGGGCTTTTCCATAGGATACCATTTCCCACTTAGAGGTCACCTTTGTCATTTTTACACTTTCCTACATAACTGTTTGCTTAAGAAGTCAAGGCCAGCAAAGAGGTCTTTCAGTCCTGCTGAACAATTACCCATCTACAAAATTCTTCATTAAAAAGAGATAAATCCTCTCTACCCAAAATATACACCATGTGCGCTCACTTCAGACTTTGCAGTAGTAATCTTGCTAGTTTTAGAGAATGGCATCTTTCAAAACTTACAAAATGTTTTAATCAGGTCACATTTCTGGAACCATCCGAAATCTAGAATTATTTTTGCTAAAGCTAAAAAAAAAAAATCATAAAAAGATTTATCCATTTGAGGTCATTTTTTTCATGATGTTAGCATTTCAGTTACCAAAATACTAGCAAATATTACTATCCATGAGGAAATGAAGTTTCTATGCATCTTTCTCCTCTTCTCCTCTGTCAGGGAGTGTACCTACTGCTCTGCTAGAAGAGGTAACATCTGTTGAAAGAACATACATCATGTAAGCTGAAGGATGTCCAGCTTCTCAAAGCCATTTAACAAGAACTTTAGACTAATCTTAAAAAGCAAAGTCTAACTACCTACCCCTGATTAATTCCAAAGCATGTTTCTACACATTTTAATTATATTTCTCAGTTCTAAGCGTGCTTCTTTGGTTGACTCAAGATGCGGCTTACAATGAATAAGGTTTCTGCATCCTCCCAATTTATCCCAAATCTCTTTATCGTACCTATGTCCTACCCAACACATGCATAGATCAACAATGTTGAGAAAGGATTATCGTTGTATTTTTGCAGATATACCTAAGAATTTGTCTTTTATTTCCATTAAATATGCAAAAATTAAAAAGGCATACTTGTTTTATCTGCCTGCCAAAAGGCAGGGCTTTTAGAATTATTTTAAATAAAATAAATTGTTAAAGAACATTGGCACGGTGAGACATGCCATAAAAGTTGGTTATTTGTGGGATCGCAACAAAGATTTGTTAGTAGAGAAATATACTTTTAGATAAATGCTGGAAGGGTCTTAATATTTCTCTAAATAAATTAAACTGTACACACTCAGTCACAGCTGAAAAAATATTAAAACATACACTTTCCTGTTATTCACATGCAAGTAAGAAAAATTACCCTAGAAATAAGAAAATGACATGTCAAACATAGTCCAAGATATTATTGCATTTTTATCAGGGTATTTTTATACCATTGCAATTTAGTGAGAAGCATTTAGGTTTTAGCATACTAATTACCTTTCCTCCCTCTTAGGAGAATTTAAAATATTATGCAAAGATGTTCAGTTTCATAAGGTAAATCAGACATATCTATTTCTTAACTAGGGAGGATCTATTTTGATTCTTAATAATTGTTTCAAAACTATTGCCTCACAGAAGGGAAATTATTATTATTAAAATCCTAGAGAACCACACACTGTACACAGACACCTAGATACTCTGAAGGCCCTACCTCCCATTCTGAAAAAGCTGCAATTTGTATTTGCATTCTGTTACTTCTATAAGGAACTTCTGAAATGAAAGATGACTTTTACTGTTTGAGTGTATTTTCTAATGTTACCTCAACTTTAACCAGTAACAAAATACTGCCATGTTATAATATAAAATTATTTAACAATGAAAAAGGAATTAAAAAAAAAGGAACTTCTAGAAAATAAAAACATCTGTGGCAAAAAGCGGTCGAGGTTACCCTACAGAGCAAAGCAGTCATTTCAAGTTTCCCTGCAGCAAACTTCAAAACATCGAAAACATATGCAAGGTAAACAAGCTTTCAAAAACTCTGCACCTAATACCAAAAAGGTGATGTTGACAACACTGCTATGAAATGTATGAGCACCTACGCTGTACAGATTAAGCCACAGATCTACAGAGGCACAATTCCCATCCAAACCTTGTTCAAATACACAAGAGCTAAACTTGACAATTAAAATATTATAAAGGGATTAAAAGGTCTTATGTTTTATGGCATCACCTGCCAGAAAATAATGACCCAAAAAAAAAATCTTCTAGTTCTATAATTTTGCTAATGGCAATATGTTACACCATAGAAACCATTTTTTCTGCTATCTACTAGAGAGAAGAGAAAGAAGCAAATAAAGTACACAGCAAAAAAGACTTTTAGCTGCAAGCAAAAAATACCTCCTATCAGTTTTATGCAGTACATGTATAATCTATGTAAAAAGTTATAACACATCATTTCAAGAAATAAGGACTGATAGGTGGAACATAACTGGACAGTGTTTTTTTCCACAAGCACCTTTGAGAGACTATATGAAATGATAAAAAGGTTGTTTACACTCCAAGTCTAACAATTTACATTGCAAAAAAGAAATCTAAATAAATATTTAGCATTTTGTCGGAAAACAACCTTCTCACATAATGTATTCTATTAAGTGTAATATAAGATGATTTTCCAGTACTGGTCTACTCAACAATTCAACACAATGCAACCATTATTACCCTTTTTCACATTCATCTCGTTGGTACACTAACAGAGGATGCTACTAAATTATACTATTACACAGCTGAAATATCTGTAAGATCACTGACTAGATCTGCATATTCAAGCACTTCACTAACTTGCGTTCTCTATCAACCATCTCTACATCATTCCACACAGAAGGGAGAAAAGATTGCTATGAATATATTTTGAAGCACCCATCAATCATGATCACTCAATAGCCTCGAAATTAATTTCAAATACATTTTCTTCACAAGGGCTCAATTTCCTGATTACAGCTAAATATGAAAGAGCAATTTTATAGGCAAGATCTCCCTTCTTTACTTATGAACATTTTATGTATTATAACATAAAAAAGGCATATTACCTCTTTTTTGTCATTGCTTTGCCATCTTCACTTATTTTCTAAGACTGCATACCTTAAATTGTGATCTTGATTCTACAGAACATACTGGAATACTCCACCCGTATGTATCTACATTTTATATTAAAATACATGATGGCTTTCTCAGTCACCAATGGTAGGTCCTTCACAGAAGCCTGGCAGAAGTCCACTCGCTGGTAAACCACTCTCATCCTCGCACATCCAGAAGCAAAGGGAGCCGTGACCCAGACCCTCTAGCATGTGCCAAGCGGCATTCCTTGCCTAGTGCGAAAGCAGCCAGCCAAACACTGCATTTCACGTAACCGAGTGAGATGTCCAGAAAAATTACTGGGAGCAAATTTTTTCAATGCAACAGAACAGAGATGAGCCCCTTCCCCCTCAGACCAGAGGTAAGAGAAGCAAACAAAACCACCACCACCTGCCTCTGCCACCTGCTTTTAGACAGCCCTGGCAGGCCTCGCTTCAGTATGCATTATTTACTTTATTCATTTTCCTAAGAGTAATGTTGTCTGGAATTAGATTTAATGACATTATGACTCAAGCACGCCATTATTAACATTTCCATAGGAAATTAAAATTTCAGTGTCTGAGTGACTTCAGCTAATCACTAGACTTAGCAAGACAGAGCTGATTTCCTCAGCTACCTCAGAAGAAACTTCTCAATTATAACTGAGGAGATATTTAAGATGCAATGAAAATTTTACAAAGGCTCAACTGAAAATCTAATCCAGTCTTTAATATTTATGGTTAACCAACCCAAAAAAGCCATGTACATGTTTTTGAGATGTCTTGGCTGCCAGGTACCTACAGCAATTTGATATTAGATAATACAACTTCTTATAAAGAAGAGGCCTGAAACAATATTCGTTGATTTCAGCGTTTAAAGCACAATTATTTAAAAGTATGTTCCTGAGCTGATGAGCACCAGCAAACACCACTGGAATTAAGATGATGTGCTCAGAAACTCTGAGAAGAAAACTAAAATTAAAAAAAAAAAATCCAACCACACAGGTTCCTGAAGAGCATCGAGGATAACTTTTTGATGCAAGTGGTGGAGGAGCCAACGAGGCGAGATGTGCTGTTCAACCTTATCATAAGAAACAAGGAAGGGCTGGTTGAGGACGTGAGAGTTGGGGGTAGCCTTGGTAGCAGTGACCATGAGGTGGTCAAGGTAGAAGCAGGGCTATGAGTCCGGTTACAACCTTGGACTTCAAGAGGAACAACTTTGGCCTCTTCAAAGACCTGCTAGGAGGAGTACCATGGGCTAGGGCTCTAGAAGGTAGGGGGGTCCAAGAGAGCTGGACAGTATTCAAGGACCACTTGCTCCGAGCTCAAGATTGGTGCATCCCTAGGAGGAAGAAGTCAGGCAGAGGGGCCAGGAGACCCACAGGGATGAGCCAAGAACTTCCAGAGAAACTCAAATGGAAGAGGGAGGTTCACAGTATGTGGGAAAAGGGACTGGCCACTTGGGAAGAATATAGGAATGTTGTCACGGTGTGCAGAGATGCAACGAGGAAGGCCAAGGCCCACTTGGAACCCAATCTGGCAAGGGAGGTCAAAGATAACAAGAGCAGCTTCTTTTAATACATCAGCAGTAAAAGGAAGACTGGGGACACAGTGGACCCACAGCTGAACAAGGAAGGGGCCCTGGTGACGCAGAGTGCAGAGAAGGTGAAGTTACTGAATGCCTTCTTTGCCTTGGTCTTTACTGCTAAGGCTGGCCCTCAGGCATCCCAGCCCCCAGAGAAGAGAGGACAAATCTGGAGAAAGGAAGACTTACTGTCAGTTGAGGAGGATTGGGTCAGAGATCACCTCTGCAAACTGGATCCTCACAAATCCATGGGCCCCGATGGGATGCACCTACGACTGCTGAGGGAGCTGGCGGATGTTCTTGCTGAGCCACTCTCCATCATCTTTGAAAGGTCGTTGAGGACAGGAGAGGTGTCCAAGGACTGGAGGAAAGCAAATGTCACTCCAAACTTCAAAAAGGGCAAGAAGGAGGACCTGGGGAACTACAGGCCAGTCAGCCTCACCTCCGTCCCTGGAAAGGTGATGGAACAATTCATCCTGGAGGTCATCTCCAAGCATGTAGAGGACAAGAAGGTTATCAGAAATAGTCAACATGGATTCACCAGGGGGAGATCATGCTTGACCAACCTGATAGCCTTCTACGATGGCGTGACTGGCTGGGTCAATGAAGGGAGAGCAGTGGAGGCTGTCCATCTTGACTTTAGTAATGCATTCAACACTGTCTCCCATAGCAGCCTCACAGGCAAGCTAAGGAAATGTGGGTTGGATGAGCGGACAGTGAGGTGCACAGAGATCTGGCTCAACAACAGAGCTCAGAGGATTGTGATCAATAGAGCAGAGTCTGGCTGGAGGCCTGTCACTAGTGGCATTCCCCAGGGGTCTGTGCTGGGTCCAGTCCTGTTCAACAGATTCATCAGTGACCTGGACAAAGGGATAGAGTGTAACCTCAGCAAGTTCACTGATGATACCAAGCTGGGAGGAGCAGCTGATACACCAGAAGGCTGTGCTGCCACCCAGCAAGACTTGGACAGGCTGGAGGGCTGGGCCGAGAGGAACCTCATGAAATTCAACGTTAGCAAGTGCAAGGTCCTGCCCCTGGAGAGGAGCAACCCCACACACCAGGACAGGCTGGGGGATGAACTACTGGAAAGCAGATCTGCTGAGAAGGACCTGGGAGTGCTGGTGGGCAGCGAGGTGACCCTGAGCCAGCACCGGGCCCTTGTGGCCAAGAAGGCCAATGGTATCCTGGGCTGCATTAAAAGGAGTGTGGGCAGCAGGTCAAGAGAGGTTATCTGACACCGCTACTCAGCCCTAGTGAGACCACGTTTGGAGTGCTGTGTCCAGTTTTAGGCCCCCCAGTTTAAGAAGGACACGGAACTGCCTGAGCAAGTCCAGCAGAGAGCTACCAGGATGATCAGGGGGCTGGAGCATCTCCCTTATGAGGAAAGGCTGAGAGACCTGGGTTTGTTCAGCCTGGAGAAACGAAGACTGAGGGGGGATTTCATCAATACCTATAAATAGCTAAAGGGTGGGTGTCAGGTTGGCGGGACTAGGCTCTTTTCAACAGTGCCCACCAACAGGCCAAGGGGCAACAGGCACAAGTTGGAACACAGAAAGTTCCAGCTAAACATGAGAAAAAACCCCTTCCCTGTGCAGGTGCCAGACCAGTGGCACAGGCTGCCCAGGGAGGCTGCGGGGTCCCTTCCCTGGGGACATTCAAAACCCACCTGGATGCGGTCCTGGGCCCCCTGCTCTGGGTGTGCCTGCTCAAGCAGGGGGGTTGGACAAGATGATTTCCAGAGGTCCCTTCCAACCCCCACCAGTCTGGGATTCTGTGATTTGGGTGACTTCAGATACCCATTAATTTTAAACATCGTATTTGGTAGCTTAACCTTTTAGTTATCTCTTTACACAGAACACACCTGTGTTTTGCTACTCAAAACAGGATAACCTTAAGCAGAAAGACAAGAAAGTACGGAAAAAACATGCAGCTATTTCCTGTACTCCAATTGTGATCTTAAACCCCTAGTAATATTTTTGTGTGGTAAAAAAAGCCTGCATTCCTGTTTGCAAACTCAAATTCAAATATTTAATAAAAAAGCATAGCCAAAAGGCTGACTAAATAAGACACACAGTACTAGATGGGGAGGAAATGAGTAGCTACATATATTAATTATCACACTTTCTGGGATCACAGGCTCACTCAAGCTAAAATTTAAAAGGCTTAGATTACTTTCTGGTGAATCTTATTAGTTTTTCCCAAGAGGTGCAAAGACTAATGCTGTCACAACAGAAAAGGAGAGCATATACAGCGTCATTACAAGCTGAGTCACCCAGAAGCAGTGAATCTTGCTTTATTATAACACAGCATCTTAAATAGTCTCCTGAAGCACTACCATTTGTTATGCGATAGAGTGACAACAGCAAGCTAACCCCATATTACAATAAAATGAAATCTGGCGCATATGCCGAATGGTTCTCAGTAGGCAGACCAAGTTCCCTTGCTGGTCTCTTTGGAGATAGCAGCTGGAGGCTTCCCTTCCTCTACTGCTATAGAGAAAGATGCAGAACTAAGTTGGTGAGAGCTGTATGTTTGCTGATGATAACATTTAGATATGCCTGCTGAGAGCCATGCTGCAGGTGGAAAGAAGAGGTGGTCAGGCGGATGTCCAAGAATCACAACCAAAAGATTCTTCCCTGTGCAGCTGTAGCCATCAACTTATTCTTTCCCCACAGCACAAGTTTTCTTAGGTACTTCCTCTTTCTCTCTAAAGACCAAAATCTTTAAGTATAAAAAAGTAAAATCTGGAGACTCCTTCACCATACCTCATTTGTATCTCTCCACATTGAGATCCAATACATGAGTATTTTTCATTTCCTGGTACCACAACCTAAGCACACAGCAGTACCAGCTTCAAAACAGAGAACAGATGTACAGTGCTCTCAAATAAATCCTATATGCTTTAATTTGTCTGTCATTAGGGAATTTGATTCTTGTGGTTTTTGGGGACCTACTACAGATGACAGCAAAGCAAGAAACTTCAGACAATTAAAGAGCATGACTGGGCTTTCTCTGCCCCCTCAACTGACAAACCGTTCATGAACACCGTCTCCTCTTTTTTCTTCCCTGTCCCTTTCTTTCTTCTCTCATCTTGCAACGGAATTCACCCAGATGCAGATACTGTAGAATTTGTATGACATTTGCTGGCATCACATTGTTAAATACTCCTCCTTCTGCCCTGTTACTTCTTTATTTAGACTGCTTGTCACAGCAGAGAGTAATCGGTTATAAATTAAGGAACTTAAGCAAGTGGGGTCTGGTTTTCCAAATCCCCATGTACACAATACTTTCATAAAGCCAGGTAATATCATTACTTTAATAATAGGTACCTGAGAGACTAGCTTGTACACACCCTAACTGCAACTTTTTTGAAAGTGTTATCCATTTTCATGCACTACCTTTAAATGCTAACTTCACCACAAAAAAAAAATCCCTTTTAACGTATGATTTTAGCCAAATATTTTAAACAGTGCTCTCTATCTGATGAGATTCCATTTAACAAGTTTCCTATTACACACCACAGAAAATGAATAAACTTGGCATACATATGCACTCTATGCACATCTCCCTACACAGCTGTGATCTGAAACCCGGCTAGTCTCCTTCATAAATTCACAATATATACAACCAGGAAATCAGGCAAGACAGGAATGACTGAAAGGGTACACAGGATCTATATGATCAGCTGAAAAAAATTGCCAGTAAAGCTGAAGTATCATGGAAAAAGCATGTTCTGTAATTCCCAGAATATTTTCAGAATTTCTCTACATTAATTGATTGCCTCCTGCAATATCTTACTTCCTGTTCTACAATGGCTTATCTTTACCAATCACAATATAAATCACTGTGCTGCTGCCACAGAAAAATGAACCATACAATTTGCATATGGAAAGATATTTTCAGCATGCTTCCCACAAAACAACATATAGTTGTTTCTACAATAAATAACATTATATAAATGACTTCCTTTATGTCACTGGACCTACTTTCATTTTGCAAGTCCAGGGGAAAACAGGCTAAAATGATAAAAACCCGTTACTCTGTCCATGGAATGTGTTGTGCTTTTCCAAAACAAGTATTTCAGCATTTATCTCATGATATAATTAATATTCCATGCCAAACTTGGCATTTTGCTTGCACCCTACGAAAATCTCACACAACTTGAGAACTCAGAATTAATTTTGCCAGGTCCCTTTTCAATTCCTGTTTAACTCTGACACCCTGCAGAACACTTCAATTTTGAGAGCCTTTAGTGTAAATGGGTTGTTCCAGTTTTAAATTATTTGCAGATGGCTTTGGAAGTACTACAATAAGTACACCGGCCACCAGCATAGCCACATAACTATTTATACACCAAGATACTTGGAAACTCTTCTCACAAAACAGAAGTCCACCCTGTAGGGTGCTGTACAGAGAAAGCTTATTTTTGTCCTTAAGACCTTACATTCAGTATAAGGCAGAAAAAAAAAAAGCAATACTGACATATGGACAAGGATATAAAGAAACTAAGACAAAGCTTCAGAACAGTAGACTCTGGTTCTGCGCACCAGCAGTCTATCTCAGCTTTCTTTGAGTGTCATCTATTACTTGAGTAACTAGCTCTGCAGAATCGGAAGGAAACAACCGCGCTTCAGGTCAACAACATCCAACAATGGCAACAGAACTTCAGGAGGTGAAAGGCTACTGTCTTCAAACTAATTGCAGAGCTCAAGCAGCACTTCAGTGACAAAAGACCAATGTTTGACTGTCAGCAATGTCTTACATTTCCTCTTGTTATTCTGGAAGGCCACGCTCATAACCTCTCTCAGCTGAAAAAGAATAATTTGATATCTGGATGCAAGAAAAGAGTAGCTATCCTGAGACCAACGCAATATATATCTGAAAGACTGAAAGGAAAGCTCATGGCAAAGCTGGATGTTTTTAAGAAACACCTGCCTCTTTCTAGAAGCTAGGTATGACACATCATTTCCAAGACAAAAAGGATACCCCCTTCAGTGAAAGCTGGGGAGTGAAAATAATCTGAATAATTTTATGAAGAATCAAAGATACCTCTGCAAGAAGACCCAGCTAACTCAAGAAGACATCAGACAAGATCTCTTTGGGGAAAATGAACTGTCTTATTTTTTAGACACAAATTAACCTAATGAGATTAAAAGATCATGTGATATTAACTCTGTTTCTGATGAAGTCACTTAAACACTGGAGAAAAGTTAATGGCCTCATTCATTCTTTCTCACCTCAAGTTTGACCACCTACCATTTACTTTACAGATATTAAAAAAAAAAAGATTCCATAACTATCATAACCCAAATAATACTCCTAGAGGTCACTGTATCTCCATTTTAGTCTATTCTAGATCATATTTAATGCAAAACCACAGATATCATCAGATTACAGACTTCCCCATAAAATCTGGATAGGGTATAATATTTCTTTTTGTTCTAGCTGGAGTTTAAATATTATATATAGAAGTGTGCTGTTTGTGCTGGAGCAGTATCAAAATAGTTTCCTAGAGCTTTGCAACGTGCAAGAACCTTTATTACAAGACCCCCACAAGAACAGCTGAAAAAAAAATTAAAGCTTCACCCTCTGGCATTCATACTAGAACCCACTGCTAATGAAATTCTTTTTCATATCTTTATAGCCATATGATGTCGAAGAGATCCACATCTCTAGTTAAAAGGCAAGTGACTATTGCAAAAGATTAAATAGGAAAACGTAGGGTGAAATTTGGGAAAACATGCTTCTGGATGCCCGAAGACATTAATTCTGAAAATATGCTTGGTTCTTCGCTACCCTTTAAGTTTAAGAGAACAGAGAAAACTCAAGCTGCCCAGACAACTGCAGAAACACTGGTCCAGTACAAATAAAGAACGTTAGTGGACCAAGACGACTAAAATGTAGTTTAGTCAATACAGTAAACTTAAAGAGGAAATTACTTGTGTGTGGATTTACTGCAACAGACTTTTCATTGAGGAGAAGCGAGGTAGATCAGTAAAAACTAATTTGTGCAACGTGCTTCAAAAACAGGACTACTACAGGGACTTTGAAGAAACAAGCTCTAAGGCAATAAAAGAAGATTCAAAGATAAGTGGAAATACTATTGCTTAAACGCCCGACAAACAGATTCCACAAAGGAGACAGTCAACAAGAATATTCAATAGGAGGGTACTAACATCTTTATCTCAGCTGTGACTCACTCTTAAGTAACATTTATTTTCTTAGGAACCCCTATAAGTAAAATGAAAACCCCATTCACCAACCAAAACCCTAGGGAGAACGCTGCCTTTCTAATTGGATTTTCTTTATATTGGCAACTCCTTGTCTTAAGACACAACAAGAAATAGAGGCCCAAATCAGCTTTTCTGTAACAAAGATTATAACTGTGTTAAAGCTGAGTAAAGGAAATCTTCGTGCGTGAAGGAGAGAAAAAAGCAGAAAAACAAAAACCAAGATCAGAAAGAGCATTACCATCCCTGGCCACAAAATAAAGCAAGCCTTCATGGACTTCCTAGTTATGACTATAACCTTAAAAATGTAAATTGATACAACAGTCCCAGTTCTATATCCATCTTAACAGAAACTGTGTCACCATTCATGCCAGCGTGAAACAGTCTCAAGTCTTTGTTTAAAATTTCACTGATGCTTACTCAGCAAAACTCAGTTGTCGCACTGCACCTTTTTGCACGCAACTTATTTTCAAAATTTCAGGCCTCAGGAAGTGCTGCAAATATATCATTTACCCTACCTTAAAAAAAAAGAAAAATGGAAATGCTGTTTTAATTTTCAATTATGCTAAACAGGTTACCCATATTATGTATCGTTCTGTTCAAGATAACACACTTGTGCTCTTATGTCTGCCATTAGTGGTTCACCACCAGCTTAGGAATCTGCAAAACCATGTATACACAGACCTGAAAAAATCCCACCCCAGTAATAAGCTATTTTACATTAATAAATATTTACATTCTCAGAAGGCCTTCAGGAACAATAGTTACTCTCCATAGTTTATAACCAGGAGTAGCTTCTTTTGCAAATTCTGTCACCAAGTAGGGGTTTTTTTATATCACCACAGTTTAATAAACAGTCCCCCCCATCAGCCTCCTCTTAATTTTCATTTAAGCAGAAGCTTAAACAACTGGAAAAATAACTTATGTACAGTGTCACAATTTATATGTTCATTTAATGTGTGAAAATTTTCTAATAGTTCTGACATCTAAATGAAATCTGAACTCCAAGTTCCTTATATATTTCACTAGTTTTCATTATCTTCAATGGTAGGACACCTACAAGAGCAATGTGTATGTTATAATCATTATGCTATTCAGATTCCCTGATTTTCAAAATACTTCAAATGATACATTATCTTCCAAACTAAAGAAGTTCTCTCAAGCTCGACAAGATTTGAGCACAATTTTCTGACCCCTGAATCCACCCCGAACTTACTCTATCCCTCTGCCACTGTTGGACGATGCTGGTTTTGAGTAAAAGTAAACAAGCACACAGATACACACACTTCGAACTTTCTACTTCTTTAAGTACCATTTGAACTAAAACTACACATTGGTAAGCCTAAATTAATAAGATTCTATGAAGCTAACATAAAAAGCACAAAAATCACAGATGACAGCATCTGAAATGCAAAAATCATGTAAGCATTTAAGTTGTATAAGAAAACCTTTCAACTTAATACTGTATTTAAGACCTCTCGGATAGAAAATATTTTACTGTGTAACATTTTTGTAAAGGAGTGTGTAACAGTATACCTATACCGCATACAGTACTACAATGTAGGTGTAACACTTCTGTGCAGAGACCAAGCGGAATCTACTCACAGTACTGTACTCAAATAAGATGACTTGTAATACTGTCACATTATTGATGCTAAACCATTTCTAGTACCATACACAGTCATTTAATAACTAGAGTACCTCTACAGCGCACCACGTTATGCAGCGTAATCATATCCTAAGGAAATATAGTGCCTCAAACCAAGTGAAACCATAGAAATAAATATCTTGGAACAAGGTATAACGATGACGATTTTTAAAGCCTACATACTTACTAGCTCTTATGTAACAGGAAGAGAGCTCTTCACAAATTGATGACACAACCATACACGAGAACTCCCTGCTACCATCAGTAATTAACACAACCCTAGAAACACACAAGAGCAATCCAGAAAGGAAAGCACAAGAGATTAATCCAATACCACAGTTCTAACAAATACTGCTTATTTGGGGATTCAGGCATACAGATACCAGGTTTTTATTGTTTTAAATATAAAGCCTTAATCTGAATTGCAAAACAGTTTGGAAGATTATAAGGCGCAACAGAGACTTAAAAAACACCCCTTTATTCCTCTAAACAAGAGCTACCCTACACTGCAAGTTACCATAAACTTTTCTGCTGGACTACTATTGAATCACAAATATTAATGAATCATTTAACTCACCTGGCCTGGCTGGGGGGATAAGCAATTAACAACCTCCTCCAGCATCACTGGTATGTGCAACCTTCCAGAATTATTGTTTTCTGTACTTCGAGGGCACTCTTCAGTTTCACATTTCTGGACGTTTTGTTCCTTTAACTCATAGTCAGAAAGCTTTTTTGGTGAAGAATGGACCCGTCTGGCCAAAGTAGGTACATTTATCAGACTCAGTTTTACATTACGCAGAAACAAACATTTGTAAACTTGGCACAGACACTGAGACAACATTTTGGAGTTGATCAACCTAGAAAAACAGTAGATGTTGGGAATTACTTGGAAACAAATAGTTAAAACAGTAGGTTTGTTTAAAGCATTACACAGCCCAAGATGGGTGGTTTTATAGATATGTCAGCAAAAAGTGAGAATCTCTTTGTTTTCAGTATCTTCAGGGTCATCTATCAATTAATCATATACACACCAGAATGGTTTTCTTTTCATAAGGAACACCTCTTTTCATTGCCAGGACTCTAACAGCGTTACAACATCCCAGAGATACTAACATTAAATGACTAACAAAATATGAGCACAACCAGAACAGTGACTTTTTTTTTTTTCCAGAAATTGAAATAAAATCTAAATTTTATTTTGATTTTACTTTCAAATTGTTCCCCTCTGTTTTGCCAAACACAATGAGATACTTGGTCCAAATAGCAGCACTCTGGTTGCCAGGTCTTCCACATTTCTAGTTAAACTGGGAATGGACAAATCAAATACTGTAACTGTATTTAAAATGGTGCTATAATTCAGTGTTACACATGCAGTAAATGTATGGTTGTCATCATGCATTACATCTTGTAATACCAAATATTTCGAGCACAGCCAGAGGCAAGAATTCTCCAGAGTATAACTAACTGAAATAATACTCTAAATCCTGGAAGTAATTAGCTACACAGTTTGTCCTTTAATTACATGGAAAACTGATGAATTTTCCCTGTCTAAAACATCCAAAACCAAGTCAGTAAGCTACTAGCAGAAGGCTGCATGACTTCAGCAAATTTTCACCTTCCACAAAAAAATATATTGGAAGTTTAACATAGGTGATAGTAAGGCTTGATTTGTAAGATTATCTGCATTTCTTTATGGAGCTGAGGCCTTCTGTAATACTGTATCACATACACTCTCCTGTCAGGCAGGAGACTTGTAACAGTTGACATAAAACCATTCAAAAAAACCAACACCCTAGATTCATGTCATTAACAGAAGGGCAACCTTATTTTAGCTATCAGTTATTTATTACATGCTGTGCTTGCATTTACCTAGCCAGAGGCTTCATGTATTTTGCCTGCACAGATAGAACACACCAAGTCCTGGAGGGTTATTCTCCTGATAATTTAAGCCTCCGATGGGCAGTATTTCCCCCACCTTAAATTTGGAAGCATGTGTAATTCTATAACCTTGCACAGACATACCATAGGCCTGAGGTTCTGCAACAAACCACAATGCCTCTACAGAAATTGTAAGAGCAAGGTGAAGACCATCATCATCCAAATCACACTGCCCTACGTCGGTACAAGCCCAGGAAATATTGTTAACATCAGAACGCTTTGCTTACAGCCATCCTGGTTCTATGTAATTGTGCATTTTTTTTTTAGAAGCAAGCAGAACACGTAGCCTCTTGCACCATGTGTCTTAAGCGGCATCCGAGCAGTTTGATCCCGGCCGCCTGCAGAGCGGGACTTGCACTGAAGCGGATGGTAAAGGCAGCCAGGGAGCAAACACTCAACTCCACAACGCTCCTTCCCCAAAAGCGAGCGGAGAAGCGGCACGCCGGCCGCCCGCCCGCCCCCCCACTCCCCGCCCGGGCAAGGCCGGTGGGACAGGAGGCGCCGCCAGGAGCGAAAGGCCGCCCGCCCGCCCCGCCATAGCCGGGGGGATGAGTCCCTCACCGCGGGCTCTGCCACCGCTCCTCCACCCCCACTCCCCGCAGGGCCGCTCCCCCGCACACGCAACCCCCCCCCGCACCGCACCCCCCTCCACCCAGCCCTCCCGCTCTCCCCCTGAGAGGCTCAGAAAGGCGGGAAGCGCCGCGCCCACCCCCACAGCGCGGCTGTGAGGGAGCCTCCACCGCAGCTTCGCTCCACCGGAACCGCCGCCCCGGGACTCCCCCCCCGCCCCGCCCCGCCCCGCCCCGCCACCAGCAGCCGCCAAAGCCCCAGGAGCGGCACCCGCCCGCCAGATGCGGCGACGCGGACCCGGAGGGACCGTGCCGGCGGAGGCGACTAGGCCCGCCTCAGGCTGAGCCGCTCGTCCCCACGCGCTTACCCTCGGCGCCGTCGCACTGCTGGCGTCACGGCGGCGGTGGCCAATAAGGAGGCGGGGAGGGCAGGCCGCTTGTGTTTGAATTCGGCGGCCGGGACGGGCGGTGGTTTGCTCGGCCGCGGCGCTGAGGTGAGTAACGGCCTGGGCGGGCGCGGGGGTCCCGGCGTCTGTTTGTCCGGCCCGTCTGCTATAGGCCTGTCTATGCCGCGGTGCTCGGCCTGGCAGCGGGCTCTGGCGGAGGCTTACCCACCCGTAGCGGGGCGAGGAGCGCGCCGGGTGGGGCTGGGCTAGGCCACCCCCCGCCTGCCTCTGGAGCTTCCGTCCGCGCCTCGGTCCCGCTTCGTGGCTGTGCCGCGGTCGGCCCAGCGGCCGTGGGGTGGCTCGGCCCGGCCTGGTTGAGAGAGGGCAAGCTTGTCCCGGCGCTGCAAAAGTGTCACTGAGAGTCTTCGCCGCGAAGGTCGCCGTCTGCGCTCCGGAGGGAGCAACTCCTAGCTCCCCGCAGGAATTCTGTTTGGACACCTATGGGACATGTTTGGGTATCCCGTGAAGTAACGTTAATGTGAATTCCACTTCAACTGCCACTTTAAACCTACGTGCGATGTGACTAAACCAGTAACCCTGAGACAGCAGGCCGGCGGCTGCTCTGCGTTTTGCTGAAAGACAAGAAAACCACCCGCTTTAGTCTGTGGAAGCCTGGTAGCTCATCTGCAAGCTTGCTCTGAAATAAGGGAAAGCTGGTACATGAATGAGTGGCTTAAATTGTTGAAATAAGCGTATGAACTTAGCTTTCTTAAAGCTATAGTGAACTAGGTCACCTTTTCAGGCCAGGTACAGTGGTTTCCAAAGTGTAGCCATCATTGTAGCAGTCCAGGGGGCTAACTAAGAGGAGCTGGGTAGATGCAGCACAGGTGCAAAATGTTAGTCCCTGTTAAAGGTGTGAACTATTTGAAAGGTTATATTTGAAACATAAGGCCTTCCACCTTTTTTTTTTTGTTAATTGCAGAAAAGATTTAGCTGCTTGATCTGAAAGAAGCTTGGAAGTGAAGAAGGAAGACAAAAGGGACATTGTTATGTCTGCTGATAAGGAGGAAGATGTCTGTAATCATGTGAAAGTGGTGGTCCGTGTCCGTCCAGAGTCTCAGAAGGAAAAAGATGGCAACTTTGCTAAAGTTGTTCATGTTGTTGACCAGCATATATTGGTCTTTGATCCAAAGGAGGAAGAAGTTAGCTTCTTTCATGGAAAGAAACTGACCCATAGGGATATTAATAAAAGAACAAAAAAAGATCTTAAATTTGTGTTTGATGCTGTTTTTGCTGAAGATTCATCCCAGTTGGAAGTTTTTGAGCATACTACTAAAACTGTAATTGATGGCTTCTTAAATGGATACAACTGCACAGGTAACTGCTATTTATCTTCTTCAATTCAAAAACTTAACTAAATTCCTCAAAGTTTCTACCATTGTATCCAACTGCTGCAGAGGCCTTAAAAAAGGCTGAGATATAAATAAAGCATTTTCTTTTAATTTATTGATATGAGAGGCTGACTTCTTAGCTTAGGGAAGTTAGGAGAATGTTAGGACTTTGAAAATGAGTTCATGTTATGGTTACAATAGACTTAGGAATTTTAGCTGAAATAAGCATGCTTGTGAGGGTAGTCCTCTGGAAAGAGTTATTTAACCAGAAGTTGTGTTACTGTGTGTGGCAGCCTGCTTTATGACCTAGCTTTAGGAGCTTGGTTTCTTAATTGGCAAACAACATTATGAGGAAATTGAATACCTGCCTGCAATAAGTTGATGGCTTAGCTTTATGAGAGTAAGCAAATAATATTTTGATGCAAGTTGCCAGTGAATAAATTTTGAACTGAAAATTCAAAATTCAATATAATTTTGGAATAGTTTTCTGATTATAGCTTGTAAAAGGTAAAGCCTAAGTAAGAAGCTTGATCAGTTTATGAAAACAGCTGTGCAGAATGACAGAGGTGTGTGAACATCCATTTCACTTCCGCCCTTCTGATTAGCTTTCTGGTATAAAGTGTGTCTTTTTGCTTTGTTCTTTTTTGTGAAAATTTAGTGCTTGCATATGGTGCAACAGGAGCTGGAAAGACTCATACGATGTTAGGTTCCCCTGAAGATCCTGGAGTGATGTATTTAACTATGATGACACTTTATAGTTGCATGGATCAAATAAAAGAAGAAAAAGTATGCAATGTTGCTGTCTCTTATTTAGAGGTAAGCCTGTTCCTGTATTTGGTACGTTGCTTTTAATAAGGCATATTTTAATAAATAAAGACTAGCTGGTTTTGTCTTTCCCCGGCTGTTTCTGAGACTTTACAGTACGTGTCCCTGATAGGAATGGAACTGAACTGTGCTCTGCAAATATGGTGTTATTCATAGGCACCTGTTACTATTTGGCAGAAGGCTGCCCAAAAAGGACAATCTCTTCTAATATCTTCACTAAACATTCTAATCATGTCTGTCTTGCTGGTCAGTTACATGCCTCAGAACATCTCTTGATGTGTACACGAAAGTATCTTTTCAGGCATGTATTTCAGGACTTCACAATAAAATAGTGTACGTAATGTGAAGTCACACCACAAAATGATATCTATCTATGATGATATCATCATCACCTTTTTGATGATGGTTTTTGAAGGTTTTTGTTTATTTATCTGAGATACAGTAAAACTGCTTGAATTAGAGCTGCTATCCAGTGGTTAGCTGTTTACAAATATTCGTTTTGTTCCTTGTTCTCACCTCCTCCTCTCCAACTTTTTTGCATCACAGTTCTGGTTTTAGAAGTAGTTGTCTTAGCACTACTGTCAAGTAAAATTGTTACCTTCTACCCCTGTCAAAGCCTTAACGGAAGGGTAGTTAGAGTTTGGGGAGGGGGAGAAGGAGGAAGGAAAAGTTGGCTTTGCCACGTGTTATTTCAAGTGATTCCACAGACCAAGAAATAATGTATTTAAGAATTTTAACAGAAGTACATTTGGATTAAGAAATCTCGCTGAAGTATGGATTGCAAAGTGTAATGGAGGACAATAAATGCTTTGGATTCATGCTTGCTGCAAAAGTTTTTGTGTAAAAAGAGTAAACTATTTCTTTTAATAAAAAATAAAGATTATTTACTATGAAAGAGTGACTCCCACTTGAAACGCTAAGAAAAATCCTGCAAATTTAATATTTCAAGCTCACTATAGGAAAGTTGTTTGGCAAAAATTCTGCAGCACGAATTTGTTACTTTGTCTTAAAGTATTAAAAAAGACAGCGATGATTTCTAGTTAGTTTAATCCTGTCAAGTATGGCAGGATGGTTTTAATAAAAGATTTTAAATTCTCTTTCAAAGGTCTATAATGAACAGATCCGTGATCTGCTGGTAAACTCGGGACCTCTGGCTGTTCGGGAAGATACCCAGAAAGGGGTGGTGGTCCAAGGGCTAACATTACATCAGGTATGTAGATAGACATTGAAATTCAGGAAGTCTTGCGATGTGTTTGAGAAAATGTTGAAGTTCCCATTGATTGGTGAGAGTTGTATGCAACTTGGTAATCTCCTAGTGGGCTTTTTTTCTGGCAATAATTGCCATACTTGTGAACCTAATTAATTATTCAAAAGCATATTGTGGAAAAAAAACTTGCTAGTATTCTAACAAAAATGGATTAAATTGGCCAGCACTTATTATTGAAAGGGTGCCATTGGCTGGATGCTCATCTTCGGGTTTTGGAAGATTACTTTTTTTTGGCTACTATATCTTAGGATTTCTTAAAGTTCAGTGCTTCCATTGCCATCTCGGAGTGTTCTACACCTTTGCAAGTCTTGTGGCTGCATCTCAGGGTTGGTTTTGGTTTTAGGTAACCATGCTTGAACTTTAAAGTCATTCCCTTTAAATGACTTTTCCAGGCCAGCAGAGCAATTCTTTGGCAAAGTCAGTGATAGAACTTCCTTTTCCAATCTGAAAATTAGCTCTTGTGGACCTTTTCTCTTGCAGCCTTTTGGTGTATGTTACATGCTAGGTATCTTCCAGCTTCTGTGTACCTGAGATAATGATTTAACAGGTCAGTTAACGGGACATTTAACAGTGTCTTTAATTTGGTTCACGCTGTGATCACCATACTCCCCAAAGCTTGGGTCCTGTGGGGAAAAAAATTAGTATATCACTGTTTAATACATTAGTACCAGAAAAATTAAGTCAGTCATTCTTAAATAAGACTTTTTCTGACTATGGAGAACCTTTGGAGATTTATCTAAGTTCCGTACTAAAAAAATTATCTGATTTAAATTTCTGCAGTTAAGTGCTTGCTTTTTGTGCCTTACTGCTCTTTAACTAAAAGTGTTTGTTTGAAGTGCCTCAATTCCAAAACAGGAAATATCTCTTATTTCTAGGTAACTAAAATTTTAAGTCCCTTTTTTTTTTTGAAGGTGAATGTTGATGTGTTTTAGAATTAGTGTAGAATCTCCTATAGTTGATGAAAAAGAAAAAATCCCTTGTATTTATCTTCTGCTCTACCCTTAGCCTAAATCAGCAGAGGAAATCCTTCAATTGTTGGATTATGGAAACAAAAATAGAACACAGCATCCCACAGATGTAAATGCCTCTTCTTCCCGGTCCCATGCCGTCTTTCAGGTAAGATGGTATAGCAAACATACAGTGATCATCTGTGAGGTGTGGTTGTTGTTTAAATTTGAATACAATGGAAGCTTTTTTTTACTTTGAACCTTTTTTGGGTGAGAGGAGATTTAAGTTTTCCAGTTTACTGCTCCTGTTGACTTCATTCCTTGTATGTAAAGGTTCATAGTGATTATATTTAAAAAACAAAAATTCAATGAAAAGCTCTTTGGTTCTGATAGTTTGAACTAATGCTCCTTAGAAGAAATATCTTTTCTGTAAAACTGTAGTTTTAAGCTTTGAATATACTTCCATACTGACATTTTCTGAACTGAAAGTTGTTGGGTTTTTTGTTGTTGTGGGTTCTTTTAATACTTGATCGTTTCATTATGTTGCTTAGCATTTTTCTAGGAAAAATATTTTACAGAATACAGTCATAGATCTGACTAAAACCAGGTTCTCAAGTAATACTTTCTCATCCTGCTTATTGTGGTTAATGTTGGTTTAGGGTTTTTTTGTTGTTTACAGAAAAGTGTTTTTTTAATATTCTGGTATATACCAAGTTTTAGAACAACAAAAGCAGTATATATCCTCTGAAAATATCTCCATACACATATTTGCATCATCAGAATGAAATGCTGATTTTTAGTTTTGTAGGTGAGAGTTTTGCACGTGTTGTACAAATCTGCTAGAACTTAAGACTTCTCCAAAGGTTATTGCTGTTCGGTAGCCACCATCTTATACTCTGACTCCTCTTAGACACAAACTGTGATGTTTAAAAAAAATAACATTTAAAAATGAGTCTTGTTAGTAAAAACTTCGTTTTCTGTTTGCTCATGCATACTGCAAAGCACATTATATTGTATTATTTATATGTTGTCATTCTATATTGCAAAATATTAAACTAAATTTGAATTCTCGTCCTTGCATTACAGCTAAACTATTTAACTGTTAGGCAGCTCTTAATTGTATCTGCAGACTTAGACAATGCTTAATAACTATAGCCAGAGGTTTGTAGTTTGCATAGATGATGGCAATGCAAGTAGCTGTAAAGTTAGCTCTCCAGAGCTCTACTGTCACTACTAATGAGAAAAAAGAGATTAATAATGGACAGTAGGTGTGTTAAATAATTCTAAAATATGTAACGGAGCAAAAGTCATTCCCATTCTAAAAGCTTGTATGTTTTCTTACATACCTTAGGCTTCTGTTTGAAATTGCCCTTCGAGGTTTTAATTTCCCCTTCACGGGTTGCCCATGGCTGTATGTTTAAGGCAAAGTCTTCTTAGAAAGTTGTTCAGTCTGAGAGCTACTCTGTCGCGTACATGTGCTGCCTTTAATATGGCACAAAGCGCAGTGCCACAGGCTGAGATCAGAGAGCGAACTGCTGATCTCTGTCTTTACTTGCTGGGCTGGAGTGTCTTACCTCTCTCACCTTTACTCAACGGGAAAAAGATCTGGATTGTCTTATCTGTCAGGTTTTGCATTCTTCTCAGTTTCTAAAAGTGGCAAACAATTAAATAAAATAGGTAAATGTTGCAGACTCCTAGTATCTTCAACAAGGAGACAAACAATTCTGTGAACAGAGATGCTAGAGAGTTAGCCTTTTCCAGCCTACATTCTGTATTGATTCTGGGAAATTGATCTCACTGTAGATAAATCTACTTGTTAGAAGAAGTGCCATATTCACCAAATAAACTACACTGACAAAATTAGTATACTTGTATCTTACCACAATTTTGTTCGAATGTATGACAAAAAAATGGATCAGTATACTTAATCAGATTTGCACTTTTTAAAATTGATCATTTCAAACTATTTCCAGCTTACAGGCAGCAAAAGTGAACCAAATATGAATGCTTGCAGTGAGAGGATTGTTTACTTTCTGCCAATATAAGTAAAACCATAATGAAAACAAAGTTCCTCTCATATCTAAATATTGTAGGAACAGCAAATACATAATTTGTGTGTGTATGTGTATTTAGGATGCAGCTTGCTTGCAATGCGCTGAATGAAAAGTGTCATGCTCGGTGGTTTTGTAAATGCCTTTCATAAGTGATGCTTGTTCATTTTAGAACATATTATTTTTGTTGTGTGCATGTTATACACATCATAAACTGGTGTGATGCATGAAAAGTACGAGTCAGTCCTTTGAATGTTTACCAAATATTGCTACAGTAAGCATCTGACTTTAAAAAGCAAACCGTATATGCTTTTGCAGCTCATGTATATTCAGCCCTGAATGACTTTTCTGAGATCATTATTGTTGATAATAGAACCCTTAAGTCTGCTCATACTAGCGTGAATATTTTTTGTCTTTGAGCTTGAGGTAACTGACAAAGTGATTTCTGGACTAATCTCTCTGCATTCTTGCTTGCTTTCTTTTTGTGCCACCCAATAGCAGTAGCAGCCAGCAAAGTAGCCTTGATTGTGTAAAATGCACTCTCTTAGTCTCCATATGCAGCTGTAGTCAGTTAAGTGGCATGCTTGATTGATCTTGATATTCATGGACAAATGCTGGATGTTAGAACCTTTTCATGGAAGAAAAGATCTTTCAATGTGAAGATCAGGCATTGCCAAGCCGCTGCTCAAAGCATGTTCCGCTCTGTACTCAGCGTTCATTCCTGGTGCATAGGTCATTGATGAAAACAGTCAGCCTGATTCTGTGCAAGGATGCTGTAGTTAGCAAAAAGTTTCTCTGGGCCTCTTTGCGGTATTCCTAATCCAGTAAACTCTCGTAATGAGATAACCCTGAATGTTCGTTGTGTTTGTCTTTTGAGATGGTCTAGCTGTCAATCAAGATATTTAATTGCTTTTGCTTGTGTTATTTTCTGTTAAGTGCACAAATTATTGGTAAAAGTCATAGTTTGTTTTGTTAGACAATTGTAACTCGAATGTGTGATTTACGTAAATATCTACTAATATCGTGTGTTCTCAAAGATAAACTTAGTGCATCCTTTGAATAACAGCGCGTTTAAGAGTGAATGAGTTTTAAGCCTTTTTCACAGAAGTGGCTATGCTTGGGAGGAGGGAGGATTATGTCACTTATTTATAAGAATCTGTGTGTAAATAAATGATTAATATAAATACTGCATCTGCATGTGGCACTTTAAAGGAATATTACTGTTGCTAAATAGATTGGTCCAATGAATGCAACTGAAAGTTTAACAGACTTTAATCAATGTATACTGGTTTAAGCTAAGCAAGTTCACAACCACACACTTTTTTTAAGGTATGTTCTTAAATAAAGTAGGTTCTCCGTCTCCTTGATGCACTTATTAGCTGTGTTGGCATCCCTATTGTTGTCTTGATTCCTCTTCATTTTTAAGGTTTGTTATTTTAAGACTTCGTCCTTTTTTGTAGTGATTGGTTATCTTTTATGCTGGCTTTGGGTTTTGTTGTTTACTTTATTTGAGCAGGATGTTTTCTGGAACTGACTCAAAGTAGTAAAAGTCTTGGCCCAGGATGTTCTGAGCCGATTTTAGAGGTGCAAGTTTTGCCTTAATGTACCATCTGTCTTAGGTTTGAATTTTCTATCTAGGTCAGGCAATTACTGTGTCTGAAAGTAAAATCCCAATTGCCACACTGTTCTACTGAAAGTGTTCTGCTGACGGACAAAGAAATAGAAAACAGTGTCTTTTGAATTTTTATAAAAGCTTGAGTCATACAATGTAGTTTGGCTCTCACTCCGCCTCTCCCTACTTCACTAATGATAGTTTCTGGATTCTGGTAAAGTCCTACCAGCCTGAGATAGCTACTTTACCAAGATAAGTACAGGGAAGTGGCTTTTTGCTTCCTTTTTTTTATTTTAATATTGTACTAGAAATAGTACAACAGAATTTACTTGCATTGTTTGATATAGAAGCGTGTCTATTTGGTATAGACATACTTCCTGTGGCAAGTCATAAGAATTTTGTTCACTCCCAATACATGTCAATTTCTTTTCTGTTACAAATTGCTGTTAAGACTTAATTTCTCATGTGCAAAGGTTAAAGCTACAGAACTGATGAGATATTGTCTTTATTAGACAATCACCTTCTATGTATGGCAGCTCTTTCCTAATTCACTGTCTAAAAGTGCGTTCATGAAAGTGTTAGTAACCATTAGCCTTACAAATGGCAAGGCACTCAACACAAAAGAAGGGGAAATTTGTAGAGAAACCTGAAAAAGTAAAACCTATCTAAGGATAACTAATTCTTCTTATTGATTGTATAATTATGCTGTGCCTACTTCCTCATAAACCAGAGGAAAGAATACCTTGACTATCAGAAGTCAGCAAAAGCATTTAGGTCCTTGTGTATGACGATTTTGGAAAAGAAGGGATGAGGGGGAGCAAGTGGCCTCAGGAGTTGCAGCTTTCCAAAAGACCCTGGAGTAGTATGTGTTTTCACAGCAGTAAATTAGTATTGTTCTCCTATTAATGGTAGTTACAGTTAGGTCTAAGTCACTGAAAGTCCAGCCTTTTTCCTGGTTTATCCCAATATGTATCTTTATGGCATACTCTTGAAGGTGCCTGTAAAATATTAGCCCCTCTTTCAGTTTAAAGTACAGTAGTGTGGTATACATCTTGAGTGTGGAAGGATCAAGAGTGATTTTAGCTATAAAATTAATACAAAGCTCACCAGTCTTTGCCACTGTGGTAAGCTCCAGACCACTTGGCTTGCTTAATTCTCTGCAGCAGGATGGGAGAGAGAATAAAAAGGGTGAGAGGGAGAGGTAAATACCTTGTGGTAACAAGTGAACGGGGTGGGGGGAAGCAATCACTTGCCACCAGCAGACTGATGCCCAGCCAGTCCTCAGGCAATGGCTACTTTGCAGAAAGCCAGTTGGGATCAGCTGTTCCCTTGCAACCTCTTGCCTACCACCTTGGCATGGTACAACTGCTGTTCAGCAAAAGCTAAACACTGGTGTATTATCAGCACTGGGTCACAAATCTGAAAGCACTATACGGGCTGCTCTACAGAAAATTTACTCCATCCCAGCCAAACCTAGTGCAACCATAAGCTCTGCTGCTTTTTTCTCTAATACCTGAAGCAGCTGAGCTTGAGGTAAGTGTCAGAAACAGAGTCACTGTTTTCCATTAGGAAAACGCCAACTGCCTGTTGGTGTTAGATATGTGCTGAAAGGTTTAACTTGGATTCCAAGAAGGATTCCGGTAAGAATTTCTGATAACAGTTGTTACACTGTAAAATTCTTAACTGCTTAGAGTAACAACAGACTGGTTAGTCGTTACTTTTTAATTATTTCCTTTTTTCTTTCATTGTAGATTTATCTAAGGCAGCAAGATAAAACAGCTAGTATTAATCAAAATGTTCGCATCGCCAAAATGTCTCTCATTGACCTGGCAGGATCTGAACGTGCCAGCGTGACAAATGCCAAGGGGACTCGTTTTAGAGAAGGAACAAATATTAATCGCTCCCTGCTAGCTCTTGGAAATGTCATTAATGCTTTGGCAAATCCAAAGGTACGTGCTGCTTTCCCATGCAATCTTCACCTCCTAGTGCTGTGAAAACATTTTTAAGAATGTTAAGTATTAAATGTGGCACTACCTCTTTGTATCATATCTGGTTTGCCTCTTACTGTATCTTTGGAATTTATTCCTGGGATTCCCTATTGGAATGTAGGAAAAGATGTATGTTTAAGGTATATGTAGAGTCATTATAATTTTTTAAAAATTTAAAAGCCTTTGTAAACTTTGGAGAGAGGGAAAAAAAAAATTGCCTTGTCTTTTCAGTTGCTGAATCATCTGATGAAACTTCACTTTTGCCACATTACCACCCATGCTCAAATTAACTTCTACTTGAAAGAGAAGCAACTTTTTTAAGAATATTGGAGGAAAGCATTTTGGGTTTTGTTGCTTACACTCAGAATAGAAATGCTAAGGCTTTAAACAGTTTCACCTGCTTCTGATTTTGCCTTATTATAGGCTAGTCATAGAGGTGAATAAGTTTTGCTTCTGTCCCACGATCAGAAAGCCTAAGAGTCGTATAGTTTTAACTAGAAAGGTTCTTGCCCTCCAGTTAAGCGTATGCCGCTCCTGGTCTTACAGGGGTTTTGCATATTAACAGAAAACATTTTTTCAGTGTTAATGAAGGGAGTTGTTTTATGGTTCATTCATTTAAGAAAACAGAATCTTTTTAATTTCCTGCAACAACTAAAATTAAAATACCAGAGCTTATGTACAGCATTGAAAACAATGGTCGTTTTCTGTAAAGAAAGACTTGTAAACTCTTCTTGCTGCCTGAAGAGTGAGAAAGGGCGTAGTGGCTGTGGATGATAGGGAAAGTGGATATCCTACCACAGATTCCGTCTGTAGTGCTGTAGGTAGCTACTTCAGTATCTTATTATCTGGTGTAGCAAAATTCTCATTTACCAATTTGTTTGAAGAGTATTTAATATCTTTTTAAGTAACTCCAAACTACATATTACTCACTTGTGAAATATAACCCTGCTAAAACCTGGGGCCTGGGAAAGCTCTCCTTGGGTTATGGGTTACATCATTGACACTTCTTACATCATCATTTTCCTTTCAAGGTTTTCATATGGATTTTCACCATCATCTCGGTGATAGCTGAATGAGACAGTCCTAATGGGAAAGAGTTCTCAGAAATAGCGTGCAGCTACCTCAGGGTAGTGTCAAAGATGAACATATCTGCTTTTCTTACCCACCTTTTTCAAAATCAAGCCTATGTAGAAAAACTTGCGTGAGTAAATAAATAGCATGACAAAGACAAAGATATTTTTCAGAGGTTTATGCCCTTTAATCTTAGGGGAAGAGGCTTTTATAGGAGAAAACAGCACCTATCCAAAGTTGGTCTTTTGAGCTTTTCCACACACACACCCACGCCCTGCTCACAGTAGTGAATTAGTCTCCTCATCTGGCTCACCAGCTCAAGGGAAGGAGCGGGGGCAGTTGTGTGGGAGAATGCTAAAACCTCGTGACCTTCTGCCAAAGCCAAGTCTGTTGTCTACAGCTACACCCTTCTGTCCTTCTGGTCAGCTAGCAGTTTCCCCCTTCAAATATACCAGGAGAAAATGATCAGAGCTTTTAATTCCTTTCCTGGTGCCTCACATTGTTATCACCGTCTTGTTGGCGTGGCAGGCAGAATTTAGAATCTGTACCGCTGACATAAGTAAAATTGTTTGTTATTTGGTGTAGGATTGGAGTTCCAGTGACCCAACTTTGTACTGTGAGATGAAGATTCTGTAGATGCGATTGGAAAAAAAACTTCCCAAAGCAGGCTTTGGGTTGGCTGGAAAGGTTGTGGAGTCTCCATCCTTAGAAATACTGAAAACCCAGCTGGGCATAGTCCTTGGCAGATTGCTCTAGCTAACCCTGCTTTGAGCAGAGGGATTGGAGTAGAGGCATCTTGAGAGGTTGATCCCAATCTCGATTATTCTGTAACCTGAAAGTAGTTGAATGTCATCTACCTCTTCTGTTGCCTGCATCACGCAAACACTTGTTACACATCCGGACATCAGAAAGTAACCTGGCTAATACACGTGTTATAAAGGTATTAAACAGTTCCAAGAGACTTAAAACTGTTTGAGATGTATATGTAATTTTGAAGAAAATTATTTATGTCAAATAAAAGCTCCAAGGCTATTTACTGTGTTTATAGATAAACATGCATATAACTCTCTCTCTAGAGCAAGAAACAGCACATTCCATATAGAAACAGCAAGCTTACTCGTTTATTGAAAGATTCGCTTGGAGGAAATTGCCGAACAATAATGATAGCTGCTGTTAGTCCATCTTCTATGTTCTATGATGATACATATAATACTCTTAAGTATGCAAACCGAGCAAAGGATATCAAGTCTTCTGTGAGTATGCTGGCATTTATTGATCTTTTGCCAAAGTATAATAATATAGTGTTAAGAGAAGATTTTAATTTCCTTTGGTTTTGTCTCAAAATTTTGTTCAGTTACCTCTTCTTTCTTACAGACAACTTTTCATCATCTGTGTGATAGGCGTAGTAGATACAGAGACAGGAGAGCTGACTAGTTCTGGCCTAAAAGCAACATAGCTTCATTAATGAGATTGTGCTGCCAGTTTGAAAGAGTTTTTGTTGAGCCTCAAATTTTGAAATAATCTTCAGCTGGTAGAATTCACAGCCAGTTTCAGTATTTTACTAGTACATTGTCAGAGAACTGTAAAGCATACTGAAGAAATGTCTGAGCAGTTGTACGAGAGCCAGTCCAGGTTTGATGCAGGTAGAATTCAGCTGGAGCCAAGAAGCTCAATGAGATTATATTGATAAATGGAAAAGGTACTGGGATATCCTGTCTTCTGCTCTCTATACAGATTACTCTGGTATTGTTTTCATAATCCTTTGTATTGCAGCTCCTCATTTCTTTTATGTGCTATGGGATTGATTGTAGTTTGCATTGTTGCACACTTAAAGATAGGTTTTTATAAAAAAATGTACTATATAATATTTATACTATTCATAATGAAATGTACTATATAATAAAATGTACATTAAAATAACAAAACTAGTCTGAATAAATGGAAAATGTGCTTGCACATGTAAATGATAATTTCTATTGTTCTGTTGAGGGAAATGACGTGGTCATGGGTATGCAACAGACTAGCAAAAGCTGGGAGTCATTTTTGTTGTGCAAGTCAGGATTGTATGCATCCCTTTCCTCATAATATGGTGCAAGTGTAATTATCTAGTACTTACACACAGTGTATTTATTAAGCAGGAAAACATGAAGGAGCCTTCTTAAATTCTAACTTGTTTCTCTTCTTTACAGTTGAAGAGCAATGTTGTTAGCTTGGACAGTCACATAAGCCAGTATGTTAAAATTTGTAATGAACAAAAGAAAGAGGTATGTCAAAATCTATTACAAGTTTGAAAGATTAATTGTTATAACTTTTAATTAAAAAAGAGTTCATGGGACTGAACCTATAAGGCAATATTGTCCTAATTCTCCCATATAGTCTTTTGAAGTAAGAAAAAAGTTTTGTATTCTAAGAGGAATATCACCTGCTGCCATTAGTGAAGCTTTTCAAGACAGAAGCACAGAATGATAGGATAAAAAAAAAACAAAACCAAACGAAACTATATTCCATCTAAAAGGTACCTCCTTTGCTTTAGATCCTAATGTTGAAAGAGAAACTGAGAGAATATGAAGAAAAGCAAGCAAGCATTCCTGAAAATCATAGTGCAGCAGTACTTTCAAACAACCAGCAAGTGGAAATACAAAGGTAAATTCATCACGTTACAATCTTGCTTCAAAACTGGAGTTTCCATAACTTGTAAAAGCATTTGTAAAACAAACGGACTCTTTTCAATATTGGTTTCCTCGTTTATAACATTGCTTTACTTAGACTGCATGTGGCTTTGTATAACTTATCGCTTCTTTTCAGAACAACTTGGTGGTGGATTTAAAACAAAACAAATATTGTGTACTTGAGGAAGTATCCTGATATTAACCTTCTAGGGAAATTATTCAGTAAGACACTGCAAAATAACCATGAAGCTGATGTAACTCACTCTGACATCACAGTTTACAACAGTGGTGAAGGTCTTGCATCTATAGTTACTTTCTTGTGAAGTATTTATGAAATTGGCAGAATTTAATAGATGTCAGTTTTCTGTTGATTTATATTTATTCCCGTGAAAATGTGTTATGTTATAGATTTTTATGGTATTTAATTTTATGATCTTTAATACTGAACATTGTATAATGACCTCAAACATTGCATGTGTCTAGAATAGTTGCATGGTAAACTGTGCCTTTTTTCTTATGTAAAGTTCTAAGAGTCAATAGGATGTTATGAAATGGCTTGTATATGAGGTTGCTCATTATCAAGATATACAGTATCTTTTGAGCTATTCTGTACTGCGTTTTCAGTATTCAGGAGTGAAGTGAAAAAGTACCACCACTGAAAATTCTATTGCAACATGGTAATGCTTACAGGCTTTCTCCTTATCCTTGTTATTCTGATTTGCATTGCAGAATTTGAGGCCATTTGAACACTGGTCTCCTTGGAATAACTCTTAAGTACCTTCTATCACTAGTTTGGTGTTTTCCCCCCCTATTAGTCTAGTATGTGTTAAAACATGATTCATGTTCTGTTTTTTTTTTTTAATCGTCCGTTAGTGATTAAAATTGTACAACAGAACTTCAGAGAAAGTGAGCAACTAAAGACACTTTTTTGTGGTTTTCCTTTTTAGTGATAGCTAGCAGGTCTTTATGAAGGAGACCTCTTGTGTCTATGGCAACAGTAGTCTGATCTGTTTAACAAATTGGTATAAGTAGCAGAGAACAGGTATTTAGCATCTTTTGGAGGTGGAGGTAAGACTTAGACATATGGAACTTCTTCACATTTCTTTTGAATCCCAGTGTCATCTTCATAAATACAAGCTTTATTTTTAGTGACCCCTTCAAAATTTCACCATCCCATTTCTAGTTCGAGTACATAAAATCTTCACTGATGTACTGACGCTTTTAGTGCTCATCTATAACAGGCTTTACTTTTTTCCCTCTTATTTTAAGTTAATTTTATTAATCTGCAATTGAAGATTCCCCTTGTAAAGAAGATGGTCACAAAAAAGTCTTCAGTAAGTAATCTGTTACTTATTCTTATCCTTTGGTTCTAATAGATACAAAGAAATCCTTAAAAATGTGTTTGCAAACCGTGAGGAAATCAGAAAAGAATACCTCAAGTTGGAAATGCGACTGAAAGAAAACGCACTGAAGACATATTACCAGAAACAATGTCATGAACAAATTCAACTGATGTGCTCTGAAGAAAGAATAGAAAAGGTGAGTTATCTATAATGTAATACAAGCTATCACCTCTCTTCATTTTGCTATACTAATGTATGAATTTTGCTTAAGTAATTATCTAATTAGTTAATGCTAAAATATTTCATTAAAATGGGAAACACTGATTATCATTCAGATAATATTTTTCTGACATTAATACAGAAAATGTAGTAGTAGGCCAGGGGTGTTACGTTTTTTCCACACTCCACAGAAAACTGTTGATGTGCTTATTGTTGCTAATAGTGAAAACTTTTCAATTTCTCCTAATGTAGGCTTGATTGTCATAGTTAATTAAGGCCTGACTAGTCTTGGGAGACTTCACGGTGCTCTTGTCCAAAACTAAAGCATATTAATGTATGTATGGCACAGCCATTGAAGTTGTTACCAAGCCGAGAAATCCATTTCTCTTTCGTAAGGAAAAGTGGGGACCTTGTGCTAAACAAGATGGATTCTTATCACCGATGTTTTCAGTTGTCACCAGGAAAATGTTTGGACAGCTGCTTAAGGACCGAGTCATGTGAACTGAAATAATTACATCTAGTAGCCTTGAATTTTAAGAGAAGGATTTGGGGCAAAGTATGAAAAATTGCTGCCGTACAGCATTAAATGCTCATGTCTTTCTAGAAGAATCAAAGTATAAATAAGCAAGCATGGTTAGCTAGTATCTTAATTTTTCTGATAAAAGTCAGCTTAAGGAAATATATGTTTTATGTAGATATGAAGTTGAGGGTGGGGCTGATTTTGCTTAGTCACAGCAACAGTCTGTGTTTGGCCAAAAATTATAGTTTACCATATGACTATTTTTTCCCAGTGATTCACATGAAATTTGGTCCTTAGATAAATGTCAAAGTGAAAATATATCACACGTTTTGGTTGTCATTAGTGAAGATATTTCAAGTGACTAATGTGCTCTAGAATTCTCTTTCATGTCGTAGAAATGCTGAAGTAATATTTTCTATCTGTGCCATACTTTTAAATGCTGCTTACAATGGAGCATAGCTGCGTCTCTGCTCGTAATGAGGAGTTAGGCCTTCATACTCTCTATTTCATATGAATGTTTTTTGTGAGCTGATTTAGCTTTTATTTTGAATGTTAGCAGTGCTGCATTCAAATGTTGGTTTTGCCATTAGTTACCTTAAAGATGTGATTTACTAAAGGTCAAGAGTCACTGTCCTATAAGTATGATGCCTTATGTATTAACAAGAGTAAGTTATTGTAATGGTAAAATTAAAGTCGTTTTGCAACTGCTTTGGAACAAATTGGATTTTAATTTGGAATCCAGTCATTTGATTACCAAAGTGACTGCTCACGTTTCCCCTGTGCACCATAATGTTTCTGTTCTTCCTTGTGTTTTTACACATTCGCTATTTTCCTAAATGACTCTGGGTTTTCTGTCTGTAAAATACACTGTTAGACCACAGGGGTAATTCTGAAATGTTACTTTTTAAGGGAGAAGTTTTACTTGTAAAATGAGAAAATACTCTATACTTCATTGTCCATGTTCAGTAACTGGATAGAATAATGATTTTAGGTAAGTTAACACAAAGCCAATGGTATCTTATCTATACTTGAACAACCCCGGTTTGAACACTATAATTCAAAACAATAATTTCAGAAGGAAGGAGGAAACTTACATATGAGTTCAGGTTATCTTAATATCTATTCCTCCAAATGCGTTCTTGCTGCAAAAATTTTGTCACAATTTATCTTGCTAAATTCAGTCTACCCTGGGCCAGTAATAAAACGTTTCCATTTTCCACATAACAGCCCATTTCCAGCTTTTTTAGAACTTGGATGATGTCTGTTTAAAAGGCCTGTTTACGTTCTCCTGCCTAATGCCTGTTCCTCCACTCTTGTTCCCTGCATTTCTGCATCTGTGTTGTTTTCCTGGTGCATGCTAGGTGTCAGCTACAGCAGTGTTAGGCAGAAAACCTCTGTACCAATAGGAGAACGTGTATAGAGCATTCCTCTGTATTGGAAACAAAAAGTAGTACCCCTGTGTTACAGTTACTTCTATCTATCTTACTGAGTTTGAAGAAGTCAACTCAGTTTTGACCTGTTTTATCTTGAAGGTTTCTGCATCAGTCATGGAATCTGTTTTACAATTTTTTTTTTTTTGTTGCTGTTTTTAGATATGGCAAAAACTGCTGGTACTCTGATAGGCTTTAACATTATTTTACTGCCTGGAAAAGGAGCATATTCCTGGAAAGCAGTCAGTCCATCTTGGTTTCAGTTTTTCTGCTTACTGCAGTTGCCCGTGCTGGATCCAACGCTTGTTGAATATATCCTAGTTCTTCAGCCCAGGAGGGACAATTTCTTCTATATCTCTTGTGATTTTATTTTCCAATTACAAAACAGAGTAGCAACCAAGTATACTGCCTACGACTACCTGTGTTCCAGAGGTTGTGTACAGCTAGAAAGCATAACTACTTTTTTCTGTTGTAGCACATCAATGTAACATGTCCTTTATTCCTGTGCACCTGTGGGATGGGTTCATCAAATGGTGGGATATTGTCAGTACCACCTTCAATCCTAATACTTCTGCACTGTGTGAAAGCTGAAGTATGCAAAACAATGCATTTGGATCTTTCTGCTTGAGCAGTCCTGAAAGCTCTTCCCTAGTCTCACTGGTCAGAGGGAACCAGTGGTCACTGAGAGCTTTAGTCTGACTCCTGGTGTTTTCCCTGAAGAGCTGGTCCTTTATGAAGTGACTTTGTCTTCTCTGGATCCTCTGTCATCTTAGCAGATAAGCCAGTCTAAAGAGAAAGCAAACTGAAGTTCTGGTCAGAATCCAGGCTTTGACCTGGTAAGTTGCCTGGAGCACGCAGGTAGCTCAGGTGTCTTTACCATGCTGGTTCTATGTTCCACACGCCATGTGCTGAAGTAAGTCTTTTGAAAAGTCAGCTTAAGGAATGTATTCTAAATCTCTCCACGTACTGTCCCTGTTTTCTACAGTATGTTCAGAAGGGCACCAGTTAGAATAATTTCTGCTTTGTGCAACATTAGGGAGGTACATTCAATATTTCTTATGACATTTTGTAATAGAACTAAATTGGCCTGCCATTCTAAATTTGTAGATTTATTTGTAGTTTTAAATTTGTAGTTAACAAAGTTTTCATTTAGAGCCTTAATTTTGGAACATATGGACATAGAGATTTAGGTTATCTAATTTATAAAAACTGTGTTCCGTACGTTAGTTTTTGTTGAGTATAGCAATATACCTCAATGTTTGTGGGGGGAAGGGGGGGTTGTTTTTTAGTTTTTGTTTGTTTTTTTTTAAACTAAACTTTAGGCATAGCTGAACCCTGTGAACTCTGTCTAAAGTTAATGTTCTCTATGACTAGTTGAGTTAGCAACCTAATTTTTAAAGTATACGGCAAACTATAGCTGTCCTCTGTATAGAGTCTCCTTTGCCTTGTTAGGACACTCTCTCATTCATATCCAGCTTGCTGTCACTGGTTTTGTGCCCTTTTGTTGTCAGATTTCAGAGAAGCATCAGAAGAATTTTGATGCTTGAAGACAGGGTTTTTCTTTTGCCAAATACTTTAGTGGGCTATTTCTAGGGCATACTGCATTAGGAAAACAAAGCAGATTAAATTCCTTCTTTGTAGTCATGCTTAAGTTAATAGAAATTATTAGGTTATGTTGTATGTTTGTATGTGCACGTGTAGCTTTTCCAGTCTGTCCAACTTAACATAATTATGGCCTGGAACAGAAATTGGTCAAATCCAGTGTATTATTCTTTAAAGGAATAATCAAATTACTATATTCTTTGTTATACGGACTTCCAGGGGAAAAAAAAATTGAAAATGTTTAAATGTAATTTAGTAATGCCTGTGAGAAGAATGTGCTACTTCACTTTTATTAAACTGGTCAAAAATGCAAAATGTTTGTTATGCCCAGTTGCGTATAAAAGTATGGAAAAAAATTTATTTTATATAAAGATATTTGTGAACATCATTTGAAAGTTTTCCCCTTAAATGCTGATTTTTAGGCCACTTGCAAGCGGGATCAAAGGCTTGCAATGCTTAGAACCAACCGCGTACACATACAGAAGAGGAAAGAGGAGGAGGTTGAGCATTTTGAGGAAAATACCAGTTGGCTGCATCGTGTTGAAAATGAAATGCGCCTCTTGGGTCAAGATGGATGTATTCCAAAGGTAAAATGTCTTTCACTTCAAGGGCAGATTTTAGGCATTGTAGGCAACGCTTAGATGACTACAGTTAGGAATAGATTTCGCCCCCTCGTGCCCCTTCATCTTGCTTCTACTTATGGCTTCTGCTTTGATTATTTCAGGGTGGTTTTAAATTCTAGTGTTAGCTGTTTCTGTTCTTCTGCCCTAAAAGTACTTCATTATTTGTGCAAGTATTCCTTGTTCATAAAAGTATACAGTTACATACAAAAATGCATGCTGAAGGGGGCTAAGTATGATATGGCTGCCAGAGAGTTGATCCTGCTCCTGGCCTTACGCTTCTGTTCTTGCCTTTACAGTAGCTGCTGATGCTCATCTAACCATGTGACAACCTAATTCTTAGCCTGGCCAAAAAACCCTTCTTTTTTGGAGGGTGCTAGGGGAGGAGTGGGAAGGGGAGGAAAAAAGTGGGAAGTTGTGCTCTCTGCCAAGTTTTAGCAAGTAGTCAGCTCAGTGCAGCCTCAGACAAGCACCATTGCTGGCAGAAGTGAAGCGACGAAGGCCTGTACAGGAAGAAGAGGAAGAGAAAGGTGGGGGGTTGTTCCTCCCAGCCTTTCAGTTTCAGCCAGCAGTTGGAGTGGCTTAAATGATAGCATAATGAGCACTTACGTGACTCATGTAATAGAATATATTTCAATACCTGTATTTTTATTGGGATGACTAAAATTTATTGATACCTTAAAATAAATTAAGGTATTTCAAACAAGATGTTGGCATCTCAGGAAGATGACTGAATACAGTGAAGACTTGTCCTAGACAATGTCACTGAAATTCAGATACGGAGCAAGTGCACAGGAAGAGAGGCAAGCATATTTTGGGGCACGTGTAGATAAGCATACATGTGTGCCTGTTGGACTCTTAATGCTAATACAGCACACCCACTATTGGTCAAAGAAAATCTACAACGCAATATTTATGTATGTAAATAAGAATCGAACAATTCATACTTTTATACCATAAAACTTTATTGTAATAAATATAGACCCACTCCATCTTGAGTTTTCGATATAGGATTAATTAGTATTATTTTTTAGTTTAGATTTTAATTTCTCACTTCTGGTATGATGTCCACTTCTGTGTTTTGGTTTGGTTTTTTCTTGCTAATTTCCCAAGGAACTCTGTAAAGATCTGCAGTGTTACCGTTTAAACCTGGAAGTGAAGGACCTGAAAGCCCAGATTGAGCATATGTTATCCCTGGTGTCCCTTCAAGATCAGCATTATAAGCAAACAGAAAAGTAAGTATGGTTTCATAGCAGGCCTGATAAGACTTCTATTCTGACATTTGTAACATGAGAAGATATACCTATAAAATTTAGTTTTAGTTGAAATAGAAGCAAGACTTTTTTTCTCAAACATTTTTCTAGATTAGAATAGTGTTTCTCATGCAAAAAGATAACATAAAATAATAATCACTTAAATATTGGTCTTTGTTCACCGTTGTTTAACAGAAACTGCAAGGATACTCTGGTGCTTATTTCTATTTAATATTCTTTGCATAGTGTTTATAAACTGTTTGATAGATCACGGTGTCTTGTTTTCCTCTTCTGTGTTGAATAGCAGTATTGGGTTTTTATAAGTGTTTGTTATCTTTTAATTCCTTGCACTGTAGATGTTAATTAATTTACCTGTATTAAAAATTGTTACCATTAAACTCTTATATAGCTAGTCAGACTGAAAAAAGCTGAATTTGCAGGTAAGCATCAGTTCTTTTTCTATTATCAGTCTCTCAAAAATGTTGGAGACTACTTTGAGAGTGTGACATAAGGAATAGGAAATAATCACAAATCTGTTAAGTAAATAAGTATATTAAATTTGTAATTAAATCATTCCAAAATGAAGTAACCAGCTTTTCTTCCTCCATTGGAGAAAAGGCTTGTTACCATGATCATTACCACAAAAATACATAAACCTGCAAAACTGAAAGCAACAGTTTTAAAGATACATTGTTAATAGTTACAAAGTTGCTTCTTTGGGTTTTTATAAACATATCCCTTTCCCTTTTGCTTGAACCTACTGTTTAGTCTTGTAACTGACTCCACAGTTAGTGAATTCCTGTGTTCAGAAGGAATTCCTAAACTTTTGTCACTTTATTTTGGTTTGCAGTTGTGTGTGGATCTTAATGTATTCCCTTCGTTAATTAAAGATCGAGTATCTAAATTTATTTGGACTAGGCTTCATACACATCTAATTAAGATGTGCTTGGTTTAAAACTCATTATTTGGTTTATACTCTTCTTTTGTCTAATACTTAGTTTTAGAAAGTCAGGACTCGATCAGGGCATACTGGCTGTTTTTCTGCGGTGTTTGAGGGACCGAAGATCTTGGACATTGAGGAAAAACTATAATTAGTAAATGTTTAGAGTGAAATACAAGGTTTTGCAAAAGAGAAAAAACATGCTACTTAGTCATGAAAGTTTTCTCTCAGTGTTACGGTATTCCCTGAAAATAAATAAAAATAAATTACACAACAGAACTTGGGGGGAAAGAAGGGCAAAAAAAAAAAAAGCACTCGTATTCGAATAGTGGCAGTGCTAGTAAGGATCAGATTAGTTACAATTTAGTCACGTTTGCGTTGCCTTTTGTTGTTTTACAGAGTACTAAATACTTTGCTTCCAGTTCTTCGCAAGCAATACCTGACTTTGAAAGAAGCTGGGTTGACAAATAATGTAACTGAGACTGAATTTGGGGAGGTTGAGCAGCTGATTCAAAGACAGAAATCAGTAGTTTGGGCTGACCAGACTGAAGAAAAGGAACAGAATCAAACCCATGAACTAGAGTTGTCAGCTATCTTTGCATTCCCACAACTTCTGAGCAGACCAAACACCCCATGCCGTAAGTATGTAATTGATTTCTTCTCTGTTGGAAATACTTGACAATGTCTCCCGCAAAAGCTGCGTGTCATCCTTAAACACGGTGGGTGCATGCTTCTGCAAGTATTGAAGCCAAATGTAAAACTGAGCCTCAGACACAATTCCCAGGAATTATATACCATCCATAACTAGATATAGGAAATAAGTTTACTTTTTCAATTGCTAGACACAGTCTGCCAACAAGTAGCTTCCTTATTCTCATGTTGTAACATACCCCATACATCAATGTTCTTAGATCCTATGAGTGTTTTTAACAATTCCATTTAAATCTTTCATGTGATATTGATGGAAAAGGCGTCATAGTGTCAGTAATGATTATGTTAGTGATCTGAAAAGTTGAGCGGCTACTACAGTGTTGCACAGTTTGAAGTAATAGCCTTGAGGAGGATGAGATTTCCCATCAATTACAGGCTGACCTGGAATCAGTTTAGTACAACATTTTATAAGTTTATTTTTCCAAGAACCAAAAAAATCACCATTTCTACCATGGGAATTGACTGCTTTGCTGTATCCTGATGGTCCCGTTTCTTCCCCATAACTGTCACGTTCCAGTAGCACACCGGAGCAGGCTTCCTAGAGAGGTGGTCGATGCTCTGAGCCTGTCAGTGTTTGAGGCAGTTGGACTTAGATGATCGTTGCGGGTCCTTTCTAACAGAAGTAGTCTGTTCTAGTCTAGCCTATTCTGTGTAGCTGTCTTTAGCTGTAAAGGGTGTTACCCTGGAGAATAGCCTGGGTAAAAAGGGATGAAGAATCCTTACAGGAGGTGCTGTTCTGAGGGATGACAGGCAAAATCTCTGCCTGATTGCGCAGCTGTTGGGTGTTAATGCTTGTATCTTGTGCTGTGGATAGGCAGCGCTCAACACACTAGGGCTTTCTGATTACAGCTAATAATCCATAAAGAAGACAGACATCCATAGGTAACAAGGGAAAAGCAGATAAACAATACTTCAGCTTCTCAAAATCCTGGTAGTCATGCAAGAGCATTGACCCCTGGAGCACTGTGAAATTAGTTCCCTGCGTACTTTAGCTTTCTTCCTCTACACAGCTCGCTCTGGGTTTGAGAATTATTCTGACAAAACCATTTATTACCTCTGTTCTCATTAAGTGTGTGTGTGATTTTTTTGGCATATGTTTGTATCGCTGTTGATCATACCAGATAGTTGATTCCCAGCATTTAACTGTCGGCAATGTAAAGGTCAGACTGTGTTGAAGATGGGATGGGATGGGGCCAGGGGGAGTGGGAAGGGGGTAGGAAAGACAGGGGCTTGGTGTTGGGTTGGTTTTGGTTTGGAGGTGGGTTTGTTTTTTGTTTCTGAGAGAAGGAAAGGAAAGTTTGCAGAATACTTCCTATTCTGCCCATGCTAGTCAGGGGTTCAAGGTTCAAAGCAGTGGTTGGCTTGCCCCTTCCTGCTAGGAGTGAGGGCAGTGGACCTCAGCGGGTGGCAGCATTCTTCCACTCTGCTCCATTCTCATTTCCCATGTAGAAGGAAATTGGATATGATCTTGGATTGCTGACAGCTTTTTGGAAAATCATGGTAGTGATAAGTCTCTGCATTTTGTGGGGCTGTGTTCATTAGGAACCATGATGCTACTGCGTGTCATAAAGCTTTGCAGAAAATATTTCCATTATGAAAGGCATTATACTAAAAGGTAGTGGCTTTCTTCCTTGTTTTATCTCTGTTTTTAAACAAAAAGAATAATACAGTTTTTAAAACTGATTTTCTAGTCTGTTTATTCTGTCATGGCAAAGCAGATTAGTGAAGGGTTTGGAGGTGGGCGTTGTTTCCTGTCATAACTCATCTGAGAATTCAGATAGTGTAACATTTTATTTTCAGTGCTAGAACACTGGAATCTTAAGTGCAGGCAGTTCTGATTGCAAAAATCACCCCATTCTTGTTTCGGGTCATGTTTCGTGTGTGTATATATATGCCTATATTTTCATTTATAGTTTAGACTGTGATTATCTGCCAGAAACTTGAAAATTTTTTATTATATAAAAAACCCAAACCCCTAAAAAATTGTATTTATGACATATTAGGACCGGATTTGTGGAAGTATAAGTCTGACTCAAAAAGGAAAGAAATACAAACTTCTCTAAACCACTTGTAAAGGAAGAATTTGAGACTCATGTGCAATGGGGGTTTTTACATGGAGATCAGTATTGTAGGTGTGCCAGACAAACATGAAGCCATGCTCCTAGCTCGTATTTATTTCATCATAGGCATATTTTTTACATGCTTTTAGAGGGACTTTTTTTTTTTCCTGGCAAAGTGTAGGGATATGTATCCAAATACAGATCCAGTAAACTGTATAATATAGTTTATAACTAAATATTGATTGTAGAGATTCTGTCTTGCCATGTGTGGGTTATCATTGCTGTGATTTCTAATCCCCGTTGCCAGTAAGCTTCACTAGAGTTCTTGATTAACCTACTTCTGTTCTACCTTTCTTGAAGTCCTGTGTTGTCAGAAGTCAGATCTGCTCTTAGTGAAATTAACACTAAAATAACAATGAATTAAATTTGCACATGAACTTTTCAGGTATGAACATTTTGCTCCATTAAAATCATTACACATTATCTGAGGGGTTGAAAGATTTGAACTTTCAAGACTTGTAGAGATTTTCCAGTTGTTTTCTTCTAAATGCTGTTGAACTGCACGTTAGCCTAAGTAAACGAACACCATATTTTTTTCAGTTAAGATGGACTTTTTTGAGACGTAAATGATGTCTTTGCCTGAAGATGTCCATAGAAATCTCTTTGTGGTATTTTCATTTCTGTTTACTTGTTGTTCTTTGGAAAAGGAAATAGGGCCCTTTACTTTCACTCCTTTTCCCCTCTTATTAGATGCAGGAGAAAACATGGTAGAAACATCTGTCCTCCAAATTTTGTAGCCTTTATAGTAGTGGTTATGATAATTTTTAACAAGACACTTCTCAACTATTTTTATGCTCTTAATCTGATTGTGTGCATTTTCATGGGCTTTTGGCGGCAATACCTTTAGGGGATGTTGCCAGGATCTCTTTTTTTTTCTGAATTACTGAAGATTTTTAATATTTACAAAGAATCTACCTCTCTCATTGGCAGCTTAAGTTGGTGAGCTAACATAAAATAAGTTTTCCTCAGCAGCTTTCCCCCCCCCACTACTGCTTGTTACTATAAGACTTACTGTTCAGCAGGTAGCCACTGTTGTAAAAAAAAAAAAAAAATATAAACATAAGTCACTGTACCGAGTAAGACATATTGCTATTACGTACTGAAGTACTGAGAACTTGACATTAGACATCTGAATTTGAAATTGAGTTGGAATTGAACTGAGAATTGGCTTTGCATACTGGAAGAGGTTAAAATAAAATTATAAAATTATTAATAGGACGTTCAATTATTGCATTTTAAAACTTTGAGATAACAAGTAAACATGAAGAGTAGCAGCTCTGCTCAAAAAAAAAACTCTTTTCGAACAATATTTTTACAATATGATTTTAATATTAATGGTGTCCTTACCTACAATGCTATTGGTGTTGACACAATCTTTGCCATATATCTTAGGATGTTTAGTGGTGGAAAAGTAATCCACTTACCAGGGCTTCAAAATTTTTTCTGTTGAACACAAAATAAATGCAATGAAACAGCTCTTCCTCAATTGCTTGTTCAATTTAACATTTAAAGTATTTTGAACTATTAGCTGATATTGTGTTATGGAAATGCATTTCTCTTATGCAGAATGTATGTAACAAACTGTTAAGATAAAACCTGTAAATCAAAAAAAATACATTAGCATGGGAAAACGTGTAGTAATACAAGGGCAACATCGTAATCAGAAATAGGAAGGATGTAGTAATTTATTTTTTCCTTTAAAGATTAAATAAATTATTCAAGAATCCAATTCCTTCTCCCTAAAGTCATCTCAGAAGTATGCTTGGCAAATGTTAGCAAGAGCTGACCTAAGAACTTAGCGAACAAATAAAAAGGAAGATTTATACAGATCCCCTCGCACCTTTGACGCAATGATATTTTATTATTTATAATTTGTTCAAGATGTTGGGAAGGAAATAGTGTTTTGCACCAAGATGGGGAAAAAAAACCCCACATTAGCCACATGCTACACAGCGGTCATTATTCCTTATATAAAAGTCCATATTTCACAAAGCACGTAAGTGCGTGGACTTCAACTTGTCAGCAGGAGAGCAATGCAGTTCACTTCTTGTGATTTGGTTCTTATTTTTATGTCATAATTTGAGAGTAATTTTTAAAATCGCCCGATTAATATAAATATATGTTGCCATATGTTAGTGTCTCCGGAAGCTTCTTTTCTAAATAATCTGGGGGAGAGGGTAGAAAAGTTAATTGGTGGCAATGTAGTGTTTCTTTCATATGAAATGTAAGCCTAGAGGATGTAAGAGGAATAAGAGCGTACTAGGTCTGCTGGTAACAAATGCGATGTATTGCTTTTGAACCTATGCTAACACATATTTGAAAGAATTTTTTTTTTTGAGATAAAATCCCTCTGCAAAAACAAGATGCCACTCATGTAGGAAACAGTAAGATTTATAAGGAAAATATAAATTCCTCTCTACTTGTAAGCTTATGAACGTAATTGCATATATTTTGTTGAACTCAAAAGTATCTAAGGATGTTTGCAGTATCTGTGTGTTATCCATATTTGCAAATTTCAAAGTCATTAACAGATGACAAGTTACTGTTTAGTCACTATGCGTTTAAAATGGTAGTGGTGCAGAAAAACACCTGTACTTAAAGGAAACTGCTGATTTCCGCATGTTGTAAAACATGAGGCACTAATTGCTGCAGAAACTTTTTTAGTGACACTATAGCCTTTTGCTTGCAGCCCGTTTAGAGGGAGCCATGACATTGTTGAAATGCAAATGAATTGTTTTTTGAGTGTTTTCACAAAAATTAAAATGCTTTAAGTCATAACTTCTCTGATTATAAGTACTGTCCCTAAAAGGCTGAAGCAGCTGAATCATTTCTGCAGAACAGGAGAAGCTGTGAAAGCAGGGCCTTAACCTCTCATGGTTTTCTTTGGAATTATCTACATTCGATTATCTGATCCTGAAGAAGGAAGTCAAACTAGTAATTGATATGGGGAAAAAAAAATATAAGAGTAAAGGGAATGACAACAAAGGTGAAAGGGTAGGGATTTTTATTCGCAGTTTTGCTGAAAGTCTCTTACAGAAATAAGTTTTGAAAAATATATTCCGAATGTGCTTAGTTTATTGTATTAAGTGGCTTTGATATTTCCTTGTTACAAAATCGTTTCTATCAGGAGTTTCAAAATACCACAGGATTCAGCTGAATTCCACTCTGTTTTTAATGAAGATTTCTTCCTTGGAAAGGGTTTCTTATGTATGAAATAATATAAAGCGGGAGACGGAAGGATTGAGATACTCTCTGGCCATTTGTTCAATATTTGTTTCTCTGGTCAAGTTATTGAGCCAGTAAGTTCTTGTGCTTAAAAACTGAGTTTTAGAGGAAGCTAATCAAATCTCATAAGCTTTGCCAAAGCACGTGTAGCACTTCACTACAGAATAGACCTCTTTCTATCCGTTTTTTTTCCCTTAACCTTTGAAACTTTGAAACACCATCTGCAAAATGTCTTGCCTTGAGAGTCAGAGATGTACGTTACTGGCTTACTGTGTTAACCAGCAACCTTGTCCAACCAAGTAATATTGCTTAGTCATCTGTATCTGCAGTGGCACTGCCGTGGGTACCAGAAATAGCTGATAGAAAATTCAGTTTGTCCGAAGCTAATGTTCCTTGCTCTTCTGGTTTGTTTAGACAGTGCCTTATGAGCACAGCTATGCATGAGAAGTAATTTGATCTAACACACACTTGTTTTGCTGTGCATGCTAACATGCTCTACATGTAATGATTCAAGGAGTATTTTGTAAAGAACAGAGTATCTGAGTGTTAAATTTCTGATTGCACTTATTTGATTTGGTTCTTCTGTCTCTATCTCTTCAGGATTTTTAAATTAAAATTAAATACCCTGAAGTCTAATCTAAAATGAAACATTTGAATTATCTTTTAATTTCAAGTTGTTCAGCTAAAAATAATTTTAAAAGATCAACACAACATTAATTTATCCCACTGAGTGTATTCACATTATACTTTTCAAATTTTTTTTTCCTTGGTAATTTAATTTTTGTTTCTTAAAGTATGACTGAAAACACATTATTTCCAGAACCTGTACTCTTGCTTGCTTTCATTATGAAGCCTTAACACGGGGTTTCCATAACATGTCTTAACCATACTTTCTTCTCTATATTAATAGGACAGATAGCTTCTAAACAAGTTTCATCAATGTATACTCCTAGTTTTTAAGCATCCACCCACACTATTTATTCTGACCTTAAGTAAACGTTAGAATTGTTGTTTTCTAGAGGAAATGCTAGTTTTCCTCTATAATTTTTGTTCACAAATATGTTGAAAAATTAGATCAAGTTTGTGTATGCTTCATGAAACTGTAAATGTGCAACCTCATGAACAACTAAACTATTTGTATCCAGTAAAGCACAAGCTAAGAAAACAACATGAGATCGTTTACAAATGTATTCGGGCCCCCATTCTTGGGTGTTGGTTAATGGAGAGCCATACAGTATTCATTGAGTATGGACTGATGGGAGGAGAGCTATGACTGGTATTTGCAAGTATTTCTGTGAATGGGGAAGTTCTTGGCATTGTTTCAGGCATCCCATTTCCAGAAGCCTTACTGTACATTACCATTGAGAGAATGGAATTGATTTACAGGAAAAAAAAAAAAAAAAAAACCGGCATCCATTACCTCCCTTCAGCACAAACATCCGAAAGTAAAGTGAATTTATTGCTATTTTGCATGGCAGGAGGAAAATGGGGAGTAGCTGTATGTAGTAAAAGATGTGATGAAAAGTAGGAAAAGCACGTGCCTTGTATATAGGTAAGATTTGTCTTATAATGAGCAGCTTTCTCACGCTGTCCTATATGGCTTTTTTTCCTCATGCTGTGTAAAATAGTACACCTGACCACTGGGACCCACAAGAATGCAGCCTGGATTTTAGCCTTTTTCAGTTCACAGCTGTTTGCAAAACTGTTGTGAAACTGGCCATCGCAGTGATGCCTTTGGGTCACATGAATATTAAATAATTGAAATACATTCACTAGGCCTCATTTGCAATTTGGAATTCCATGAGTCAGTTGTTAGAAGAATCAAAATGTATGATTAGTATTGTAATTGGATCAATCATTGGTAGACCAGAAATGTTTATTGAAATGAATACATTAATATTTGATTTCACTTTAGCAGATCAACCTGGTAGACTTAATTTAGCACAGTTTCCAGAAATAATCCCCTTATGCATGTATTAACATGAGTTCCAGAAGAAGAGAAGTCTTGGCCATTATTTGTCCCAAATGTCAATTAGAACTAACCCAGTTTGTCAGAGCTGTCTTGTCATGAACTCTACTCGCTTTTGCTGTGACTCTCGTTTCACAAATACTGCATTCTGCTTTTCATATTAACTCACAGGGCTGTAAATATCTAATATTGCTGTGTTTCTCTCCTGATAAATCAGTTCTTCTGAGTAGTCTTTTGGGACAGATAATACAACAAACTAATGACCAAAACCACCTCATACCGTCGGGTGGGGGTGGTTGGTCAGTGGAGGATGACTTTTATTTTTACTTTCCAAGTGAATCTCTTAAGAAAAATAAGATCTAAAATAATTCTGACAATTTTTTTTCATAATCATTGGCCTGAAATTAAAGATCAGCAAAAATGTGATCTATTGTCTAAAAATATATTTGGAATAATGCGTATTTTCAAAGAGAAGCATTATGGCTGAAAGCACTAGCTAAGGAAATATACCTTCTAAATTTCTCTTTTAAGCTACTCCATCAGGTTAACTGCAGATGTTTCTGTAAAGTATATAGTGATTCATTTTTGTGTATGAAATAAGCAAACAATATCACTGAATCATGATGATAATTCTGATGCAAAAGATTGAACTGGCCATAAAATGGGAAGCAAATACAAACCATAAACATTATCATTTCCCTGCCTTGTGAAACAGGTTTGGAGATTTCCGCTGGAGTTGGAATGTGTTGTTTGTCTTTTCAGTAGAAAAGTAATGACAACACTTAATGATTAGCATTAGACATCCATTCAGGAACTATTGATATCTGTTCTTTAAGAAAATATGAATAGCTGTACTTGGTCCATCACTAAGTTGTCTTCAGCACCCTCTATTTAGTAGCTGCTGGTAACACACTCCGAAGACCGACAGCGATAACAGGATAAATGTTCCATTTTCGCTGTCCTAAACGTGCGTTATAAGCCACGTAGTGACAGATGACAGTGTTTTCTAAAATGGCTAAAATATTCAGTGCGTGTTTAGACAACTATTTTAGCCTTGTATGAATTTAGTATTTAGGAAAGACAAGGTATGGTATTTCAGTTTGAGGCATATTACTTTTGTGTCAGCTTGTGGTACTAAATTTTCTCTTTCAACAAGAATTTATAAATATATATAAATCTTAAAGTATGCCTCTGAATATTGATGGTTTTAATAATATTGAATAGCCTTTGAAAATAAGTTCTTGCAAAAAAATATTTTTTTTTCTAAGGAGAAACTTTTGACATCGTGACCATTTGAAGTCATCTGAAATCTATAGGAGTAGTGTTTTCTTAGCAGCTATTTTTCTCTGGGCCAATTTTATTTAAACTTCTCAATGGCAGCTATTAAAAGCACCTGCAAAAGATTAGCAACTGGCTTCAGTCTCTTGCTTTCTTATTAAGGTAGAAATGAAAACACTGGCATTCCTTTATTTGGTGGGTTGAAATGTTTTTCTGGCTGTATGTGTTCCCTTTATAGCTCCAAACAGTTATGTTCTACCCTGTATAATAGCAACGTAACGTGAAATGGGGGTGTTGGGGTTTGGGTTTTTTTTTGTCTCATCACGTTTGGTTTCTGTTATTTAGTGAAACCAAGTTAAATATGATGTTGCTGGTGATGTTTTTGTTTACTGTATTAGGAGCAGCTTAATGCTTGCACAAAAAGCTTTGAGAAGGGACATTTCTTGAATATTTTATATGCTTTCCAATACTTCACTGGCAAGAAAAGCTAGTTTTGTTTTAACTTCATTTTACAATGAGTTTCATTCCAGAAATAAATAGACTTTAAAAATAGGTTTGGGTTTTTACTAACAGCTTATATTTGCCCTATATAGAATTGCTGCAACTGTCTTTTTATTAATGCACTTGTATTACAGTATGAAAAACTGTTCATTATGATGAAATTCAACAAATTATTAATGCTGGCAATACTTCTGTGTTCTTTACCTATCTAGTTCATGGTTTAAATGCTTGCATTTACAGTTAATTTTAAAATGCTTCCAGTATTTAGTCCTGGAGAAGCTTCTAAAACTTGGCACTCTCACCAAAACGTTTCTTCATCAGGCTTCCTTCCTAGTAACTTTAGGACATTAGCAAAACCTCAGTGTCTTACAGTAAGCAAACTTTCTGAAACTGGAACCTTCCTGTCCTAATGTAACAACAGAGAAATAGAATTCTAACCATTATTTTTCCCGAAACACACACTTTCAGATGCATATAAGCAGGAGGAGAGCCTAATAAATTAATATTTAAGAATTGGTCTTGAAATGTTTAATGGATAGTTATTTCAAACATTAGATTGGAATCCATAGATGAAGCTTATTCTTGTATTTAAGAATATAAGCTGTCAAGTCTTTAATAAAAAAAATTGGGGTGTCGATTTTTTTCTTGTGATGACTAGAAATATTTTTTTTGGAAGAAACAAATGTTAGACATTTGCATACAAGAATAATATTGTACTAATGAATCCAAAATTAAAGAGCAAGCATGTTAATGAAGCATAGCATTGTTGATAGTGTCACAGAGTACATTCTGAAAACAGTTCATAAATGAGTTTCTTTCTTATTACCAACAAAACCCTACCAAGTCTTGGAGAAAGATATCTTCATTGAAGTAGGCATATATTATTTCTCGTGGGGGTAAAAATTATTTGGGGAACACACAGGCCCTGTTTCACTACTCTTTCCATTTCATTGTTCATTAAGAATATTCTGAATTAGCTTAATGTTCAGATTACAGTCAAGGTACTGTGTCTCAACAACCTGCTGCACTCCACCTGGTGAATGCTGACCAAGAATTAGACTGAGATTAGGTATGAGAAAATGATGTAGTTTGCATTTTAACAACAATGAAAAAATCTTTTTGTGAAGTGAACTGTATGCGGGCGCACCCATGTACACAAATTAACAATTCAGTTATTTCATGTCAAGAAGTCCTCTCAGGCCTGAGTTTTCTGTTTTTGTTTCTTCAAAGCTGAAAACAGCATAAGAGAATTGTAATTGTCCAGGCATCTTTTCCCATAAACAGTTCACCTTAAATTAACCTGCTTTTATTGTTTATGCATTGCTAGATAAAATGTTGCATATTTGACCATAGTAGTTTAAACGTTGTTCTTTTTGAAACTGAGCTTTTGAGTGAGGAATAAATGTTTGCTTTGTTTTTTCAATGGTTTCATTATTGAATTAAGTCCTGGCAGCATAGAATAGATCTGTGGCCTATGTATAAGCATCTAATTTACTTGCTACTTGTACACACTTTGATACTACCCGTTTCATCCTCCCACGACAGGTCTAGGTCTCATGGTAGACTTCAAATCCCTTCCTGTCTCCTCTCAGTTCTAATTTGTATCTTCTAATTGGGCATCACCTTGTGTAGCTGGGCATTAGGGAATCTTTCAGATGGTATGTCTAGTTCCAAAGTGTGTACAAAAAACTGGTGCTAAGATCATCCTTTGAAGGCTTTCTTTCGGTGAGGCTCTTCTTTGGGCCTTTTTCCTAAGACGTCCGATTTCTGAGTGTACTTGGAATTGGCATTATTAGAGCTTCTTGCTTATGGCAAACTGGGTTGCAACTGGGCAACGAGGTCAAAATTAAAATGGAGCTGAGAAGTGGTAACTGGTCAGAGAAAAGACTACAATCATTTAAGCTTTGCTTTTTGAAAGAAATCAAACTGGGCGGGGGGAAATGATGCAATACATATTTTTAATCCATTTTCCTCCTCTTCAAAGAATTTGTATGGAATGGCTGAAATGCTGGAAGTGCTCACCCATGAGAGAGAACTAAAGCATTCAGACTGAGGAGTTCAAACTGAGTTTCTTATTCTGATGCAAAAATAGAATGGAATTGTAGAAGAAATAAATATTTATCAACACTGTTACATGAACACCATAGTTAATTCCTGAGTAACTGTCAGCAATTTAAAAGCATGAGCTCTTGTTACAGTTGCTCATAGAAATGGAGTAGGCGATGCGGAAGGGGGAGGTATGATGCTGTGGCTACCAGCTGAAGTGAGCCAATCCATAAACATTTTAAGGGATAGTAACCTTTACTTCATCACTTAAATCTGCAATGAAAGTTAAATATAGAAGCACTTGGGGTTTTGAAATCCCTCTCCTACTCTTGACTTGTTTAAAAAGAAAACAATACTTAATTTTTCCTTACAAGCTACTAGTTGTAGACTTGAGTGAGCCATTTGAACAGTGGTCTGTCTTTAAATTATCCTCCTTTACTAAGAACTTGAATAAAAGAAAGGTATTTTCTCTTATTTTATAGACTGCCTTTATTGCCACCTACTTGAAAATAATATGATGCTTCAAGAAAAATAGTGTGAATCCAGATGAATGGGAATGACCAATTACTGCTGCATTGGTTACTTTGTTATTTTTAAGGGTGGGGGTTTTAATAAAGAGCTGCTTTTTTTGCCAGAGTTGATTACGAGATCCAAATAACTTCTTTCCCCTTTTCCAAAACACTACTTTCTTACTTGCAATGTCAGAGAATTTTGTTCCCTGTAAGTGATTCTGTGTCCCTCCTTTTACAACAGCCTCTCTCATTCTGCCGCGTGGTACTTGCTAGGGAAAAAATGGCCGTGATCAGTTGTAGATTACTGTAACAGTACCTTCTTAAATTAAGTTTAGAGTTGTGTTAAGATAATGCGATCACTTTCAATACTCTTACTCTTCCATTCCCTGTTGTCGTGTGTCATATCTTACTTGTGATTACTTGTAATATCTCTGGGATTAACTATATCATTCTATGCGTATTTATAATACTTTGAGTGCCACAGAACAAACGCTACCATCTGGACAATGCTGCAATAGAAATTATTTCAGTTATATGATCAAATTAATATGTAGATGAAATAGTGTTTGTAATAATTTCTACTGATACAAATATTTCAGCAGGAAATAGGAGGAAAAGCCACAATATTTAAGTAGTAAATATAGGTAAATGTGCTAACCAGTGTTGCCTATGTTGCACAGGTACAACTTTTGGTACACCATCACAAGAAATGACTAAAAATACAGAACAAATAGTAGAATATGCAGCACCACCACAGAAAAGAACTAGGCGGAAGCTAATGGACTCTCCAGTTACAGCTCAAAGTCCTGCTGCACCTGAACACTCCAGTCTCCATCATCTGGAGGATTCTTTTACCAAGGAAGTCCGCCCCATTGTGTATACACCAGAATTTTGCAGAAAGCCAGTACAAAGCTGCTGTACGCAGACCGTGGTAAAGAAAGCTTTGCAACTTGTAGGCCTTCAGGAAACCGATGCATGTAATATGGACATGCCAGTGAAGAAGGCGAGTATTATGGACTCTACATGTGACATAATCCCAGAGTGCGATGAAGCTGATACAGACTCAACAGTAATTCTCTATGAAGGGACAGGTGAAACAACTGAAACATCTACTGACTCATCTGTGAGGGACTCACAGCTGTGCACCAATAGTATTCTGCGAAGGTACTTTTCAATTTATATGAGAGAAATGTTACTGAATATTTTTGTTTTGAGAGTTGAGTTTTTCCATTGATGGCAATTTAATTTGTAAGCCCAACATTTTGAAAAATCAAACCCTCAATGTTGTTCAGCATCAAATTCAGTTCTGCTGTTAATTGAAATGAATGATACGGTAGTGATAACAGATGAAGTTGAAAGCTTATCCTGTTTTATAAGATACGTACCAAAAAGAAAATACAGCACTTTTCAAATTGTTTGTGGTGCTTCAGGCAAGTTACTATCTCTAAGCCTTACTTTTCTGTCTGTAAAATGGATACCTTAACCTTTTTGATGCTGAGAGACCCCATTGTTAAAATTGACATGTATGTGTGAAGTTGTTGCAAGTAATGCTATTGAAATTAATTTCTGATATTGTTTTCCATCTTAGCACATATTTATTTACAGCTAAGAACCATTTAATTTGATTTCTAATCAGAATAGATTGTACAAAAGTATAATTCTTTGATTTCAGACTTGGTCTCCCTTCATTAAAAAGCAAAAATCCTACTTCAGTACTTGAGAAGCCTTCGTATATGGCAATGACTTCTGCTGCTGAGAGAAAAAGAAAGGTATTAAGGTGAGATAAAGCTACATCTTCTTGTTCTATACAAATGAGTGTGTATTCATTTCTTACGTTCTCACTTCAGTTTCGGTATTGTATTTCAAATCTGAAAACTTCTTATACAAATGATGTGGACCTACATATGAGATGTTCTGACTCAAATGTGTTTGACAATTCAATTATTATCTTTTTTTTTTTTCCTGGCAAGTTGGGTAGAATCTTTTGGTTTTTTACTCTTGGTTTAGGATCTACTGTTGTTTTAATAGAAAAGTACAAACTAATATCATGTCTTCTGTAGCTGCCATCTACTCGAAGTAGAAAGATGATACACAATTGAAAACAAATTCCATCTTCAATTAAAAATCTAATTTGGTTGAAAATGTTACGCCTTTGCTGGAACACATTAGAAACTACCAAAATAGAAAGTGGAGAAAATGCTTAGCAATACTTATGTGGCCAGTGACTTTGTTTTTTCTGATAATTCATTTCCAGTCTCAGTTGTTATGACTTCGTTCTTGTGGTCTGCTCTGGGAACAACTCCCATTTTGTCACTTCTGTTTTATGATCCTCAAGGAGGCTTGTCAGTAGGAGCAGCAGAAAACCTGAAACTGAATAGACACTAAATGCGATAGGACTTTTTTGTTTGTTTTTGTTAATGTATTTAAGGACTAGCTATTGAGTCAGTACTGATGAAATAGCTCTCTTTTTTCCTTTTTTCTTTTTTTTCTTTTCCAAAAGCAAAATTTGATAAACCTTTTTTTAAAACATGAGTCACCTGCTGCTACACAGTGAGTGGAACTGCCGCCTCATAAGCCTTCTAAAGAATGTCTCGAGACGGTCGGAACAAGTTCTATAGATAGGAAGAAACTTCAAGCACTTTTTTGGTTTGTTAGCATCTTTGAGGTACAAAAATCTTACAGAAGATCACAGATTTACCAATTTCATTTTCCTGTCCTAGTTGTTGTTAATTATTGTTCTAAACTCTTTTGCTCTAGGATGAGAAGAGGCACATCTTGCACTTTCAGTTTTTCAAATTCTTGATTATGATTTTAGCAAAATAGATCACTTGCTCTCTGAAACTGAGCTAGTTTTCTAGATTCTGTTTAGGGATAAGTATGGGAACTTTTGGAGCCTGATTTACCTTAAGGTAAATGTTCTAAGATAGACTTCAGGAGTTCTTTTTTTTGTGATAGCTGTGTAATGATTTCCAAACTTATATGTGCTTATTTCTTCTCAAAACACTGGCTCTTTCTGCTCTTATCTCATTTCTTCTGCCTCAAACATGTATTTCCCAGTTTCTAAGTTAGAATAACACTGCAGGAAAATCCCACAACTTTTATTCCTTTGGGGATTATTTCTTCTGCCTCAGATTGTAAACTGCCTATAAACCAGAATTCTTTATGGCTTTGTCTAACAATTGGTGATGAAGAGAAGGAATGAGAGCCTCTTATTTGTGGAGGAGGAAAGGAATATGCATCGACTTTTCAGATAGGGCCTCCTTTCCTTTCTCTTTACTTTTCCCCCCTTTTCTTGCCCATGTTTTTCCCGTTTGAAGTAGTTCACTCCAGTTATTTATCTCCTACTAACATTAGAGTAAAAATATAAATGTCAGACACTTTCTCTACATTAGATATATGATTTGAAACAGTTGTATTGCTAGGACAAGGGATAAGAGACAGGTCAGCCATAATACAGAGGTTGCTTTTACTAAATAGCATTACATTATTACTGGCATATGTTCTCTTCCAAGAAGTACACATTAATAGATCTTAGGATTGGCACAAGGCAGGTCTTAGTCTTTACTGCTTGCTATATATTTTCATTTAGGCAGAAAATTGCTATTAAGAACACTAGTGCAAGTTAGGGGGCTATAAAGTGGGAATAATACAAGATCATTAGAGGAATGGGAAAAGCATAGAAACTTCAGACATAAATAGAATTAGCTTGTTTGTGAGGCGCTCTTACAGAGTGGAACCAGGGAGGTTAGCAAGGCAAGCGTAAAAGGGTGAGATCACAGAGAGGTTCATAATTTTCACTGTAGATGTTAAGTCCATCACATAAAAGGCTGTAAAATATAGAGGTTTTGTCTTAATGAATTCGAAGCTATGACAGCTTTTTTGCAGCTTAGCTAAAAAGTATTGTATGCTATGAAGCCTCCCCCTCCAACTGTGTTGGAGGGTGTAGAAAAATTATTGTAGCAATAAAAGATGTGATTTGTTCAATAAACACAGCTTGGTCATTTCAAAGATTTCGTATGCACGTTAAGATTGTGTCTTAGTATAATTTGTGTGCAATGACCATCAAATTGCCTTCTGTGGTTTCCAAAGGAACTGTGGCATATTGGTCTGCATTTTAACATTAAGTGGCAACATCAGGTCTTATTTTCAGAGTTGAAACATTCTTGTGAAGTTTTAAAAGGAAAAAGGGGAATAATATCCGTATGTATGCATCGTAAATAAATTAGTTTGTTCTTTGCATTCTGTTATGAACTAGCAATGCTTGATAATATCATTTATTCTATTCTACATTGCTTTCAGTCAAGTGATTAAGCTACATTACAGTAGTTTAGACCTTACAAACTCTTTCCTGGCTATCTTTCCAGTTCTGCATCAAACACTGGGTTAGGCAGCCTGCAAGACCCTGTTTCTGCAAAACGCATTCGACAAGAGGTCTTGTTAAGCCATAGAGCTTTGCGAGTACCCAAAATGGCAGGTAAGTGTTAAAATTTGAATGCATGACACTGCACTGGTAACTGTGTTTGTACAGGAGGTCCAAAATTAAGGTGATACTCAAGGTTCTGTCAATTTAACAGCATGCGTTGCTGTGACCAGTACACTAAGCCATTGGTTTGAATAGTATATCCATTCATTAAAACAAAAAAAAATCTGAATGTCTAACCAGTTATCATCTATCTGTCTAATCAAAACTCAGTAGTACTACAGGCTTGTTGGGAAAACCTTTTCCCAGGAGTTAAGGTCTTCCACCAAAAATTGTTTGTGCGCTTTTTGAGAAATTTGGTGAACTTGACCAATTTTATCTTTGCCATGTGTGGTTTATCAAGAAATAAAATCGTCTAATAATTTCTATACCTGTTTTTAATAGCTTGCTTTGTTTTATAAGACCACGCTGATTGTTTGGTTTTTTAACAAGTATAAATTTTTCAGATATTTATTACTTAAACGTTGGGCTATTTTGGGCCAAGACAATAGCTGAGGAAAAAAATTTTTAAAGCAATATTTAGGAATTATTTTGCTTCTAACAGATTGCTGATAATACTGTCTGGTGGTATTCTGTGAAAATCTGCGATAATTACATAGCTTCTCTCTGAGGTGTATAAAACTTCAATGTAACAAAATCAGTTACAAATAAGTTTTTCGGTAGATGTGCACAAAGGTCTTTTGTTCACAACTTTCCAAAAACCTCTGCCTTTCCTAGTGCATGGCACTAAGTTGCTTGGTACCTGCAGCATATTTTAATGCACTAAATCCTTACAGTTTTCCTTTCATCTGTGCCCACTTGTCTCCTTTTCCTCTGTATCTTCAGAAACACACTTAATGATCTTTCTTAGTGCAACTTCTTGGGAAATTTAGAGGAGATCAAAGATTGTTTAAAGTTTCAGACTGCCGTTCTCTTGAAATGGTCCAGTCGTGTAGCTTTGCCCAGTGGCATAGGCAATATACCGGTTCTACAGCACACAAACACATATGTAAGAATTGATGTGAGGGAGCAAGTACATATGCTGAGGTTCTATTACAATAAACTTTCTGAAAAGCGTAAATCTGAGGCTGAACATTATCTGACCAGTAGTTACTTGGCAAAGTATTACATCAGTATCAATTTATACTACTAAAGACTGGGTTGTGAAGTTAGCAAAAATCAATTGCTACTCTGGTATTATTAAGAAACTATGTCATGAAGCACCACATGCTGAAATAGGGAATGGAGTTCTGATTCTTCATAGTTTAACTGAACTTAAAATACAGTTTGTCTTCAAAAGCATGGGTTACAGGAGAAGAATGAAATATGACCAAATCCCGAAGAGAAAGACCTTTCTTAAAGGTTAGACAAAACCATTGTTAGGTTTGATTAAACAGACAAAACTTTCTCTAATGACATAGTGTTCATTTTTCAATACTGTTCTAAAGCAATGAAGATTAATAAAATTTTCACATATTTCCACATTTTTATGTAGACCTCTGTGCCTTTTTAATAGCATCTCATGTCAGTTGAGGGTCTAATCATTGGACTTTGTAGACAATTAGCACATGGGATTAATGAGCTGAGAGTGATTACATTTTTGCATATGAAAATCAGGCATTCAAGAAGGGCAAGAAATATGTATAAAGTTCTTACACGTGCTCTGAAAAGGATATCCAGATAGGCCAAGTTCTGCTTGTGTTTATTGAACTAATGTCTCCTGTTTGTAATAACATTTCTTTCTTCACTAGGAATTAAAACAAGGAGCTGGAAGCAAGAACAGAGTGTGCCAAGAAACCTAGTTAGAAGCCTTTCTGATGGAAACGTAGCATTGGGTGTTAAATCAAGGACATCAAAAAATCTCTTACTTCAAGTTTGTAAAGAAAAAAATAGGATTTAGCTTTGAGTTCATCCATATTTCAAGCAGGATTGAGGGATAGCAAATGAGAACAGGGTGACTTTCTTTTCCCTCTAGTGAATTATTTTGTATTGAAGGATGTGTCTCTCAGTAATGTACTATTCAGAAAGAACCACTTTTTGGAAACACGAGGATTTTGTTTAGGTCTAAAATAAAATAAGTTCTTTTTTTTTGTCTCCCATTAAAGCTTACAAATGTCTTCTGTATATTAACAAATGAATGAGAATTGTCATTTGGACTTGGGAATGGAGGAGTGCACAGTACCTTTTCCCATAATCTTTGTGAGCATTTCCCTGTATTTATGACTAACAGATTAATACTTCAGTCAATGCAAGTCTTTTAGGGGATCAGTGGTGCTCTCATTTTTAGATGCTGTTTTAAATTCCTTACCTACAGTCAGTCTTAATTTTCTAATGAGAACTTTGTGATACAAAAGTTAGAAAAATTGTTTTGACCTGCTAAATTATTTTCACTGAAACTTCCTAATGTTAAAATTGCTTTCCATTTGGAAACAAGTCAAACAGATATATTAATATTAAAATGAGTTCATGATTAGCATTAGGATGCCAGTTCATTCTTAGATATGTTATCATGGATAGATGCTACCAAAGTAGTACCAGCAGACAGAAAAATATTTACAAAAGTGTTTTCAATGAAGTATTATGTCTAAGTTTCTTTAGCCTTTTTATTTCTTAGTCTGTTACTTGGTTGTAAATGTTCCTGATTTGTTTTTCAGGTTTTTAATTAAGTTGTAAATAACACAATTATGTTAATTACCTTGAATAAAATTTTAGTTTTAATAAGAGCAATATAATGTGAATTGAACTTCTAGGAAAAAAATTACTTTTGCCTCTTCCATCTATTCTGAAAAAATGTCTGAATTTTTACAAGTAATGTTTTAAGTACACATAGTTCCTATTTTATCTTCTGATAAATGATGAATATTCAGAGACAAAGTAGTTATATAGCTGTATTATAGCCTTGACAGCCTGCCTACCCTTAGGAACATCGTTCTAGTGTGTTTGGTCTGTGCAGTGTTCCAGTGGTGTCAAACAACCGTCTGAAGCAAGGAGCTTATAACCCAGTTGGTTGTGACAGGATGTGTGCTGCGGAAGAGTGTTCTGGCTTTTCAGCAATAGTAATGGGCCCAAAAGAGCTTTCCAGGTTGTTGTTGTTGTTGTTCTATCACAAGGTTTCCTGTGATAGCAGAGAACTGGACTCCATGGTCTAATAACTTTTATCAAATTTGTTCCTAAAATTGTTTGTGTTCCGTATGTTTATAGATATATATATTTTATTTTTGTTCTCGGTAGTCTTTGATATTTAGACAAACTAATATAAACCTTATTCCCAGTTAGATCTCCCCCTAGCTATCGAATGTTGACATGTTTATTCTTGACACACTGGAGGGGCATTTTTCAGAAGGCTCCAGAAGAAGGAAATAACTGCCTGTGCAAGCTCGCCTGTCCGCTTGTGGGAGGAGCAGACAACGTTGCAGAGGCTGACTTCACTAGGGAACTTGAAAAAGGAAGGAATGATTCCTTGAGTAACAGGCATTGCTAGTTAAAAATAATGAGAATTGAATCCTCCTATTTGTGTTCTAAAGGGAGTATAGGTGATACAGTCCTGGTGAGCGTTGGGTCATGCTGAAAGCATAAACAAGGCTGAGAAAATGCTATGGAAGAAGCTTTTACGAACAAAATTCCAAACATCAGAAAAGCCTAAAAACTAGAATTTGGGACTTAACCTCATCTCAGCCAGGTGATTGAAGTAATTTTGGGGGATGGGGGGATAATTTTAATATTTCACTACTATGATGAACAACAAGATTTTGGAATTAATTTTAACTTCCTGTGATTTTTGCACCTGGTACAGCTAAAACTGTAGAGACCATACATTTTTTGATTTATGAGTTTTCTTTCAAATTCTTAGTGTTTAATATAAAATGTGCACAGGGAGCTTCTTTAGTTCATACTGCTTCACATCTGCAAGAGGCATGTTGGGCTTTGCTTATAAATATAGTTGCATTGTTCTTGTGGCATGTAAGACTTACATGTAAATGTTCCATAGCAATTTTGAAAGGTTTTTAGACAAGCTTGTGCATGCAACATTTTGATACTCGGTCAAAACATAGAACTGATGAGATGAGTTTTTTTCTTAATGTGTTTTGCATACCCCTGAGTGGAATTGGTTCGACTGACTTGCAACGCTTCCAGTGACTTAAAAAAAAAAAAAAAAAATTAGGTTGAGAAAATTAGCACACAGAGATGGGATGTGACTCCCATTCCTATCTGCTAACTAGATATGCTGATTACAGGTTTGTTAGCTGGGTGTGTATTTACCATTTATAACGAGCATAAATGAAATACTTCCAGAAATCGTAGCAGATTGAAGCAGGGTTTTCATATTTCAGATTGCTATGGATCAATATTCTGCCCTATTAATGGTACTTTTTTGTTGTTACATACAATAGACATACGTAGACTTCATAAGCAGAAGGTGCTTCAGAGCACATTCCACACACGGTTCTGGTACAGAACTTTTCAGTGCCTAGTAAGTTGTTTGTTAGATTGCCTGTTTCTTCTTGGGTAGAAAGCACAGAGTATTTGGGAAGCAGAGGAGGTATGATATAACTCATTTCGTTTTCTTGCCAGTCTACATTGCCTGTTACCTGTTGGCCCGCCTTTACAAACTAATTTAAGTAATAGCATTTATCTGAAGTATACATTTAATTAATTGCACTCTGTTGTACCATGCAGTGTTAAATCATGCCAGATGGGATGTAACGGAGTATTGCACAACATGACGTGACTCAGGCTGAATCAAGAATTCAAATGATTTGGGTCAATATAATCTTGTTTAGTGTTTAAAAAAAAATAGCAGTTTTAAAATAAATTCACTTGAAAACATTGTGCTCCTTAACTATTCTAGAGTCTGACGTCTTGGATACAAAATACTTCAGAGGTACCAAGTGAATCATACTTGCTGTGTGAGATGCACAACAACTTTAATATGTTTGGGCATATACATGGCAACAGGAGTACTGATCTTGGCTCATCTTGCTTATTTAAGACAGATCCGTAGTTTATTTAAAGCAAATATTAGCCTGAGTAAAAAATTTAGATCTAATACTCATGGGCTCTGTCTAATAGAACATTCATGAGTACAGTGCTGCTTATCAGCGTTGTGGAAAGCAGTCCCTCATATACAAATGCCTTATTTTAGTGTTTTGAAAAGTTCATACGCAAAATTATTGAAGTGTAAAACACCCAGAAAATCTGTAGATAGGTAAACTTCAGTGATGTGGTATGTAGTATTTTTTGGACAGCAGTAAGAGGGAAATATTCAGTAGCATTAATTCTTTGTAAAAGCTTCTTTCTCTTTAGAATATTTCTGAGTATATCATTCAGTACAAACCTCAAGCCTCTTATAAAAAGGGGAGGTACATGTGTCATTGCCATAATAGTCGCTGCGTGCATGTGACTGGGTGTGAATAGTATTGGCTTTAATACGGCAGACTTCATGTTACTGTTATAAATGCCCTTGCAAAGCTCAAAGGGGAGTATCAGAACACTCTGCCTGTAAAATACTCAGTGTTGAAATTGTCATTGCTCTTTCCATCAAACTAAAGTGGTCATTAAACCCTCAATACCTAAAAACATTGGTGTACCCCCAGAGGTATGTTGTCCAGGTTTCCTTTTCCTATGGCCTGCATCAGGAATATGTCATACTCCAATATACCGTACTTTTTCTTCTGAAAGTGATTGCAGTCAACAGGGACCCCTATGTTTTAGGTCTGGCTGGTGTGTGTGTGTGTGTGTTTGAACCTGTTAGTATAAGCCCGGAGCCCTAATAACCTCTTCCTGGTCCCTGGCCAAGGTTTCAGGACAGCTTGCTATTATCAGCTTTTCAAAAAAGCTCACTGCAGACTGTTTTACCAAGAGGTCGACATTTCCCATGACCAAATGGGCAGAGATTTTTCTGAAAAGCAATTTGTTGGAAGTGTGAAGGGGATATGAAAGATCTTGTCCCACTGGGAAGTTCTTAGAAAAACATACAAAGGGTAGAGTTTGTACTGTGAGTCATTTACTTGCTTATTGTCACTGCAGGAAAGTGAATTTATAGAGGCTATCTGAAGCATAGGCTTGGGAGGCTATGAATATTTGTTTCTGGGGATGGTGTTGGATACAGAAGGAAGAAATGTACAGAAGAACAATATTGTTAGTGAGGCTATAGAGATTGAGCCATTTCTAATGGACTCATTACAACTTCATATCCATTTTGCAAAACACGGTTTTCATGACTAAGTCCACGCAAATAGCAAATATTTCACTCGCTCCTTTTGAGTAACTACCTTTGACGCGCACGAGCCTGCGCTGCTACGCTTCAGCATATTTGTGCCAAGTGCCTAGGCGTGTCGAAAGGCAATCCTGTCCATTGATTTTTGTAGAACTGTAACAAGCTTTGTTAGCCTGATAGTAGGCAAAGACTTATGCAAACTTATATCCAGACACACCTGTAGATTTCTACAGGTTATATGGAATATTAGGATTACACACCAACAAAAAAAAAATCATATCTGTAGTGTTGTCAAACTGGTGAAGCACAGGAACTTGACTGGGTTATTAGGACAAGTGATTGGTGGTGGTGGGAGAAGTTTCCATAGGAGCCTGAAGGTGATGAGGCATCTGCTTATTGGGACAAATATTTTGAGATATCCTCTGTTGAGGCAGCCAAGTCTCTTGCACCCTCAAGTTTTGGTACTCTAGCTGCAGGAGACAGCAAGTATGACTTAGAAGCCTGACGATATAATGAGAGAACAAAGATTTAAGTTAGCAAAGTGGTCCACCTTGAAAATCATTTGGACTCCTAAGTGTAGTTTTATTTTGCTTTGATTGGCTTTTAAAAAATGTGTGTCTGTAAATAGGCATGAGGAAATGAGTTTTAACAACTATAGAAAAGTAAATGTTCTTAGAAAATTCATCCACTAGAAGTGTAAAATATGTAGTCTTTCCTGCAGGAAATTCCAAGAGCTGCCTTTAATAGAGTAGGTGTGTAATGGTAAATGGCCCGTTTTATTTCTTTGCTATGTAGGGCTCTTGGGAAACTATTCCTGATTACCCTATTGCTTTAAGTTTAATTGTGCTATACATATTAGGTCTTAAGGTTTTATGTAGCACGACTATTGTACCTCTACGTTCTACAGGCGAGTGATTGAATCTAACATTAGAAGTTACAGTAGAGTAAATCAAGCTTTAAAAGTGTTTAACTGAAACAGTTTTCATTTTGTGGTTTAAATTTTAGCCTACCATCATTGCTGGCATTGTTTTTAACTGTAGTTACGTAATACCTGTAGTTATATTTCAAAGTGTTACAGTCAGATGATGAAAACACCATTTTTACAGCTAGCTAGCAAATGCGCTTAGAGGCTACTGTACTTTGCATTTCATTGAAGCAGTTGGTACATTTACTTAAAGATGTCTTCAAAAAGAAAAGGTACCCAGATAAACTAACTTTGAATACTGTAGTGGCTCTGTGTTCTGAAAGAGGTTGGAAAACCAGTGAATGAGTTAACCAACCGTCTGATTACCATATGAAACATATTTGCCTTGAAATTCAGTAAGTAAATCCCTGTGCTTCATCCCAGCCTGCATCGGGACAATGACATAAGAGAAAACAGTCTGTGAAGAGCAGAAAACACTATAGTAATTAAGGACTGAACTGTGTGTAGGTAAAATAGAGTCAGGAGGGACGGTGATGCAGGTTACGCTTCTAGACACCAAAAACAGTGCTTGCCCTACCGAGGCCTGAGCAGCACACACGTGATGCCTTGAAGTTTATCCATCGCTCTAGTATGCTCACGTTCAACATCCTTTGTAAGAGGGGAAAAAAGCCCAGAATAGTCACTAGAATGTTCAACTGGGGAAGGGAAAACTAGAACGGAAGTAAATGTTTAAAAATAAACCGGAAGGGGCAGATTAATGCTGAAGCTGTTCACCTGAGGTATGTATCAAAACAGCCTTTGAGGGGAAGGGAGGGAAAAGAGAGATACTTAAAAAGCCAAATAAAGGAGACCATTAGAAGTCAAAAACCATGTCTTTCAATATTGGAAATAAAAATGTGGAAGCTATATTTATATGTGGAAAAACAAAGAGGATTTTGAATATAAAAGTTTTAAACTCATTGGCTAAATGTGAAAGTTAATAGTTAAATACTTTCCATCTGTATAAAGGTTGACTCATAGTGGTTCAGTAAAAAAAAGTAGTCAAAGAGGAAAGGCCACAGAGGAGATCTTAAAGGAGGTAGAAATCTTAAAGGAGTTCCTGATATGTTAAATGAGACTTGCTTGTCAGACCTTTTCTTGACAAGAAATAGATAAATTGTCATTTGAGGTTGAAGAGATGAAAAGCACCCTTATCAAGTTTGCAGGGGTCACTGAGCTGAGGGGGGTGCAGCTGACATGCCTGAGGGCAGAACCGCCATTCGGAGCTGAAGAAAATGACCAACAGGAGCCCTGGCAGCCAATGCGGTGCGGGCTTGGAGTACAAGACAAAGGCTGAGGGAGTAGGGTTTGCTTTTAGCTTGGCAAAGAGAAGGCCTAATAGCAGATTTGCGTACATCAGAGGAGGCGGAAAGGACAGGGTAAGGCTGCTGAGGTATGTGGTGGAAGAACAAGAAGCAGTGGTCCTGAATTGAACTGGAGATGTCTAATGGTGAGGGATGCTAAGTGCTGGAACAAGTTGCCCATGTGCCTGTGGAATCTCTGTCCTTGGAGACTGCAAGAAAGAACTGGACAAAGCCCTGAGTGGCTTGGTCTGAAATCAGTGTTGACCCTGCTTTGAGCAGGAGGCTGGATTAGATGACCTTCCAAGCTCTCTTCCAACCTGAATGATCCTACAATTCAAAGGAATGGGGTGAATTGTCTCAAACTGAAGAGACAATGGAAGGCACTTTATAAATGAGTATTTGAAGGAGTACTAATAGATCTGTCTTACTAGCCAAAAACACTGCAGTTCAAATATAGAACAGCTGAGTAACTTGGTTTTTGTTAGGGTGTTGGTTTGTCTTTGTGGAAGCTCTAGGGTTCTACACAAATTTAAAGAATGTAATAAGCAATCTGTCAGGAAACATAGTCAAGGTGTGGGATAAATAAACCTTTGGGCAGATATAATGCTACTGTCTTTCTGTAGAGGGAAGTCATGCCTCACAAATCTATTAGGTTACGGACTCTGAGCTTATAATTAAAGACAGGACTGCTTAGTGTTGTCCACTTAAACTTGCAAAAGGCTGTCAGAAGGTACCTCATGGTACCTATTAAAGAAACAAAGTTGCCTTTGGGCAAAGGGGGAGATCTGTATAAGGGCTAGCAAGTGCTTTAAAGGTGAAAAACACAGGGTGGGACTGAACGGTCGGTTTTCAGAGTAGAGGAGAGATTACTGGTGCAGTCCAGGTAGCTGTGCTGCATCTGTAGGGTTTAATGTATTCACAATTAATTTCAAGAAGGGGTTTTAAAGTAAACTGACAAAATTATTTATGCTGAATTATTCAGGTAGTTGAAACAAAAGCTAACTATGAAGAGTTGCAGGAGTATCTCAGCTACTGAGTGACCGGGCAATAAAATAACAGCTGAAACTGAATGTCAATGAATGCAAAATAATGCATCAGAGGAAAACAGCCCAAACTGTACATACATGACGGTGGGTTCATAAATAGATATTATGACTCAGGAACGAGACCTTGGAGTTATTGTAAAAATGCCATGAAAACATCAGCTCTGTGGTCAAAATAGCAAGAAAACAAATAGAGAACAAATCATTGTGTAGATCCTTGGCATACTTGCATCTTAAAGTGTTGTCCTACACATTTCATATAAATATAGTAGAGCTACAAAAGGTATAAAGAAGGATGAGAGGAGTGATTAAAGTACTGAACAGCCTGAACACAAGGAATGATTAAATAGATTGGGACACTTCAGCCTGGAAAGTAGGTGATTGAGGAGTTGTGATAAAGGCGTACCAAGTAATGAGTCATGGAAAAAGGGACTAGGCAACAATTATTCACTGTTTCTTACTGTATGAGAACTAAAGGGCAGGCTCAAAACACATGAAAGTTCTTCCCTGCATAGCATATTTGATGACAGCGAGCTCTATAATTTAAAATATGATGGGTGCCAAAAGCTTTGAGTTCAAAAGTGATTAGGCAAAGCCGTGGAAGCAGTGGTTGTGGGGAGCTATTGAACACAGAGAGACTGGTTCAGCAGATGCTGAGAGCAGTGAGCAGATAGGGAGGCAGGAGGGCGAGTTCGGTGTCAGGATGTTTGGTTCTGATATTTCCATTAATATCTGCTAAGGATTCTACTAGTAGAAAGAGGAGACTGGGCTCACTGGAACAGTACTAGAACTCTAGTATGGCTGTTCTGGGTTTTTCCTTAATATCTTAGGTGCTTAATACTAAGAGACCAGTTTTCCCGACACCCTGTGTAGTCAACAGAAAGAAAGGGTGGAAGAGACTCTCTCCCAGAAGGCACTTCAAAAGGGGAACCTGGCTTGAATTCCTTTGGCAATACAGTCGCCTGGCAGGTAAGTCTTGTTCCTTAAGGACCTTCCGGTTTGGCGCTCTGGATACCTCCTGCCAAGGGACGTTTGCATTTAGTCTCCAGATACTGTGTAAATTTATAAGATTGCATGCTAATGAAGAACCATAATGAAGAAAGCTTGTGATCTTTTACCCCAAGTTTTGGCAATCTCTCTGAAATTTGAGGTCCTAAGGTGAAAGTCTACCCTAGTTGTGGTGCAGAGGTCCAGGAACCACGGTGGGTGCCAAGTGAGCTGATCTCAACGCTGTAATGGTTTCATGTGAATTAGGATGTCCCATTTTGGAGGGAGAGAAGAAAAACAAACTCAAAATACCAAATCCAAAACGAAAAAGCAGAACCCACAATTATTCCAATATTGCCACAAAACTTAGTGATTTTTGTGCAATCTTATTGCATAGTCTGGCTGTGCCTTTTTCATCTGGTTCACAGAGTTGTTCTTCCCTCCTGTTGACCTTTAAATCATGCATTTCTTAGCCTTCCCAACATTCTGTGACACTTCTGCTCTTGTTCACATATTAGAGAAAATGAGAAGTAAATGTGTATGTTGGACATTCTGAAAGATACAGGGAGATTAATTTTGTGATTGCTTTACAATATTTAATCTGAGACTCACTGAGACACTGAAGATTAAGAAATTAAGAATTAATTACACAGTAAATATTTTTAAGCACTGAAGATTTCACTGGAAATCTCCAAGAGCTGTATTGCCTTCACGCAGCGCTCGCATCCATAAATTGGAGGTGCTATGGCAATTTACTGAAATATACACTGAACGTGATAAAACATTTTCTTAATAAACCAGTTCCCTGTTACAGGGAAACTGTCTTATACATAGGGAAAGTTTTGTCTTTGGAATTAGTCAGAATTATACCTTAACATATGTCAATCTGAATACTCTCCCACAGCTTCATGTGCTTTATACTTTTCTACCTTCTTAAAAGGGATCATTTCTACCAGATCTTAGATTTGTCTGCAAAACTACTTAAAGACCGTTCAGTCATCTTGGCTATGTTTAAGTTCATGGGCAATTTTTTTTTTACTGCTAGTTCTTAATTTTTTTTTTTTCTCTTGACCCTCCCATCCTTCTGCTACTAACAGCTCTGCACCACCATGCTCGTTCAGTTCTTCACTAGGAATTGCAAAAGCTTGAAAAATCGGCACAGGAAGCAAGATTTTATCATTTCAAATCAATACAGTACTGCTATTAAGTTTTATAATGAGCAAAATGCTTTGTCAGAAACCATAGAAGTTTGACAAGCTGATTTTGTCAGAATGACATGATGTTGTGACTTGTTAAAAGCCTTTTAACGGCCTCCTACATCATTGTATGCCATACCTTCATTTACATGCATGCAGTTGGACTAGGTGGTTGTTGTATGTCCCTTCCAACTGAACTATTCTATTCTCTTCAGCTTAAAATACAGAATAGCCCCATTTTGTTCTTCTAACTGCCCTGTTGTGTGTTAACCTGTCCTGCAACGTGTTTATGATGCCTTTCCACTGGGCATGTGCTGACTCCGTGCTTCCTAGGATTGCTTTCTAGAAGGGGATAAAAAGGGTTTTCTAATTTTTCATAATAAGGTGACTTTGAAAAAACAAAAGGTATTTAAAAAAAAACCATCTATATCTTCTAAACACGTTGTAACTTAGTGCTGTTACTTTGCATTCTGGATATAGTAATTATAAGACTATATACAAAGCAGAAAATAAACTTTGGGTAGATAAACTGCTGGACCAAAAAAATGGTCATTGCAAAAGTTACCCTCCAAATATTTGGCTGAACAGCACTGGACCTCAGATTCCCCAGTTCCTCACTTCTCTTCTGGTGGTAGGGACTGGGCTGATTTAAAATCCTATTGAATTTCTTTGCAAAAAAAACAAAATTGTGTAAAAATAGAAACCGTCCAAGAACTGAAGTATCTAATCCCATTGCTGTTACCATACACAGCACAACTCCTCTGTGTCTATTATATCAACGCTTTGCGTGCAAGTTGCGTTTTTTGGAGCTGTTTCTTTTGGGCCTCTTGTGCTCAGTCATGATGCACCTACGCAGAATGCAAATCAGCGCTCTGCTTTGCTGCCTAACAAGATTTGCTTTTCTTCCCTCACCAAGTTCAGCTCTTCCCTTTCCATTTCCCAGTGGTGTAGGGTGAGGGCATGGCTGTCAGCATCGGGCCTTTTGATGATGCGATTTGTTTCTGTGATCAAAATAGAAGTACGTCATTTTCTGCAGTATTTAATTTATTGGAAAACACACTTTGGGGCTGTTTGAGATGACTAATTGCGGGCTTGGATTTAATGGGGATAGTTACAGCAGAGCACAGAGTAAAAATTACAAATCTGAACAAAACATACAACTTTACAGCTTTTGATGGTGGAGCAGGGAAGAGCCTCTCTGAGCGTGAAGTATTTCTTCTTGTATCTAAAGATCTCTGATAAAGCAAATTGTCCAGTTTCACATTTTGGGGGGTGGGAGAGAAAGGAGGGGAGGCACACAGACGGCTTGCCTTGGGTTGCGAAAAGCGCTCTTTACCTTTTATTTTAGCCAATGAATAAAAAATTGATTGGCCCCCCTTTTGAATCCTGCATATTTTTAAACTTGTGTCCTGGACTGGCGTAAAACTCAGTACTGTGGAGGGATGCATATGAGTATCTTTCCATTTACAGATAGGAAAAATCATGCCGAGACAAGTGAGGTAAAGCGCACAAAGCAAGTTGGTATTTTGGTGACAGGCCAAAGATTAGAACTAAACTCTCTGGGCTCTCCCCTTTCTTTTATCTGATAGGCACCTCTGAATGCTCTGTGTCTGACTTCATGTTTTGAATAGAGAAATCTCCTCTAGTATTTCTTGAGGAATCCAGCTGCTCAGGCCAGTGAAAATGCTGTTCCGTTGTCTTGTGTTCAGAGAGAAATTATTAACTGTGTTTTGCTAAATGCTTGCTGAACTGGAATTAAAAAAAAAAGTTTAAGTTACTCCAGCCTGAAAACATAGCAGTTCTAGATTCTTTATACCAACATTATCAAAAAGATACCTAAAAATATCTAACAATTTCCCAGCCACAGATCTTTCTCTTGGTACATTAATCCAGAAGGCGTTCTCTCTTGGGAAAATGTTTATAAGGGAAGGTGTAACAGCCGAGCAGAGTTGCAAAGAGAATTTCAGGAAGAAGTCTCAGCAAGGGGAATTTGGGCAGCTTCCCTCTGGTAAGATGACAGGGAAAACGAAGGAGAGGTTGGACAGACTGTTTCCATCTCTGCCAGAGAGCGGCAGAGATATGTGACATGGAGGACAGGCTGGAAGCTGCGTGGGAGGAGAAAATCAGCAAATGCATGAGCTTCAGTACTGTATGAAACTTGAGGCAATGCAACATCTCAGGCAAGTGCAACTGGCTCCATAAAAAGAAGCTAGCAAAGAAGGAAGTGGGGGAAAAATAATCTTTAGATCCAGAGCATGAGATAATGAAGTAGGATGAGAATTAGTGAATGCCTCTTTGACTACTTAGCTAGCTAGAACCTTGTGTCCAAAGGCAGAGAAGAGTATCTGATGTGCATTTCTTGCAGTAGGAAATAAAAGAATACAAATGTATGTTCTTAAACATCTTATCAGGCAAGCAGTTAACGTGGAGTTACTGGTATGAGAAAGGAAGACGTGGTAAGGAGGGGAGAGATTAACAAAAGGGCTATATGCTATTTCTCCCTAGTAAAAATGGGACTTACTCTTAGCGTGGATAAGGCATGTGACTTATTTTTGATGTTGAAAAACCACCAGATATTAAGCTAGACTCTTAAAAGTAAATAAAGTATTAAAACCCGACCTATCACCTCTATCCCAAATGGTCATGACAGGGAAGTGATCATGGCATGAGGGTTTTTCCAGTAAGGTTCAATTTCTGTCTGTTGTATGGAGAGTAATATAAATCTACTGTGACAAACTTTGTGCAAGCTGCAGAGGTTGGCAAAATGGTGAATTAAGGAAAGGAACTTCGCTCAGGTGCAGAAGAAAGCTGAACTGCTTGGTAACCTGGACCTGCTCACTAAAAATGTAACAAAATTTTGCAGAGAAGGAAGACGACCGTTCCTGCAGGGGAAGACAAGCAACAGCTCTGGAAAAGCTCAAGGGCAAGGCAAGCTGAGAGGAGTTCCCAATAATGTCTTTAATAAGGTCACTGCAGCTTTATTGATGAATGATAGATGAAAAGCAGCAATTTTACATCTCTTCATGGCCTTGGTGAGCCCAAAACTAGAATGCTGTATCTGTTTGTAATACCCAAGGATATAACTGCTAACAAATGGAAATTACATTGAAAGAACAAAACTCGTCATCCTAGGACAGGGAAAGTGCCTGGCGGTAAGAGATACAAAAAGACTTCTTTGCATTAGATAACAAAAAAAACCAAATTTTATGAGGAACTCTTGTTTTCTTATAGGTACCATCAGGATGGATGTCAAAGAGGTTATTTCAATCTAGTTTAGGAATATATAGAAGGACTAACAATGGTAAGTCAAAACCAGGTTAGATATAGCTTGTAAATGAGGCCATGCACTTTGCAGGAATAGGAAATAACAAACATTTGAGGGAAATCGTGAATTTTTTCTCTTACTGTTTTCAAACAAAAAATTATTTTTTAAAGATATACGTTAGACAAATACATGTTATTGGTATCAATGAGATAATAAGAAGGTAAAGTTTAATAACCTATTTTACATGGGAAGTTGCACTGAACAATCTCCAGATCTTTCCTGGTCTTAAATTCTGTGATTCCAAGAAACCAGGCACCTGTGACACCACCAAAAAAAATGCTATGATGTAATTATAAATCATAAAATATAATCATAAGGAGATGTAAAGTCAGCTTTTTTAACATCTTTTCTCTCATTGTTACTGTCCATGTAATACTGATACAAATGGAAAACTAGGTGTCACTGAACCCATTGGAAAAACTCTCATGTATTTCTCGGGCTGATTTTTTTCACTCCCTGCTTTTAGGTGGTGGCTTTTTCATTTGACACATTCATTTTATTTCCATGGCTTAATGAATGTGTCTATTACCTGCTGCTGATTACTATGATCAGCCACAGGAGGCTATGCCAAAAAAGTGTTTTTCACTTGTGCCTGGCAGCGGTGTTTTGCTCTGTCGGTATGTTGTCTGTGCATGTGGCACGAGCCCTGTGAGCACGGTATCAGGTTTTACTTCATTTTCCCTGTTAACATCATAGCCTAGTTTCCTCTAGTGAGGTCTCTGAGGCATTGGTGACAAAACACTGAAGTGACGACTGAAACCAGACCTAAAACGTTAGCTTGCAGGAAGAAAAATGAATATTCACTTCAAATAAAAATATTCACTTTGAATATTTTAAATACATGTTGTTTAGCAATTGGATTGCAATAGACTGAAGAGGTAGCCTGGTTTTCTGAGGTTGCCCTTAATTCCTTCCCTCTGCATCTGAGGATGTATGAGGTTTTGTCATGTAGTACTCATGCTGTATGCAGAAAGACAATTGCAAATGGTGGTGTTCATAATGATTTTAATGCATCTGTGTAGGTGTACTCATGCAGGTAACACACCTGCCTGTCTGAGTGGCCATAGTTCCTCTGTAAGGTTTCCTGTGCATAAGACCTTGCCAGCAGAGAATGGAAATGCTAAGCTTGAAGTTTAAGCATCTGGGAAGTCTTCTGCAGTGGAATAGCTTTCCAAATTTGGTTATAGTGAAAGAATTGGGGGGGAGGGAAGGGGAATCAGTAATCAGTTTTTTTTTAAAAAAAGTCAGTTGTTTGCAGTTAAACATAATTCTGTCTCACAGCATCTCTCTGATACTGACCTGTCTGTATCTTTTCTGCAGTCCCTGGTCTAAGGCTTCTCAGTGATGGTCAGAACACTCCTGCATGACAATTTATGTGTCATTGTAACTCTTACCCTTTGCACACAGGCATCTTATACAGTCTTCAATTAAAACAAATTATATGTATTTTGTTCTTCAGTATCTAGCCCTTTTGGGGCACAGGATGGGGTTGCTTTAGTCATGGCCTGGAGTCATTCACTGAAGAGGACAGAGCTCTACAGGAAATCTTATTTCATGCGTAAGGTGGAAGTCATCTTGTGAATGACACAAAGACAGAGAGCACTTTTTTAATTTCTTTTTCTTTTTTTTTTTTTTTTGCCTGAAAAGTATTTTATCTGAGCCTCATGGTTTGTTTAAGGTCATGGGCAGGTCATTCAAAACCTTTTCAAGCCTTCTGATTTGCTGAGCGGTCAGTTTGAGACCACTGAGGCTTGATCTCAAAAAATGTTGAACGTGCGCAGCACTGCGTTCACAGTGACAGCTGATGTAATTCGGCTCTTTGCTCTGAACATATAAAAATGCTTTAAAAAAACCTTAGCTTTTGGAAAACTCAAGTCCTTTGACTTTCAAAATGGGCAAACAAAATCAGCTGACTCTTCTGAACATTCTGGCTTTTATCTTAAATATTCCATTTCCCTTGTGTAAAATAGTGATAAAAATATCCTCTTACTTCAAAAGGGTGTTGAGAGGATCAGTTCATTAATGTTTTCAAAGAATTCAGATGCTGTAGTGAAAGAACTATACGAAATCCCATAAGGAAATTAATAATTCTGTATTCATTGTAGGCTTTGGGTGATGGTAAGTCTATAAGACATAAGATTATATACTGCATGAGAAGCGTATTGAAAGGTTTTTTCAGTAGCCTTCCCTTCAGTGACTGCTGTCCACCCGAGGCACCCAGTATGCCAGGAGCTGTGCAGAAAACAGTGTTGAAGCTGTGAGGGAAAGGCATCTGTACCGTAGGGAATGGGCACTCAGAGACAAGGCTGCTTGTGTAACACGGATTTAAAAATGTAATTTCCCGACTTTTGATTTGACCTTCAAACCTTCTCTTAGTATAAAATTTAGTTAATGCTGCTAATGCATGTTGTCAAGCAATTGAAATAGAGATGCATCTGTTTAATGATCCTCTGAGAGAATCCTGTTGACTTTCATGATCTTAAGAGCAGCACTACACTTTTTGAACCTAGCAGGTTGTATTTCAAGTACCTGGCAGAGAGCTTTACATGGTGCACAGCAATTGTGAGGAAAAAGAAAGCCCGAAAACAACATGACAAATGCATTATAATTGCTATCATGAACCTGAGGATCCTATTAAATCAGCTAAGCTGGGGATTTAGTGATTTAGGAAAAACGAATTCCTTTGTTTCATGGAGTAAAAAAAAAAAAAAAGCTTCTCAGAATTGATCAAACTATTCAAAGCTTTAAGAGCTGTAAACATTTATGCAGGAGCGCCAGGTAATAACTACTGTGCTGAAATCAAAGTTGCTAAAATGCAGGATGAAATCAGAAGGCTGATAGAAATCTAGAGTTGGATGAAGCAAAGCTACACAGTTTCTGTAACCTTATTCAACATCTCCTCTAACGGTGTAAATTTGAGTAATAAGGAACAGAAGATGACGTTAAAATGAATGGAAAATAGCAGGTGTTGCAGCTCCATGCGGCCAGTACGTTCCCTGGTTGAAGGAGCAGAGCTGCAGAAGCTGATGCTATGGGAGCTCAGTCTGGCACAAAGTAGAGGCAGGATGAGCAGGTGGGTGAACACAACCCTCTCTGGGAAGCATGGCACATTCAAGCCAACGGGGACAACCATGCAGCAAGTTGAGAGTTGTTAAGAAAGTGTGTTTGCTAGTGGGAAGGCAGATGATGAAACATGTGCCACAATAACTGGCACTTCAGGGGACCTTCTGGGATATGGATAGGTAAAGACTGAATAAGACAGTACAGGGACTGATAACCAATCTCAGACCAAAACCAAAACAAACAAACAAACCGACCCAAAACACCAACTCATTTGGCAGAGAAATGAAGATATCAAATCAGGCATTCATGGAGAAATTTAATGTTGATTTCTTGAACTGTTACATTTACACAATCTAGCCAATTAGATGCTCAAAACTGACTTGAGAAATTAGGAAATATGCATTGACTGGGCACATTCTGACACATTCAAGTACTGCTGTGTGTTCACAAACACTGGGAGCTGTCAGATGAAAGAAGAGATGATCTTGGGTGGATAATGTTATGTTGTGGGCAGAACAAATGGGTTTATCTGTAAGGCAGGCGCTAAGGATGGTGAAGGATGATATTTGCATCTGCCGATTTCCAGTAACAGACCTGTTAAACAAAAAAAAAAAAAAGAGACATTTGAAACCAGGGGAATATTTTTGTTGTTGCAATATTTATTTTTCATAGATTCAGTTTTTTTCTTGTGAAGACAAAGTCTGCGTTCTTTTAAATTGTACACTCAACAAGGATATCTGTATTATCTGCCAAAAACCACCACTGAGTACAGAGCTGAATGAGTAAAATTAAGAGTAAAAATGAGTTGTTAATTGAAATTCTTTGTTGGGGGCTTACATTTTTATTTAATTTAATTTTTAGTAAACTATCTTACAAAAAGCCTAGCCAAAAAAAAATGCTCTTAACTTTTGTAGTCACTAATGGGAACACAGAGGAAAAAAGGGAACAAGATTTTTAGATGCTGTGTTCACTTTTACAAAGAGAACTTGATCATGAAGGCTCTGCCCCTACAGACTCATGTTCAAGTAGTCTTTTTGCTCTCATCATCATTTCTAAAAGTGGTTTAGTGGGGGTTTTTTCCACACTAGACAATTTCTTAGTTACCCAGAGACTATTTTTAAGATAGCCCTTACATAATGCACGTAAAGTCACATTAACTAACAAATAAGCACCAAAATATAACACCCAGTAAATTAACTGAAAAAGATCATGAAATTGGTAGTAAAAGATAACAATCGGAGAATGAAATTGTATTGTTTAAAACTATATGGAATAAATGAGGGGGCTATCCATAGCTTGGCACTACTGAAAATGTTTAGGTATAATTTTAAGAGTAGACTTGGATCAATGACTGTCTGCTTCTGAAATTCATTGGGGGGAAAAATAAATATATCATTAATTGATTCAATTATATCCACAAGGTAATGAAGCAAGAGATTAAAAAAGACTGCCAGACTGTCGCTGATTTTTTTTTTTTTTCAACACATAATTTTTAAAAAAGCTTGGGTGGTAAAACAAAGAAATAACACAAACAGTTGGATGGGGCTTCTGGGAAGAATGGAGGTGATAAACTGCACAACTGTTCCTACAGCCGCACAGTGTACACTGACGCCAACAATGTTACTGCTGTTGACAGATACTACTCCGAGAAGGTGTTAATGCTTTCAGGCATATGCTAAGCTATTAACCCATGCTCCTGCCTGTTTTTTCATCCTTAGAAATTCACAGGAAACTCTGGCATATTATGGCAGCAGAATCTGCTTTCTTCTTTAATTAGACTTTTTTTGTTGTTGTTGTTTGACAATATATTCATTGTTACTGGGAGAAAACATCTTAAATTCCTGTTCTTGCTTAATAAATCAAAGGCGTACTGTCAAATCTTCATTTTGGTCTCTGGGAGGAAGCTTCTTCACGCAAGCAATTAGGAGTCCTCAGCTGCTCTGCTGCTCACTCGTTTTCCTCTGTAGATGCGAGCTAACAAAGGTTAGTTAAGGCCACTGTGCAGCTTTTTGCTTGCTGCAGTGTGTGTTGGACCATGAGCAATGCTGTATTCTGATCTCTCTTACGTCTAGACAGATATTCATAATGAAATAGATGTCTGGATAATGAAGTAGACTATCGCAGTCCTAATGGGATTGAAGCCTACAGAGGCTGGAAAAAGAGCAACTTGCACCCTCCAGGGCTGCTGAATTTCACATGTAAGATGAGCGCGGGCAGTCAGGATGGTTTTGCCTTATAACCCTACCTTCTCTCCACATGCTCAGCCCTGCTTGACCTGACTTGTACTCTCAGCGCTCAGTTTTGTGGAGGGCTGGCCCAAGCATGTTGACTGAGACAATGGAGAGAAGCTTATATAATACCTAATCTCATCCAAAGTCCTCTGAAATACAGGGGGTGTCTTTCAGAATCAAATTTCAGTCTTTAAATATTGTGCACAGCCATGATCATCCAATGAATGATGAAACGTGTCTTTACTTGCCTATTTTTATGCTTCTTGGCATGCAGAAATCCTTCCCAACTAAAGCAAGAGTAGCTGTAGCTCCCAAAGGCTATCTTATGTTTCAAGAGTTTTTTGGAATAGTAAATCAAATTGGAAGATGGTCATGGGAGTGCTGGCAGTCGCAAGAAGCACGGGATAGAGCATGGGCATAGGCAATTGCTTTTTGTTCTTAAAATTGGACAGTTAAAGCGAGTATATTACTAGTGTCAGAAACAACCTACAAGGTGTCTGCCGTCTTCAAGATTCTTGTAGTCAGAGTATGATAAAATCACTGCAGCACAGAATTGCAGTGAGACAATAGAAGTCATGGGCTTTCATCCTCGTTCTCACTTATATGTGAAATGGTTGGTTTGTTCTATTTTAAGAAAACCGGAAAGCTTTAGGAGTTGGGAAATTTTAAAAATAATTATGGAAAACTTTAGGCTTTTCTCTGGTGGTCTTTTCAGGATGTAGCGTGAGGGTACCTGGGGTTTATTTTCATGGGGTCTTGTTGAGCAGAGCCCAGATGCACACTGTGCCTAACCCTGCCTGTGCTGAATGGGACCTCCAAGTCAACAGACCTCCAAGTAACTCGGCAAAGTTAAATAATGTTCGTAGGTCGCTTATGGTCAAAGCTTCACTGCTCAGTGTTGCCCAAGCAGCTGCTCCGTACGAGTGTAGAAAACTTGCAGACATATTCAGCAAGCATACATTATGCATTTTCCCTTGTAACTGATGACCTTTCATAACATACCTGTGTGTTGGGCATTCATCAGTTGTAATGTGATCTATAACTCATGTAAATGTATCTCTAAAAAACCCGTTAAATAATATATGGAGCTATTCAAAAAAGTACAACAAAAGGAGGGGTTACAGATTAATGGCTGCCTTTTCCCTCTTTTATGAAGGTAGAATTCTAATTTGTCAAGATTTCAAATATTCATTTCTAACATTCTTTTTCAACTGAAAATCATTTTTTAAATTAATTTGCAAAAAAACCCAATTTCAATATGTCATTTTATAAAAATATTTTCTAATATTCACAAATATAGGTGTAGCTTTAAAAAAGTGTAAAATTAAGGCAACAACAGAATAGAATGCAAAAATTTCAGATGCTTTGGATTTAAATAATTTTTCAGAGATTACTTTTTTGGTTCTTTTGATGAGCTCGTAATGTACGCATATAAAAGAATATACATTGCACATTGCCCACGGCATTTACTATAAGCATGTGCATAAAGGCAGGAACCTTTTTGAAATCTTCAGCTTTCCTAATAGCCTTTCAGTCAATAGAACTGTTTACACTGCCTGAGATATTTCCTATGATTAATAGGGCATACAGTGACATGAATTTTCTGATAAGATATATCACTGAAAACATACAAAATATTTACATTTTGGGCTACTTTTAGAGGCAAGAAAATATTTCACCTTAGACAGGTAGGCATGAATAGCATGCATTCAGCTTCAGGGAAGAATGTAGCAGTGAAACTTAGGTATTTGTATTAACAGTATTTTAATCCTTTATTCTGAATTGCCCTGCTCTTTGGTATGCATATAGAATAACTGTTACGGGCTTTTATGATCTGCTTTTTTTTTCTGAAATTGTACATATATTGTTACAGGATACTTGTATAATAAATTGAATAGTATGTATTTAGGCTTTAGCAATGTGTAATTAGTTTGAAGAAATTACACACCTGTAAAATCATATGCTAACATTCTTGGCAGAATGTTAATTCATTAACATTTACTAAAAGCAGGAATGCATTTAGGTCATTTTGTGGAGAATAAAAGAACTTGAAGGAAGTCTATCGGTTAAAATTGCTAATTGTTTTTAAATTCAGAACTGTGCTTTGCAATGCACAACAGAAGGACAAAGGATAAGCCAAGCAGGAAGCATCACCTATGGGAGAAGAACAAATGTCAATTGCTGCATAGCGGTACAGATGGAAACGGTGGCAAAATGAACTGACGTAAGCTCAGCTCTAGCTGGACTGATGTTCCCAGCCACCATAATGGTAAAAGTAGTTGTCTTTGTGTTAACAATATTTGTACATCTACAATGTTGTATAGGACTCCATGCAGCAGCTTTCCACCTCCGACATAGTCCTACAGTACTGCAGGACCTATGGGTGACCAGGGCCTATTGCTCCCCTTTTTCTGGTAGTTTATTATACAGTGGGGCACACATCACCTCCTCTGGCGATATTCCGAAATCCTTGCCTTCTGTCCAGTCCATGAGCACTTCCAAGATTCCTGGACGATAAAATGGCAGGCACTGTGGCTACTCCAACCCCAGCTGGCAACTCAGCCTCACCCATCCACTCGCTCGCTCCCCCACAGTGGGATGGGGGAGAGAATTGGAAGAGTAAAAGTGAGAAATCTCGTGGGTTGAAATACAGTGTAACAGGTAAAGCAAAAGCCGTGCGCTCCAGCAAAGCAAAACAAGGAATTCATTCCCTCCCTCCCACGGGCAGGCAGGAGTTCAGCCGTCTCCAGCAAAGCCGGGCTCTGTCACACGTAACGGTGACTTGGGGAGACAAACGCCATCACTCTGAACGTCCCCTCCTTCCTTCTTCTTCTCCCAGCTTGATAGGCCGAGCGTGCCGCCATACGGTGTGGGACATCCCTGGGGTCAGTTGGGGTCAGGTCTCCCGGCTGTGCCCCCTCCCAGCTCCTTGTGCCCCCCCAGCCTGCTCGCTGGTGGGGTGGGGTGAGGGGCAGGAAAGGCCTTGGCTCTGTGTCAGCCCTGCTCAGCAGTCACTGAAACATCAGCGTGTTACCAACATTATTCTCATCTTAAATCCAAAGCACAACACAACGCTATACCAGCCAAAACCAGGATGGGTTTGCAGGCTTATCTTCCTGTAAATTAACTGTATTTAATAGCATTAATTTAATTGTGACTCAGTGGTTCATCCTACTCCACAAAAACTTCTATGGCCTTATTTGTCTCATAATTTTGATGGGAGAAAATAATATCCAGACACAACTGGGGCCATTTTTTCAATTGTGTGGAATAGCTGCAATGCAGAGAGTTAAAGGGAACATGGAAAAACTTTCAGAAGTGCAACATGTGAATGGTCCCCTCTTGGTTTTTGTTGCCTCCTGGATTTCTGTAATGAAAGTATTTCTCATTTTTACAATGGCTTTGCTTAATGATACAGAGCCTAAAAGTAGGTATCTCTTTCAGAATCTTCTTAAATGTCAGAATCTAATTTTTCATTACTACTGCAACATCTTTTTGACCATAATGAATAAATATTTTTTAAAACAGCTATATTTTTATTAATTTTTGATGAGGGCTGCTTAACCTCTGCTTTGTCTCCTTGTCTGGTACTGGGAGATATTTCAGAGGGTGCCCCAGTTTTCTAATCTTCAGTAATACAAACACAGTGTTTCTTAAATTTGTGTTAAAATTCCAAATCAAGAATTTTAACATCTTAGTGTACTAGGTTTTTTGTTTCTTCTTAGGAGAGAAAAAAAGGACTAATTTCTTGACTTCTTGGCTGCTAGCCTGGGAACCTTACAGCATATTTGTATGCGTATAAATGGCTGATACTGCCTAAGTATGCTGCTTCTACCTGGCTAATAGTATTCCTTGCCTACTTTAATCAGACTATTTTATAATCATCAATAAATACTTAATAGTGTGTCAATAAAATTGATACCTCCCTGTATCTGTACTCTAATAAACAGTCTTTCAGATAAACGCTAACTTTTTACAGTGTATTGGGTGAGCCCTAGTTGTTTTTAACTTGGGGGTGGATTCTAGACCCAATGTAAGAATAAAAAGGGATTTTATAATAGTTGCTGTTTAGAGCTGGCAGATGGGCAGTCGGTGCAGTTGCGTGTAGGGTAATACCCTTTCTTCCTATCTGAGGGATACAGCACATGCACTGCTTCCTCAGTAATTTCACTTTGTGGAAATTAGTATGTCACAGACAGCTATAATGTGCAAACTGCAGTGGTTCTGCAGATGTTTCTCTTCTGAATCTTACTAAGAAACAAGTCTTTACATTCAGATTTTTAAACGATTGTCCGATTCAGTCCCTGGTCAGTGGGTAGAGCAGCAGCCGTGAACTTTGGTCTATGTGATTTTGGGACAAATAACAACACTTGGTTTTGCCATACCTTTGCCTATGGCTTGGGGTTTTTTTTGTTGTTGTTTTTGAAAGGAAGAGGAGGAGAATATTGTCTGCCTATTTCTGAGGCTGATATGTTCTAAGCCCCAAATTATATTATGTTCTGAAAAATTATACTAAAATGAAATAAGAAGAACTTTTTGTCCCCCTCGTGTGGAGCCCTTATTAATGCAAGTAAAATACATATTATTTCTGGAAGTGAAATACGGTCTGGCTAAGCTAATGATGTTCCATAGAAGACTGGATCTTTAACGTAGCAACAATGAATTTTTGTGATTTATTTAGTTTAAAAAACAACAACAACAACAACAAAACCCAAACTATTCTTCTGATGCTTTTATTTCTATGTAGAGAGTTTGACAGAAGTTGCGTGGCTGCGAGGTACCGTTATTCCCTTACCGACGTCCCCTCGCAGTGGCGTTATGGCACAAGCGCTACCAGTCACCTGTCCCCTAGCAGCAGGGAAGCCCTGTGGGAAGGAGCTCTTTAAAAACTACCATATTTATGTAGGGTTTTCTATTACCTTTTATAACGCCAAGGTAGGAATATGGGACATATTACGGCAAAACGGGTACTTGATAGACAGAAACTGAAACGTGCGGTAGGGTTCCTGCCATTTCAAAAGGCGTGATGAATACCAGGAGGAGGAAAAGGCTTTCTAGACAATGCATTTATTGTGCCTTTTACCACCGTAATCTCTTTGCTTGTACTCAACTTTAGGATACATTCCAGAATAGGAAATGTATAAATTTGGTGTTTTAAACAATCTTTTATCTGTAAATAGTGCCAAGTGTAGTGGATGGATAACTGAACTAACTTTAAATAAACTATACTGGCCATCTTTGTAATTCAGTGCTCATCAGAATTCAATTTACTCTGCTTAGCTGTTGTATGTTTATTTTTTTCTTTATGCCAATATTCTACATAAGTATTAATTTCCTATATTGCTTTTCAGAATAAAAACAAAAATTGGTGCACCTTAGTTCAAAATTAGAAGACAAAAATGAGAAACATCTGAGCTGAGGAAAACTTGCTCTTTTCTTCTTGTGATGCCTTTTAATGCTGAGAAAGGTATATTTAGCTTTGGTTGTGGACATGAGGTACAAATTCAGTCTTTCTAACCTAGGTAAGGCAGGTCTGCTTACCCTCAAATTTATCATGCACCTTAGAGATGTGTAAAACCCAAGTCCTTGTCTCAAGCAGTATGTGTAGAAGCATAATGCAGGTGTACCTTCATTTCCAGTAGCCCAATTAATAATTAAATAACTTGAAGTGCTAATCCAGTATATTATTTGTTTACGGTTAACTTAGATTCAATAGCCAAATAAAGACTCGTTCTTCATTTGAAGGAAGATGTCTCAGCTCCCGGATTTGGAGGCTGATTTTCCCTAATTCTGGGATGTTCATTTTATATTATCATTAAATGGCCAAAGGAAGGACAGTTGCAGCATTTAAAGTTCTTTACTTGCCAGCAGAATGACAAACAGAAATAAAAAAAATCCTCAGAGGTGCCAACTGAAACCATGCACAAATAATTAACGTAGTTTATCAAATAGAGAAAAACAAATGCATAATGATTACTAAAATCCTTCGTGGCTTTCAATTACTGTATACATTCCTTCTGAAATTTAAACAATGCAAGCCGTCCAAGTTAGCATTACTGTCACTAAGTGGCATCTTCTGTCAAGCAATTTACTTTCTTGCTTTCTTTGTGTAAGAAGATGTTATTCTGTAATAAATAGACACAACCGAAGATTATTATTATTGTTGTTATTATTTAGTTGACATTCTTAGACTGGCCATGTGCTATTGCAAAAATAATTGTTGTTTCTTTTCTAGAATTTGACTTTTCACGAGGCCCGAGGACACGCAGTTCTCATTGTGCAGGTGGCCGTCGCTCCTCTGGGTGCTGTCTGCCACGTGTTATTATTCAAATTTTGTCACAAGTTCAGATTTTTAATGTTACATGAAAGATGTGTCAGGTCAATGTTTACACCTGAATATTCGGCTGTAATTATTTGAGTAGGAATTAACAATTTCAGTGGGTTTTCAGTATAATTATATCTTAAGGTAGAAATCTGGTCCTTCCACAAGTCGCTACTTGGTATTGTTAGATGACATAATATTATGACTAAATGATGGCAGTGATATGGCATATGCAAAAAGACTTTCTGGTCTTTATCTAACAGTCTTCAGTGGCCGCCAGACTTGCCCCTTCCTTCCCTGCCAGGGTAGTTATTGCTGACCAGTTCTGCTGTTATCCAGAAAAGGAAGAGAGCGAAGAAAAAGCTTGTGGTTGCTGAGTTGGCAGACATCTGCATAGCTATGCATCTGAGCTTATATCTGAACTAAAATCCGCCTGCTTTATTGTGATAACAAGTGAACTTGCTGACACTTCATCTGTAAACAGGAATTCTGGCTTGTAGGGCCGTTCTTTTCAGAAAGCCGTGAAGATGGGAGAGGGACAAATGATTTCCACCAAGGACCTAATATCTAGACATCTGGGGACAGCTTTAGGACATCTGAGAGGGTAAGATTTAGTGGGTTTTACTCTGCACAGAAAGCCTTCCTCTCACTTTGTTTTTGGGGTTTTTTTTTGTTTGGTTGGTTGGTTTTCTGAGTGGAAATCTCTGTAGATTTTGAGTTTTCTTCACTTTCATTGAAAATATTTTTCCCTCTGTTTGAACCTGCTTTGGACCTCAAAGTCCAAAATTTCCCCCCCCAAATGAGCAAGAGCACTATACAAGGTAGGGACGTATTATTTTGCTTTTAAAGATGGGAAAACTGATGCACAATGAGAAGCTGAAGTATCAGATGCCTTGGCTAAAATCTCAAAGTGGATCTGGCAACATCCAAAATACAATTGAAATATTACATGTTGAAAACACAAAACCTTGTTTCTAACAGTACATCATCGTTTTTACTCTTTTCTAGTGCTCTGGCATGGGTAATGAAAGCATGCTCCTTGAAGATGGGAGCTGTTTGTAAAGGGTTGCTAGAACTAATGAAGAGTGTGTGTATATATATATCTCTTTGGGAGTTTATACGTCCCTGAAATCATCCAAGTTTTTTCCTTACTTTACAAATATATCTAGTTTACGAAAGCATTATTCTGAAAGCAATTGTTGATGTCTAAATGCTGTTCAGAGCTTTTAAAGTTTGCTTTTTGTTAATTCATATTGAAAAATAATTGATCAGATTCAGGTTAGTGGATTTAGTTTCACTCTCATCAAATGACAGGTATTGGTTGCTAGTTACAACACCTTAGCATCTGATACTCTCAAGGTGGCTAAAGAGGCACTATCTCATTTCTTTTAGGATTAGTATTCAAACAGCAAATATACTTTCTATTTTAATCCAGTCAAGGTGAAGGTGTGCTAGCTAGCAACATTTAATAAGATACTAGAGTCAGGATTGAATCTTTAAAAGGTGGTGAACAAAATAATACTTAAATAACACTAATTTGAAGGTTTTGTGCACTGAATCACTCAGATAAACACTGGGTGATTATGCTTTCCCATTGTAGACACCCTAGCCTGTGAAAACCAGTTTTGCAGTGCCAACAGGCTGGCTCTCTGCTGTGTTGGACCAGTGTCTGATGGTACCTATTGCACGCTTGGCTGGCCTCAGGAAAATGGTCTTCCTGGTGCTGTAAGGGAAGGTCTCTAGTCCTAATTTTCATGAAGTACAAGTGCTTCCGCCCAAGTTATCCTTATTCTCTTGAAGGAAAACCATGAAGAGCAGCATTGAGGTAGCCTTGATTAAGCTTGTGTGGGGCGGTGGGAAGTGTGGGCTTCTGTGCGGCTTGGAAGCATGGATAGGGTCCTGGCCCTGAGGACTGGCAGAGCCCCCACACACATGAGAGAAACATCAGGGAATTTCAGCCATTGACACTAAATAACTCCTGTGCAAGTATGTGCTTTAAAAATGTGTTTGTCTTGTTTTCACGGTGACATACCTGACTTCATGGCAAGGATTCTTTTTATCAGCACTGATCCATGCTGATAATGGCAGAGCATCACTGTGTAGGAGTCTGATGGTAGAGCAATTCTTTACAAAAGCAGAGGATGGAAATATTTCTCAACATTAGACTCTTGTTTATATGAGACGTTCAGTTCATGAAATACTTTCAGGTGACCTATAACCTGTCCGTCTGCTTCACACTCTGAAAATCCCCTTCCTCCCCCCGCCTCCCATTTCTGAGCTCAGATGTGTCTGTAATCGGAGCCCGGAGTCACCAGGACACAAGTGTTTCTAGGCTGTGTTGACCTTGGCAGTGGATGGAAGCTGCATGTTTGGTTGTGTGATAGCTTTTCTTACCAGCTTTCAGATGTTACCGTCGTCCAGCATGGAGGAAAGCGAGCCAAGATCCCCATTATTGGGAAGAGGCTGTGGTTATCTGTACAATGGCAGGCATGCCTACTTCTTGGTGTACTGTTTCCAAATAGCAAACGCTTTTTTGCTGCTCTCAGGCACAGCGCAGCTCAGTGACAGTGCTCCAAATGCTCCTGTGATCCTTTTTCTTTGCACCATGTCCGGAGACAATAAATCTGCCAGACAGGAGGTATGTGTTTATACTGCACCTGCTGCTATCCCTGCTGGACTGACACTGTGACAGCATACCACTTTATTAACGTAGTTACCCTTTCCTGTGCCACCAAGAAAAGTCCTGCCTAGAGAGTAATGGGCTGCAGTTCTGCTGCTGTTGCACCATTTGCCATGGTTTACTTAGTTACAGAACATCAAAGGAATAATGAAATATTATCTATTTTCTGCTAACATCTCTCTAGCTCTCTCCTAGAGATGAGTCCGAAGGGACACTAAGATGAGGTGGGCCTCAGATTAGGTGCTACTAACACCCTCTTTCAGATTCAGGCCTTGGATTCCTCTAACAAATTTTGTGGGTTTTTTTTCCCTGGAGGTTGAACCTTTGTAAATAATGAAAGTGAGAGAAACCTGATCTGTTAAACTAATAATTTAATAAGTTAGGTAACATAACATGAAAGAAACTGTATGAGACAAAAGATTCCTTGTACTGCTCAATTATTAGGTGATCGTCTAGGGCAAGTTGTGCGTACACAAATGTGTTTCAAAGTAGGTTTGTGCTGCTGAAAGTGCCATAACAGGCTGTTTGGATGGTCTGTGTCATGATTTGACAGGTGCCCGGTGCCCTGAGGCATGGAATAACTTGTTTGCAAGGTATTTAATCCTCTGACGAATCCCTAAACCCATGATTTGGGAAATGGGGTAATATGAATGTGCAGTAACAGTTATTCTAGGAAAGTATAGAATGCCTCTGCAAGTCTTGCATGAGTGGCGGAAAAGGTCTTTGCAAGCAGAACTAAGGCTATTGGGAGGAAAGAGTATATGACAAAGGAGAAGAGGAATGGTTGTGGTTATAAAATCTCTCTGGAAATTGAGATAAAAGACATGGTTTGATTAAAATAGATTACTCTTGCCATTTAGAGGTGCGATGCTATAGACTAGATGGGAGTGGGAACATAATTGCATATAGATGTAGGGGTTGAGTATCTGCATATGTGCACATATGTCTGCACATAAGGAACAAGGAATGTAAATAAAAGACATGAGGAACTAAAATGACTGCTGGTCTTTATTCTCATTTCTGATAACTTAGTGCTGTGTTTTACACAGAGTATTCATTTTAAGAAACACTTGCAGTTAATGACAATTGTAGACACGGGAGTTGTGGATATGCACTACCATGTGTCTGTTGTTCTATGATTTATAAGTCTGATGTTCTCTTAATGAGAAACTTCTGTAGCTTATTTCCTGGTGTGGGATTAATTTTTGTTCCTCAGCTGTAGGGGAGTATAGCTATGTATTAGCTGCCTTTGTCTGAAACATGACTGACTCTTGTTTATCAGGAGCTGTGGTCTTACTCTGGCTTTCTGCCTAACATGCCTGATGGAGCTTCAAGCCGCCGGTCAGGATTGTGTTTTGTCTGCTGCATAATAGGCAGGTGCTGGCACACTCCGTAACTCGTTTGCAGGGTGTCCCCACTTAGCGCGCTTGTGATGTCTGCACCTTCTCCGTCTCAAGCAGCCAGGATTTCCACAAGCCCACATACTTCAGGCTTCTGTCACCTTGCACGGCAGGGACGGGCTCCAAGCACTTCCATCTTATATCCACAAAGAGATTTCCAAAATCTGCTCTGACATGGGCACTCATGACTCGGAGGAGCTGGTTTAATACAGACAGGAATGTGCCACAATAGTTCTGCTCCATGAAATGAGTAAAAGCTATAGTTTTCTTACCTTACGCCCAACACAGCAGGCTGCTTTACCTGAGTGTGTGGAGGACGTAATGGCACATCCATGAAGACCAATCAAAGATTAGTAGGCACCCATTTTTAACAGGTGCTTCATTTAGCTGCTCAGTGCCTCGAGCAAATTACTTGGCTCAGCATCCCACGGCGCTCTCCTTTCGAGTTTAATTTACCCTAACTGGATTTAAGTAAAGCATCATCTCAATATCATCATCACAGCGTTGCTTGAGTTCCAATTTGGCAAAGCTGAAGAAAGCAGCTCAACAAACAGTCCCATCCTAGGAGAAATTACACTACGAGGTAAATGTGTTTCAAAGGGAAATAATTCTCAGCCTTAGACCCTGCAGAACCTTAACTCACACTGTAATCCCAGAGTTCAAATATCTCAGAAATATGGTGAATGTTTGAAACCTAAATGTAAGCTAAGGAGCTAAAGACGAGCTTGAGTGCTCAGAATCTTAAGAACTTTGTAACTTCAACCTCTGCTTTTTGTAGCTTTGTGATGTGTTTTTTCTTTTTTTTTTTTCTTTTTTTTTTTTTCAAACAAATGCTCGAAGTAATGGAGTCAATTTTATAAGCAACAGAGTATCAAAAAAGGGTAAAGTATTAAAGCAATGTAAGATTATTTTCATCCCCTAGAAGGATAAGTAAGTCTAAGACCAAAGGGTTTTGCTGCAATTAAAACATTTAAAGCTTTGGTGCATGTTAGCTTTGTTCTAGACACAAAAACCTGCCCTTCTCTACCAATGTAAAGATTTTTATTTCCTTTTTTTGTGTTTATTTCTTAATAATGTTTATGAAAAATCCTGCAAGAAAAAAGTATCGGACACAACAGGCACACTTTAAGCATTAGAGGATAAGCAGTAAATATACACTTAGAAAATACTTTGTCGAAACCTCATTATGGATTTGTAGGCACTATTATGATTTTTAAAGTACTATGTTTATTCATTTTGGCAAATTAGTATGTGCTGGACAGAAGCTACAGCTGTGCAGAGTTTGGCTACGTTTCAGGTGCCTGCATTTCCCAGGGAGAAGGCAGCCCAGTATATCCTGGTCTGGCATTCTGAATGGGTGGGTATTTCTAGACATAAAGCAAAAGACATAATAAAACGAATAATTTCCAACCTGTTCTTAATAAGCACCGAGCATTTTGTGCTTTTACAGAACCAGAGGATTTTAAAAGATTTACAAGCATTACTGCATAAAGCTGCTTATACTCACGATGGGTTAGAGTGATGGTATCAGAGTTGCATTCTGCGCTAGTCTCCAGTAAATGATAGAGCGTTACCTATTATCACATTACTGCATCAGTTTGTATTCTGGAAGTCTCCAGTTACTTAACAGTAGACTCCCTTAAATTATTTATTGTTATTACATATATTTTCTATGATGGTAGAGCCTGGGAGCTTTAAAAGTGGAACAGGACCCAAAACCAGTATAAATATACGACAGAGAGAAAGCCCCTGCCCCAAAATGCTTGCAAGGTGAGATGGCATGACGCATACACCAAGAAACAAGACAGTACTGGCCAGCGTAGCAGGCAGGGCTTAAGCACATCAGTAGCCTGCCTTCTGTTTTCGTAGGCATCGTGAAAAAGAATATACCTAGTGGTAAATGACAGCAGATACATCTTCAGTGAATGAAAGCTGATAGGCAAATAGAGGGTCCTTTAGAAGTGGAAGCGAGTAGTTCAGGTTTGATGCAGTGCTGGAGGTAAGAGGAGTAGCCAGCACAACCAATGCAAAGGTGAAGCAACACGGGCAGACAGGTCAGGAAGATTGTCCTGGTAGAGCTTATAGGTAGAGATCAGTGGGGCCAGGCTACATTTGTCAGGGTAGGATGTTGCAATATTTAAGATGGTAAGAGTTTGGATAAAAGGTCTGGCTGTGTGAGTAAAGCTCCGATTTCAGGGGTCTTATACAAAAAGAAATTACTGATTTTGGGACATAATCTGGACATCAGAAGTTAGAACGAGGCAACGAGGCTGCCTTTCCCTTGTCAGGGGGAACCGTTAACTTTTTTTTTTTTCCTGAATTAGGTTTTTTGTTTTCCAGCCTCAGACTGGAAAAACACGACTCCACGGTGTTAACATGTTCCAGTTGGGTTGACAAGAGTCAGTTTTATGGCAAATCTCAGAATATTTTTGTCTAAAGTTTAAAATAAGGTGCCAGAATCAAGGAACTCCATAGGAAAATCAGTTATAATTCTTTTAAAAGGTCTGGAACTCAGGGTTTCAGTAAGAGTTGAAAAACACTACTAAAATGTGCAGCAAATTAGATATGAATTAGATGGAACTGGGCATTTATTACTTGATAAAACTAGAATTTTTAAGTGACTTTTGACATTTCTTTTGCTGACTGATTAGAGATTTCTGAATACTTGAGACTAGCGCTGTATCTCATTGCACATATTTGTTTATATAGCCCTGTTAGCTGCATTTCTGTTGATAATATACCTTGTCACGATGCCACAGTTTTTAGTTTTACACAGCTCAGCATACCAGTATCAATGCTTTCTAGCCAAGCATTTCACTGTTACTTTATACTACTTGTAGATACAAATTCCCCCAAAAAAGTTTGGCATCGCCATGGCTGTGCTAGATGGCTACAGATGGTAATAGGAACATCTGTGTCTACACTTACTAAATGCAGGCTGCTTCCCAACCGATAGCATTTTTGTTACTTTACATCTGAAGAAATGGCGTTACTAGAAGTTAGGGCGTCTTAATCTCTGATGAAAAATCAAGCTATAGGTGACTTGCTGACCTCATGCTGAACCGACAACAAAACCTGAAATAAACCTAGGTTTTTCCAGAGCTAGCTTTATGCAAAACCCAAGTGCTTCTGTGGGCATTTGCATCTGGTTAAGAGTATCTGGTTCAATCTCCAGAATTTAAAAATGAGAACAATTAATACTCATACAGATCCCTGCAGAACTTGTCTGCTTTCTTGTCTTCCACATGGAGTATTGTCTTCACTTTCAGAAAAGCTGTGGGTTTTAACTTCAGGTACACAACGTACTGACAATGAAGCATGATGTAATTTTTGTGTGATTTGCCAGGTCGAGTGAAAACCTCCCAGCAAAGAAAACTTCACTTCAGCCCGGTGATTCACAGGGAAGCTATGGACTGCCTTGTCTTTGCCAGGGTATTTACTCAACTTAACTAACTCCAGTTAAGACTTCACCTTCGTCAGACAGTGTAGACATGGCTTGAGCTCTGTAAACTAACTTCTTGACCTCTGGAAGCTGCTTGGGATTGTTTCCTGTCTTCAAAGGTTACAGGTTTACTTTATTAAACATTAAGCACTTTAATATACTTCACATATCTTGCTCTTATCTCGTTCTAAACAAATTTAATACAATCTTAATCCAGTACCATCTTCGATACTGTGCCTCCATCTGGCTCTGGCTTCAGCATGTGCTCCCTAACCTCTCATGACGTGGGCTGAAATTGCAGCCCATTGGCATAACTTCACAATTGCGTTGTTGAACACCTTCACCATCGTGTTCATGGTGTATGAGACTCCAGAGTGCCGGTAATCGTACGGGTCCTCCTGCTGCACTGTCTTAACTGCTCTATCTGTCAAAAGCTTGTGAACACAACCTTCCACTCTACAGAAACCTACCTTTTGCCTTGAGAAAGACCCTGTAGAGACCATTTTACTTGGCTTGGTTAGCAAACAAAGGGGTAGCAGAGGTGCAGGAAATTTCTCGCTTTCCAACATGACCGAATAGGAAAAATGTAGATTTCCTCCCTTTTTTTATCAGGCTTGCTTCAGTTTTTGTCAGCCATGCTTATATTTAGTTATTTGTGCTCTTATACTTCAAAATCAAATAAGAAAATTGACTATGTATAAGCTAAAGCCTATGGAAGAGGGATTGGTTTAGTTGTTCAGACAGTTCTCACATGTAAACAATGGTGATTTATCTCTTGAACTTATGGAAACTAATTTAACATTTCACCCTAACACCAATAGAGAATGCCTGTGTGCTGAACCTCATTCCGCGCGTAAGCATTGAAGCTGTTGTGCTTGTCCAGCACTGCTCGGCAGTAGAGATGCCCAGTTTTACAACCATTAAAATAAGAGGTTAATAAGTTTCCTATTCATAAAGCAGAAATAAACTTGATGACCTCACCCTGCTTCAGGTGGTTGACAGAGCGCGGGCTACATAAGAGTTGATACGTAGGTATGTAATGGGCTAAACTCTGCTGCTTGAGGAATAGAAGTGAACTTCAGTGCCCTGCTAACATTGGGATTGGGGCAAATTCTGCCTGGGCAAGAAATGATGTGTCTGTCACCAAGGAGAAACTGGACCAGTAATTCTTACTACACTTTTTCTGGAAGATGCTTAAGCACAATCCTTCTGAATGGTCTGACTAGGCTACCAGTGCTGGCCAATAAATGGGAGAATGATATTTCTCTGCACTCCCAAGCCACCTATACGGGACACTGCAAGAGGATGAAGTCCAGCAGCCTGTGCTGGTGTGTCTGGGAGGGTTTCTTATGAAGTCTGTGCCTCTTTGTTGGTGCTGGGGGTGAGCATGTGGGTTTGTGACCCAATTTGTTGGTTAGATCCAGGAGGTCTTATACAAATACGAGTCTTACTCGGTGCTAACATGAAGAAGGAGGTAGGCTAAGTACAGATGAGCAAGAGAGAAGGAATTGCAGGAGCAAAAAGACCAAACATGGAGCTTGTTCTCCTTTCTTATCCTTATGGCTCAATAACAGTTACACTTTTCTCCATGAGAGAGAGTTTGAGCCTGTTGCCGTAAAAGCCTACTGTTTTCTTTTGAGCATGTAGGCAGTGAAAGAAAGCTGTATGCATAGATGTAGATGTCTGTTTCATCCCTTTGTGTTGAGTGTCATTGAGCAGTAACCTGTTAGTAAAATGGGGACAGTGGGCTCCCAAGCTGCAGTTGCACTGACAGCTGCCAATAGAAGGCCCTGTTCTATACTGACCCCTGCCTGGGCAGTGTCTGGAAGAGTGTCACCTTCTTTTGGGTTAAAACGCTGCCAACTGCTATGGTTCAGTAACAATTTGACAATATCAAACCCAGGACTATCCTGTGTTTGCTAGTATATAGTCTAAAAGTCTAAAACAATACTAGTATCAATAATGCATACTCCAAAGCTCATCTGAAGTGAGAAGTTCCTTTTTGATTATGGAATTATTACATAGTTGGTCTCCTAGTGGTAATCTGTTGCAGTGTGTCAATTTTATGTTAAAGTCCATTACTGCTGGATTTCTTTTTTAACAATCCCTCTAGGTAAACCTCTTCCTGGCAAGTCTCTGTCAGTGCTAATGGGGTGACAGTAGCCCTTGATAATATTCCATACTCAGTCAGGGAGGGGAGGCATCTCTTCTGTAAGTGCTTTTGCATCCAAAATACATAATGCGTTACAAATGGCAGAGATTGGAGAAGCTGAATATATCTTATATAGTTTCTTCAGGTTCAGAAATCTAATTCTTTATACTATTGCCCTACCCCATGTAAAACATAGCTGTCAGGAAATCTCTCCTGTGCAGAGTTTCAGAATGTTACTATGTTATTTGGAAGATGGAGTTACAGATGTAGCTACATTAACCAAATGCTCCATATCTGCAGAAAAATGTTTAAAGTTTGGATTAGTTTTGCGTTAAGACAAATGTAATCTTCCAACGTGAATATCCATTCTCTCTTTAACAAGGAAGATCCTGTTATCTATAAAATCAAGGGCTCCTCCTATGAGGTTTTTAAAAGATCTTTTGTGATTATGAAAAAATTTAGTCTTGCTCTGTGGTACAGCCATGCATTGGGAAGGAACAAAACGCAAAAAATGTAGAAAGTGGACACAAGGATCTGAAAGGCAAAGGAAACCAGTCATTTAATATATTATCTTTATGTTTCAAATTGTTGCTTTTGAATTCCCTGAATCTTAATTTAAGGAGTCCCTTCACATTATTTTGGCTGTAAATTATTTATATGTTTCCCCATCTTTTCTGCAGTACTCTGTTTCTGGACTTCCTGTGAGACCTCATCAGCTTCTAGCAACATGCTGAGGCACTGCTGTAATCTGTCAAAAAGAAGGGGAGATGGGGCTAACAAAGTAATGCTCTGGGATTTATACTAGCATGAATTGTCAAAGATGAATAACTAATGGTGTGTTTTCTCATTTCTGAAAAGCTGTGGAAAATCCCTGGTAGTTTTGTTAGAATAATTCATTAACCAGCATTTTTACCCTTCATTGTTAAATCTTACGCATCTCTCTTGTTTTCATCAATCTTAGTGGAGAACTCCAGCATTTGTACATCTTCCTGCTCGAAGAAGGCTATTTCCCAGAGCATCTTTGCTGGTATTTTGTTCCATGCAATTTAAAATATCTCAAGTAAGAGCGATGCTTCTGTATCCTTCAGAGATGAGGATACAGTCCAGAACATCTCACTGTCAGGTATTTTTTCCCTGTGAAAGTAGCCAAAATAGTCCTCTCCTCTTTGCATCCTATTACTGCTAGGGCTGTATATATCTTAGTTCTTCTCCCTGCACTGTATTTCTCCTTTCAGACACTTAGAGATTGCTATTTGGCACCTGTAATTTTGCCAAACTGCAGCAAAGATAAGCTTTTGCGGCGTCCTCATCAGCGAGCACAGGCTGAGCAAACCTTCACGGGAACTGTAGTGTGCCCAGATGCTGCGTGGAGCCCATGGTCCCCTGCAGCACGCCTTGGTGGCGGTGAGTACAAGCACGGTTTCTCCATTCCCTTAGCCACATACCATCGTAAACTCCTACTCCATTAGCTCTCCATGTTTCTTTTAGGTTTATTTCAGTGTTACTGTTTTCCAGTTTCCCCCATCATACTGATAAAAATGCTAGCTCTTGACTGTTTTGGACCCATTCATAGTCATAAAATCCACTTAGGTTCTCCTTCAGTTTCTGGAGATGATCTTCATTTTTAAATTGAGATAACTAAGGCAGAAGAACATTTTGTCTTTTATGACCAAGAGGATATAAAATGTCATTGATGGAGATGGAAAGCCTTTTACAGTTCTCGGGACAGTTGGGATCTAGTTCCTCCTGTGCAAGACATATGTCTAGAGCCACACAGGCATAAACAACCATATGTAAGGGCTTGGGAGTGGCTACCTATTAAATGGAAATTGTTCTTCTCATGGACTTCTTCAGGCCCACAGCTGCATTGTTCACTGCTGTGGGAGATCCCAAGCTGAGTCCCAAATTTTCTGTGGCTGACTTGCAGTCGGATTTATCGACTAGAGTAGGCTGACTTTCAGAAAGTGTAAAAGACAAAACAGAAACTGTGGGAATAAAAAGAACATTTTTTTCGTTACTGGCAACTTCCTTGTTCTGACTTTTTGACCTCATCCCAAGGTCAATTAGATACCTCAGAGGAACTGGAGTGATTACAGATCAACTTTGTCATTGTCCGTTAGGTGGATGGAGAACATTTCATAAAAATGAAGAAAAGGTTTCCAGGGAGACCACCTCAGTAAGTCACTTGTCCACAACTTGAAGATCAGACCTTTTCACAGGGCAATTTACTGGTTTGCTCAAGTGTTCTCACACAAATTTGGTGCCCCCAGATGTCCTCCTTGGCACAGTGGTGTCAAGTCAACCATCAACACACTCAGCTGGAGACCTCCTCCTTCTTTGGCTTCCCATCCTCTGGTCCAGTACGTTATCTGCTAAGTACCTTGCTCAGTCCAGACTGGAGAGGCAAGACATTATCGCGGAAAAATACTTTTTGACTGTGGTTGATAGCGAAAGGAAAAAGCAACAAAAAATGAGCACTAAATGAAGATGATCCTGTTGACTGCAAGAACTATCTTTGAAGACTTCTAAACAATCAGAAACTTCAGTTTGTTTTCAGCATATGCTCCCAGGGGAAGGTCATCTGATTCATATCCGTCAAATGTTGAAGGGATGAGTCACAGTCAAACAAATCACACTTTTCTAACTTGTCTTTACACATACGGGAAGGAATAATCTCTCTTCATTTAAAAGGACTTTTTCTTTTTTTTAGTAGGCAACACTCAATAACTTAGCCCCATGTTATCTGTTTTCCTTGAATTATGAATATTTATCCCTCTCCATATCCATAAATAATACATAATCTACAGTTGCCTCATTTTTCTCTTATGACCTTTATACACATCCTGTACTTTAAATCAAACTCTCTCGTAGTTACAAAAAGCTCTAATTTCCAGTTGAAACTTAATTCAACACCCACGAAAAAAATATCTTGTCTTCAAATAATAGGTAATATCAGATCTTATATTCTTTACTTCTAGTCAACCAACATTGGACACCAGCAGAAATACTCTACTCCAGAAGTCATCGGTTTATGCCACAACATTTAAGATGTGATAAAATGCGTATGTTCCTGTGTCCTGTGATACTAATCCCATGGCTGCAGTATTAGTGTGGAGGTGTGAAAAGTGCCTGCTGCATGCAGTACTCCCCTACCGCTGACAGGATGCCGTGCAGATGCAGCACCTGTTTTTTTGCTTCAGGAAAATCTTAGAAAGAGCCGTGATTGCCCTTTTGCTCTTTCATGGGGGCTTTCTCATTGTATGCCACCCACTCCAAGCTGCGCAGCCCCCCTGGGTGAGGTTTCACTTTGGCATTTGCATTTGCTTTGCTTTATAAGTTCTAGTGACTGAATATGCTTCAAGAACGGCACTTGTTATGGCTATGTGGTTTGTGGCAGCATTGTGTATTTCAGCGCACAAAGGTGCTCGCTCCTGCTCGGCGCTACCTTCCAGAATGTGTGGGCACAAGAGGTGGAATGGCTTCCCGTTGGATCAGGGAGCTTTGTGAAAAGGAACCCAGTAAAACAGCGCTCTCCAGCCAAATCCACCTCTGGCTTGGAGTTTAGTTCGCAGCCACCTGCATGCTTCCACCCCCCATGGGGAGGGGGCGGCTCAGCCTGGGGTACGCGTGCGAGGGTGGAGGTCCAGGGGTGGCTGTTAGGCAGTGACGGCTTGAGCCAGATGAAAAGCTATTAAAGAAAAGCTTTCAGAAAGGTGTGCTCTGAACTGTGACCTGAATGTAAAGTAGATGCGCTTGCAAGGCATGTTCAGGAAATCAAATTAACATCTCTGTTTGCAGAGAACCAAAACTATATTTTTTTCCTTCCCCTCCTCTAACGTATACTAAAATGCCTGAAGAGTAAATCTGAATGGGACAACTATTTTAACAGCTATCATATCACACTATTTAAAAAATGCACTGATTTAGAGTTTATCACTGTGCACCCCAAACAATGCTCAGTGAACATCTACAGGTGTTGTCTCAGCTACTACACAGTAAGAATCTGAACAGCTGTCCAAAACCTAAACTCTTCAGAGTTAGGTAAATATTCCCATTTTAGAGAAAAAGAACCTTGATACACAGAGAGTGCATCCAGGACAATAAATCACAGGATGTATCTGGGGCTGGAGCCAGACCTTCTGACTCAGAGTGCTTCCTTTTTGTTGAGAAAAAAACATACTTATTCTTCATATAATTATGTCATAGAATTAGTGTAAAAAAAAAAAAGTTTAAAAAATTGAAACAAACTTTCAGGTAATCTTGTTTATTAATTCCAGTATGACAACCATGATTTTTAAAACATTATTTTTAAAATCACATATTTGTGTATTAAACAAATGTTTCTCTCTAATTTTTCAGTTTGGCCATCTATATGAAATATTTCAAAATTATCTTAAAAAGATCTTTGAAACTTATGGGAAACACTGACATTTCATATTTTATGCTGAATTCTAAACTTTTATATTTCTAGAAGAGCGGACCTGCCTGTGAAGGGATGCCAATCTCTTTCCAGCTCCTCTGATTTCAAATGGCCATTTGCCAAGACAAAAAGTAGTTGAAAAGAGATCCACTGAACATTGAAATGGAACTTAGAGGAATATAAAATGTAAAGGGGAAAAAAGGAACCCCCTCAAAGCTGCGTTTGACCATGAGGTTAATTTTCCAAATGTGCAAAAAGTTTTTTGCTTTTTGTTGCAAATAGGCAGGCTTTCCAAGGTAATTACAGAGCAGTTTTCCTGACTACTCTTATGTAGGTCCTTTGGTCACTTCGTATGAAATAAATGATGCCATTTAGACACAAAATTCATTTTGAAATTACATTTTTTCTAGGGGAAAAAAAAATTGGTCTTTGCATATCTCATAAGATGTCATCGTTTTGTATATTGTGAAACTTCTGTCTTATCCTGTATGTTTCTCTACTCTCCAAACAGCTATAAATGTGTATTTTCTGCCATAAAAATCCCTGTGCTTGTAGGTCTCAAACCTCACTTTTGTCTCTTGCCCCATTTTACATTTTCAACCCCAGTCTTAAAATGTGCATTATTTCCTACTGATAAATAGTGAGCTTAACACAGCTTTCTTCAACTCTGCGGTTGCCCCGACTTTATCTTTTTTCACAGTACGCAGGTCCAAAAGTATTTGTTACTGGGCATTACACTCCTGAGCATTCAGTATCCCAAATATATACCAAAAACCCAGTACCAAGGGCCAGGATTTAAAAACCCATCTGAAAAAGGAGGGAGGGTAAAAAAGAAAGAGTAATCTATGCATGCAGGGGGAGAACGGAGTTATTTTGAGAATTTAACCCCAACTGTGGATGCTGTGCTCTTGACAATATAACCCTGTTTGTTATAAGATATAAATTATCATAGTATCAAAACCCTTATTCTTTGGTTGCGATATACCATGTGAATGTAAATTTCTCTGAAGCAGTTCTATTTTAGAAAGACTTAAATGTTGCTTCACCCAAAAAAGGTAATAAAACCCACCCCAGTATCACTAAAAATTACCAGTGTGTAATATGAGAACATACAGGGAACCTCAGAGATGTAATACCCACAATCCAAATTGGTGGAATGGTGTCATCCAGAGAAAAGGACCTTGTCCCAAGTTTTCTGTCTGACTGCATAAGTGATCTTGATGCAGTGGATCAATATCTCATTATGTGAGAAAGGTCTCCAGGATAAATTCTGAAGCACAGAGAAATTAGCGTTAAAAATAACATTTCTTCCTACTTCTTTTTCTTACATTTCATTTAGAGTTATATGTTGAAACAGCACAAGGTGATGTAGTAAGTAGAGTGAATAGAATGTCACATTGCTTTAAAACACTGGATGACTTGCCTTAATGTCTTAATACTGCTGTATCTGTAACGAACACTCCTGGAACCCCACTTGAGAGCTGCTTTAGTATCAAGTTAATTCATGTTGATGGCTACTGCCTGTTAGTCACCACTTCCAAAAGGAATGACAGTGACTGGATACTTGAAAAGAAATACTGCGGTTGATGATTTGCATTATGAAAGATGCCAACATCAGATCTATTTTGGTGTCCTTGAGAAGCTGAGCTTTGAGAAAACGACATGTAGCGCTCAGCACCGTGGGTGCATGCCTGGGCGCAAGGAGCCCAGGGTCTGCTTGAGGGTCCCAGCAGCCCTCCTCTATTTCATAGTAGACCATCCCTGACAGACAAAAGCCTGACTGACTGAGATGTTTGGAAAGCAAGCCATGAACTCCTCACCCTGATGCGGCTGGAGTTATGACACCGCATGGGTTTTTGCTCCATGCTGTTCCTGCATTCCTTGTTTCCCAGGTAATCTTCCTTATTTAAGAGAAAGCTTCAAAGAAAGGCCTGGAGAGTGGATGTCTCTTCTACAAGGAGGCTGTAAGCTAACACATCGTGCCTAGAGGGTAGAATTCATAGGTTGAAATCTCCTACACACATCCCACCCCATCTGCTGACTGCTCTGGGCATGGGGATTTGTAGGAAAGGATGGCAGGTCCCCCACTCACCTCCTCCTCAGCTGGTGCTGCTCAGCTCCAGACAGAAGAGGGTCTGGGGAAAGGCAGAAGCAGAGCTGTGGGTCACAAATGAGTTGAAAGGACAAAAGCTGAATGGGCAAGGATTGACAGGATAAAATGAGACTTTTGAGAATTGTCATCTTAGGTTTAGCAATTGCAACAACACTGAAGTTGGACTAAGATCAGAGAATGACAGACTGGTGGGGGTTGGAAGGGACCTCTGGAGATCACCTCATTCAACCCCGTGCTTGAGCAGGCACAGCCAGAGCAGGGGGCACAGGAACGCATCCAGGCGGGGTGTGAATGTCTCCAGGGAAGGAGACTCAAAGGTGTCCAAGTGAAGATTTTTTTTTTTTTTTTATTTTAATTATCACCCCTTGGCATTTTTACTGAACTTACTCTTTGTGTATGGGTGAGGCATAGGCAATGAATTATCCTAGGCAACTATTTTTCCTAGGGTACCAGAACTTACTAAATATGGTAGATTACCAGTCTTCTAATGTATATACATATATAAAATATTGCAAAATAGCAAATATCTGGCAATGCCTTATTATTAATGTTAAAATATTAATTTCTTTCATCCTCTGGTCTTCCAATAAAGTTACTGCTTGAGTTTATTGAAACCTTTTCATATGGCTTATTAGAAGCAGTGCATTGAATTAATCGGTTCAATAATTCTTAAATAGTGGTTGAATAAATTTTGTCGTGGAATGAGGTATGAAGGTGATTTACTGCCCGTGCCATTTGATTAGGAGGTGACACTTCACCAGAGAAGTTGAATTAAGAGATGTCAAGCAATATGTAGGGGTTAATTTATGAAGGTCCCCTGGAACCAGATGGAAGGAAAAAAGGTTTAGGTATGCAGTACAAGTAGTTAAAAAATTTAGAACACTGACTTTGTAGACTCAACAATTTGCTAAATTTAAAATAGGGTTTAAACTCATATTCATGTTATGATTCCACTAAAACCTGAGAAGATCAATATGGGAGGAATATATTTTCACAAGATCAGTGCTCTTTTATGGAATTTGGACATTAAAAGTTTCTGTAGTTTTCAAAGATATCACTTAAAATATGTTACAGAACAAAATGAGTCATCCTCCTCTCTCAAGGGAATGGTTGCTTAGACTGGTAACATGGGAGGGTTAAGAGAAGGAATAAGGTTTGCAGAGGAAGAAGTTTGTAATAACCCTGGAAAACAGTAAACAAAAGTCAATCCCTTTTCCCCATCATCCTTTTCTCCCCCTCACTCACCCACTCCCGTTTAGCACACGTGACAGCTGTAGAAATGTGATTTCAATATGCAAAATTCATTTTGATTAGACAAACAAAAGTATCTTAGAACCTGATTTTGGTATTAGCGCTTAGATATGCAGAAAGTATCACACTATTTTAAGTATGGCACTTTAAGGTAAATAATTTGAGCCCATCGTGCAAGATACTGAGTGCTGCTGAGGAGGTCCCGAGCAAACGCTCTTCCTCCTTTTCTCCCTGCGCCCACACAAATGTTGTGTCTGTACAGTGCCATGCTCACTGCGGTTGTGCATTGATAAGGGAGTCTAAGCCACTGTGACATAAACAATGAGAGCAGACTCTAAATTCGCTCCCAGCTTTCACACCGATAATGAGATGTAGTTACTTCTTTTTGTCGTTCTTGTACTTTTTGTAACACTTTCTTAGAGAACTCCCTCAGAGAATTTCCCCCAGGAGAAAAAAAAAGTGGTTTGCTTCTGCCCTGTGCATCAGTTGTCAAATTCAAGGATGCCTGCCAACGCAGCTCAGCCTTTTGTAGTCAGAAATTCATTTTCAAACAATACTTTCCAATTCCTAGCTAATCTGATGTATGTTATTCAAACCTCCAATGTATGTAATTTTGCAAGGATTGACGTAGCCAAGTACACAGAAGCCTTGAGCTGGCATGTCAGACAAAATGGTCTCTGTTGGAAGTGAACATGATTTCATAGTGATTGAATAATTCGTGTTTTGAGTGTTCACATCTGAGGTTTTGCAGTGTATTCCAAAGCCTAATTTTACAAATGCGTCCTAACGCTTCTTGATTATGACTATAGAACAGCTGTTTTGTGTAAATTAACAGCAAGTGTAAAAGCCTAGCCCTGGTTTAAGTCAGCTGCATAAATTGCTTGAGTTTCTCTGGTTTGGGAATTTCTCTCCTCTCCTTCAGGATAGAACATGACTGACTTTCCCATTGATTCCAATAACAAATTACGTTTTAAACTTGCAGTGAGGTCGGTGGCTACTTAGGGCGTCTTGACATTTTCTTCTTTGCTAAACCTGGGCCGAGGTCACACGGATGTTATGCGGTCTGCCAATTTCTTGTAACATCAATGAAATCCAGCAGTCTTTCAAGAAAATCTCCTAAAAAAAGCTCATGACAGAGTTGGCTGGGGAGCCGGTAGCTTTTCTCTCTTACAGTAGCTGGTGAGTCAAAACAAGATCAGAGAAGTTATAGCATTATTCATTATCTGGTCTTGGAGCTTAAATTCATAACTGCCTACTCGTCACTTAGACATTTTATTTCAGGAGGCTTAGCTGCTCTGGGTACAAGGCTAACACGACTAAACCCCTTACGTGCTAGACAGCTGAAAGTCTCACAATCAAAGAAATTATAAAGCTGAATAAGAGCAGGCTGTTGTCCCAAACTCTGCTTCTTTTGCTCTGTAAAGCATTACTGTGCTCTATGCCATAAGACCCGTTTTCTATGCAGATTTTTCTCAGGCCAGCCACCCAAGCCTCCCTTTTGTAAAAGAGCAAACGGAGGCTACGTCTCTCCCTTTCTGTATTAGGGAAGGGCAGGCATGAGGGAAGCAGAGAGGGACAAGACTCCTTTAATGAGCTTTAATATCAGTATTTTATCCTCTCTGCATTTCAGCCACTAACCTGCAAAAGCGTTATTCCCTCATCAAGCTAAGCTGGTATGTGTAGTGCCCAAGTTTGTCTCATTTCAAACAGTGGGGCTTCTCAGATGATGCAGGGAAGCAGGATTTGGTGTTGAATTTATGATCATTATAAATGGATTATGCACCTTGGGCTAGTCTAACAAAAATTCATGAAAAGGATTTAGAAGCCCCTATTATGTACCAAGCACTTCTTTTCCTTTACCTCCTTAAAGAAATGGATAGTTTATTAATAGGTATACTGATAGATGGGATAGTGTCAACAGTAAGGTTTTCTCCATCAGTAACACAACAAATTTCTAGGGAAACCAGTGAAATAGCTTGTGCAGTGAAAATGCTGGTCCTAGACCACCTGAAAGAAAGTTTCCAGCAGCCCTTTCTTCAGCTGTATGACATTTTAATAAATACCTGTTAAATATTACACTTCATGCAATTAAATTTCAAAGCTTTGAAACTTGTGCAAGACATTGAGGTTGATAATGTCAGGCATTTTGTTTCATCGGGAGAAAAACCTGTGCATCAAACTCAATAGGTCTTACATCCCAGCACAGACCTTCCTTGCTGGAGAGCACCGAGGTTTGCTCCCTGGTGCTCCACGTGGATGCTGCGACCAGCCAACCTCGCTGTGATCGGGGCAGCGTGAAGCCCCATCTGTGCCCAGACAGCTGCCTCCAAGGGCTGCTGCAAGGTGAGGGTCCCTGCCTTTCTCCATATGCATCTTCAGGGTGATAGCATATGGGGCATAACTTAATTTCTCTGGCTGTTATGACAGCCCTCTCCTTTGATTATTTGTGTTACAGTAGCACCTAGAGGAATTGGGGATAGAGGGGCCCCATTAGCCAACCTGGTGCTTCCTATGGCTGAGCTATAATGTAACGCAATCTCTTGGGCATGAGAACCATTTTTTAATTAAGCAGTTAGAATACTGCATTATTTGAGGATCATTCAGCTTCTTCTAATCCTTATTTGATTTAGCTTTATTTCGCTAATGTACATTTCCCTGCTTGTTGTTATCTTTCTCTTTGAATCTGCTTAGAAATCCATTTAGTCTGGGTAATTGCTCCTTCACAAGGCACTTCTCAGTAATGTTCAGCACAATGATCTCATGTCAAAAGATGATGTTAAAATAAAGCGACTGTCATGATAAAGTCTTCTTTTTTTAAAAAAAAAAAAAGAAGGATTAAAATCTACTATTTGTTCCTGTTTCTGATTATCCTCCATTACAGGTAATGAAATAATGTGAATAAAAGTTATAAGTATCATACTAAAGGGAACTCAGACACTCATCAATAATATCAGAAATGACAAACATAATCTTATTTAGTTGCACATATTGCTGCTGTCGGAACTCAGTTGTCTGATTACAAGAAGGAAAAGGAAGCATTAATATTGCTACCGAAGTCTGAAAGTCATTTTATTCCCAAATTAACAACGTTGCTGATGTACCTGCGTATATAGAGCGTACACTTCCTTTACCAAAATAATTCCTCTGCAGTGAGCAGAAGGAATTTGAAGGCAATGTCTCAGACTTTTTATACCTGAATACCTTTTATATTGTTAAAAAATAAAAACCTAAAAGAAAAAAATACTCTTATTAGACTGATGGTTTCACCGCTTATCATATGGGTCCCGAATACGGAGCCTTGCTCTGCAGACTTCCACTCCGATGGCCAGTAAAAGCACTGGCATGTACTGCAGGATGATTTCCACTCACGGTAAATGAATGGGCAGCTCCTGACTCAGCTGAACTCTTGGATTCAGGGTTGAGAATACCAGCCCGCGTCATATTTTCATTAGCACGCTAACCTCTAATTTTAGAGAGGTGTCGCTGGTCTTGAGCAAAGGTGCGTAGAAAAGGGGGCACAATCTGTTTTATACAATTTGTTTTGACTGGCATTCATTTAATCCTGTGTTTCTGCACAGCTATGTAGAATTTTATGTTGGGGGAAAAAAAATTTAAAGCCATGAATAATACGGTTTGCTTTGCAAGATTTTGCTAACTAGTAGCTTAAATAAACCACATTTTAACAGAACATCTTAGTCCTGATTTGGAAAATAGTGATTTCTTTAAGCTTATCCACGGATCCAGGTTTCTGTGGTTGAGATAAGAAGGTCTTACTCTGAACTAAAGTATTATTTTAAAGGAATCTGGGTAGATTGAGACTAGCAGACTAATTGATTAAGTCATTTGCCGAGTATCCCTAGTTTTAAGATGTTTGCAATTTCTTTACAGTAAATGTGACAATGCAGTATGTCACAGGAAACCTCCAGGAGTGAGAGCGAGGATGAGTAATAGAGATGGGTGCCTGTTGTCGAAGGTGGTGGTTCGCCAAGTTCAACTCCTATCAGTTGCGTCTGCGATACCGTATGTATCCATTGCTTTTAAAAATCTGTTAACTGCCACTGTGGGTCGATAAAGATTCAAAGGATTCCAGGCTGGCCACAGAGACCTGACAGGCTGACTTTATAGGGACTGCTCAGGAGGGGAATAATGGCACATGCCTCAACCGACCGCCTGGAAAACCCCTTTTTTGTTGCTGCACTGGAGATGCAACTCTACCTCTGCTCTGCTACATGAAGGGTAAATAAACCAAACATTAATGGCCCAAAATAATTTAACATCAAACAGTACTGGCACAAACTTTTGATCTATGCTTGTGACAACATACCGTGGGGTGAGGAGGGAGGACTTTTTTTTTCTGTTTCCCCTTTTCTTGTGTGTGTGGTTTTTTTGCTTGTTTGTTTTTTGCTACAGTATTACTCATGACTCATTCTGGGAGGAGAAGCAGACGACTACCCTTAAATAAGGGAGGTTTGTTAATATAGCCATCATCTGATGCTAACAAGCCTGACAGGAAGTGTTCCCAGCTGGGAAAAATGATGGCAAAGGTGTCGTGATTCAGACCTCGGTTGAATTTCTTAGGTCATTATCAGCTTAGTTTCAGGACATTTTACAATACAGAGCAAGGTAGATATTAATGCCTGTGGCCAATGATCTGCTTGTAATAGGCAAAGTGCTACATGATAGTTTCATGGGAAGATTGATGCTGCCGTCTCTGAGATGTTGCTGACTCACCCATGGCATCTAATGGATGCACTTCCCTGAATTAATTCCTGCTTCCAGTTCCATAAATATGGCTAAACTAAAAGATGCCTCTTAGGAAACATCCTGTCTTCTTCTTAATGTCACTTACTCCAGTGTTTAATTACTCTTACTGTTAAACATTTGCATCTTATTTCTAGCCTAAAAGTGTCTACCATTAGATTCCAGTTACAGCTTATTATCCTCGTGGTGTCTTTTTAAACAAACTTTTCTTTTTTTTCAGTAAGATTTTCATCATAGCATCACCAATCTTTTCACCAGAACATTTTTTCCCCATTCAGCGTGTTTCTTTTTACGGTAAGGAAGCATTTTGGAATTGTTAAAGCATTATGAAATTATTGTATTTTTTAAATAGCGGTGATGTTTTAGCTTTGGTGTTCCAAAGGTATAAGGGAGACAAGGATAGCAGGGTATGGTCATACATTTTATTAGACCAACTGATACAGATTGGGGGGAAAAAAAATAAAAGATTGGACACACAAGCATTCCCTGAGATATGGAGAGGTTTTTGTGACCAGCAACATACCTGTTTATCAGTCAGTTTAATAAGAGATATTACTTCCTCCTACAAGTCTTCCTTTTTTGCAATATTTCATAAAACAAGGGCAGAAAATGTTATGTAAAGAACATTTAAGTATCTTCTAGTAAAAAGAAAGTTTTTTGAGAAAAATAATCTGCACAAAAGTTATGCACAGTGTTGTTCAGCTCAAAAATAAATAAATCAAAAAGGTGATATATTTTCTGTCAGACTAGAAGTGTTGAGCTAGAGAAGCTTCTGTTACAGTTGTCTCTCTTGTCTTTCATCACCTCAAGGTTTATTAAGGGAAATAAATACTACTCAATGTATTCAGCAATAAAGTATTCTATAAAAGCACATAAAAACTCAATGACGGGGTGGGGGTGGGGAATTAGTAGCCACTTATTATAGTGTTCTCTAAACATTTTGAAAAGTACTTTGGTCCCCTCCCCTTCATCACCTTTGTCAATGTTGGGGGAGGCAGGAAATTGCACTGGGCGATCAAATAACATAATTACTCTAAAAAAAATACTAACTGTTTTTGTTTAAAATAAGGCAAAGAGGTGTTGATTCTTTCTCATTCACAACATTTACTACATGTTTGACATTTGAGCTGCTATAACTGGGAAGAGATGACTCCATCCTGAGGGGAAGGATGTTATTTCTACGACTAATTGGCTGGCTGATACCTTAACTCATAAATCCATGTGCCTGTTCTCATTTACCACAGCTAAAGATCCCAGCCATTTATAGTCGGCAGTGAGGACAAAAATACATATTTTTCCTAGTTTCTTTGAAGTCTGTTCTTAAAAATCACCAAAATGTAAAATTCCCTTTCAATAGATTTAAAAAAAACAAAACAAACAAACAACAAACCAAACCACCATTAAAAATATAGATAATATCAAACCTTCCCTAAGAAATGTGTCACACAGTGACTGAGAACAACTTCAATTAAATCTTCTTATTAAGTGAAGAAGTAATTTACACTCAGATTTCACCAGATAAGGTTAATGTAATTATACTAGGGATGTTCCAGCAATTGACAGCTCCCCATAGCCTTATAATCACCTGCAAATTAGAAGAGGAAGAGCTCTGAGTTCCCATTTCTCCTGTGCATGATGCACACAGAAAGCTAAATAAGGATGTTTCCAGAGGAGGCCACACCTCTCTGGTTGGGTTTTTTCCTTGAAATTTCTTTCATGCTGATAACTCTCCTCATTTTTACTTTTTTCAAATGCACCTTCTCTGCTCAGTTTGACCTTATTGTTAATGTTTAGTGTTAAGAGTTAAAAGGGATTTAAATTTTAAAGAAAAAAAGATCCAACTGGCGAGCACTGAACTGTAAATTACAAAACAATGGCCGATTAAATTATCTCTGCGTTATAAGATTTAACTCAGAGTGCATATTTCTTCTAGATAAAAGATTCTTTAATTTCTCTTAATTAGAAGATCCTTTCAGGATCCTTCCCTCTACATCTGATACTTTATGTTACAAACTTACACAAAGATTTTCTGAGCTTTACATATAAGAAACCAAACAAAACCTCCAAAAATTATTGGCTTATGATTATTGAAAAAACCTCTCTCTAGTGGAAAAAAAAGTTTGATATGAGCAATTCACGGTTTAGATATCTAAAATGAGCCAATTGTTCTACCCTTTAGTGTTTAGAGCAAATCTACTGTATCCAAGACTGTCCCAAAGAATAAACTACATGGAAAATTTGTCTGGTCCATTCAAGAAATTCCCTTTAAAATTCTGCATATGGCACTGTGTAAAATGTTCTGGGTCATATATGCACTAATAGTGCTCATACAGACCAGATAATTCTGTGTTAAAATAGGCAGGCAGGTGTACAACTGGCCAAATATTGCCTTGAGTCAATTTGCTGGCAATGGTGCATGAACATCTTTAATATTACATATTGCATTCATGAAAGTGGAAAAGAGAGAGAAAGTGTTTTGAAGTCTTCAAATATGAACCTTGGGGTAAATAAATATTATTTTTATATTTATATTTTATACTAAAAGTCATTTACTTCTAGTCCATATGTTACTGGCTGTATATTTGCTGCATAAGGAAAAATCTAGGCTGAAAAGAGGTCTTTGAGGTACTGACTTTCTCCTTGATTTCCCTGATGCACCACAGCAGGAATTTTCTTAGTGATATTTTATTCATTTTTCTCCTTCTAATTATCTTTGATTTTTCTTTTCCTGTCCTTCCTTCCATGCTATACCGCAGAAAGTGCCTTTGTGTTGAGCAGAGGGGAATTCCTTCAACATATTTCAGGGAGCATGAAATTCAACCTGGGATTTTGCTGCAAAGGCTAGAGATGAAAAGTGCTAACTAACAAAATCTGCTCAAGGGGATAGCATTTTCTCACTTTCATAATGAAATATTCATGGCGTAACACTTTTCCCCCCTATGACAGTCACAGGTGAACCCCAGACTGAACTCTTGTGATCTCTAGAAATGGGATTTTGGCAATATCCCTTCTGCCAGGCTTATTCATCTCAGCGCTGGATACAGAACACGCTCAGCCAGCTGTGTTGCTACAAACTCCTACATGTATGCTTTCTGTATTTCGTGACTCAGAGTGACATGCTAAGATCCTTCTGCCACAGGCCTAATTGTCTAGGAACATCCCCTGGAAGGGAACCGAACCTGAGCGCTTTAGCCCACGCGTGCCTTCGTACCGCTGAGGGTAGGGGCTGAGCTCCTCCGAGCATCACTGAGCAGTGCCGGGAGCTACCTGCTGAGCACTGCTCTCGCTGTATTTTCATTGTCACCCAGAGCAGCCTGATTTAAAGGCAATCTCCCTGCAAAGGCAGACGACTAGAAGGTCTAAGTGGATTTTTGTTTACTTTGTATTTGTTTGGTAGTTTTGGCTTTGCTTTGTAAAGGCAACCTGGGGAGAAAACCAACTTTTTCTTTTGAACCAATGCCAACACAAAACAAAACCATCAAAATCGAATCTCACCTTTTTCGTATCGTTATGTCCAAACGAAAAGCTTAAAGAACATCTTCAGTTATGGTTTCGGGGTATTTGTAAAGCCTGTATTTCTCTGACACATGCATTAATCATTTTATTAACATCATATAATCCATGTGTGGGGTGTATGGATGTCCCACACGGCACGTCTTCGAGGTGCTGCAGCCCAGCAGAGCAGAAGGTAAGCTTACAATACTGTAAGGCCTGCCTTAATTTAATTTTCTGCAATTGATACAGAAATAAAGCTACAGGGTTGGAAAAACAGACACGTTAGCAAAAAGACACAAATGATACTCTGAATGTTAAAAAAATTATTTATCAGTCTCACGCAGTATTAGACTATGTGGTTTATTGGACTGCTACGCAGTGTATAACGTGTGGCGCACATATTTCACGCAATTAACAAATGATCGGAATTTCAAAGCTATCCCAAAGGGGCACCATGAATATATTCATTAGCAACCATCAGATACATAATAAATATATTAATCATCAAAAATTGTTCCATTATAAACTACATTTTGTATAGATTTCTTTATAGATGTGGAATAAAGGCGAACACACAAAACGTTTTCAATTTCCTAGGTGATATGAGACTTCTAAGTAGAAAATTCTCTCACGTGGATAATCTCAAGCATTGAACAAGAAATGGGAATATATAAAACTAAATGCTTGGTCTGATCCATGGTTCATTGAATTCCACTTAAGCAATGAAAATTAAATGCTCCACACTTGCACTTTGAAATACTCTTTTTATCTGACCTCAAGGAAACAAGTCAACTAATTTTTTGTGGCTTAATTTACGTGAGTGAAATTCCACCTCTATTGAAATCAATGACAAAGCCCCTGTGCTTTCAGTGGAGCTGTAATTCCACATCCATGTGTACACTGTGACGGATAGTCTCTGCCACATGTAGCTCCAGGAAGTGTCATTTATATATATTTGTGCAGTCCCCTGCACAGTAAAGGTTGGGCTTGGTTGAAGGGAACCAATGAGCTGGTAACATAATATAAATAATAAATGATACCTGTTAAACAACTTTGTATAGGGGGTTGTGATTGTGTGGAAAGGAGATTTATACAGTAGGAAAAAATATTTTTTAACGGCTTTCCTGTTCATTATTTTTAGCCTGCTTGCAGATTAAACTGACAGTTCAACATACAACATAACTGATTTTCTTGATTGCTCAAGGAACTTACAAGAGCTAAGCATAAATTATTTTAGTTTGGATGTTATCAATTTAACTGATCAAAAAAAATGGACTTAAACTTTCCAGATCATTTTTTCCTGAAAACGCTGCTATGGTCTTGGATTGTGTTCACTTCTTGCTCCTGTAAATGTGTTGCTATTCATCTTTCCTAGAAGTAGCAGGTAAAATAAACCATCTTTAGAAAACATAACGACCTGGCCAAAGTCAGGGGTGAAATGTCTTAGTCTTATCTCTCAACCTTCTGACCTGTCAATGGAAAAGAATCCCAAACACAGTTGGGGTGTAACCACCAAAGGAAACCATTAAATACCCTGGAGCTATTCAAAAGACTTGTAGATGTGGTGCTTAGGGCCATGGTTTAGTGGTGGCCTTGGTGGTGTTGGGTTAATGGTCAGACTCTATCATCTGAAAGGTCTTTTCCAACCTAAATGATTCTATGATTCTTTGGGTGACTGTCACACCAGCACAGCACAGCAAGAAAGAGCCCCCTCACCTCCGCTCTGCTTTTTTAATCAAACTGCCAAACTTGAAAGGAAATTGTAGAAATAAGAAAAACAATGTGTACGTATAAAAAGCAAAACCCAACCAAAGGAACAAACCGAACCAAAAAGCCTAGAGTTCTTTCTTTGTCCAAGCCAGTCAGGCTATATTCAAGGGCAAAAGTCCAGTGTGTTCAATTCTGGATCATTTCACATTTTACTGATTCAGCAAAAAGTCAGACGGAAATGGAGAATGCCCAGAAAAGAGCCCCACTTTGCAGCGCAATAAAATCATCACTTGGAATTCAAGTAGCCAAAACAGAAGGAAGCATTGCAGAGAGCGTCTAGTTGTTGGTCAGTTATAAAGTGAGATAACATTTGGGTGTACTTTCTTTGGATTATAGGGAAATTAATTTACCTGCAGAAATTTATCCTTAAATGTTTATTTTTATTATGTAGCTGGGAAGCTGTTGTGTAAGCTTGCAGAAATAGACACAGAGGCTGACTCTGAGAGCTCCCTATGCCTTGTAGAGGAATAAAATGCTTGTTACTGTTCATCGCTTTTGACTAATATAGGGAAAAGTATTCTTTGAGCAGACCTGGATGCTTCATGTTGCGATTAGAGAGAAGGATACGTGGTGGTGTTGCTTTTCTGCAGTAACTAGCTGTGTGACATGACTCTTTTATCGTACATACCAGCTACACGTGAGATAGCAACTCCTCTTGGCACAGTAGTTTTGCTTTAGGGAGTAAGAATTTTGGAACTTTTTTGTACAGACAAGAGGCTGCACATGCCAAACCCACATAATAATGGTGATTATAACGAAAACTATTAAAAAAATATCTGGTTTGAGAGCTCTTGCCTTCATACCTTAGTTTGCCTTGGGATTTGCCTTTGAGAAAATGCAGAACTTCTCTTTGGTACTATAAGCTGCATGCATACTTTGATATTTGGTGCTATAGGGTCATAAATTACCATTTTCTGTAAAGGTAAAGAAGTCCATACTTCAATAGTACCATCCAAATGCATTGAACTACTTTCAAATTCCCAAGTAGAAATAGGAAACTATATGTGTGTAGGTAAAAGGAGCTCCAGCGCCCTTCTCCTCTGCAGACAGACGATCTGACATTGACATTTGCAAAAGGATGTTAAGGCCTCAGGATCATGACTTGGAAATTAGATGAGAACATCAGGAGCTGGGGGGAGAACTTTGGACACTTGAAAAAAAGTTGCCAGCAGTATATTAATGTCCTTCCTCAAGGTAGGCTGTTGTTTTTTCAAGCACACCTATTAGCTGTTTCCAGCCTCTAGTTGTCACCTGTGGCAGCTTTAACCTTATTCTCTAAAACGATAATGCACTAAAATCAAACTGCGTATTAATGCGGCTAAAAACCTACACTGTGTTGTTTCTACCCAATTTAGTTATGTTTAAAGATTTGTCAGTTAAAACAACATCTCAAAAAGATAATATTTGGTTCTTGAAATTTAATATTGTAAGCATGTGGAGAGCCATTAGTGGCTGACTTGTGGCACCCTTCATCTCTCATTCCCGTCAGAACTGTATTTTCCATCTGCACTTTCCCTCGGTGTCTCCCTGGGAATATTACTATTACTAGAGCAGCAGATTGCAGCTGCTGTTTCCCCCCAGTCAAGAGCATCCTCCAGACCACTCTAACCAGACAATAATGAAGAATAAATGCCTAATGCCCCAATCTAGTAAATTTAATTAAACAATTTAGCATATCCATAGAAATTAAATGTAGCCAAATAATGCTGAATGGCTTGGGAAACTGTAGAGGTGGGAAAACTATAGGTCCTAGGGTAAAATTTCAGTATATTCATTCACAGATGAATACTGCCTTAACCTGCTGACCTTCAGAGAAATTTTAAGGAACAAGAATGTCAGAATCCAACTAACAGAGCATCGTCTACCCCTGCATTTCAGTGAGTGTTGTCCGTCATGCCATCGGTCACCTCCAACTGCTACCAAGGTGCTTATCCCCCACCCCCACACTGTAAAGGCTTGCTTGATGTTCATTGCAGTTAGAACCATCTCAGAGGAAAAAGAGGACCCAGATACTGGGCACCAACAGAGGGTCACCACTAGTTTTTGGCTCAGTGTACCCAAGCCTTATAAATGCAAGTCTGAGCCCCAGCACGCTGCCGTGAGCTCAGGTCACCCCTGTGGCACCCATGGCTTTGTGGGGAAAGGGAGGGAGAAGCGGTGGCCGCTGGCTGGGTGTATGTGCCTGTGTGTCGGGCAGGGGGTGACAGTGCTCTGCTTCCAAACCACTAAGCCTCTCCGTGCTTGGGCTTACAAGAGGATATTTGGAGCTGAAAAGTGTTCTCCTCCTTAGCTTCCTCTTTTCGATGCTTACTGGAGGTTTTTGGATGGTGTTTGCAAATCTTTCATCCCCTCTGCTCCTAAGGGGTTATTTAGTCCTAACTGCCTGACATTTACTTGGCTTCGGGTCTTTGAATGAACATGAAGCCAGGCAGGGAAAAATCTTCTGGCATGATTTCATCATAGACATGGTGATGTTATAGATTATCCTATTTATTTTATTTTTCATGCGAATAATAGAGCAGCAAGAGTTTAGAAAAACAGTTCTGGCAAGAAAACTCTCTTTATGTTAAATAATTTTTTAAATTCAACAAACAAACAAACCAACCAAAAAACCCCACAGCAGAGACCCCCGACTTTAGGAGCTGGGTTGAAAAGGCTCTTCATTTACCAGTTGTCCCCTGTGTCAGCTGCTAAGCAATTAGGCAGGAAGTAGAAAGAGCCAGCTCCTCAGAAATGGAAGCACCTAGCAAAACCGTGAGGGTCTTTCACCATTTGAGAATGAAAAGAAATGGTATGTGAAATTCTGTAACATTATATTTTTTCTTTTACTTCCTCTCAGCTGGCTGGGTGCGTCACGTTTTTCTGTTCGCAGCTAATCCACAGGGATTATAAGAATTTAGTACAATGATGCAACACAAAGCTATTCCTCAACCTGCTGTGTTACAGGGGGTCTGTAATGAAGATGGTGGGTTTTGAGCTGTTTCAATGGTAAATTTTCCATGGACATTACTGGATATGCACATTACAAACGTTTGAAATACTTGAGTCTGCTCTCCTGGGGAACATCTATTTGGCCCAATATGGGTTAGTGTAGAAGTTCCCCAAATTAGCTCCAAGTGCATATAAAGTCTCATTCATATCCTGGAGACTAAGTGCATAGGGTATTAAGCACTCTGTCCAGACCAATTCTCATTCCAGTGTTAGTTTATGGATCTGTACTCTGATTTCCATTGGCTGAGGCAGATACATAGTCGATTTCTGCCCAGCAATAGAAGGTACCGGAAATTTCAGAATAGTCTTGTTTTCTTTGGAAAAAAATAATGTAGCCTATGTTTGTGGGTGCGAATATTTTCATTTACTTTTCTAGGTGATGCAAATCTTGCTGGCAGTTTGAATGTTTAACTCTATTAACCCAGTCTTTTTGCCTTTTAAAGTTTATCCATTTGACTGGGATGGGAATAGATAGGAGGTGGGCAAAGAACTTTTATACATGCATTTTTCTGCTAAAAATGTTGCATTTGCAATTTTACCTGCAACCAGATGTCCCGGACCTGTGTCACCAGCACATCTGGCTCTGTTTTTTTGTGCAAATCTAATAGCAACATATCAGCTTCAGTAGGTTTCTTTGACATACTGCTAACGAAATGAAGAATGTGGTGATTGTAATTACTTTTTTTGGAAACAAATAAATCATAAATACTGATGGATCTAAGTTTGATTAACCACAGAGTCTTCCTTTAAAAAAAGATTTCTTGATCTCTTGGCTAACTTACGAAGGCAGAAGTCTCTAGAGCTGATATGGTGACTAAAAAAAGTATCCCCTGGTAAATTGTACCAATCAATGGTATAATCAGCATTTTAAAGTTCATAGTAGGTTACCATGACTGAAACTTCCTTTTTTTGTTAGTGCTTCCAATGTATTATTTTAGGTGTACGGCTAAAATCTTGCTAATTTTAAAATTCTGTCCGTTTTCCTTCTTCAGAAACATTAGAAATCCGTTTCTTCAATAAGTCAGGTAGTCATCTGATTGTCCTATTTCAGAGACTTTGTCTTTACTTAGCAGCTCAGTTTACAGGCTTTGTTCACCTCTGGAAGTATGAACGGGTGTTGTTTGGGACCACATGGCAAAAGAACAGGCTCCTCAGAGCCCGGAGTGAGCTAAATCCTCCAATAGGTCAGAGGCATTTATGGCTTATTATATAAACAGTGACAAGGATCAAATAATTTGCACTGTGGGCTTTCACACGCTCTAGGGAAATTGCTGAAATTATTAAAAAATATAGGAAATCCTAGTAAGTAATCCGTCACCTTCACAAATATTTTTCTCTTTGCATCTAATTCCATGCAGATGTGGGAGAGCTGTGGCAAAGATGCTTGTGTATGAATCTCTGCTAAAAGGTGAGTTCAAATTTTTTTTTCTTTTTTAATATTCTGCCACCTATTGGTAGCTGGAGTTGCTTTAGGTGTTGTACACGGCACAGTGATATACACAACAGCCAATGTAATTCATATTCCCGTCTATCTTAATTAACACGATCATTTACTCTTCTTCCCATGCCATTTACTCTGCAAAAGCTCCTATGGATCAAATTATGTCAGGGGAAACCACCAAAGTATTAAAACGATTCCACTGGTTTTTGATTGGCCTAATGACAAAACAAACTTTCAGATTTTGGACTGTCTTTCATCGTAGCAACACATCTTAAATTCTGGAGCCTCTACTACCAGGTCTAATATGAACACTTTTGGTAAATCCTGTGTGGTAAAAACATTTATGAAACCAACAGCGTTTCTGTCTATATGTAACTGGAGACATTAATTTCTTTTGTTTATGATGTACATTGACTAGAATTGGATATCCATTATGCCTGGAACATATTTTGAGAGCTCCCTAATTCTCTGGAAATTATATCAATCTTGGTTAGCTCTTTATGTTCAGAAGCAGAGAAAGTTTTACTTCACCTTGACAGAACCCTGAATGAGCTTAGTATTTGCTTGTGTTTTTTGAAGATGAATGGGAAGACCTCAGTGATTTTGATTTTTGTGTAATATATCCCATATGTCTACTCTTTGCTCAGAAATCCACTCAACCAAGCCATACACAATGTTATCTTTATCTCATTTTTGACTCCTAATGTGTACGGTTAGCGTCACTTGAAAGATTTCATTATTATGGAGGAGAGAGGGATCAAAGACTGGGACTGGTCAGCTCCTCAAAATTTGTTATTTGGAGTTAATCTCCCTTTAAAGATTTTTATCTGTGGATGTGAAACTCGAATCTCTAAGACAGCAGATGTAGAAGGATTTGGACTATCTGGTATATGTTGGATGTTTAGTATCTTTGGGAAACAGGAAGGGAAGAATCAGTGTGAAAAGAAACAGAGTATTGGGGCAGGTCAAATTTTGTATTTTTGGGTGTCAACCAGGAATTCCAGTCTAGGAGTAAGTTGAAGTTGTCAGAAATAGAGTCACAAAGAATGGGAAAGATGAAAAATAATCAGAAAAGATGGGAGAGTAAAGCAGAGTGGCCAACGCAAAGGTTTACCCGCTAATTGACCCTCAAATGTATTTGGGCACACAAAAAAGAAAGCAAGAAAAGCTGTGTGGTGGTTAAACCACAAAGGCACTTCAGCCAGACTGGAGTAAAAAAAAAAAGTCCAAATTATGACTGACAAGGGCAAATGTGGAAAGTAGGAGGCCAACGAGTGAAAACAAACAAGAAACCCTTTAAATACCTTGGAGGAGAAAAACAAAGGTTATAGTGTGACAAGTGGGTTACCAGAAAATAAAGGTGAGAGGCAACTAAGGAACACTGCTGAGGAGCTCACGGATGTACTTCTCTCAGTCCTCTCTGGGGAGGCTGTGGGGAGACACCCATTTTTTCTCAGGGAACAAAGACGGCACAGTCTGGGACTGAGGTGCTGCTTTAATACATTTTGCAAGAAAGGGATCAGCTGAGGGATAACATGACACCAAAGCTAGACGACGAAAAAGCTGAGGGATTGGGGTTTGACTCTAGAAGAGCTTAGGTATAAAGCTTTAAAACATTCCCATGTAAGTAGCCAATATGTACTAGGTACAGTGCCTATAGTAGACACATTCGTAATGGAAATTAAAGCGGTGTTTTTCAATATCCTCCAAAACGAATTATGACCCCAATGAATTACAAATTAGTGTTCATTACTTCTAGGAAAACCTGTAAAAACGATCATTATAAGTGGATGTCCAAAACACTTGGCAGTGGACATGAACTGAAAGAGGAAAAACAGCCTCTTTCTGAAAGAAAGATGTACCTTTTTAATCTCTTTATTTTTTTGTATTCACAAATGAATACACTCTCAAGGACACAGAGAAAACATGAAATGAGAGGTAAAGTGCTACTAAGTTTAAAGAGGTCAGTGGCCAGAAAATAGAAACTGCTCTAAATCTAAACATGACAAAGCGTCAGCGATGGGATGATCCTTGAAGTGATTGATTGATTGATGGGGAGATCTGGTGGGGCCCTGGCTCTATCCAGCCTTCCTGAGCAAACCAGTGAGCCAGCACAGGCACAGCTTCCCTGGGAGGGCAAGCTCCATGGTGTCTTCAACTCCCGGACTATATCCCCCATTGACCCTTCCAGGTAGCTGCACTCAAAAGGAGGACTTTATTTCCATGGAAAGGCTTTATTCCCCCATCATGGAAGGGCCTTTGGCTCATGTGGCCAAGCCAGACTTTGCACAGAAAGAACAAATTCCTTTGTAAGTGCCCAATAAACTTTGGTTTCTGGTGTTAGGAAGACTCCTAACCTCCTCTTTTGCTCAGTTGTAATCAAATTTACTGCACTGATCTCAGACCAAGGCCTGTAGTTACCTGTAGGTGCCGGGAGTTGGAGTTTGGTGCTTAGGTTTCGTCTGTGTTAATTTAGGTGCCCTTTCCCAGGTGGCCACCATTGCATGTTCTGCATGGATCATTTCCTTATAGGATTGTGGAGAAACAGTCACCTTGCTCCTAAGGATCTGTGGGAACTCTGCACTCCTGTCAGACCCAGTGCTCCCTAGCAGGCTAGAGAAGGTGGATTGGAAATGCAGGACCTCCACAGGACAAAAGAACAGGTAGAAAACAGTGTTGGGAAGGTGCTGTTGGTAAATGCACATCACTGTGCACAGGAGGTGGCTTCTTAATTAATGAGCTGACACTACTCCAAAGGAAGACTTGTGTGCCAGTGTAGTATCAATTCAGGTATCAACGTAGCCTCAGTTCAGTGAAATTCTGTTCAGTATTGAATAGCAACCAAAAGGGATGAGAAAAACGGGGGACATAAATCATGCAGGGGGAAAAAGTATAAATATATGATTCTATTTTAGAAATTAGTCATCCCTTTTTTTTGAAAGTGCCATTTTTATTCCTTGTCACCGAATGTGAAAGGAGACAGCTGAGGTAGAAGTGATTTAGGTATGAAGGAGGGAAATGATGGACTTTCACACAGAAACAAATTCATCTAGAACTGACATAGCAACAGCTTTGGGTACCTTATAACGCATTTAGCAAGGCAATCGGTGCAGCACTGGGCTATCTTGGTGGTATGTAGTTCTGAAGTTGGAAGAGAAGAATTAACAAAAAAAAAAAGGATGTAATAAATTTCTTACCAACTTTCCATTAATTAGAAGCTGAAAAACTAGAGGAAAAAATGAAATAAGGGAAATGTGCCCTTCCAGAGCATACACATTGGCAGATAAACAGAGCACAGACAAGAAAATAGGTTCCATATGCACTCTGAAAAAGTGGTGTATGGTTTTTTAGATTTTAGTCCTAGTCAGCCCATCCGGGTTGATGTATTTTTAATAAAGTGGAGAACGATGTCATTAGATGGCACTTTTTTGATCAGCTGCTATTGAGCTCTTCGGTCACTTCGTTACATCCTTTAAGCAGCTACTAGACAAATTTCAGCTAAACACGACACCCTGTGAGCAAGCTATCTGTGATACTTTGAAAGCCACTAAGGACCTGGTCTTGGCTTTATACATGGATGATGCTTGCAGAACCTACAAATCTTTCAATCTCCTGGCTACTGGCAACTAAAAATATAACCGCCGTGATGGCTTCGACACTGGTATTCAGTCTGCTGTGACAGAAGTTTACTTACTGCTGTTAGTTTTAGTACTGTAAGCACACCAGTTTGTGAATCCACTTAAAAATGTAGATTCACACGCAGTAAATGTAAACTCATGCCCTGTTTTATGCAGAACGTCCATGGCAGAAAGTGCCTCTGCTGACCCATCTGCTGAACAGACCACACAGCAACTCATTTATTTCGCTAGGGAGGGAGAGAGAGATCATGGAAATTAAAGACTGTAGCACATGTTTTCCTTCTTTCTGCTTTACTTTTATCCATTTTCTCCTGTAGTTCAAAAGAGTTTGTCGTGGGAGTAATTGATATAGTCCTTGACACAGATTAACAAGGCCAGTACAGCTTTCATTTAGTGATGGTGGAGGGGCTGATGCTAAGCTCATGTATTACCGTTTTGGTATAGAGACTGCAAGAAATACTGCAAAAAACCTATTTTCCTTATAGAAAAAGTTTCATGGGAATTGATGCACTTAACGGGGAGTGAGGTTATTGGGGCGGACCCTTGATGGGCAGTGCAGTGGCGCCAGGCTGTGGCTGTACGTCACCAGCCAAGACCTGCTTGGGGAGGGGCTGCCAAACTAGCCCAGGTTGGCTGCTGTGCCAGTCACTCCTAGCCATGGGGTATAGGTGGAGAGCTGGGAGAATAAAAGCATGTGTGGGAGCAAACACCCTCAATGATGGCGCTCACCAGATACAAAGCAGGCTCCAACCATCTCTGATTGCATGAGGGGCCAAGGAAGCTGAGGAAAAGGATTGGGTAAATCTCTCCTCATAGACTTTCTAATCCTCCCATGAAAGGAGGCACAAAGAGAAAAGAAAATCAAATAGTCTCTCTATTGAATTTCAAAGCCAGTCTGTGCAATTGGCTTGCACAAAGAGTGACTAATTGCCTGCTCCTGAGTGAAATGGATGCACTTGTGAAAGCCTGTGGCTGAGTCCCTTCGCACACCAGCTAGTTCTCCTGCGTGCTGTGCCACCCGCAACCTTCTGCAGGTCATTGCGGGCTGTGGGCCTCCGCTACGCCAGCAAACCAGATGGAGATGGGCACGGGGATGAGCTCTAGCGCTCAGAAACCCTTCTGGTGCCCTCCCCAGATGTGCCAGGGCACAGCTGGAGGGACAGCAAGACACCCCCTCTGACTGGCAGTATGGTCGGGCCCTCTCTTCTGGGGTATGAGTTAGCACCTTGCCGTTTTCTCTTAGCATCCCCAAACGGCCTCTTTTACCACTGAACATAGGTGCTGCTCTGATGGCCGAGCGGGCGGTGCATCGCTGCTGGCTTCGAGACAGAGATTGTGATGAGGGCAAACCTCTTCTCACATTCGGTCCACACAGCTGGGCGAAAGATGTGCCTCTGTGAATCAACTGCAGGAAAACGTCACATAGTTTGGTTTTAGTGAAATTTGTTTTTATGAGCAAGTTCCTTGCCATTGTGCTTTGCTGTGGTGCGTGTGCTGATACGGAATCGGTCACCAAGCTTTCGCAGCACATGGATTGGACTTCTGAAATTGTATTTTTCTTATGTAATAATCCACCAGATGTTAACTTTGTGACTGTCTTTGTAAGAATTAGCTGAAATTACTGTGTACGGCACTTCAGCATGTCTTGGTTAGCTACATAAGTAGCGTGCATACAAAGCAGTCACCTATTTTCAGTTAGACGAGGTGGGCAGCATGGGCATGGTAGCTGCTTGCAGATTCCTGTATCACAAAAGACTCTGAGAGTGACGCTTTAAACTGTGTTCATTCCAAAGAAGTTAACTCATAAGAAGAAGCATATGTGGATTAAAAAAAAGAAAAGAAAGGTATGATTATACCAAACATCATTCACCCCACACCTTACTTTTCAGAGCCAAAGCTCTTCGCAATCCTGTCTTGTTCAAATCTCACCTCCAGACTTGTCTCAGATACATTTCTCCTCCTAGTTGTCTCTTACACTCTTTAAACGTACAAATATTTTTGGCTCAGCTTGGAGTACCACCATGAAAGCTGCCTGGCATAGCCCAGTAAAGACCATCTTTATCTGGTTTTTAACTTTGGCAGGGTTTCGTTACCGAGAATGACATTTTCCCTGCTGAAGATTGCGTCAAGCTGATTTGTGTGTGTGTGTGAAAGGAACACAGGGTAACCTGTGGAGTAAAGCTAGTGGGAAATATATTGTTTTAGTACGTTATTTTTGTTCTAGGAAAACTTGTTTCATTTATAGTATCTTCATGCTTGAGAACAGGAATTCAAAAATTGGCTAAGCGTTATCTGGGTGAAGTAAGCAGGTCTGTCAGCCTGATGTTGGCGATGTGCTTTTAGCAACCCTCATGAAAATGTGCTGAAACTTGGCCAACTTGTAAATCCCAGGGGAAGAAAAAAAGAAATC